>NC_092873.1:30908740-31603740 GCF_028372415.1 Notamacropus eugenii
CAATGAAAGTTCTCATTTGATTTCAATAAAAGTATTACCTATACTAATAATATTAATAAATTTAAAAATGGTAGAAATGCATAGTATGAATAGAAAGGGGGTCAAGTTTTCCAACATACAACACCGTGGTGGAACGCTGGCTTTTCTCCTTTCTCTAGAGCCAATGGAAAAGTTCCCTTCATCTTCATTCCGCCTCAGTGTTGGCGCAACTGGCCCATGTTGTAAGCATTCCTGTGCTGAGATGTCTATATATGTATTCTCAGGTAAGACTGGAAAACTACTCTCCAAATCTCTTTCTACTTGACTACGTGAGATGCAACCCGTCAATTGGTTTAGATTATGAGCCAGGTAATCTTTTCTGTGGTACACAGGAAAAAGAACCCTCCTCATTCTTCTGAATTCTGCTGCCCTTTCTAGATTCACTCCTATTTCTCATCTTTGCTTCCACACTTCTCCACTGAATGATTACAACAGCTGCCATTTCTTCATCTCTTATTCCTATTTCATTCGTCTATTTACCTAGGATTGTTCACTTATTTATTTCATATGTACTGTGATTTAATTGGTATGCGGAATTCTCAGTGAAAAATTCCATCTCTCAATGCAAGGAATTCCTGCCCTCAACCTGCAATTGAGAATCTGCAACTCTAAGAGTCTTGGCGAATGACTTCGAGTACCCAGAGGTTACAAGGCTGGCCCAGGTTCACACCATCATTTATGTTAGTGTTGGAAATCTGTATTACCTTCCCACTACTTAAAATGCATTCCCAATAGGCACAAGTTCTCTCTGCCAAAATCTTTTTTCTAAGTCCATGACTTCACTGAAACATAGGATTCTCTTGCTCTTATCTGATTTGTCATTTATTATCCTTTCACAGTGTTTGTCTTTCCTCTTCTATCTCATGGCTACCACTTTAGTCTTGGACTAGTACCTCAAAGAGAGGATTAAAAATTGAGGGGGGTGGATATTTTAATCCAACTTTCTCATTTTCCACATTGGGAAACAAGCACAACGATATTGTCATTCGCCTGTGGTTTAATTAAAACCAAAAGGACTACAGGGTCTTTCTGTTCTAGTTTTACCCCTACACCAAACCTTACTACAAGACGCTAAGTAAATCATTATAAAACACTGTTTAGATCATATTGGGACTGCTATGTATGGGCCAGGAGATTGAGGCTAAAATTCTCTGCCTTCTTTCGTCTAAAATCTGACCTCATTCTTTTTTCCCCAACTTTTACTTCTAGTTTCTTTACAGCAACCCTCCTCACCCTCCTGTGCTTCTTCTAGTTTCCTGGACTTTACTGCGCATCTGTCCTGTTGAACCCTTCCCGTATATCAAAGGCAACTCATATTTCTAACCTTTCTTCAAAGCTTTTCTTGGTATCTTGCAACAATGATCCTTGCCTTCACCATATTCTTGGATATTTTGTTCGGCAGCACACAGAGAGTATGCCATTCTTGTTAGTTTTGAAATTTTGTACCATCACTCACTTACACCTTTTATTATTTCAGTATCTATCGGTGATATATTGTGTAAGAATATAGCAGGAATTAAATAAATACTTTTTCACCGTAGATTTACAAGAGCTGACTAGGCTAGAAGTAAGGAGCAACAACTGCAGTAAACTCGCTTATCATCGTCAGAGTGTTAGAGCAAAAAGGGGCCCTAGTGTTGAGCTAGTACATCATTTTAGAAACGAGGAATCTGAAGCCTAAAGACAGAAAACCATTTGTCAAAGTCATATGGATGGCAAGGTCCTGAGGCAGGGCTCAAAATCTGGGAAAAAGGCACTTTCAGGTGTAGGTTTTATACGTGTGTGTGTATGTGTCTGTGTGTGTGTGTGTGTGTGTATGCAAAACATAAATTGAATTTACCTATTTGTCACTTGTTCCAGTAGAGTTGCTAAGTCAGTAAATTTGCATTGAGTAGTATTTTGTGTTGAGAAGAGCAGGACTGGATTAAATACCATCTGCTCTAATCTCCAGCTATAGTGATCTCTACTTTTTATAAATACTTGCATGCTTACAATTCAGTTAGCAATTGTTAATATGCTACCACGTATTGTAAAGGAACTTCCTATATTTTGCGCTGGCATCCCAGAGAGAATGCACATTCTTCAAGGAGAGAGGGCATGTCTTCCACATAATTTTGGTAACCCAGTCTGCACCTATCATAGGGTAATTTACATAATTGGCATTCACTAATTGTTGTCCGTCCTTCGTTGACAAAGAAGACAATGCCATCAGAGAAATAATGACATGATTTGCACTTCACTCTGTTTTTTTGAGTGAGGGAGAACTGTGCAGGTCACCAGCCTCATTTCTCCTCCAAAGTCGTCTGAATCCAGTGACCAGATATTCATCAGTATGACTGGAGATGACCCAAGATGAGGCAATTGGTGTTAAGTGACTTGCCCAAGGTCACACAGTTAATGAGTCTCAAGTGCCTGAGGTGAGATTTGAACTCAGGTCCTCCTGACTCCTGCACTGGTGCACTATCCACTGCACCACCTAGCTGCCCTTCATTCACGAATGAATGAAGTGTTGAACCACAAAGAAATAGTCATTTGGATCAAGTATCTTATAGTGGAAATTGTCAGGGAAATTAGAAAAGCAATGGCTTCAGTTTGCCCTGAATTGCAGTTAACTGTGCTAATTCATATTGCTAAAGATGGACTCTAACTTATTGCTTCCTTGTTATATATTCTAGGGCTCACTTCACACCTAGTTTCTTGACTGCAGCCTGATGCCAAAAGCTTTTGAAGGTTAATATTTTAATCAATATGGGTTAAAAAGAAGATGAGGCAAAGAAAGAGAATGAGTGACAGGGGAGGTAATTGGGAAACAAAACTTATTTCATTCCAATACTGTCTTCTGAAACTTAGAAAAATTTCTCAAGCATAAAAATATGAAAGAAAAGAAGTCTGCTGAAGAATGAGATTGGATCTCACGTTTATTTCTTAGATAAGACAAGTATACTGAAGCTAATCAAGTAAGAGAACACTTTTGTAACATTAGGAGGAACTTATCAAAATGTGGGAGGCAATGATTATTTGCATATAATGGACATTTGCCTTTACGTTTTCAGAGCAGAGAAACAAGAATTTATTAAGTGCCTACTATGTGCCAAGCACCATGCAAACACTTTTACAATTATAATCATTTGATCCTCACAACAACCCTGGGAAACAGAAGCTTTTATAATCCTCATTTTATAGTTGAGAAAAGTAAGAAAGATTAAGTGACTTGCATAGGATCAGATATATAAGGATCTGAGGTCACATGTGAAGTCAGGACTTTCTAACCCCACACCCAATATTCTATCCATTTTTCCCTCAAGGTACGTCTAAGCAGAGAAAAAGCTCATCATCAAAACCTATTTTGGGCCACTTTGGCATAGATTTCGATGACTTTACCATCGGTAATGGGTACTCGCTTGAAAATGTGTTTTGGAGCATATGAGAAATATCCATTTCTGTACTTTTTGGCTGGTGTAATGAAGAATGCCACACCTGTCACTGCCTGTAAGTGTGAGACAGCAACTGATGATGGAAAAATATATTCCATAGTAATAAAGGGAACACTTTAGGAGAATTTGACTGAAACTCTTCTATGCTTAACGTTGCTTTCATTCTAATGATTTTTAATAATAACAACAAAATGATTTAATGCTAAATTTCTATTTGCCCTTCGGGAACTCTGGGAAATTGAAAATTTATAAAAAGTCAGACTAGAAATTCTCAAAGTGCTTTAGTACAAATATCACCTTGGAGAAATTTTAATTTCAGTCAAAACTTCAACTCATGGCAAAGTCAACAAATAGATATTTAGTTTTCTTGTTCCTCTCCTTCCTCTTCATTTTCTTCTACTTTTGTTCCTCTTCTTCCTCTTACTATTCTTCTCCTTTATCTTCCTCTTTTACTGCTACTACTACTACTACTGCTACTACTACTACCATTTCTACTGCTACACTATCACCACTTCCACTACTATTACTCCTAGTACAATAATAACCATTACTTCTTCTACCTACATGCTGTGAAAAGGAAGTTCTATCGAAAATAATGGAGTATAAAAAATCCCTGTCCTCATGAAATTACAATCTAGTTGGGTAAACAAGACATAGACACAGGAAATGATAGTTTGAGAACAGATGTGAACATCATAAGAAAATAAATATAGAGTTAAATACTAACCTATATGTTGACAATGAAAAAGTGGAGCTCAGAAGATTAAGAAATCAATAGGGCTGAAAAGTCACAACAGACTTGTGGCAAAAGAATGATAAGTTTGGAATTCAAAAGCTTCTTAGAGGTGAAGGTGGGTAGGTAGCCTACATGGGGAGGTGTAACTAATCAAGAACAAAAACATGATGAAGTTAGGGAGATGGGAATCAACAGGGTGAGATCAGTTTGATTTAGAGGATAATTATGAGAATATCCATCTAATTACTTTAATTCTCAATTTCAGTTTGCATGCATAATTTCTATATTTACAAATTGTGAAGAAATATCATTTTCCATTTTTTCGAGGAGTAGTTTGAATAAAAGCATACAAATAACTTCTACTTCACAGAGCTGTTTTGGAGATTAAATGAGAAAATGAATGTAAAGGGCTTTCTAAATATAAAGTCGGATAGATATGAAAAACACTTCCTTCTTTGTGTCAGGATGGATAAACAAAATTGTCAACCCCATAAAAAGTGAATAAAATTACTAAAATTTCAGTGTACAAATGGTGGAGGTTATAGGTTTTGTTCTGTCAGTTTAAATGAAAGGCACAGAGTTCAAAAAATACGTAATATTGGTGAAAAAAGAAATATCACGCTGAACACATTTTTCATAAATGGGAAGTTACTGATTTTTTGCATGCACACTTTGTTTTTGGCTTCATCTCTTTCCTTCGGTAGTTTTTTCTCAACTTCAAAATCATTTCGAGCAAATGATGTAACCTCTAGTGAAGTGTCGGTTTTGTGTTGTTCTTTTAAGAAATCAGCAAGTTCTTGTTGCCTTCGTACTGTAGTCTGATAGAGATATGTCCAAATAATTTCTCTTACATGAATCAATATCAGCTCATATAAAATGAATATACCTACAAAATTAGTTGATATCAATATTCTCACATGCACCTAAATTTCATCAACGTATTCATAATTATCATAGATTAGAGCTAGAAAAAATCCAAGGGACTATTTAATAAAAGTACCTCATTTTGCAGACGAGAAAAACTAAGTCTTAAGAGGTTAAATGACTTATCCAAGGTCATAATGGTAATAGTTAATAAAGGAAAGGATTGGAACTTGCCTTCTGAGATTGCAAAACTCTTTTGACTATATCACTCACCCTCCATTCAGCATGGATCAAATGCTATCCTCCGACCTGCTGAGTACACTCCTCATAAAGCAGTTCATTCAGCCTGATTTCCCCATTATCTCTTTTGAGAAGAATTATATCACCTCCAAAGCTTCTTAGGAGCTAATTTTTTTATGCACAATTCACATGGAAGGTGATGGAATAGGGTAGGGAAGAATATACAGTTTCTTATACTTGAGAGAAACATTAGGAGTTTCCCCTTCTATTTTTGAGAAAAGGTAACAATCTTATTTCTGTGCAACTGTAAGAAAAGGTTTCATTTTCCTTGCTCTCATGGTTTCCCCTGGAGAATGAACATAAGCACTGAAACGCTTGTCAGGCTTGGTAAAAGCACTTGATATGAATGAACTGGTCTGCCCAAAGCCAAAATAACCAAAAAAAATAAGGTTTTTTAAGGTGAAGGCTACACTTCACATCTTCCACTGTCTTTGCCAAGTCTTCAAAGCAGTTCCTTTTTCTGTTCTGATAGGAATTACACTCCTGGTAGCAGTCAATGGACAGAAAAAGAGGAAACTATCGAAAATATGGTAGTTCTCATACTTATGTATATATAGTGTAGTGCAGGGTCTCAGTTTTGTAGAAAGGAGGCATGCCATTTCATTTTCTACCCTAGAAGGAAGACGTACATACATGTATTCAAGCATACATATATGTACATATACGTACATATGAATGCATGAATATATACACACAGAAATGCACACTTGTATATGTATATACAGATATGCTACAAAAAATCCTGTTGGTTTTCACTATACAGCAAAGCAAATGATTCCAAAATTACTTATAACAAACGAAGCCAAAAATCAAAAGAAATCAAAACTTTTCTCTTTTTAGATAAGATTAAGTCCCTTGTAAAAATAAATTTAACTAAAGTTTGATAAATTTTTTTAATGCAAATGCAAAACCAATGTACAGTTGTGAAGGATAAAATTGACATAATTAATTGAATTTCTACAAGTAAACTAAATTCTTGTATGGAATGACTAGATTCAAATACATGATCATACACAATTAAGCAAAATTTGAAAAAAATATTTATACAAAATTGTTACCCAGTGTAATATTTCGTAGACCTGCTAGCCACTCCATGTATGAAAAAGCACATATAATGAGAACATCTATTAGACTGTGAAACTATTCATCATCAACAAATAAAATCAGTGATTCCAGAAACTCTAATTTTGCAAACTGAGCAAGAACTGTTAGTAAAACATTGTTTTAAATGGAGATAAATAAAGAAATTAGTAGGGAAGCAAAAACAATTTTTTTGAAAAATGGACTTAGTACCACAGGCAAAAAAATTAATGCTTAATGCATAATCATATCCTTTTTGAATAGAATTATTGTCCTAAATTTTAAAGGAAACTAGTAATTGATCTTTGGAATTTCATTAAAACTTAATCCAGATGTTTCTAAAAGTAGTTCACAGCAGGTTGAATTAAAAGTAGTCATACTGATGAGTATGGTTAAATAGTTATAAAAAGGGTAACTGTAAGATCCAAAACTTGCAAAATAAGCATGCAATGGTCTCAGGCCACAGAACAGCTCAAAAAAGATTTTGAATATCAAGTAAGAGAGTTGCAGGAATAACTGGGAAGAGAAATGAGAGCAATGCAAAAAAAATCATGAAAAGCAAATAAACTGCTTGTTAAAGGAGACCCAGAACATGCTGGAGAAAATGAAACCTTTAAAAGTAGGCTAACTCAAATTGTAAAAGAGGTCTGAAAAGACAATTAGGAGAAGAAGGCTTTCGAAAGTAGAATTAGTCAAATGGCAAAGGAGGTTCAAAATCTCACTGAAGAAAATTCTTCTTGAAAAATTAGAATGAAGAAGATGGAAAGTAATGACGTTATGACAAACCAAGGAATTACAAAGCAAAACCAAAAGCATGAAAAAGTAGAAGACAATGTGAACTGTCTCATGAGAAAAGCAACTGACCTGGAAAAATAGATCCAGGAGAGACAATTTAAAAATTATGGGACTACTTGAAACCCACGATCAAAAAAAAAAAAAGAGCCTAGATATCAGCTTTCATGAAATTATCACGGAAAACTGCCCTGCTATTCTAGAACCAGAGGGTAAAATAAATATTGAAAGAATCGACCAATCACCCGCTGAAAGAGATTCGAAAAGAGATGCTCCTAGGAATATTGTAGCCAAATTCCAGGGTTCTCAGGTCATGGAGAAAATATTGCAAGCAACTAGAAAGGAAGAATTCAAGTATTGTGGAAATACAATCGGGATAACACAAGGTCTAGCAGCTTCTGCATTAAGGGGTCGAGGGCTTAGAGTATGATATTCCAGAAGTCAAAGGAACTAGGCTTGAAACCGAGAATCACCTAGTCAGCAGAACTGTGTATAATAATTCAGGAGAAAAAATGTCATTCAACGAAATACAGGATTTTCAAGCATTCTTGATTAAAAGACCAGAACTGAAAAGAAAAGTTGACTTTCAACACAAGAATCAAAAGAAGCATGAAAAGCTAAACAGGAAAGAGAAATCCTAACGCACTTACAAAAGTCGAATTCTTCACATTCCTACATGGAAAGATAATATTTGTAACTCTTGAAACATGTCTCAGTATTTGGGTAGCTGGAGGGATTATATACATATGTCTATCGACAGAGTGGACAGGGTGAATTGAATAGGAAGGGATGATATCCAGAAAAATAAAATTAAGGGATGAGAGAGGAATATATTGGGAGGAGAAAGGGAGAAATGGAATGAGGCAAATTATCTCTCATAAAAGAGGCAAGAAAATGCTTTTTCAATGAAGGGTAAAAGGGGGGAGGTGAGAGGGAGAAGGTGAAGCTTACTCTCAGCACTATTGGCTTAAGGAGGGAATAACAAGCACACTCAATTTGGTATGAAAATATATCTTCCACTACAAGAAAGTGGGGAGAATGGGAGAAGTGTGGTGGGGGAATGATAGAAAGGAGGGCAAGTGGGAGGAGGGAGTTGTTAAAAGTAAACAATTTTGGGGGAGGGAGAAGGTCAAAAGAGAGAATAGAACAAATGGTGGGCTGGATAGGATGGGGGGAAAGATAGGTAGTCTTACACAACATGATCATTATGAAAGTCTTTTGCAAAACTACGCATTAATAGCCTGTGTTGAATTGCTTGTCTCCTGAGTGAGGATGGGTGGGGAGCAAAGAAGGGAGAGAAGTTAGGACTCCGACTTTTAGGAACTATTGTTTAGAATTGCTTTTGCATACAACTGGAAAATTATAAATAGAGGTAATGGGGCATACACATTTTTCTTGCCATGCAAGACAAGAGAGAAGAGGGGTATAAGGGAAGGCAGGGGTGTGATAGAAGGGACGGCAGGCTGGGGGAAGTAGGTCATCACAATGCACGGCTTTTTCGGGTGGGGAGGGAAGAGATGGGGAGAAAATTGGGAACTCTAAATTTTGAGGAAATGAATACTGAAAACTAAAAAGAAATGAACATTTTAAAAAGGGTAACTAATATTTCACAGTAGTTCAATTGAGATGTCTGACTTGAATTGTTATATTATTACAAGAAAAATTTTGTAGGATTTTCTTAAATTTTATCATGTCAAATTATTTATTCCATTGTATAATTAAATTGGAATATTAGGCATATTATTAGAATGATAAATTTATCAGTATTTATGGAAAAGTAACTAACCTATTTACTAAATCAAAATTGCATGGACTACATAATTTCTTTAGGTAGAGTGAGTCATCTTATCTAAAAGATGATTAAATCATTTCATTTTTAATTTATTTTACACTATTATTGTGATATTTATTATTATTCTCATTTATTCAATCAATTCTTTTGATTTTATTGCATTGTGTTACCAACTTTATAACTGTTATATTTGTATTTCATTATTTTATTATGGCCTACATCCTACTATTGATTCTTATTCTCCTTTCTTACATATCAGAATTTTTACAAGGAAAGTTAGTCACATCATCTGCCAGCTATAAATTCAAATTCCTAATTTATCTTCATGAATATTACCTTGAATTTCATTTCAAAAAGTTAAATACTTATCAAATTACATTATTTAAAGACCTACTTTTATTTCTGCTTTCTCCTTTTTATATTTATGCATCTTCTCTCTTAAGTAGTTATATTTCCTGGGTAATTCTTCATTTCTCTCTTTTCTCATAAGAGCTTGCTTTCCAGTATCACCATGAACGTAATGGCAGCGATCCATAAACTGTCCACAGCTCTCACTCATTACCTTTTCTTTAACGAAACATTTGTTTTGGGCATCTTCAAGCTGTTGTTGAAGTAACACATTTTCATTCTCGAGTTGGGCTAATCTTTTTTGGATAGATTCATGTTTGAAAATGTATTTGTCCGTTTTTTCCTTTTCTACTCGATTTAGGTGTTCAAGTTCATTTGCTTTGTGTTGGGTCTGGTTTAATTCTCTCTGTGTAGTTTCTAAAGTGAGTGTCTTTTCTCTGAGGGAATCATGTACACAGTTTAGCTCCTTTTCTAAACTGCTGGTTTTACCTTCAGCCTTCCAGAGCTTTTGAGAAAGAACACCATTGTTCTCTCTTAGACTACCCAAGTGATGAATTAGTTCGTCCTGTAAACGAAGCAGCTCGTCTCGTTCTCGCTGAATGGTTTGTTCATGGTCTTGATTAGATTTGATAGGATTTGATATCTGACTTCGTTCATGATCGTGAAGAGCAGAAGTCAGACGGGAACGATATAGAGCAATTACTGTCTCTAGTCTGTCTGTTCTTCGTTTTGCCTTCTCCAATTTAGAATTCAGCACTTCATTTTCCGTTGTCAGAACGTTTAGTTGTCCGCTGTATTGGCATGTGATTTTTGTTAATGCTTCTTCCTCCAGTTGTAATTTCTTTTGAAGTTCATCAATCGTTTCTTTTAAAACTTCAGTGTCTTCTGTAAATTGATTTTCTTTTTCCTGAAGCTCCATTTTTACTCTGTGGAGTTCCAGTTTGAGCATGACAACTTCATCCTGTAGGATTTGATTTTTATCCGACAGATCTTTTCCTTTTTCATTGCTTTCAGGAACCTAAACAAAATAAACAGGAAAAAAATGATACTCAAAATATAATTATGCATTCTGATTTGTCCTTGCTATTTCAAAATAGAGCACAAGGTGCCAAAAGGCATAGCACATTGAAAGAAAAAGTAAATTGAGGGAGTTTCACCAATATCACATTTCTGTCAGACTCAATTTTCCCGAAGAAGAGTTCTTAAAAGTGTTTCATCAATCAGAACATATATACTGTATTTTGGGAGCTCAAATCTGTCTGCCATTCAGCATATTTGATTTCCTTTGCTCTCTCCATTCTATCCCACCCTGGCTACTCATGGTGTTACAATAACAATAACAGCACCTAATATGGACACATATTAGTACCTAATAAGGTACTTTGCTTAGTACTTTCAATACATTGTCTCACCAAAGCCTTGCAACATACTTACGAGGGAAATATTCATATTACTCTCTCGATGTTACACTGAGGACTTAGATGAGGAAAAGTTATTAGAGGATCTGTCCATTGTCACACTTACTAAGTATTCTAAGAGGTATTTCAATCCAGGTCTCTTCAGACTCCAAATCTAGCACTCTTTTCTTTTTTTGTTTTATTTGTTTTCACTGTTCTACAATGACTTCTGTATCCCTTTGATTTCTCCCCTCCCTCCCACCCTTGCCCCCTACCTTCCCACTCCCTTCCTGAGACAGAATACAGTTTTATATGGGTTCTGCACATACATTTCTATTAAATACATTTTCACCTTAGACATGTTGCATAGAAGAATGAAAATGAATGGGAGAAATCACAGAGCAAATCAAAATGTAACACAAAAGAAAATGATCGGCTGCATTCTGCAATCAAATTCCATAGTTCCTTCTCTGGATGTGGAAGGCATTTTGCCTTAAGAGAGCACTGGGAATTTTTTAAGTCCTTGCATTGCAATGAAGTTCTAAGTCTGCCAGAAAAATCCTCACACAAAGTTCTCCTGGTTCTGCTCCTTTCATTCAGCATCAGTTCATATAAGTCTTTCCAGGCCTCTCTGAAGTCTTCCTGTTCATCATTTCTTATAGTGAAATAGTATTCTATTACATCCATATACCACAATTTATTCAACCATTCCCTAATTGATGGGAATCCCCTTAGTTTTACGTTTTGGACAACCACATAGAGTGTTGCTGTAAATATTTATGTATGTGTGGGACTCGATCCCACTTTTATGATCTCTTGCTGATACAGTCCTAAAAACAGTATTGCTCAGTCAAAGGGTATGCACATATTTATAGCCCTTTGGGCATAGTAACACATTGCTCTCCAGAATGGTTGGATGAGGTCACAGCTCCACCAACAATGAATTAGTGTTCCAACTCTCCCACATATTCTCCAACATTTATCATTTTCCTGTTTTGTCATGTCAGTTAATCTGGTAGGTTTGATGTGATATCTCAGAGAGATTTGGACTTGCAACTCTCTAATTAATAGTGATTTAGAGCATTTTTTCATATGAATATAGATAGCTTTAATTTCTTCCTCTGAAACATGCCTGTTCACATCCTTTCATTATTTACCAATTGGGGAATGACTTGCATTTTTGTAAATTTGACTCACTTCTCTCTATATTTTAGAAATGAGGCCTTTATCACACACACTACCTGCAAAAATTCTTTCCTAGTTTTCTGCAATCATCTGAATCTTTGGTCCTATTGGGTTTGACTGCGCAAAAGATTTTCAGTTTAATGTAATCAAAAAAAATTCATTTAGCACTTCATAATGCTTTCTATCTCTTTTTCAGTCAAAAATTCTTCCCTTCTCCATAAATCTGATGAATACACTATTCCTTTCTCCACTAAATTGTTTGTAGTTTAAATCTTTATACCTAGATCATCTAACCATCGGAAGTATCTTCTTGTGTATGGATTCAAGCACTGGTCTATGTCTGGTTGCCGCCACACTATTATCCAGCTTTTCCAGAAATTTTTGTCGAAGAGTGGGTTCTTACCCCAGAAAATGGGATCCTTAGGTCTATCAAACAGTAGGGAACTATATTCATTTCCTGCTGTGTCTTGAGTACCTAGAAATATTCCACTTGTCGACGCCTCTGTTGCTTAGCCAATACCAGGTACTTTTGATAATTGTTTTATAATACAATTTCAGATCTGGTAGAGCGAAGCTACCTTCCTTAGCATTTCTTTTCGTGACTTCCCTTGATATTCTGGACTTTTTGTTCTTCCAGATGAATTTTGATATTATTTTTTCTAGCTCTAGGAAACAACTATCTGATAGTTTGATTGCTATGGCACTGAATAAGTGAATTGATTTAGGTGGAACTGTCATTTTTGTTGTATTAGCTCAGCCTACTCGTGAGCAACCGATATATTTCCACTTATTTAGAACTGACTTTACTCGTGTGGAAAGTGTTTTCTGATTGTGTTCATATAATCCCTGGTTTTGATTTGACAGATAGACTCCCAAATATCTTAGAGTGTCTGTCCTAGCTATAAATGGCATTCCTCTTTCTATCTCTTCTGCTTGGCTCTGTTAGTAATATATAGATATGGAGAAGTTGTGTGTCAGTTTATTTTGTAACCTACAATATTGATAAAGTTGTTTATTACTTCAAATAGTTTTTTACTTGAATCTCTTGGATTCTCTAAGTATATCATCATGTCATCTGCCAACAATAATAACTTAGTTTCTTTTTTTCCAATTCTAATTCCTTCAATTTCTTTTTCTTCTCTTATTGTTACAGCTAATATCTCTAGTATCATATTGAATAATAGTGGTGATAATGGACATCCGTGTTTCACCTGTGGTCTTATTGGAAATGCATTTCATTATCTCCCTTGGATGTAATGTTTGCTGAGGGTCTTAGGTAGATGCTGCTTATTATTTTATGGAAAGTTCCATTTATTCCTATGCTCTCCAATGTTGTCAGTAGAAATGGTTGTTGTAGTTTGTCAAAAGCTTTTTCTGCATCTATTAAGATAATCTTGTGGTTTCTGTTAGTTTTGTTGTTGATATGATCAATAATGCTAATAGTTTTCCTAATACTAAACCAGTTCTGCATTCCTGGTAGAAACCCTACCTGATCATAACGTATTATTCTTGTTATGAGTTGCTATATTCTTTTGCTAAAATTTTATTTAAAATTTTTTTCAAGTGTATTCATTAGAGAAATTCGACTATAAATATCTTTCTCTGTTTTGGTTCTTTTTGTTTTAGGCATCAAAATCATATTTGTATCATAAAAACAATTTGGGAGGACTCCTTCTTCCCCAATTTTTTCAAATGACCTACATAGTATTGGAATTAGCTCTCTTCTAAATGCTTGATAGCATTCATTTTTGAATCCATACAGCCCTGGAGACTTTTTGCTAGCGACTCCATTGATGGCTACTTCAATTTCTCTTTCTGAGAAAGTGATATTTAAGCCTTCAGCTTCCTCTTCTATTAATTTGGGCAATTCATATTTTTTAAAGTAATTCTCCATCTGATTTAGATGTCGAATTTATGGGCATACTGTTGGACAATATAATTTCTAATTATTATTCCAATTTCCGACTCATTGGAGGTGAGTTCACCCTTTTCATTTTTGATATTGGTAATCTGGTGTTCTTCTTTCTTTTTTTTTTATAAAAATTGACCGAAGTTTATCAATTTTACTGCTCTTTTTATAAAACCAACTCTTAGTTTTATCGATTAATTTAATAGTTTTCTTAATTTTAATTGTATTCATATCTCCTTTCATTTTCAGTATTTCTAATCTGATTATTTCCTTGGTGATTTTCAATTTGTTCTTTCTCTAGCTTTTTCAGTTGCATGCCCAATTCATTGATTTCATTTTTCTCTACTTTATTCATGTAGACATTCAAAGATATAAAACTTCCCTTAAGAACTGCTTTTGCAGTATCTCACAAGATTTTGTAGGTTGTCTCATCATTGTCATTCTCTTGAATGAAGTTGTTGATGGCTTCCATGATTTCTTATTTAAAAGACTCCTTCTTTAGGATTAGACTATTTAGTTTCCAATTTCTTTTTGGTCTATCTTTCCCTGCGTTTCATTAAATATTATTTTTATTGCATTATGATGTGAGAAGGATGAACTGACTATCTCTGCCTTTCTAGACTGGACCGTGAGGTTTTTATGTCCTAGTACATGGTCAAGTTTTGTATATTTGCCATGTACTGCTGAGAAAAAAGTGTATTTCTATCTATCCCCATTCAATTTTCTCCAGAGATCTATCATATCCGCCTTATCCAGAGTGGAATTCAACTCCTTCTTTCTTGTTTATCTTCATGTTAGATTTGTCAAGTTCAGGGATCGGGAGGTTGAGGTCCCCCACTCGTATAGACTTGCTTTCTATTTCTTCCTGTAACTCCCTTCACTTTTCCTCTAGGAATTTGGATGCTATACCAGTTGGAGAATATATGCTCGTTAATGATATTGCTTTGTGGTTTCTTTGTCTTTTAGTTGGGATATTGTTTCCTTCCTTATCTCTTTTGATTAGATCTATTTCTGCTTTAGCTTTGTAGGAGATAATAATTTCTACCCCTGTTTTTGTTACATCAGATGAAGCGCAATATATTCTGCTGCAACTTTTTACCTGGATCTTGTCCTTCAGTTATCAGTTCATGGATCAGGGGTCTGATCTCCAGTAATTTCAGCACATCCTTCCCAAAGTTGTACCTAAGTCTCCTAACAGTCCAGCCGCACAAGCTACTACTACATCTATGTGATCCTCATCTGCAGCAATGTGATCGATGTAGGAAAGAATAAATTCTACTCTGGACTGCATCAGGCTCGCAACCAGGTGTACATTCTCCTGGTCTCCCTTTAATCCCTGGAGATTCTGGTGTAGGCTTCCAAACACCTTTCCCTTCACTCATTCAGATAATACACCATGTCGTAGTGCAAATTGTCCACCTGGGCTTAGGAAGCCTCCTAAAAAATATTCACTACCACTTCAAGATACCTCTTCAACTCTTCTCCAATCACAAGGGAAATATCACCAAATACTGACAGAATCTGTGGATTGACAAATTTATGGACATTTTCATTTCTCAAGTTCACCAATAGCAACTGCATCACCTCTCACTGAAAGGTAAAATGTTGGAATATAGGGCTTGGCACTAGTCTTCCACCAGGCACACAACAGCCAAACAAACCTGGTACTCAGCATCATTCTTCAAACCAATGCCCAAGAAGTGTTTAAAGGCATCCATCTATTTCAGGATTTCACCACCCAACATTTCTACCAATGTGCTCACGGCCATCAGGGCATCTTCTTAACTCTGCCCCAGACCCAGTTGTGCTCTGGAACATCCTCAGCAAGGATTCATGGCCACATCAGAAATCGGAAAAGCGTCCTGGTGCTGCACTTTCCAGAGAACATTCTGAAGAGAATCATAGAGCAAAGACTGAAGGTCATTAAAATGAATTCTGTCTGATGTGCTCTGTATGTGAGACTATCTTCAGCACTTGCTGCAGTCGTTCCTTGATGACCAAAGTCGTTTCCTGGACTGCAGAATAACAGTCCTTGGCACTGTTTTTCATTATTTCCATCAGGGCTTCATATGCAGCACTCCTCAAGTTATTCTGGTGTTCGTTAGGTCTGTCCGTGGTCTCTAGAAGTTGCAGGACCATGAGTTCAAATGAAGTAGATAAAGAGTAGGTAGTTGGGTTTTTTTGATCATCAGCTACATCTGCAGCCTCACAAGCAGCTTCAATCACACTAGAGAAAGCCCAGCACACGTTGCAAGCCACACTGGGTTCAGCGCTGAGGCCCTCTCAGAGACACTATAGTAAAGGAGCAAGGTAGACTCCACTGATGGCAGCCTCAGGGAGCAGCTCACAGATTCTGCCCACTGTCCAGGCAGTTGTGTTTCGAACCACCGTGCTGGGAACTTTCATTAAGCCTATGTGAGTGGGCATTGCCTGAATAACTACAAGTTTGAACTGATTCCAAGATGCAGACAAAAGCCACTGCATCCCAGTCTTAAAACTTCTTAGTATAAGTTGTGGGAAAAATCGGTCTTTTGATGGATGCATAGCATCTTCATAGCATCATTGATTTAAATTTTCTCGTCCAAATCACTCATTTTAGGGATGGGAAAAGTGAGACCTGGAGTGTGGTCAGTAGTGGGTAACCTAGGCCTAGCCATGCAATTTAAAGGAGTAATGAAAGAACCGTTGAGGCCAAAGTATAAAAAGTTGATATTGCACTCCCATCATAGTAAAACTGGTCCAGGAGCATTGGTCCCCATTCAGGACCAGTGGAAAGAGCTATATCAAAAAGCTAAGAAGCCCCATTCTAGGAGATCCCTTCTGTAAGGCAAGGGGGATTGTGTGAAGAGGTAGCAGCTGAGTTAAATGAAGCTCTCCAGTGACCAGGAACCAAAGGATTACTAAGGACCAAAAACTCAAAGGATTTACCTCAAACCACTGGGGAACAAAAGAAGAAAATGAAAAATTCTAAATTTGCCATTTGATGAACATGTGTTTCTATCATGCTAAGCAATGATGAATGCAAATGAATGAATCCTTGTAATGGATAGAGCTTTATGTCAGAAATCTAAGTGAAATTCATTCTTTCTGAAAATACTTTTATTCCTTCTCTTTCATGAAACATGAGCGAGCAACAATGTGAAGTAGACCAAACTATTAACATATGGTTTGGTGTAACCCTTCCTCTCTGCCCTGGAAAGCAGAAACAGAAGAAATCACTTAATCAAGGAAGAAAAGTGATTTGTGTATGAGATGTCCCCTTCTGCCTGGTTGCACTCCTTTCACCCCCTAGGGACCCTGAAGAGCTGCCCTTTTCCCATGTCCAGAAAGGGCCAAGGCATTACTGAGAAGCAGGGATTTTTTTCAGTAGGAATAACCTAGAGTCTCTGGGGCGATCATGCCATTCAAAGAAAAGAAACAACCGAGCAAAACAACCTGTGCTCATTTTGGTCACCACGTATGTCCCAACCTGTCTGCTGCAGACAGATGGACGTGACTGAGGATGACAAATATGTTCCAAAATGAGGAACAGAAATCCTGACTTTTCAAATATGTCGTTAAATTGGAAAATGACCAAAGTGAATACCTCAGAAGTCTGAGTCGCTTTGGAAGCAACTGCTTCTTTTTCTTTCTGCTTCCAAAGAAGATTATTCAGAGTTGACTCTTGCAAAGTTCTGGCTCTCTGCTCGTGAACAAGTTGTCTTTGAGTGTATTTTAGCTCTTCTTCAACCTGGGGACAACAATTTCATAAAATTTTTAATCATCTTTTTCCTTCAAAAGTCAGCAAATACATTTTACCTTTAACTGGAATATAGAATCTCAAAAAGGAAGGAAAATAGATTTTAAAAAATTAGGAAAAGTAGGCTACTGAAAATGAAAGTAACAAGATGGATAGTAATTGAAAATTACAAATGAACCTCGACAACTGTTTAGTTCAATCCATACCATCGTTATGTATCTAACTCTTACCAAACGCAACTTGAAGTCTTCACAGGTGGGGGAACTCTCAGGGAAACTCATTCTATTTATAGGGGTTCTATTTGTTAGCAATTTTCCCCTGACATTAACTGTAAAAATGTACTTTTTTGCCATTGCATCCATTGCTCTTAGCTCTGTCCCTTACACTGAAGAAGAGCAAAATTCACTCTTCTTCCACCTGACTGTCCTTCAATAACTTGAAGATATAAGGATAAACATCTCTAGTTCCTTTAACTGATCCTCACATGCAATAGACTCCAAGGGCCTTCCTCATTCTGTTTTCCATCCTGCTTACTAGTTACCTTAATTCTGTGGGAGCCACAAATGAATTCAATAGTACAAACAAAGTCTATTCAGGTCACAGTAAAGAGACATGTTTCGAAACTACGCTTCTCTGAATGGGAGGCAAAATTACACTAGGTTTTTGGTGGTCATATAGCAGAACTGACTCAACTTCAGCTTAGAACTGACTAAGATTCCTGTATCTTTTCAGACAAAATGCCATGTAATCATATTTCTCCCAGCTTCTACATATGAAACTATTTTTGCATCTAATTACATAATTTTACATTCATCCTTACTGAATTTCATCTTAGGCTCAGTCCAGTGCTCTGAGTAATGAAGACTTAGCCTTTCCTCCATTTAGAAAGACTTGAATAATGTTAATTGCATAAGAATTGCATCAGTAAAAGGTAAAGATGCTAGAGAACAGTAAACTATTCTGAAAGACGGAAGGATTGGGTGCTAAAGTGTCGCACAAGGGACAGAAAAGGGGATTGAACTTGCAATTTCATTGGCTTAGAGAATCTTCAGGTAAGGAATCTCTATCTACCAATGTGCTCTGGAATTTATATTCTTATCGAAGCTGAGGATAGAGCAGTGCTGTCCATTAGATCCCCCACCCCCAGTACTGGGGTCTGTGGGCAGCTTTGGGGGAATTTGAAACTTTTGGCTTGGGGTCCATCTAGATTGTCTACCCAGGGTCAATCAGTCAGGAAGTGTCCATGGCAACATTTGAACCCTCCTCCTCATGGATTTGAGGCCAGCTCTATTCATTACACCATACTGATTCTCTACTGTGAAACACACTTTCAAAAAGTATCAGCTTCAATTTATTTTTTCCATGGGCATTTAGACTGTAATTTTACATTCAAATGCTAAAATAGAGGCAACTGTTCCTTTTTTAGTTACGTATTTAAGAGTACTCATTTACAAATCATTGAACCCAACCTACTAATACCAGAAATAAAAAGCATAGCCATTTTTAGGATTCAAAAAAATGCAGTATTGATCCCCCCATTCCCAGGGAACCCATACGTATTCTTAACAAGAAAAAATTGAAATAGTGACTTTAGATTCCAATTTACCTGCTGAATATGCTTTCTTACTGTTGTCAGTTCAACTTCCAGAGATCTGGCACTGCATTCAAGTCGCTGGGTGAGATCCACTATTTTGCTATATTGCTCTTCTTCTCTTCTCAACTGTTCCATATGTTCTTCAAGTAGCATTTTTGTAGTCTCTAGCTTTATTTTCCCTTGGTTCAAGGTAAACCTAGATTAAAATTGCTGTTTATAAATGACAGGTCAGTAGAAATAAGGAATAGAATGCCATTTAAATACAGTCATCTGAATGACTAAAGGAAAAGAATATTAATTTAGGGGTAACTGGATCCATGTACGGAACTCACAGTCAAGAAACTCCTTTTAATGATGCAAATTGAACGTTCTGAGTTTTGACGCATTTGAATGACTCTGGTAAAAAGTGTAAAGGGGCATGTAGATAAAATTCAATCCATTTTCCCATCACTATGCATTATTCAGATTTTATTTTTGACCTCATTTTGAAAAAAAAATAAATTGCAAGGAAATGTGCTATCGTTTTGATAATTCACTAAAAATTTAACTCATAGATGTCCATGGAGTAACAAGGAATAAGTAGGGCTTATTCATAACATTGTTTTTCCCTTCCAACTTCAAATTCGCTGTCACATTTCTTCAACGTTAAAAGAAATGCTTCCAAGCCTTTATCGAAAATCTTGAGTTCCATACCTGATGCTACAGAGTTCTCTGTTGCATTCTGCTTTTTGATGCTCCAACTGGGATTTCATTTCTATTGTTTCTGACGTTTCCTTCTGCATTCCACTAATCATGTTTTCCAAATTCTTAACTTTTCTGGCGAGTAGTGTACAATGTGATTTTTTATGATCGACTGATTGATCATATCTTAGAACTTCATCCTTAATTTTCAAATATATAGTAGGATCTATGCAGAGAAAAATACAAGTCAATACAAATTGAGTATTTTAAAATCTGCTGAAGACTAGCAGTACATTTAGAATTCAAATGCTCTGGGAATTACAAAATAATATCTATCCATATAAATCCTACGATTATAGTAAAACACTACTTTGTCACAAGATTTACATTGAATATGAAAATAGCCTACTTCCCTGTGGGCACTGTGGACAATTAAGAAAAATCTCTAAGTTACCCATTACTTTATCAAAAAAAAAAAAACACTTGAGAGTTCCTGATTTTTCACAATATGGGAGAAGTATATGTGAGAAGTAAATATTCGGGTGTGTACTCTGTGTGGACAAATAAGATTAATAAAATGCGTCATATACTTAATATCTATGCATTACAAATATACTGAATTATTTTATAAGTAGAATAAATATTTTACTTTAAATCGTTGTCTATAAACACTGCTTCTTCTTTAGAGACTTATAGCATGAATAAGTATGTAACATGCATACAATAACATCTGTCCTCATTTATTCATTGGTCAGACTTCTGGTAACTTTAAAGAAAATATAGCTGAAACACCAGAGGAAAGTGAAAAAATCTTCTGAGCATTTTGTAAAATAGCTGCTGTCCCTTTATTTTTCAGAGAGATATGTCACCCAATTTAGACCTAATCCGGAGTTAGAAATGTATCAAGTGACAGATTCAACAGAGTTTGTTATTGGGTTTCCCTTGGTAATTTTGAAGTCTTCATATATAGTGTTTAACAGAGTTGAAGCAATGAGAGCTAACACAGTTGCTAGAGGTAGACACACTTATTGGAGCACGAAGTGAAGCTGACAGTAAAGGAAATGATAAGCTCAAAGATTCAAAGCAAAGGAAGAAACTGAGGCACAGAGAAGTGCTTGTTAAGGTTCACAGAATTAGTAGGTGTATAAGGCAGAATCTGAACCTAGCTACTCATGGTGTTGTGTCCAGTACAGTGTCCTATATGCCATGCTGACTGAAGAATTATTACAACGAGGCAGAACATTTGCAAGACTGTTGATACTTTGGCCCATTTTGTGAAAGATTTTAATATTTTGATTGTTTTTTCCATGAAAGAGCTCACTGCCTGTTACCTTTATACATCTAGTCATGTCATTCTCTTCAAATGGTTCTTCTATTACCAACCAAGCAAATCATATTCACATATCGTATCCTAGCATGCAATATTAATAACACATATTATATAATACAGCACGTAGAGCCTTACAAAATATATCCCCCCACAACAATCCTGTAATATATAGCATTTAATAGGTGAAGAAACTGAAGCTCCCAGTTTGAGAGATTTGTCTATAGACAAAATCTAGGCCCTCTCCATTATCTACCTTTCCCTTTTATTTCTTACTGCTATATATTGTCCAGTAAAACTGGATTTTTCACTGTCATTTCCTGGCTTTTTACTAAAAGTTTCCATGCCTGGAATGTTCATTTCATCCCCCTATACTTTCATGTTCTATACTGACTGAGTTCACACCAGTCCTTTAAATCTCAACACAGATGGTACGTTCACACATAGGTTATTTATTCTTAATAGTAAATGTTCTTTCTACACTGACCCTCATGTAGTAATATGACTGTATTCCTCCAACACATATATATTTTAATATTTGAGTTGTCTATGTAGGTTATATCCCCTATTAAATTGCAAACTCAATGAGAAAACTTATCCAAACTTTGTATGTTTCCCACACAGTAGGTACTTAGTAATTCCTTTTGAACTGAAACAAATAGAAGGTGGCTGAGAAATTTACTAGTCTGCAGTCAACATAATTCCTTTCACTTTGGCCACGGTCTGCCAGAGATTAGGCTCACTTCCACTTTACTATGAGTCAGACATCTCTGATTTCTGTTTAACACTGTTATTCTGTCAGAAAATTTCAAAACGTTCTTACTTTTACAATCGGCACTAAGTTGTTCAATCAATATGAAAACATTCTTACAGTTTAGGGGAGGTAAATCGTAATCCTCTGGAGCTGTGTCAGATGACTGAATGAGGTCATCATGATCATTTGCATCTCTCTGTACTTTGTCCTGTAAAATATATAACAGCAGGGTAAAATAACGCAAATTTTAAAATAATAATAACGGCTAATATTTGTGTGGCACTTTAAGGTTTTCACAACACTTTATATACATTATCTCATGCCATCCTCACAACCATTTTGTGACACAAGCATAACTGATAATGATTTTACAAAAGTTATGTGGCTTGTCCAGCATCCTACTAGACATACAAAGCTAGGAGCCCACGGATAGATTCAAATTCAGGTCTTTTTTGGTTTGTTTTCAGTGTTCTACATCCACTTCCATATATCTTTGATTTTTCCCCTCCCGCTCACCCCTCTGCCCTACCTCCCACCTCCCTCCCTGAGATGGCTTACAATTTTATGTAGGTTCTGCACATTCTTAAAATGTATAATGCATTAATACATTCTTATTACATTCTTAATACATTTTTATTAAATACATTTTCACCTTAGTCATGTTGCATGGAAGAATTAAAATGATTGGAAGTAATCATAAAACAAACCAAAATTTAATACAAAAGGAAATGATCGCCTGCATTCTGCATACAAATTCCATAGTTCCTTGTCTGGATGTGGAAGGCATTTCGCCTTAAGAGACCATTGGGAATTTTTTATGTCCTTTCATTGCAATGAAGTTCTAAGTCTACCAGAAAAAATCCTCACACACTGTGGTGGTTGCTGTGTACAAAGTTCTCCTGGTTCTGCTCCTTTCACTCAGTAGCAGTTCATATAAGTCTTTCCATGCCTCTCTGAAGTCTTCCTGTTCATCATTTCTTATAGCACAATAGTCTTCGATTACATTGATATACCACAATTTATTCAACCATTCCCCAATTGATGGGCATCCCCTTGATTTCCAGGTTTTGGCCACCACAAAGAGCACTGCTATAAAGATCTTTGCACATGTGGGACCCTTTCCCATTTCTATGATCTCTTGGGCATACAGTGCTAGAAGCGGTATTGCTGGGTCAAAGAGTATGCACATTTTTGTAACCCTTTGGGCGTAGTTTCAAATTGCTCTTCAGAATGGTTGGATCAGTTCACAGCTCCCCCAACAAAGAATTAGTCCTCCAACTCTCCCACATCTTCTCCAACTTTTATCATCACCCTATTTGTCATGTTAGGTGTGCTGTGATATCTCAGAGCTGTTTTGATTTGCATCTCTCTAATCAATAGGGATTTAGAACATTTTTTCATGTGACCATTGGTAGCTTTAACTTCTTTCTCTGAAATCTACCTGTTCATATCCTTTGATCTTTCGTCAATTGAGGAGTGACTTGTGTTGCTGTACATTTGACTCAGTTCTCTATACACTTTAGAAATGAGACCTTTATCACAGACACTAGTTGCAAAAATTCTTTCCCATTTTTCTGCTTCCCTCCTAATCTTAGTTGCATTGCATTTGTTTGTGCAAAAATTTTCAGTTCAATGTAATCAAAATTATCCATTTGGCACTTCATAGTGTTAGGTCCTCAAGACACAGCAGTCTATGAATCTAGCAGTCTCCTGTTTCATAAACCCACGGATGCCAGCTTCTCAGATAAGGACTCACAGTTGGCCAAACTCAGGTCTTCTTGACTCCCTCTACTATGCCACCTAACTAATTGGAAGCTAAATGATTTAGCTTATAAAAATTATCATAATCATAACATTTCTTTCCACTTATAAATGGTCTTCATTTTATACATGTGGGAAATGAAGGAAAATCCAGCAATATCATTAGGTTTCTAGCATTCACCATGGACACATTTCACTAAGAGACTGTTTTTAAAAGTATCCGTTTTCAGACGAAAGATTCCTATACCTTATTATGCAAAAAAGAAGTCCTATGTGTTCAGTGAAAAATGCATTATGTTTTAAACCAATTTAAATGCATTTAAAAGCAAACTAAGTCCTGAAAAACTTTCAGTAACACTAGCATGAAAAGCAGCTTTAGTAAAGTAAAATATCAGAAATTTGAATGTCATTTTTACATACCTGTTGCAGGTCACTTTTATCAAAACTTTCTGAGCATTCCTCTGATGATCCTTTAAATTCTAAATGTCATGTAAAATTGATATGAATATTTAAGTAACAATTTATATTATTCAGAATTATTTTCTTACATAAATAAAATCCCATATATAATTTACCTATTTTAATCTCTTTTAAAATAAGGAATAAATAACAGAAATTCATACTAATTATGCATTCATCAAATTATATTGTATTTGCAGTCTAATGAAACAATTTACATTTCTAGTGGGACAGTCTTTTCAGACCAAATCCCAAGATGTGTGAGGATAGATTTATGTGGTTAATCTAGATGAAACCTTTATAATTCAAAATTCAAGGTAAACCAAGAGACAGTGATCATACGTGATCAATCTACTAGTTAGGCCAGCAGTTATCAATTAACTGGGTCACTTGTATTTCTCACTAACCAAAGACAACAAATCCAAGATAGGATTACTGCCATCCATGGAATTTGGGGAAATATAAGAGAACAAAGAACGGGGACGGATAGGTGGGAAAACAATGAGTATACAGCATCCTGGGAATCAGGACAATGTGAGTCACGTTGGAAATTGGGAAGGAACCATTAGCAACAACCACTTCCTTCTCTCTTGTGACTAAGAAATATTCATTGCTTGAGTCTGCCTGCAGGGTCAGAGACAGAGGATCTGATTTCTTTCGATAATAAGCCAGACATCCTGGAAGGATAGCTTGGTGGTATAAAGATACTTGATCAGATTCCGTGGTGTCCACATGCCTCCGTTAAGGCTAGAAGATCACCTTGCAACAAGAATAGAAAAATGATCCACAACACAAGTAGATTTCTAAATATAACTCATTACAGGACTGATAAATTTCTGAGTTAAGTTCAGAGACAAAGAATCATGACATAGTCAGTGAGAGGACAAAATAAATAAATGAAAATTGACAAATCCGTTTGGTTATTTCAAGAGACAGAGCACAAAACCTAAATCTTAATATGTGAAACCACTGGCTAGGATCATTGCAAAAGAATGGAAAAACAAGACTTCTTCCTTAATGCCATGTTGCCTAGCGAAGTAAAAGTCCATGAGATCTGTATCATGAAGTAACTCAATAAGCTTTTCTCAGCAAGCCAAAATCTTGGAAGGAAGACATGCAGATAATACTCCAGCAGTGAATTTGAAAGTCACTGTACAACTTTCAGGTTCCTCAGAGCAAGACAGAGGACGATTACATGGAGAGAAAATTCCAGACCTGAACATACATACAGAACTTTAAAAGAATAGGAAGAAATAACTGTATATGTCACAGTACATCAAATCCATAGAAACAAAATCAAAATAATCATTGAAGCCTGAATATGAGACCAATTTCTTAATTTATGCAGCATCTAATAATAGTAATACAAACCAGCAACTAACTAGGTCATTTACTATTTGACATTTTAAAAAATAAAGTAGCAAATCACAGCTATCCCAGAGAAGACTAATTTTTCACAAAGGTCTAGGCTACTGCCTTTCAGTGTAGCTGGATTATGTTACACTGATTAAAGGAGAAAATAAAAATAGCTGTTCAAAAGACACCTGCCACATTATAAGCTGCATGAGAGGAGAAACAAGAAATGAATTTTGTCATCGCATGACTTCATCACTTATTTTGCTTACGTCTTCCAATAACGATTGGAATGCAACAATTTGAGAAAATGATCGACACATGAAAAATTCACAGTGTCAACTGTGCAAGATTCTGCATGAGCTTGTCTACCTTCTATTATTACAGGGGGCGGTGGTTCACCCTGCTTCTGAGGGACTTGCTTTGCTCCTGCAATCACACTTCCAGCTCCAGCTGCTTCATCTTTCAGGATAGGACTCAGTCTAAAGTCTGCGGATCCTGACCAGTTTTTGGTCACTGGCAGTGACTGGTAGGGATGATTCAAGTTAAGAATCAAATCCTTAGGATGTCTGTAACTGTCCTTTTTCCGACAACTAGTGGCAGATGCATCTGACAAGGAAATAGTGGAGTTAAATAGAACATCACTTTTATCCACCTGGCATATTACTTAAATTTATCATGGGATGTCACTCAAATTACTACCTAACTTTATGACTTGATTTTGTTAATTTATGCATCATGTATTTTATCTATGCCATGCGTGGAATAACCAATATCAAGAATGGTTTCTTTTCTTTTTTTTAATCCTACCCTCTCTTTTTGGGATTATCAGTCTTACTCCCTCATCAAGATTTGTCTCCATGTGTAGTGTCAAACAATTTCTTAAGAAGGAAAGGCTTCAGCCAAGGCTTTTCTTTTGGGAGAAACTTTTAAAATTAACATTCACATTTGACTTTCACTACTTAGGATTAGAAAACAGACCCTGAACCTATGAATTTTACCCAGCATGTTATTTGCAAAGAACTCTCAGGTGAGGAAACTCCCCTTGAACAATGGAGACTGGCACTTTCTCTACAGCTTATAGTCTTAGAGAGTTTCCTTGAGAATATAGAGGTTAAAAAATTTGCCCAGGATCACCTAGCCGGGATGTGTCAGCGATGACATTTGAAACCATTTCGTTGTGGCTTCCAGGCCAGCACGCTATGCACCATGTTAAAGTATTTTTGCACAAGACATGCTCACAATTAGGATCCGTTCACTTCCTTTCTTTTTTTGGCGAACTCCCATTTGATCTATGTATAGTCGCAACCATTTTGTAACATGTGAACTACATTAATTAAATGGGAAGATAGCTTTTTTTTTGAACCATCTAACTTCTTAAAGATTAATCATTTGAATTTTAACATCCACAATAAATTTACCATGAAAATAACAGTTTATAGAGTTTAAACATTCCCTTTTAAAATATAACAAGATTACTTCTATACTAGACTCAAAAAGGGCAACTAAAGGACAATGATGTAGGAAAGTAACAGCAACACAAAGACAGAGAATCAACATTTAATTTCTGGGTCTTTAAAATTTCTCTCATCCTTCATTTAACCACGGCATCCCTTCAAGTTATTATTGCCCACTATCTCTCCTCCGTTTCACTCTCTAAATAATAGAGTTATTTATATCCACTCAGCACACTTTTTTTCTGGCTATGAGGCTTAAGATGAGGTTGATTACATATTTTCTTCAGTTTGCATTTTCTCTGGTAGACAGAGGGAATGAATAACCAAAGGTTTCAGAGCCAGGGGATCAGAGGGAGACGAATGAAGTTTGAGAGACAGTGTGGATGAAGATCTGACTCCAGAATGAGGAAGTCCTGAGCTTGAGTCCCACCTGTGATTTTGATGTTGCCTGTGTGATTATTAGCACACCATCTACCTTGTCAGTGCTCCAGCCCATTGTCTGAGACCCTTAGTTTCACAGAAGGTACTAACTTGTCCTGGTCAAGGAAGTTAGTTCTTCTCAATGGAATTACAAGCCTAGTCTCACAAACAAAAACAAACATGTGCCATGGACTGCTATAGCATGGAAGACACATGTATACCAAACTCATTTAACTGAAATTGAGCTCATGGTGGCTCCTGAAAGTAACCACCTAAATAGAAAAGGGATTTAAAGAGAACTCTCTCTTCCTTCAGAAACTTTGTGTGGTGTAAGCTCGAGGACAAATTCCTGCATTTTATCAGTCTTCCTGACAATTATGTGCCATTATATCGATTTGTTGGTTGCTTTGAAATGGATACTTGTTATGAAGAATATGAGTTGATGTTACCGAGCACACATTACTACATGCATGGATATGCAATCCTTCCCAAGTTTACTAAAGTAGACCCAAGAGTCATTGTTCTTTCAGAACTCCTCAAAAAGAGAAATATAGTTTAAATCTGGCAATAGGGAGATCCTTAGGGTTAAATGCACAAAGTAGAAAGCTCTGCGTGTATGTGTGTAGGGAGAAAGAATATGTGTTTGGCTCATGCGAGCCCCAGTGAGACTTTGATCTCACCTCTGATTTGGATACGGGAGTTCAAAAGCTGTGGCTGTCTGGACTGGCACAGCAAGATATAGGGTCCGTTGCCCCCATTTTCGCCAGGCCCTGCGATAAGGGTGATTAGGGAATGTTGTAGCAAGCAGCTCTCCCATGGCCAGCAACTCCCTTTGAAGAAATCAGACTAGAATAAAGTCAGAATATTAAGCCCTCTGACGTGTCCCCCTATCAAACCAAATCAACAATGAAGTTATGCAAGCAGTCATCCTGTACGCTTGTATTTATCACTCTTATAATCAACTAACTGGGTCATTTCACATCTTAGAAAAGGTAAATTGATTAAATTCCAGCTTGAGGAAGATACCTCTAAAGAGTTCAAAATGAGAGCAAAACCACGCCTATATGGCCATTGTGTGTGAACGGGAATTCATATAACCCGAATTGTTTAACTTGTTAAACATTTAGAAAGGGAAGTAGCAAATCACAGTTATCCCAGAGGAGACTAATTTATTACAATGGTCCAAGTTACTGTCTTTCAGGGCTTGTGGAATATGTTACAGTGATTAAAGGAGAAAATAAATATACCTGCTCAGAAAACACCTGCTTGATTCTAGGCTGCATGAGAGGAGAAAAAAGAAATGAATTTTTTCATTGCATGACTTTTTCATTTATTTTCTCTTGTCTCTTGTAATAAAGATTGGAACGTAAGAATTTCTGGAAGAAATTGACCCATGGAAACTTCATAATGTTAACTGCACAGCCTTCTTCATTAGCATCTTTACCTTCCATTTTTCGAGGGAGCTGTCGTTCACCGTCATTTTGAAGGACTGCTTCTGCTTCTGGATTCACAGCCTTGTACGCATGCTTAGAGCCACTTCCAGCTCCAGGTGATTCATTATCTTGGACAGGACTCATTCTAGAGCGTGTGGATCCTGACAGACTTTTGGTCACTGGCAGTGACTGGAAAGGATGATTCAAATTATCAGTGAAGTCTTTAGGATTTCTGTAACTGTTCTTTTTCCCACAATTAATGGGAGATGCATCTGAAAAGGAAATAGTGGAATTGAATGGTACATCAGTTTTATCCACCTGACATATTACTTAAATTTATCATGGGATGTCACTCAAATTACTACCGAGCTTTATGACTTGATCTTCTTAATTTACACATTATCTATTTTGTCTCATGTGTAACCGATAATGGTTTCTTTCTCTTTTTCAGCCTATCGTCTCTTTCTTGGAAATCCACCTCTTACTTCCTCATGAACATTTATCTCTATGAGTAGTCCCAAAGAATTTCTTAGCCAGATGTTTGAGGAAAGGCTTTACTTTTGGGATAACTTTCTAAAAATAACATGCACATTTGACTTCTCAAAGTCCTTAGAGTTAGGAAATAGATTTTCAACCAATTATGTTCAACCTGTGCTTCATTTACAGAGAATTCTCAGTTGAGGAAATTCCCCTTGAGTAATGAAGGTGGCCAACTTCTGTGCAACTTACAGTCTTTCACAGTGTCGAAGAGAACATAGAGGTTAAACAATTTGCCCAGGAATGGCTTAGCAAGGATGTGTCAGAGATGACACTTGAAGCCATGTCTCTGTGTCTTTGAGGCGAGCTCTCTTTCCACAATGGTCAAATATTTTGCCATAGAAAATACTCACAATTAGCATTTTTTCATTTACTTTATTTTTTGTAACGAACTTTCATTTGCTTTCTATATAGTCGATACAATTTTGTAACATTTGAACTACTTTAATTACATGAGAATTTAGCTTTTTATAGAATGATCTAACTTTTATGAATTAATCTTTAAACTTTCAATACTCCATATCAATTTAGTATGAAAATAAGAGCTTATAGAGTTTAAGCATTCCTTTCAAAAACATGACAAGACTACTTCTATACTAGGCTTAAAAATTGTAACTAAAAGACAGTGCTTTAGGAAAGTGAAAGAAGCAGCAGAAGACAGAATCAACATTTACTTTCTGTGGCTTTAAACTTTCTCTGATCCTTCATTCAATGGTGGTATCCCTTCAAGGTATTATTATCCAATATCTTTCCTCTTTTATACTCTCTCAATGATAGAGCTATTTATATTCTCTCCACACACACTTTTATCTTGGTATGGGGCTAAGACTCTACTGAAACTGCTGACTCCCAGATTATCAATGGTATCTTCACTGCTAAATTTGATAGCGTTTTTCTCCGTCTTCCTTTTGCTGCAACTTACACAGCAGGATAGCCTTGCTCAGGAGGTTGATACACGTATTGGTAGAACAAGCTCATTGCTGGGGAGGCAGTACTAGCTCAGTACTTGGAGGCTTCAAAGGAACTTATGGAAGAGAAGAGGTAATGGATTTTGGTGTGCTACCGAAACCTGGAGAGTTTACCAGTGTCATGCCAGGGAACTGAATCGCTTCCATCTAAATTTTTTTATTAAGGTACTGAAGATCATCTAGCAAGATAAGATAAGGTTTCAGATGCTGTGGTCCTTACTCGGAATTGAACTGCCAAGCATTCAAACTCCCCAACTCCATTTAAGCTGGTCATGTTGAATGCAAAATTTACGCCAGCCAAAGAAGCTATTTTATGAAGAACTGCCAAAGGGCAAGTGTTCCTATGGGGTTTCTTTCTCTTTCTGGTTCCAATGAAGCCACGTAATACTCTGCAAGTTTATGATTTCTTGATGGCTACTCTTTGGTCACTATGTACTGTCATCAGGCTATGTAATATCTTTTCCATAGTTAAAAGTGTCTGAAAATTCACAGGCTTTAGAAAGGAGATATGAAATGTCTTTTGAAAGATGGATTTTATTACATATTTTCTTCAGTTTGCATTTTATTTGATAGACACAGGAAATCAACAACCAAAGGTTTCAGAGCCAGGGGATCAGAGACACAAATGAAGTTTGAGATGCAGTGTGGATGGAGATCTGACTCCGTATTGAGGAACGCCTGAGTTGGAATCTCTCCTGTGATTGTATTATTGCCTGTGTCAGTTCAATGAAAACTTACTTTCACAGAAAGTAATAATCTGCCCTGCTCAAAGGAGTTAATTGATCCCAGTGGATTACACGTCTAATCTCGAGCACCAAAAAGGATTGTATGACATGGACTTGTATCATAGGGAAGAAATCTGCACAACAAAATCATTAAACTGAAATTGATCTGATTATGTTTCGGCAAATTAACCACCAGTTTATAAAAGTGATTTCCAAGAGAACGGAATTTCTAAACTTAACTCATTTCAAGACACATGAACATCTGAATTAAATTCAGAGACAAGGAATCAATAGTGAGGCAGGACGAGGATGATTTTTTTAACGACAAAATCAGTCTGATTATCTCAAAAGAGAGAGAGAAGAAAAACTAACTGTTAATATGTGAACCACTGGCAAGGGCTGTCTCAAAAGAAGTAGGAAAAAAGTCCTCTTCCTTGGTACCATATTGGAAGGGGAAGTCAAAGTAAATGGGATCTGAATCACTAAGTAACTCTCTAAGCTACTCTGATTGGGCCAAGAAACATGACAGCAAGATATGTATATAACACTCCAGCAGTTCATGTGAAATTCACTGTAAAAATATCAGTTCCCTCAGACGTAGACAAGAGTATGATTGCGTGGACTGAAATTCACAAGAATGAAAAGATTAACAGAACTTCCAAAGATTAGCCCCAGGTCAACCATATACTACTGTCCATATTTCTGATTTCCTGATGCCTACTCTTTGTTATAATGGATTGTCATGAGGCTGTGGAATCTCTTTTCAAAATTTACAAGTGCCTGAACATTAACAACTTTTACTAAGCAGATAGGTCATTTTATTTTAAGATGAAGTTTGTTACACATTATCTTCGGTTTGCATCTTATCTAATACACGGAGGGAATCAATAACCAATAGTATCAGAGCGAGGGGATCATAGAGAGACGAATGAAGTTTCATACGCAGTGGGTATGGTAACATGGGGAGGGGAAATATGTACCTGGATGAATAAAAATAAAAAATCTCTCATTAGAGACTGACGCCCTCATACCCTCTTCCCCCATATTGTTGAAAGCAAAGGGATCCTTGATTGCTCTCTCTTCCTATTTCCAATGAAGTTACATACTACTATGTACTTTTAGGACTTACTGATGCCTACTCTTTTCCCATGATTTATAGGCATCAGGCTGTGAAATCTCTTGTCTAAAGTTTCTAAACATTCCCACGTTTTAGTAAGGAAACATGTAAGTAGATTTGAAAGATGAAGTTTATTACCTATTTTCTTCAGTTTACGTTTATTTGATAGACATAGGGAATCAATAAGCAAACGTTTCAGAGCCAGAAGATCAGAGAGAGACGAATGCAGTTTGAGAGGCAATGTGGATGGACATGTTACTCTGGAATAAGGAAGGCCTGAGGTGGAGTCTCACCAGTGATTTTGATATTGCCTGTGTGACTCTTAACAAGCCACTTCTGGTTTCAGAGTAACCTTAGTTTGAAAGCAAGTACTAACCTGTTCTGGTGAAGGAAGTTAATAGATTCCAGAGGATTACACGTCTAATCTCCAGCACTAAAAAAATTGTGTGATATGAACTGGTGCTATAAGGAAGACATCTTCATAACAAACTCAATAAACTGAAATTGATCTTATTGTGTTTCCTGAAAATACCCACCAGAAGAGAAAAGAGATTTACAAGAGAATGGACTTTGTAAATATACCTCATTACATGACACATGAATTCCTGAAAGAATTTCAGAGACAAAGAATCAGGACTAAGACGGTACCGGGATTATTTTTTTTTTTCTTTTTAAATGACAGAATGAATCTGATTATCTCCAAAGAGAGAGAGAACAAATCCTAACTCTTAATACGTGAAACCACTGGGAAGGACCATCTCAAAAGAAGTGGGAAAAAAGTCGTCTTCCTTGATATCGTATTGCTAAAGGAAGTCAAACTAAATGACATATGAATCACTGAGCAACTCTTTAAGCTACTCTGATTAGGCCAAGAAATATAACAGGAAGATATGCAGATAACACACCAGCAGTTAATGTGAAATTCACTGTACAACTGTCACTTGCCTTAGAGATAGACAAGAGTATGATTTCATGAAAGGAAATTCACAAGATTAAACAGATAAAAAGAGCTTTCAAAGATTAGGAAGACATAACTCCATATGCCCCAGGTCAAACAAATCCATGGAAATACAACCAACATAAACACTGAAACGCGAATATAACACAATGATCATCATTTGTGGAGGTTGTAAGGACAGTATTACAAACATATTCCCTTCTATGATAAATGTATTCCATTTCATATAATTTCATGGAAGCAATTACTCAGATTTTGTACTTAGAATTTTCATTCCTTGGTATTAGATATGAGATCTCATGATTAAGGTTTAAAACATTGCTGTCACACTAAACCTAATCATATCAGCCCTCTCTCATTTCAAAGTCAAGTGGAAGTCATGTCATCATTTCTCTGATGGCATGGTGTTCTTCACCAATGGTGGACAAAAAAAACAACACTATAAAATAAAAACAATAAATAAACGCTAGCGTTAGAATGTTTTAGACTGTGCAATGAGACAGAGGAATCATGTAAAGTAAACCCGGAAGTTATTTCTGGCTAAACACTTGTTTATGTTTGACGCCCTATAAAGCAGGTGGGCACTCATCAGTGATTGGGGAATCCTCAGGGTTGAATGCACTAACTAGAATGCTGTGCATGTGGACGTGGACGTGTCCGTGGGGGGGGAGGGGGAAGAATGCGTGTTTCCCTCACTCGAGCCCAATGGAGATTGGATCTCAGCTCTAATTTTGATTCTAGAGTTCAAAATTGTGGCTGTCTTGACTGACACAACAAGTTGTTAGAGTCGTTGAACTCCATTTTAACCAGGCCCGTGGACAAGGGTGATTAAGGAATGTTGTAGGAAGGGGTGCTCCCATGCCAGGAAGTCCCATTGAAAATATAATTCCGGAAGAAAGTCAGAGTGTTAAGTCCTCTGACGTGATGGAATTTTAAACCGAATTAAAAAAAAAGAGGTTATGCAAACAGCCATTCTATATGCTACTATTTATCACTCTTATGCTCAACAAATTAGTTCATTTTATATCTAGGAAAATGTAAATTGATTAAACTAAAGTTTTGGGAGAGCAAGCTCTAAGAATTCAAAATCAAAGAAAAACTACGCAGAGATGGACATTTTGTGCGAAAATTAGTTCATATAGGGTGAATTGTTCAGCTTGTTAAATACTTAAATAGGCAAGTAGGAAATCACAGTTATCTCGGAGAAGATTTATTTATGACAATGGTCAGTGCTTGTGGAAAACCTTGCACTGAGTAAGGGAGAAAAGAAAATACCTGTCCAAAAGCATCTGCTTGATTCTAGGCTGCACGAGAGGAGAAATAAGTATGAATTTTGTCATTCCAAGATTTATCATTTATTCTTTCTTGTATATTGTAATAAAGACAGGAATGTAACAATTTGAGAAAAGAAGTGACCCACGGAAAAACCATAATTTGAAGTGCAGAGATTTCTTCTATAGTTTCTTTACATTCTGTTTTTTGAGGGAGCTGTCGTTCCCCGTGAATTTAAGGTACGGAAGTTTTGCTTCTGGAATCACAGCCCTGTATGCGTTCTTAGGGCCACTTCCAGCTCCAGCTCCTTTTTCACTTTGGAGAGGCCTCACTCTAGAGAGTATGGATCCTGACAGGCTTTTGGTCACTGGCAGTGACTGGACAGGATGATTCAAGTTTACAGTGACATCTTGAGGATGTATGTAACTGTCCTTTTTTCGCCAACCAATGGTAGATTCATCTAAAAAGGAAATAGTGGAGTTAAATAGTACATCAGTTTATCCACCTGATATAAGACTTGAATGTCTCATGAGACGTGACTCAAACATACTACCCAGCATTATGACTCGATCTTGTTAATTTACACATCATCTATTTTATCTCTTGTGTCACGTGTGAAAAAATAATCCCAGCAATGGTTTCTTTCTTTGTTTCAGCCAATCGTGTCTTTATCGGATATCCAGCTCTTACTTAATCATGAAGATTTATCTCCATGAGTAGTCCCAAAGAATTTCTTCATAAGATGCTTGGGAAAAGGCTTTTCTTTTGCGATATGCTTTTAAAAATACCATGCACATGTGACTTCTCCAATTCTTTACTGTTAGGAAAGAGATTCTTAACTAACAATGTCCAACCTGTGCTTCACTAACAGCGAAACATCAAGTGAGAAAATTCCTCTTTAGTAATGCAGTTTGGCACGGTCTCTGCCACACATACTCTTAAAGCCTGTCCCAGAGCAAAAAGAGGTGAAGCAATGTGCCGAGGATCACCTAGCTAGGATGTGCCAGAGAAAATACTTCAATCTTTGTCTCTGTGACTTTGAGGAGAGCTCTCTATCCACCATGTTCAAACACTTTCTCACAGAAAATACTCACAGGTAGCATCCGTTCACTTACTTTGTTTTCTGTAACGACCTCCCATTTCCTCTATGTATAGTCACAATGATATTGTAACATTTGAACTATTTTAATTACATGGCAAGATTGATTTTTATTCAATAATCTAACGTTTTATACACTGATATATTAACTTTCAATACCCACAATCAATTCAGCATGAAAACCAGAGTTTATTGAGGTTAACCATTTCCTTTTAAAATATGACAATACTATTTCTACACTAGGCCTCAAAAGTGCAACTAAAGGACTACGATGGAGGAAAGCAATAGAAGCAGCAGGCTAGGGAATCCACATTTACTTTCTGTGACTAAAAACTTTCTCTGACACGGCATTCAATCACGGCATTCCTTCAAGGTATTATTGCCCAATACATTTCTCCTTTATACTCTGTCAATGCTAGAGCTATTTATATTCAGTCCTCTCACAAGTTTATCTTGCAAAAAGGCTAAGACTCTATGGAAGCTGTTGACTCCCAAATTGTCAATGGCATCTTCACTGTTAAAGCTGATAGTCTTTTTCTCCGTCTTTCTCTTCTATCAACGTATACAGCAACATAGCCTTGCTTAGAAGATTGACCCACATTTTAACAGAACAAGCTCATTGCTTGGGAGGCTCCAAAGAAAATTATGGGAGAGAAGAGGTAATGAATTGTGGTGTGCCTCTGAAACCTGGACAGTAGACCAGCGCCATGCCAAGAAACTGAATCGCTTCCATTTGAATTTTCTTATTAAGGTACTGAAGATCATCTGGCAAGATAGGATAAGGTTCCAGACCTTGTGGACCATATTCACAACTGAATTGCCACGTATTCAAACTCTCCAATTCCATTTGGGATGGTGATGGTGAATCTCAAATTTGCGCTAGTCAAAAAGCTATTCTACGAATAACTGCTGAAGGGAAGTGCTCACTTGGGGGATAGAAGAAACCATAAAGAGACACTCTCAACTTCTCTCTTAAGAATTTTGGAAATGATTGCTAGTCCTGGGATAGACTGACACAGGAACATTCATCGTCGCTTGCCCACATCAGAGAAGGTTTTGTGCTCTGTGAACAAAGCACAATTGAGACAGCAAAAAGGAACAGCCCGATGCTTATATTGGGAATATCCAACTCAACTATTCACACGGACTATTCATGTCTGAGTTGTGGTAAACAATTAAAAATAACTTTGGTGTGATCCTCCAGAGTCGAACACATTAAAATTTGACTCTGGCACAGTTATGCGAGTTTGGTACTCTTTGGGAAAAAAGGATACTAATGATGGCAGCATAGGCAGACTACAGAAAGACACAGTTGATTGCAGGTGAGAACTGGATCACATCTTTAATTTCCAAGAAAGAGGGATAGCTTCCGCAGCTATAACTGAGCAATATTTCATAGCATCAACATATTCTGTGTGGATATCATTATAAATCTGGCAATAGACAAATGACATTCCGCCGGTAGAAATAAAAGAAGCAGACTACACGTAGCTCACAACATAGGCAGATGGCAATGAGGGCTCAATTTCTCTCAGTTTCCACAGTATTTAGAGCAGTGTCAAGAAAAATGAAATCATGCTTCACTGGGCTCAATGAACATGTAATGCCTTTTTTGTCTACTGACTTTTTCATCAGTAATTCTCTTTCTGAGGAGTTCCTAAAGAACAATGATCCTTGTGTCTACTTTCCTAAACTTGAGTGGGATTGCATATTCATGCATGTAGTAATGTGTGCTCTGTAATATTAAGTCATAATCTTTATAACAAGTATCGATTTGAAAGCAACGAACAAATTGATATAATGGGACAGAATTGTCAGGAAGACTAACAAAATGCAGGAAATTCTGCTGGAGCTTACACCACACAGAGTTTCTGAAGAGAGAGTTGAAGAGATGACCTGAAGGGATACAAGGAGGGAACACCAGGCAGCAAGATGTGGAGACTACCCGATGTATTTGTTTGGTTTGAAGATGAGAGTGAAGATGAGCACGATTAAGTAAGGCTGGCTAGGGTCTGACTATCAAAGTCCTTAGTAGTCAAGACTTCTTCTCTTCAGAAACATTTCCAAGCACGTAACTCCGCTGAACCGCAGGAAATTTCTTTTGGAACTTTCTCTGTTATGCTATGGTCACCTAATTCAAGGATCTGTAGACTATGTAACTCGATGCCAACATGCAGGACAGCAAGCCACAAGCTGCGGAGAATGACGAGAAGAGACAGCATCAGGGCCTCATGGGGAAGTGAATATGGGGAGGGGAAACATGTATCTGGATGAGAAAAGTCAAGGAAACCCGAATTAGAGAGTGAGGTCCTCATCATCTCCACCGTCAAATTGAAGAAAGCCAAGGGATCGCTGGTTCCTTTCTCTTCCTGGTTGCAATGAAGCCACGTACTACTATGGTCGTTTAGGATTTCCTGGTGGCTGCTCTTTGTTCATGCTTTATTGGCATCACGCAATGAAATCTTTCTAAACGTTGAAGGGTCTGAAAATTCAGAGGTTTTAGTAAGGAGACTTGTCCGATTTGGAGAAAGAAGAAGGTCATTGCACATTTGCTTCAGTTTGCGTTTTATTTTAATAGGCATAGGGAATCAATAAGCAAAGGCTTCACCAGCCAGGAGATCAGAGAGAGAGATGAATGAAGTGTGAGAGGCAGCGTGGAGGGACATCTGACTCCAAAAGGAGCAAGGCCTGATCGGGAGTCTCAGGCGTGATTTGGATACTGCCAGTGTGTCTCTTAACAAACCACTTCTGCTTTCAGAGCTCTAGTCAGTTCTCTGAAACCTTCCTTTCACAGAAAGTACTAACCTGCCCTGGTCAAGGGAATGAATTGCACCCAGTCGCTTACAAGTCTAATCTCTAGCACTAAAAGGAATTGTGGCATACTCACTTGCACTGTAGGATGTCATCTGCAGAACAAGCTCGTTTTAATGCAGTTGATCTTCTTGGGTTTTCTGAATGTAACCACCAGAATACAAAGGTGATTTCCAAGAGAACGTCATGTGTAAATTTCACTCCTTACAGGACACATGAATTCTGAACTAAATTCACAGACAAAGAATCCGGTCTGAGGAAGTGCCAGGATTCTTTTTCCTTTGGAAATGACAAACTCAATTTGATGATCTCAAAAGAGAGAGGGAAAAAAACCTAACTCTTCAAATGGAAACCACTAACAAGGACCATTTCAAAAGAAGTGGGAAAAAAGTTCTCCCCTTGAAAACATACTGCAAGGCGAAGTCCAAACATGGGATCTGAATCACTAAGTAACTCTTAGGCCAAGAAACACGACAGCAAGTTCTGCAGAGAATACAGCAGCAGTTCTGTGCAGTTCACTGAAAAAGGGTCAGTTGCCTCAGACGTAGACAAGCATATGGTTGCACGCAGTGAAATGCACATGAATGAAAAGACTGGCAGCACTTCTATAGAGGAGGAAGAGATAAGTGCATATGCCCCAGGTCAACTATTTCTGTTGAAACACAATCAACTTCCACATTGAAACCTGAATATGACACCATGATCATCATTTCTGGAGTTTGTAAGGACAGCATTAGTAAAGAATTAATGTTATTACTGTTAATTCATATAAGCCGAATTGTTTCCCTTGTTAAATACTTGAAAAGGCAAATAGCAAATGACAGTTATCCGGCAGAGGACCTCTTTATGACAATGGTCAGTGCTTGTGGAATACGTCCCAGCCATTAAGGATGAAAACAAAATAGCTGTCCCAACAGACCTGCCTGATTGTAGGCTGCATGAGAGGAGCAATGAGCAAGAAATTTGGCAGCGCATGATTTGTCATTGATTCTTTCTTATCTATTGTAATAAAGAGTGGAATGTAACAACTTGAGAAAAGAAGCGACCCACGCCAAATTCATAATGTGAACTGCAGAGGCTTCTCCATGAGCTTCTTTACCTTGTGTTTTTGGAGGGAGCAGTCGTTCCCCGTGCGTTTCAGGGACGGGTTTTGCTTTTGGAATCACAGCCGTGCGTGCGTTCTCAGAACCACTTCCAGCTCCAGCTCCTTCTTCACTTTGGACAGGACTCATTCTAGAGCTTGTGGATCGTGACAGGCTTTTAGTCACTGGCAGTGACTGGACAGGATGATTCAAGTTCACAGTGACATCTTAGCACGTCTGTAGCTGTCCTTTTTCCGACAACTGATGGTAGATTCATCTGAAAAGGAAAGAGCGGAGCTAAATTGTGTATCACTTCAATCCACCTGACAGATGATGTAAATTTCTCACGAGATGGAACTCAAATTACTCCCGAAGGTTAGGACTTGGTCTTGTTAATTTACACATCATCGATTTTATCTCTTGTGTCACGTGTGAAAAAATCATCCCGACAATGGTTTCTTTCTTGCTTTCAGCCAATCGTCTCTTTCTCGGATATCCAGCTCTTACTTCCTCATGAAGATTTCTCTCCATGAGTAGTCCCAAAGAATTACTTAGTAAGATGCTGGAGGAAAGACTTTTCTCTTGAGATACCCTTTTAAAAATACCGCCCACATTGGACTCTTCCAATTCTTCTTTTGTCTTAGGAAATAGGTTCTTCACCAACAAGGTGCAACCTGTGCTTCACTAACAGCGAAATATCAGGTGAGAAAACTCCCCTTTAGTAATGGAAGTTGGCACGCCCTCTGCCTCATTTAGTCTTACAGAGTGTCCCAGAGCACAAAATGGTGAAGCAATTTGCTGAGGATCACCTAGTCAGGCTGTGTCAGAGATGACACTTCAATCTCTGTCTCTGTGACTTTGAGGAGAGCTCTCTATCCACCAGGTTCAAACGCTTTCTCACAGAAAATACTCACAGTTACCATCCATTCATGGACATTATTTTCTGTAACGACCTCCCATTTGTTCCATGTTTAGTCGCAATAATATTGCAGCACTTCAACTACTTTAGTCGCATGGCAAGACTGCTTTAATTCACTAATTTAACTTGTTATAAATTAAACTTTTCGCTTTCAATACCCACAATTAATTCTGCATGAAAATCACAGTGTATTGAGCTTAAGCGTTTCCTTTGAAAATATGAGAAGACGAATTCTATAGTAGCAGACAAAAGTGCAATTCGAGGACTATGACGTAAAAAAGTGGTCCAAGCAGCAGAGGAGGGAATGCACATTTACTTTCTTTGGCTTTCAACTTTGTCTGACACTTCGTTCAAACATGGCATTCCTTCGAGTTATTATTCCCCAAGTTCCTTCCCCCTTCATACTCTCTCAGTGCTAGAGGTATTCATATTCACTCCTCTGGCAATTTTATCTTGCAGGAAGGCTAAGCCTCTACGGAAGCTGTTGACTCCCAGATTATCAATGGCATCTTCACTGCGACAGCTGAGAGTCGTTTTCTGCGTCGTCCTCTTCCTGCAATTTACACAGCAACATAGCCTTGCCCAGGAGGGTGACTCACGCATTGGCAGAACAAGCTCATTGCTTGGGAGGCTCCAGAGCAAACTATGGGAGAGTAGAGGTAATGGACCCTGCTGTGCCTCTGAAACCTGCTCCCTAGAGCAGCGCCACGCCAGGGAACTGAGTCGCTTCCCTCTGAATTTTCTTATTAAGGTACTGCACATCATCTGGCAAGATAGGTTAAGGTTCCAGGCCTTGTGGTCCTTACTCGGAACTCAACTGCCAAGTCTTCAAACTCTCCAACTCCAACTTGGGATGGTGATGTGGAATCTCAAATTTGCGCTACCATAAAAGCAATTTTAGGAGGAACTGCCGTAGGGAAGTATTCACATGGGGGTGAGACGAATCCATAAAGGGACACTCTCAAGTGTTCTCTTAAGAATTTTGGAAGTGACTGTGTGTCCTGGGAATACACTGACACACGACCATTCATCGTCGCCTGCCCACATCAGAGAAGGTTTTGTGCTCTGTGAACAAGGCCCAATTGAGATGGCTCCAAAGAACAGCGGGATGCTCATACTGGGAGTATCCAACTCAACTATGTACACTCAGTAATGGTGCCTCTGGTGTGGTCGACAATGAAAAGAAACCGTTGGTGTGATCTTCCCCAGCTGGACACATCGAATCTTGACTCTGCCATAGTTACGCCACTTTAGTCCTGTTTGGGAGCAAAGGGCACTCATGCTGGCAGCACTGGCAGACTGAAGAGAGAGACACTCAATTGCTGGTGACAACTGGATCACATCTTTCATTTCCAGGAGGGACGGATAGCTTATGCAGCTACAGCTGAGCAATATTTGTTCGCATGTGCCTATTCTGTGTGGATATCCTTCCAAATCTGGCAATAGGCAGATGACTTTCCCCCGGCAGAAATGCAGAAAGCAGACTCTACGTAACTCAGAACATAGGCAGAGGACAATGAGGCCTCAATCTCTCTCACTTTCCACAGCATCTAGAGCAGCATCAAGAACGATGAAACCATGGTTCCTTGGGCTCAATGAACATATAATTCTCTTCGTATCTCCCTACTTTTGAATCTGTATTACTCTTTCTGAGGAGTACCTAAGGAACGATGACCCTTGTGTCTCCTCTCGTAAACGTGGGAAGGATTGCATAATCATGCATGTAGTCATATGTGCTGTGTAATATTAACTCCTATTCTTTATAACAAGTATCCATTTACAAGCAACCAAGAAATCGATACAATGAGACATAATTGTCAGGAAGACTAGTGAAATGCAGCAAATTGCCCAGGAGCTTACAGCACACACAGTTTCTGAAGGAAGAGAGCGTTCAAGAGATGACCTGAAGGGATACAAGGAGGGAACACCAGGCAGCAAGATGTGCAGACTAAGTGATGTATTTGTTAGGTTTGAAGATCAGTGTGAAGATGAGCACTATGAAGTAAGGCTGGTTAGGGAATGACTGTCAAAGTCCTTAGTAGTTAAGACTTCTTCCCTTCTGAAACATTTCCAAGCACGTGAGGTACTCTGCTGAACCACAGGGAATTTCTTTTGGAACTTTCCGTGTTATCCGAGGGTCACCTAATTCAAGCATCCTTAGACTATGTAACTCGATGCCAACATGCAGGACAGCAAGCCACAAGCTGCGGAGAATGACGAGAAGAGACAGCATCAGGGCCTCATGGGGAAGTGAATATGGGGAGGGGAAACATGTATCTGGATGAGAAAAGTCAAGGAAACCCGAATTAGAGAGTGAGGTCCTCATCATCTCCACCGTCAAATTGAAGAAAGCCAAGGGATCGCTGGTTCCTTTCTCTTCCTGGTTGCAATGAAGCCACGTACTACTATGGTCGTTTAGGATTTCCTGGTGGCTGCTCTTTGTTCATGCTTTATTGGCATCACGCAATGAAATCTTTCTAAACGTTGAAGGGTCTGAAAATTCAGAGGTTTTAGTAAGGAGACTTGTCCGATTTGGAGAAAGAAGAAGGTCATTGCACATTTGCTTCAGTTTGCGTTTTATTTTAATAGGCATAGGGAATCAATAAGCAAAGGCTTCACCAGCCAGGAGATCAGAGAGAGAGATGAATGAAGTGTGAGAGGCAGCGTGGAGGGACATCTGACTCCAAAAGGAGCAAGGCCTGATCGGGAGTCTCAGGCGTGATTTGGATACTGCCAGTGTGTCTCTTAACAAACCACTTCTGCTTTCAGAGCTCTAGTCAGTTCTCTGAAACCTTCCTTTCACAGAAAGTACTAACCTGCCCTGGTCAAGGGAATGAATTGCACCCAGTCGCTTACAAGTCTAATCTCTAGCACTAAAAGGAATTGTGGCATACTCACTTGCACTGTAGGATGTCATCTGCAGAACAAGCTCGTTTTAATGCAGTTGATCTTCTTGGGTTTTCTGAATGTAACCACCAGAATACAAAGGTGATTTCCAAGAGAACGTCATGTGTAAATTTCACTCCTTACAGGACACATGAATTCTGAACTAAATTCACAGACAAAGAATCAGGTCTGAGGAAGTGCCAGGATTCTTTTTCCTTTGGAAATGACAAAATCAATCTCATGATCTCAAAAGAGAGAGGGAACAAAACCTAACTCTTCAAATGGAAACCACTAACAAGGACCATTTCAAAAGAAGTGGGAAAAAAGTTCTCCCCTTGAAAACATACTGCAAGGCGAAGTCCAAACATGGGATCTGAATCACTAAGTAACTCTTAGGCCAAGAAACACGACAGCAAGTTCTGCAGAGAATTCAGCAGGAGTTCTGTGCAGTTCACTGAAAAAGGGTCAGTTGCCTCAGACGTAGACAAGAATATGGTTGCACGCAATGAAATGCACATGAATGAAAAGACTGGCAGCACTGCTATAGAGGAGGAAGAGATAAGTGCATATGCCCCAGGTCAACGATTTCTGTTGAAACACAATCAACTTCCACATTGAAACCTGAATATGACACCATGGTCATCATTTCTGGAGTTTGTAATGACAGCATTAGTAAAGAATTTTTGTTATTACTATTAATTCATATAAGCCGAATTGTTTACCTTGTTAAATACTTGAAAAGGCAAATAGCAAATGACAGTTATCCGGCAGAGGACCTCTTTATGACAATGGTCAGTGCTTGTGGAATACGTCCCAGCCATTAAGGATGAAAACAAAATAGCTGTCCCAACAGACCTGCTTGATTGTAGGCTGCATGAGAGGAGCAATGAGCATGAATTTTGGCAGCGCATGATTTGTCATTGATTCTTTCTTATCTATTGTAATAAAGAGTGGAATGTAACAACTTGAGAAAAGAAACGACCCACGCCAAATTCATAATGTGAACTGCAGAGGCTTCTCCATGAGCTTCTTTACCTTGTGTTTATGGAGGGAGCAGTCGTTTCCCGTGCGTTTCAGGGACGGGTTTTGCTTTTGGAATCACAGCCGTGCGTACGTTCTTAGAACCACTTCCAGCTCCAGCTCCTTCTTCACTTTGGACAGGACTCATTCTAGAGCTTGTGGATCGTGACGGGCTTTTAGTCACTGGCAGTGACTGGACAGGATGATTCAAGTTCACAGTGACATCTTAGCACGTCTGTAGCTGTCCTTTTTCCGACAACTGATGGTAGATTCATCTGAAAAGGAAAGAGCGGAGCTAAATTGTGTATCACTTCAATCCACCTGGCATATGATGTAAATTTCTCACGAGATGGAACTCAAATTACTCCCGAAGTTTAGGACTTGGTCTTGTTAATTTACACATCATCGATTTTATCTCTTGTGTCACATGTGAAAAAATCATCCCGACAATGGTTTCTTTCTTGCTTTCAGCCAATCGTCTCTTTCTCGGATATCCAGCTCTTACTTCCTCATGAAGATTTCTCTCTATGAGTAGTCCCAAGGAGTTACTTAGTAAGATGCTGGAGGAAAGACTTTTCTCTTGAGATACCCTTTTAAAAATACCGCCCACATTGGACTCTTCCAATTCTTCTTTTGTCTTAGGAAATAGGTTCTTCACCAACAAGGAGCAACCTGTGCTTCACTAACAGCGAAATATCAGGTGAGAAAACTCCCCTTTAGTAATGGAAGTTGGCACGCCCTCTGCCTCATTTAGTCTTACAGAGTGTCCCAGAGCACAAAGTGGTGAAGCAATTTGCTGAGGATCACCTAGTCAGGCTGTGTCAGAGATGACACTTCAATCTCTGTCTCTGTGACTTTGAGGAGAGCTCTCTATCCACCAGGTTCAAACGCTTTCTCACAGAAAATACTCACAGTTACCATCCGTTCATGGACATTATTTTCTGTAACGACCTCCCATTTGTTCCATGTTTAGTCGCAATAATATTGCAGCATTTCAACTACTTTAGTCGCATGGCAAGACTGCTTTAAGTCACTAATTTAACTTGCTATAAATTAAACTTTTAGCTTTCAATACCCACAATTAATTCTGCATGAAAATCACAGTGTATTGAGCTTAAGCGTTTCCTTTGAAAGCATGAGAAGACGACTTCTATAGTAGCACACAAAAGTGCAACTCGAGGACTATGACGTAAGAAAGTGGTCCAAGCAGCAGAGGAGGGAATCCACATTTACTTTCTTTGGCTTTCAACTTTGTCTGACACTTCGTTCAAACATGGCATTCCTTCGAGTTATTATTCCCCAAGTTCGTTCCTCCTTCATACTCTCTCAGTGCTAGAGGTATTCCTATTCACTCCTCTGGCAATTTTATCTTGCAGGAAGGCTAAGCCTCTACGGAAGCTGTTGACTCCCAGATTATCAATGGCATCTTCACTGCGACAGCTGATAGTCGTTTTCTGCGTCGTCCTCTTCCTGAAACTTACACCGCAACATAGCCTTGCCCAGGAGGGTGACTCACGCATTGGCAGAACAAGCTCATTGCTTGGGAGGCTCCAGAGCAAACTATGGGAGAGTAGAGGTAATGGACCCTGCTGTGACTCTGAAACCTGCTCCCTAGAGCAGCGCCACGCCAGGGAACTGAGTCGCTTCCCTCTGAATTTTCTTATTAAGGTACTGCACATCATCTGGCAAGATAGGATAAGGTTTAAGGCCTCGTGGTCCTTACTCGGAACTCAACTGCCAAGTCTTCAAACTCTCCAACTCCAACTTGGGATGGTGATGTGGAATCTCAAATTTGCGCTACCATAAAAGCAATTTTAGGAGGAACTGCCGAAGGGAAGTATTCACATGGGAGTGAGAAGAATCCATAAAGGGACACTCTCAAGTGCTCTCTTAAGAATTTTGGAAGTGACTGTGTCCTGGGAATACACTGACACACGACCATTCATCGTCGCCTGCCCACATCAGAGAAGGTTTTGTGCTCTGTGAACAAGGCCCAATTGAGATGGCTCCAAAGAACAGCGGGATGCTCATACTGGGAGTATCCAACTCAACTATGTACACTCAGTAATGGTGCCTCTGGTGTGGTCGACAATGAAAAGAAACCGTTGGTGTGATCCTCCACAGCTGGACACATCGAATCTTGACTCTGCCATAGTTACGCCACTTTGGTCCTGTTTGGGAGCAAAGGGCACTCATGCTGGCAGCATTGGCAGACTGAAGAGAGAGACACCCAATTGCTGGTGACAACTGGATCACATCTTTAATTTCCAGGAGGGACGGATAGCTTCTGCAGCTACAGCTGAGCAATATTTGTTCGCATGTGCCTATTCTGTGTGGATATCCTTCCAAATCTGGCAATAGGCAGATGACTTTCCCCCGGCAGAAATGCATAAAGCAGACGCTACGTAACTCAGAACATAGGCAGAGGACAATGAGGCCTCAATCTCTCTCAGTTTCCAGAGCATCTAGAGCAGCATCAAGAACGATGAAACCATGGTTCCTTGGGCTCAATGAACATATAATTCTCTTCGTTTCTCCCTACTCTTGAATCTGTATTACTCTTTCTGAGGAGTACCGAAGGAACGATGACCCTTGTGTGTCCTCTCGTAAACGTGGGAAGGATTGCATATTCATGCATGTAGTTATGTGTACTCTGTAATATTAACTCCTATTCTTTATAACAAGTATGCATTTACAAGCAACCAACAAATCGATACAATGAGACATAATTGTCAGGAAGACTAGTGAAATGCAGCAAATTGCCCAGGAGCTTACAGCAAACACAGTTTCTGAAGGAAGAGAGCGTTCAAGAGATGACCTGAAGGGATACAAGGAGGGAACAGCAGGCAGCAAGATGTGCAGACTAAGTGATGTATTTGTTTGGTTTGAAGATCAGTGTGAAGATGAGCACGATGAAGTAAGGCTGGTTAGGGTCTGACTGTCAAAGTCCTTAGTAGTCAAGACTTCTTCCCTTCAGAAACATTTCCAAGCACGTGAGTTACTCTGCTGAACCACAGGGAATTTCTTTTGGAACTTTCCGTGTTATCCGACGGTCACCTAATTCAAGCATCCTTAGACTATGTAACTCGATGCCAACCTGCAGGACAGCAAGCCACAAGCTGCTGAGAATGACGAGAGGAGACAGCATCAAGGCCTGGTGGGGAAATGAATATGGGGAGGGGAAACATGTATCTGGATGAGAAAAGTCAAGGAAACCCGAATTAGAGAGTGAGGTCCTCATCATCTCCACCGTCAAATTGAAGAAAGCCAAGGGATCGCTGGTTCCTTTCTCTTCCTGGTTGCAATGAAGCCACGTACTACTATGGTCGTTCAGGATTTCCTGGTGGCTGCTCTTTGCTCATGCTTTATTGGCATCACGCAATGAAATCTTTCTAAACGTTGAAGGGTCTGAAAATTCAGAGGTTTTAATAAGGAGACTTGTCCGATTTGGAGAAAGAAGAAGGTCATTGCACATTTGCTTCAGTTTGCGTTTTATTTTAATAGGCGTAGGGAATCAATAAGCAAAGGCTTCACCAGCCAGGAGATCAGAGAGAGAGATGAATGAAGTGTGAGAGGCAGCGTGGAGGGACATCTGACTCCAAAAGGAGCAAGGCCTGATCGGGAGTCTCAGCCGTGCTTTGGATATTGCCAGTGTGAGTCTTAACAAACCACTTCTGCTTTCAGAGTTCTAGTCAGTTCTCTGAAACCTTCCTTTCACAGAAAATACTAACCTGCCCTAGTCAAGGGAATGAATTGCACCCAGTCGCTTACAAGTCTAATCTCTAGCACTAAAAGGAAGTGTGGCATACTCACTTGCACCATAGGATGTCATCTGCAGAACAAGCTCGTTTTAATGAAGTTGATCTTCTTGGGTTTTCTGAATGTAACCACCAGAATACAAAGGTGATTTCCAAGAGAACGTCATGTGTAAATTTCACTCCTTACAGGACACATGAATTCTGAACTAAATTCACAGACAAAGAATCAGGTCTGAGGAAGTGCCAGGATTCTTTTTCCTTCGGAAATGACAAAATCAATCTGATGATCTCAAAAGAGAGAGGGAACAAAACCTAACTCTTCAAATGGAAACCACTAACAAGGACCATTTCAAAAGAAGTGGGAAAAAAGTTCTCTCCTTGAAAACATACTGCAAGGCGAAGTCCAAACATGGGATCTGAATCACTAAGTAACTCTTAGGCCAAGAAACACGACAGCAAGTTCTGCAGAGGATACAGCAGCAGTTCTGTGCAGTTCACTGAAAAAGGGTCAGTTGCCTCAGACGTAGACAAGAATATGGTTGCACGCAGTGAAATGCACATGAATGAAAAGACTGGCAGCACTTCTATAGAGGAGGAAGAGATAAGTGCATATGCCCCAGGTCAACGATTTCTGTTGAAACACAATCAACTTCCACATTGAAACCTGAATATGATACCATGATCATCATTTCTGGGGTTTGTAAGGACAGCATTAGTAAAGAATTAATGTTATTACTGTTAATTCATATAAGCCGAATTGTTTCCCTTGTTAAATACTTGAAAAGACAAATAGCAAATGACAGTTATCCCGCAGAGGACCTCTTTATGACAATGGTCAGTGCTTGTGGAATACGTCCCAGCCATTAAGGATGAAAACAAAATAGCTGTCCCAAGAGACCTGCTTGATTGTAGGCTGCATGAGAGGAGCAATGAGCATGAATTTTGGCAGCGCATGATTTGTCATTGATTCTTTCTTATCTATTGTAATAAAGAATGGAATGTAACAACTTGAGAAAAGAAGCGACCCACGCCAAATTCGTAATGTGAACTGCAGAGGCTTCTCCATGAGCTTCTTTACCTTGTGTTTTTGGAGGGAGCAGTCGTTCCCCGTGCGTTTCAGGGACGGGTTTTGCTTTTGGAATCACAGCCGTGCGTGCGTTCTCAGAACCACTTCCAGCTCCAGCTCCTTCTTCACTTTCGACAGGACTCATTCTAGAGCTTGTGGATCGTGACAGGCTTTTAGTCACTGGCAGTGACTGGACAGGATGATTCAAGTTCACAGTGACATCTTAGCACGTCTGTAGCTGTCCTTTTTCCGACAAATGATGGTAGATTCATCTGAAAAGGAAAGAGCGGAGCTAAATTGTGTATCACTTCAATCCACCTGGCATATGATGTAAATTTCTCACGAGATGGAACTCAAATTACTCCCGAAGTTTAGGACTTGGTCTTGTTAATTTACACATCATCGATTTTATCTCTTGTGTCACATGTGAAAAAATCATCCCGACAATGGTTTCTTTCTTGCTTTCAGCCAATCGTCTCTTTCTCGGATATCCAGCTCTTACTTCCTCATGAAGATTTCTCTCTATGAGTAGTCCCAAGGAGTTACTTAGTAAGATGCTGGAGGAAAGACTTTTCTCTTGAGATACCCTTTTAAAAATACCGCCCACATTGGACTCTTCCAATTCTTCTTTTGTCTTAGGAAATAGGTTCTTCACCAACAAGGAGCAACCTGTGCTTCACTAACAGCGAAATATCAGGTGAGAAAACTCCCCTTTAGTAATGGAAGTTGGCACGCCCTCTGCCTCATTTAGTCTTACAGAGTGTCCCAGAGCACAAAGTGGTGAAGCAATTTGCTGAGGATCACCTAGTCAGGCTGTGTCAGAGATGACACTTCAATCTCTGTCTCTGTGACTTTGAGGAGAGCTCTCTATCCACCAGGTTCAAACGCTTTCTCACAGAAAATACTCACAGTTACCATCCGTTCATGGACATTATTTTCTGTAACGACCTCCCATTTGTTCCATGTTTAGTCGCAATAATATTGCAGCATTTCAACTACTTTAGTCGCATGGCAAGACTGCTTTAAGTCACTAATTTAACTTGCTATAAATTAAACTTTTAGCTTTCAATACCCACAATTAATTCTGCATGAAAATCACAGTGTATTGAGCTTAAGCGTTTCCTTTGAAAGCATGAGAAGACGACTTCTATAGTAGCACACAAAAGTGCAACTCGAGGACTATGACGTAAGAAAGTGGTCCAAGCAGCAGAGGAGGGAATCCACATTTACTTTCTTTGGCTTTCAACTTTGTCTGACACTTCGTTCAAACATGGCATTCCTTCGAGTTATTATTCCCCAAGTTCGTTCCTCCTTCATACTCTCTCAGTGCTAGAGGTATTCCTATTCACTCCTCTGGCAATTTTATCTTGCAGGAAGGCTAAGCCTCTACGGAAGCTGTTGACTCCCAGATTATCAATGGCATCTTCACTGCGACAGCTGATAGTCGTTTTCTGCGTCGTCCTCTTCCTGAAACTTACACCGCAACATAGCCTTGCCCAGGAGGGTGACTCACGCATTGGCAGAACAAGCTCATTGCTTGGGAGGCTCCAGAGCAAACTATGGGAGAGTAGAGGTAATGGACCCTGCTGTGACTCTGAAACCTGCTCCCTAGAGCAGCGCCACGCCAGGGAACTGAGTCGCTTCCCTCTGAATTTTCTTATTAAGGTACTGCACATCATCTGGCAAGATAGGATAAGGTTTAAGGCCTCGTGGTCCTTACTCGGAACTCAACTGCCAAGTCTTCAAACTCTCCAACTCCAACTTGGGATGGTGATGTGGAATCTCAAATTTGCGCTACCATAAAAGCAATTTTAGGAGGAACTGCCGAAGGGAAGTATTCACATGGGAGTGAGAAGAATCCATAAAGGGACACTCTCAAGTGCTCTCTTAAGAATTTTGGAAGTGACTGTGTCCTGGGAATACACTGACACACGACCATTCATCGTCGCCTGCCCACATCAGAGAAGGTTTTGTGCTCTGTGAACAAGGCCCAATTGAGATGGCTCCAAAGAACAGCGGGATGCTCATACTGGGAGTATCCAACTCAACTATGTACACTCAGTAATGGTGCCTCTGGTGTGGTCGACAATGAAAAGAAACCGTTGGTGTGATCCTCCACAGCTGGACACATCGAATCTTGACTCTGCCATAGTTACGCCACTTTGGTCCTGTTTGGGAGCAAAGGGCACTCATGCTGGCAGCATTGGCAGACTGAAGAGAGAGACACCCAATTGCTGGTGACAACTGGATCACATCTTTAATTTCCAGGAGGGACGGATAGCTTCTGCAGCTACAGCTGAGCAATATTTGTTCGCATGTGCCTATTCTGTGTGGATATCCTTCCAAATCTGGCAATAGGCAGATGACTTTCCCCCGGCAGAAATGCATAAAGCAGACGCTACGTAACTCAGAACATAGGCAGAGGACAATGAGGCCTCAATCTCTCTCAGTTTCCAGAGCATCTAGAGCAGCATCAAGAACGATGAAACCATGGTTCCTTGGGCTCAATGAACATATAATTCTCTTCGTTTCTCCCTACTCTTGAATCTGTATTACTCTTTCTGAGGAGTACCGAAGGAACGATGACCCTTGTGTGTCCTCTCGTAAACGTGGGAAGGATTGCATATTCATGCATGTAGTTATGTGTACTCTGTAATATTAACTCCTATTCTTTATAACAAGTATGCATTTACAAGCAACCAACAAATCGATACAATGAGACATAATTGTCAGGAAGACTAGTGAAATGCAGCAAATTGCCCAGGAGCTTACAGCAAACACAGTTTCTGAAGGAAGAGAGCGTTCAAGAGATGACCTGAAGGGATACAAGGAGGGAACAGCAGGCAGCAAGATGTGCAGACTAAGTGATGTATTTGTTTGGTTTGAAGATCAGTGTGAAGATGAGCACGATGAAGTAAGGCTGGTTAGGGTCTGACTGTCAAAGTCCTTAGTAGTCAAGACTTCTTCCCTTCAGAAACATTTCCAAGCACGTGAGTTACTCTGCTGAACCACAGGGAATTTCTTTTGGAACTTTCCGTGTTATCCGACGGTCACCTAATTCAAGCATCCTTAGACTATGTAACTCGATGCCAACCTGCAGGACAGCAAGCCACAAGCTGCTGAGAATGACGAGAGGAGACAGCATCAAGGCCTGGTGGGGAAATGAATATGGGGAGGGGAAACATGTATCTGGATGAGAAAAGTCAAGGAAACCCGAATTAGAGAGTGAGGTCCTCATCATCTCCACCGTCAAATTGAAGAAAGCCAAGGGATCGCTGGTTCCTTTCTCTTCCTGGTTGCAATGAAGCCACGTACTACTATGGTCGTTCAGGATTTCCTGGTGGCTGCTCTTTGCTCATGCTTTATTGGCATCACGCAATGAAATCTTTCTAAACGTTGAAGGGTCTGAAAATTCAGAGGTTTTAATAAGGAGACTTGTCCGATTTGGAGAAAGAAGAAGGTCATTGCACATTTGCTTCAGTTTGCGTTTTATTTTAATAGGCGTAGGGAATCAATAAGCAAAGGCTTCACCAGCCAGGAGATCAGAGAGAGAGATGAATGAAGTGTGAGAGGCAGCGTGGAGGGACATCTGACTCCAAAAGGAGCAAGGCCTGATCGGGAGTCTCAGCCGTGCTTTGGATATTGCCAGTGTGAGTCTTAACAAACCACTTCTGCTTTCAGAGTTCTAGTCAGTTCTCTGAAACCTTCCTTTCACAGAAAATACTAACCTGCCCTAGTCAAGGGAATGAATTGCACCCAGTCGCTTACAAGTCTAATCTCTAGCACTAAAAGGAAGTGTGGCATACTCACTTGCACCATAGGATGTCATCTGCAGAACAAGCTCGTTTTAATGAAGTTGATCTTCTTGGGTTTTCTGAATGTAACCACCAGAATACAAAGGTGATTTCCAAGAGAACGTCATGTGTAAATTTCACTCCTTACAGGACACATGAATTCTGAACTAAATTCACAGACAAAGAATCAGGTCTGAGGAAGTGCCAGGATTCTTTTTCCTTCGGAAATGACAAAATCAATCTGATGATCTCAAAAGAGAGAGGGAACAAAACCTAACTCTTCAAATGGAAACCACTAACAAGGACCATTTCAAAAGAAGTGGGAAAAAAGTTCTCTCCTTGAAAACATACTGCAAGGCGAAGTCCAAACATGGGATCTGAATCACTAAGTAACTCTTAGGACAAGAAACACGACAGCAAGTTCTGCAGAGGATACAGCAGCAGTTCTGTGCAGTTCACTGAAAAAGGGTCAGTTGCCTCAGACGTAGACAAGAATATGGTTGCACGCAGTGAAATGCACATGAATGAAAAGACTGGCAGCACTTCTATAGAGGAGGAAGAGATAAGTGCATATGCCCCAGGTCAACGATTTCTGTTGAAACACAATCAACTTCCACATTGAAACCTGAATATGATACCATGATCATCATTTCTGGGGTTTGTAAGGACAGCATTAGTAAAGAATTAATGTTATTACTGTTAATTCATATAAGCCGAATTGTTTCCCTTGTTAAATACTTGAAAAGACAAATAGCAAATGACAGTTATCCCGCAGAGGACCTCTTTATGACAATGGTCAGTGCTTGTGGAATACGTCCCAGCCATTAAGGATGAAAACAAAATAGCTGTCCCAAGAGACCTGCTTGATTGTAGGCTGCATGAGAGGAGCAATGAGCATGAATTTTGGCAGCGCATGATTTGTCATTGATTCTTTCTTATCTATTGTAATAAAGAATGGAATGTAACAACTTGAGAAAAGAAGCGACCCACGCCAAATTCGTAATGTGAACTGCAGAGGCTTCTCCATGAGCTTCTTTACCTTGTGTTTTTGGAGGGAGCAGTCGTTCCCCGTGCGTTTCAGGGACGGGTTTTGCTTTTGGAATCACAGCCGTGCGTGCGTTCTCAGAACCACTTCCAGCTCCAGCTCCTTCTTCACTTTCGACAGGACTCATTCTAGAGCTTGTGGATCGTGACAGGCTTTTAGTCACTGGCAGTGACTGGACAGGATGATTCAAGTTCACAGTGACATCTTAGCACGTCTGTAGCTGTCCTTTTTCCGACAAATGATGGTAGATTCATCTGAAAAGGAAAGAGCGGAGCTAAATTGTGTATCACTTCAATCCACCTGGCATATGATGTAAATTTCTCACGAGATGGAACTCAAATTACTCCCGAAGTTTAGGACTTGGTCTTGTTAATTTACACATCATCGATTTTATCTCTTGTGTCACATGTGAAAAAATCATCCCGACAATGGTTTCTTTCTTGCTTTCAGCCAATCGTCTCTTTCTCGGATATCCAGCTCTTACTTCCTCATGAAGATTTCTCTCTATGAGTAGTCCCAAGGAGTTACTTAGTAAGATGCTGGAGGAAAGACTTTTCTCTTGAGATACCCTTTTAAAAATACCGCCCACATTGGACTCTTCCAATTCTTCTTTTGTCTTAGGAAATAGGTTCTTCACCAACAAGGAGCAACCTGTGCTTCACTAACAGCGAAATATCAGGTGAGAAAACTCCCCTTTAGTAATGGAAGTTGGCACGCCCTCTGCCTCATTTAGTCTTACAGAGTGTCCCAGAGCACAAAGTGGTGAAGCAATTTGCTGAGGATCACCTAGTCAGGCTGTGTCAGAGATGACACTTCAATCTCTGTCTCTGTGACTTTGAGGAGAGCTCTCTATCCACCAGGTTCAAACGCTTTCTCACAGAAAATACTCACAGTTACCATCCGTTCATGGACATTATTTTCTGTAACGACCTCCCATTTGTTCCATGTTTAGTCGCAATAATATTGCAGCATTTCAATTACTTTAGTCGCATGGCAAAACTGCTTTAAGTCACTAATTTAACTTGCTATAAATTAAACTTTTAGCTTTCAATACCCACAATTAATTCTGCATGAAAATCACAGTGTATTGAGCTTAAGCGTTTCCGTTGAAAGCATGAGAAGACGACTTCTATAGTAGCACACAAAAGTGCAACTCGAGGACTATGACGTAAGAAAGTGGTCCAAGCAGCAGAGGAGGGAATCCACATTTACTTTCTTTGGCTTTCAACTTTGTCTGACACTTCGTTCAAACATGGCATTCCTTCGAGTTATTATTCCCCACGTTCCTTCCTCCTTCATACTCTCTCAGTGCTAGAGGTATTCCTATTCACTCCTCTGGCAATTTTATCTTGCAGGAAGGCTAAGCCTCTACGGAAGCTGTTGATTCCCAGATTATCAATGGCATCTTCACTGCGACAGCTGATAGTCGTTTTCTGCGTCGTCCTCTTCCTGCAACTTACACAGCAACATAGCCTTGCCCAGGAGGGTGACTCACGCATTGGCAGAACAAGCTCATTGCTTGGGAGGCTCCAGAGCAAACTATGGGAGAGAAGAGGTAATGGACCCTGCTGTGCCTCTGAAACCTGCTCGGTAGAGCAGCGCCACGCCAGGGAACTGAGTCGCTTCCCTCTGAATTTTCTTATCAAGGTACTGCACATCATCTGGCAAGATAGGTTAAGGTTTCAGGCCTCGTGGTCCTTACTCGTAACTCAATTGCCAAGTCTTCAAACTCTCCAACTCCACCTTGGGATGGTGATGTGGAATCTCAAATTTGCGCTACCATAAAAGCAATTTTAGGAGGAACTGCCGTAGGGAAGTATTCACATGGGGGTGAGAAGAATCCATAAAGGGACACTCTCAAGTGCTCTCTTAAGATTTTGGAAGTGACTGTGTGTCCTGGGAATACATTGACACACGACCCTTCATCGTCGCCTGCCCACATCAGAGAAAGTTTTGTGCTCTGTGAACAAGGCCCAATTGAGATGGCTCCAAAGGACAGCGGGATGCTCATACTGGGAGGATCCAACTCAACTATGTACACTCAGTAATGGTGCCTCTGGTGTGGTCGACAATGAAAAGAAACCGTTGGTGTGATCTTCCCCAGCTGGACACATGGAATCTTGACTCTGCCATAGTTACGCCACTTTGGTCCTGTTTGGGAGCAAAGGGCACTCATGCTGGCAGCATTGGCAGACTGAAGAGAGAGACACTCAATTGCTGGTGACAACTGGATCACATCTTTAATTTCCAGGAGGGAGGGATAGCTTCTGCAGCTACAGCTGAGAAATATTTGTTCGCATGTGCCTATTCTGTGTGGATATCCTTCCAAATCTGGCAATAGACAGATGACTTTCCCCCGGCAGAAATGCATAAAGCAGACTCTACGTAATTCAGAACATAGGCAGAGGCCAATGAGGCCTCAATCTCTCTCAGGTTCCACAGCATCTAGAGCAGAATCAAGAACGATGAAACCATGGTTCCTTGGGCTCAATGAACATATAATTCTCTTCGTTTCTCCCTACTCTGGAATCTGTATTACTCTTTCTGAGGAGTACCTAAGGAACGATGACCCTTGTGTGTCCTCTCGTAAACGTGGGAAGGATTGCATATTCATGCATGTAGTCATGTGTGCTGTGTAATATTAACTCCTATTCTTTATAACAAGTATCCATTTACAAGCAACCAGCAAATCGATACAATGAGACATAAATGTCAGGAAGACTAGTGAAATGCAGCAAATTGCCCAGGAGCTTACAGCACACACAGTTTCTGAAGGAAGAGAGCGTTCAAGAGATGACCTGAAGGGATACAAGGAGGGAACACCAGGCAGCAAGATGTGCAGACTAAATGATGTATTTGTTTGGTGTGAAGATGAGTGTGAAGATGAGCACGATGATGAGCACGGTTAGGTTCTGACAGTCAAAGTCCTTAGTAGTCAAGACTTCTTCCCTTCTGAAACATTTCCAAGCACGTGAGTTACTCTGCTGAACCACAGGGAATTCTTTTGGAACTTTCCGTGTTATCCGACGGTCACCTAATTCAAGCATCCTTAGACTATGTAACTCGATGCCAACATGCAGGACCGCAAGCCACAAGCTGCTGAGAATGACGAGAAGAGACAGCATCAAGACCTCGTGGGGAAATGAATATGGGGAGGGGAAACAAGTATCTGGATGAGAAAAGTCAAGGAAACCCGAATTAGAGAGTGAGGTCCTCATCATCTCCACTGTCAAATTGAAGAAAGCCAAGGGATCACTGGTTCCTTTCTCTTCCTGGTTGCAATGAAGCCACCTACTACTATGGTCGTTTAGGATTTCCTGGTGCCTGCTCTTTGCTCATGCTTTATTGGCATCACGCAATGAAATCTTTCTAAACGTTGAAGGGTCTGAAAATTCTGAGGTTTTAGTAAGGAGACTTGTCCGATTTGGAGAAAGAAGAAGGTCATTGCCCATTTGCTTCACTTTGCGTTTTATTTTAAAAGGCGTAGGGAATCAATAAGCAAAGGCTTCACCAGCCAGGAGATCAGAGAGAGAGATGAATGAAGTGTGAGAGGCAGCGTGGAGGGACATCTGACTCCAGAAGGAGCAAGACCTGCTCGAGAGTCTCAGCCGTGCTTTGGATTTTGCCCGTGTGACTCTGAACAAACCACTTCTGCTTTCAGAGCTCTAGTCAGTTCTCTGACACCTTCCTTTCACAGAAAGTACTAACCTGCCCTGGTCAAGGGAATGAATTGCACCCAGTCGCTTACAAGTCTAATCTCTAGCACTAAAAGGAATTGTGGCATACTCACTTGCCCCATAGGATGTCATCTGCAGAACAAGCTCGTTTTAATGAAGTTGATCTTCCTGGGTTTTCTGAATGTAACCACCAGAATACAAAGGTGATTTCCAAGAGAACGTCATGTGTAAATTTCACTCCTCACAGGACACATGAATTCTGAACTAAATTCACAGACAAAGAATCAGGTCTGAGGAAGTGCCAGGATTCTTTTTCCCTTGGAAATGACAAAATCAATCTGATGATCTCAAAAGAGAGAGGGAACAAAACCTAACTCTTCAAATGGAAACCACTAAGAAAGACCATTTCCAAAGCAGTGGGAAAAAAGTTCTCTCCTTGAAAACATACTGCAAGGCGAAGTCCAAAACATGGGATCTGAATCACTAAGTAACTCTTAGGCCAAGAAACACGACAGCAAGTTCTGCAGAGAATACAGCAGCCGTTCTGTGCAGTTCACTGAAAAAGGGTCAGTTGCCTCAGACGTAGACAAGAATATGGTTGCACGCAGTGAAATGCAGATGAATGAAAAGACTGGCAGCACTTCGATAGAGGAGGAAGAGATAAGTGCATATGCCCCAGGTCAACGACTTCTGTTGAAACACAATCAACTTCCACATTGAAACCTGAATATGACACCATGATCATCATTTCTGGAGTTTGTAAGGACAGCATTATTAATGAATTAATATTATTACTGTTAATTCATATAAGCCGAATTGTTTCCCTTGTTAAATACTTGAAAAGGCAAATAGCAAATGACAGTTATCCCGCAGAGGACCTCTTTATGACAATGGTCAGTGCTGGTGGAATACGTCACAGCCATTAAGGATGAAAACAAAATAGCTGTCCCAACAGACCTGCTTGATTGTGGGGTGCATGAGAGGAGCAATGAGCATGAATTTTGCCAGCGCATGATTTGTCATTGATTCGTTCTTATCTATTGCAATAAAGAGTGGAATGTAACAACTTGAGAAAAGAAGCGACCCACGCCAAATTCATAATGTGAACTGCAGAGGCTTCTCCATGAGCTTCTTTACCTTGTGTTTTTGGAGGGAGCAGTCGTTCCCCGTGCGTTTCAGGGACGGGTTTTGCTTTTGGAATCACAGCCGTGCGTGCGTTCTCAGAACCACTTCCAGCTCCAGCTCCTTCTTCACTTTGGGCAGGACTCATTCTAGAGCTTGTGGATCGTGACAGGCTTTTAGTCACTGGCAGTGACTGGACAGGATGATTCAAGTTCTCAGTGACATCTTAGCACGTCTGTAGCTGTCCTTTTTCCGACAACTGATGGTAAATTCATCTGAAAAGGAAAGAGCGGAGCTAAATTGTGTATCACTTCTATCCACCTGACAGATGATATAAATTTCTCACGAGATGGAACTCAAATTACTCCCGAAGGTTAGGACTTGGTCTTGTTAATTTACACATCATCGATTTTATCTCTTGTGTCAAGTGTGAAAAAAATCATCCCGACAATGGTTTCTTTCTTGCTTTAAGCCAATCGTCTCTTTCTCGGATATCCAGCTCTTACTTCCTCATGAAGATTTCTCTCCATGAGTAGTCCCAAAGAATTACTTAGTAAGATGCTGGAGGAAAGACTTTTCTCTTGAGATACCCTTTTAAAAATACCGCCCACATTGGACTCTTCCAATTCTTCTTTTGTCTTAGGAAATAGGTTCTTCACCAACAAGGTGCAACCTGTGCTTCACTAACAGCGAAATATCAGGTGAGACAACTCCCCTTTAGTAACGGAAGTTGGCATGCTCTCTGCCTCATTTAGTCTTACACAGTGTCCCAGACCACAAAGTGGTGAAGCAATTTGCTGAGGATCACCTATTCAGGCTGTGTCAGAGATAACACTTCAATCTATGTCTCTATGACTTTGAGGAGAGCTCTCTATCCACCAGGTTCAAACGCTTTCTCACAGAAAATACTCACAGTTACCATCCGTTCACGGACATTATTTTCTGTAACGACCTCCCATTTGTTCCATGTTTAGTCGCCATAATATTGCAGGATTTCAACTACTTTAGTCACATGGCAAGACTGCTTTAATTCACTAATTTAACTTGCTATAGATTAAACTTTTAGCTTTCAATACCCACAATTAATTCTGCATGAAAATCACAGTGTATTGAGCTTAAGCGTTTCCTTTGAAAGTATGAGAAGACGACTTCTATAGTAGCACACAAAAGTGCAACTCGAGGACTATGACGTAAGAAAGTGGTCCAAGCAGCAGAGGAGGAAATCCACATTTACTTTCTTTGGCTTTCAACTTTGTCTCACACTTCGTTCAAACATGGCATTCCTTCGAGTTATTATTCCCCAAGTTCGTTCCTCCTTCATACTCTCTCAGTGCTAGAGGTATTCATATTCACTCCTCTGGCAATTTTATCTTGCAGGAAGGCTAAGCCTCTACAGAAGCTGTTGACTCCCAGATTATCAATGGCATCTTCACTGCGAAAGCTGATATTCTTTTTCTGCGTCGTCCTCTTCCTACAACTTACACAGCAACATAGCCTTGCCCAGGAGGGTGACTCACGCATTGGCAGAACAAGCTCATTGCTTGGGAGGCTCCAGAGCAAACTATGGGAGAGTAGAGGTAATGGACCCTGCTGTGCCTCTGAAACCTGCTCCCTGGAGCAGCGCCACGCCAGGGAACTGAGTCTCTTCCCTCTGAACTTTCTTATTAAGGTACTGCACATCATCTGGCAAGATAGGTTAAGGTTCCAGGCCTTGTGGTCCTTACTCGGAACTCAACTGCCAAGTCTTCAAACTCTCCAACTCCAACTTGGGATGGTGATGTGGAATCTCAAATTTGCGCTACCATGAAAGCAATTTTAGGAGGAACTGCCGAAGGGAAGTATTCACATGGGGGTGAGAAGAATCCATAAAGGGACACTGTCAAGTGCTCTCTTAAGAATTTTGGAATTGACTGTGTGTCCTGGGAATACACTGACACACGACCATTCATCGTCGCCTGCCCACATCAGAGAAGGTTTTGTGCTCTGTGAACAAGGCCCAATTGAGATGACTCCAAAGAACAGCGGGATGCTCATACTGGGAGGATCCAACTCAACTATGTACACTCAGTAATGGTGCCTCTGGTGTGGTCGACAATGAAAAGAAACCGTTGGTGTGATCCTCCACAGCTGGACACATGGAATCTTGACTCTGCCATAGTTACGCCACTTTGGTCCTGTTTGGGAGCAAAGGGCACTCATGCTGGCAGCATTGGCAGACTGAAGAGAGAGACACTCAATTGCTGGTGACAACTGGATCACATCTTTAATTTCCAGGAGGGAGGGATAGCTTCTGCAGCTGCAGCTGAGCAATATTTGTTCGCATGTGCCTATTGTGTGTGAATATCCTTCGAAATCTGGCAATAGGCAGATGACTTTCCCCCGGCAGAAATGCATAAAGCAGACTCTACGTAATTCAGAACATAGGCAGAGGCCAATGAGGCCTCAATCTCTCTCAGGTTCCACAGCATCTAGAGCAGAATCAAGAACGATGAAACCATGGTTCCTTCGGCTCAATGAACATATAATTCTCTTCGTTTCTCCCTACTGTTGAATCTGTATTACTCTTTCTGAGGAGTACCTAAGGAACGATGGCCCTTGTGTCTCCTCTCGTAAACGTGGGAAGGATTGCATATTCATGCATGTAGTCAAGTGTGCTTTGTAATATTAACTCCTATTCTTTATAACAAGTATCCATTTACAAGCAACCAACGAATCGATACAATGAGACATAATTGTCAGGAAGACTAGTGAAATGCAGCAAATTGCCCAGGAGCTTACAGCACACACAGTTTCTGAAGGAAGAGAGCGTTCAAGAGATGACCTGAAGGGATACAAGGAGGGAACACCAGGCAGCAAGATGTGCAGACTAAGTGATGTATTTGTTTGGTTTGAAGATGAGTGTGAAAATGAGCACGATGATGAGCACGGTTAGGTTCTGACTGTCAAAGTCCTTAGTAGTCAAGACTTCTTTCCTTCTGAAACATTTCCAAGCACGTGAGTTACTCTGCTAAACCACAGGGAATTTCTTTTGGAACTTTCATGTTATCCGAGGGTCACCTAATTCAAGCATCCTTAGACTATGTAACTCGATGCCAACATGCAGGACAGCAAGCCACAAGCTGCTGAGAATGACGAGAAGAGACAGCATCAAGGCCTCGTGGGGAAATGAATATGGGGAGGGGAAACATGTATCTGGATGAGAAAAGTCAAGGAAACCCGAATTAGAGAGTGAGGTCCTCATCATCTCCACTGTCAAATTGAAGAAAGCCAAGGGATCACTGGTTCCTTTCTCTTCCTGGTTGCAATGAAGCCACGTACTACTATAGTCGTTTAGGATTTCCTGGTGCCTGCTCTTTGCTCATGCTTTATTGGCATCACGCAATGAAATCTTTCTAAACGTTGAAGGGTCTGAAAATTCTGAGGTTTTAGTAAGGAGACTTGTCCGATTTGGGGAAAGAAGAAGGTCATTGCACATTTGCTTCAGTTTGCGTTTTATTTTAATAGGCATAGGGAATCAATAAGCAAAGGCTTCACCAGCCAGAAGATCAGAGAGAGAGATGAATGAAGTGTGAGAGGCAGCGTGGAGGGACATCTGACTCCAGAAGGAGCAAGGCCTGCTCGGGAGTCTCAGCCGTGCTTTGGATATTGCCGGTGTGACTCTTAACAAACCACTTCTGCTTTCAGAGCTCTAGTCAGTTCTCTGAAACCTTCCTTTCACAGAAAGTATTAACCTGCCCTGGTCAAGGGAATGAATTGCACCCAGTCGTTTACAAGTCCAATCTCTAGCACTAAAAGGAATTGTGGCATACTCACTTGCCCCATAGGATGTCATCTGCAGAACAAGCTCGTTTTAATGAAGTTGATCTTCTTGGGTTTTCTGAATGTAACCACCAGAATACAAAGGTGATTTCCAAGAGAACGTCATGTGTAAATTTCACTCCTTACAGGACACATGAATTCTGAACTAAATTCACAGACAAAGAATCAGGTCTGAGGAAGTGCCAGGATTCTTTTTCCTTTGGAAACGACAAAATCAATCTGCTGATCTCAAAAGAGAGAGGGAACAAAACCTAACTCTTCAAATGGAAACCACGAAGAAAGACCATTTCCAAAGCAGTGGGAATAAAGTTCTCTCCTTGAAAACATACTGCAAGGCGAAGTCCAAAACATGGGATCTGAATCACTAAGTAACTCTTAGGCCAAGAAACACGACAGCAAGTTCTGCAGAGAATACAGCAGCAGTTCTGTGCAGTTCACTGAAAAAGGGTCAGTTGCCTCAGACGTAGACAAGCATATGGTTGCACGCAGTGAAATGCACATGAATGAAAAGACTGGCAGCACTTCTATAGAGGAGGAAGAGATAAGTGCATATGCCCCAGGTCAACGACTTCTGTTGAAACACAATCAACTTCCACATTGAAACCTGAATATGACACCATGATCATCATTTCTGGAGTTTGTAAGGACAGCATTATTAATGAATTAATATTATTACTGTTAATTCATATAAGCCGAATTGTTTCCCTTGTTAAATACTTGAAAAGGGAAATAGGAAATGACAGTTATCCCGCAGAGGACCTCTTTATGACAATGGTCAGTGCTTGAGGAATACGTCCCAGACATTAAGGATGAAAACAAAATAGCTGTCCCAACAGACCTGCTTGATTGTAGGCTGCATGAGAGGAGCAACGAGCATGAATTTTGTCAGCGCATGGTTTGTCATTGATTCTTTCTTATCTATTGTAATAAAGAGTGGAATGTAACAACTTGAGAAAAGAAGCGACCCACGCCAAATTCATAATGTGAACTGCAGAGGCTTCTCCATGAGCTTCTTTACCTTGTGTTTTTGGAGGGAGCAGTGGTTCCCCGTGCGTTTCAGGGACGGGTTTTGCTTTTGGAATCACAGCCGTGCGTGCGTTCTCAGAACCACTTCCAGCTCCAGCTCCTTCTTCACTTTGGACAGAACTCATTCTAGAGCTTGTGGATAGTGACAGGCTTTTAGTCACTGGCAGTGACTGGACAGGATGATTCAAGTTCTCAGTGACATCTTAGCACGTCTGTAGCTGTCCTTTTTCCGACAACTGATGGTAGATTCATCTGAAAAGGAAAGAGCGGAGCTAAATTGTGTATCACTTCTATCCACCTGACAGATGATATAAATTTCTCACGAGATGGAACTCAAATTACTCCCGAAGGTTAGGACTTGGTCTTGTTAATTTACACATCATCGATTTTATCTCTTGTGTCACGTGTGAAAAAATCATCCCGACAATGGTTTCTTTCTTGCTTTCAGCCAATCGTCTCTTTCTCGGATATCCAGCTCTTACTTCCTCATGAAGATTTCTCTCCATGAGTAGTCCCAAAGAATTACTTAGTAAGATGCTGGAGGAAAGACTTTTCTCTTGAGATACCCTTTTAAAAATACCGCCCACATTGGACTCTTCCAATTCTTCTTTTGTCTTAGGAAATAGGTTCTTCACCAACAAGGTACAACCTGTGCTTCACTAACAGCGAAATATCAGGTGAGAAAACTCCCCTTTAGTAACGGAAGTTGGCATGCTCTCTGCCTCATTTAGTCTTACAGAGTGTCCCAGAGCACAAAGTGGTGAAGCAATTTGCTGAGGATCACCTATTCAGGCCGTGTCAGAGATAACACTTCAATCTATGTCTCTGTGACTTTGAGGAGAGCTCTCTATCCACCAGGTTCAAACGCTTTCTCACAGAAAATACTCACAGTTACCATCCGTTCATGGACATTATTTTCTGTAACCACCTCCCATTTGTTCCATGTTTAGTCGCCATAATATTGCAGCATTTCAACTACTTTAGTCAAATGGCAAGACTGCTTTAATTCACTAATTTAACTTGCTATAGATTAAACTTTTAGCTTTCAATACCCACAATTAATTCTGCATGAAAATCACAGTGTATTGAGCTTAAGCGTTTCCTTTGAAAGTATGAGAAGACGACTTCTATAGTAGCACACAAAAGTGCAACTCGAGGACTATGACGTAAGAAAGTGGTCCAAGCAGCAGAGGAGGGAATCCACATTTACTTTCTTTGGCTTTCAACTTTGTCCGACACTTCGTTCAAACATGGCATTCCTTCCAGTTATTATTCCCCAAGTTCGTTCCTCCTTCATACTCTCTCAGTGCTAGAGGTATTCATATTCACTCCTCTGGCAATTTTATCTTGCAGGAAGGCTAAGCCTCTACGGAAGCTGTTGACTCCCAGATTATCAATGGCATCTTCACTGCGAAAGCTGATATTCTTTTTCTGCGTCGTCCTCTTCCTACAACTTACACAGCAACATAGCCTTGCCCAGGAGGGTGACTCACGCATTGGCAGAACAAGCTCATTGCTTGGGAGGCTCCAGAGCAAACTATGGGAGAGTAGAGGTAATGGACCCTGCTGTGCCTCTGAAACCTGCTCCCTAGAGCAGCGCCACGCCAGGGAACTGAGTCGCTTCCCTCTGAACTTTCTTATTAAGGTACTGCACATCATCTGGCAAGATAGGTTAAGGTTTCAAGCCTTGTGGTCCTTACTCGGAACTCAACTGCCAAGTCTTCAAACTCTCCAACTCCAACTTGGGATGGTGATGTTGAATCTCAAATTGGCGCTACCATGAAAGCAATTTTAGGAGGAACTGCCGAAGGGAAGTATTCACATGGGGGTGAGAAGAATCCATAAAGGGACACTGTCAAGTGCTCTCTTAAGAATTTTGGAATTGACTGTGTGTCCTGGGAATACACTGACACACGACCATTCATCGTCGCCTGCCCACATCAGAGAAGGTTTTGTGCTCTGTGAACAAGGCCCAATTGAGATGGCTCCAATGAACAGCGGGATGCTCATACTGGGAGTATCCAACTCAACTATGTACACTCAGTAATGGTGCCTCTGGTGTGGTCGACAATGAAAAGAAACCGTTGGTGTGATCCTCCACAGCTGGACACATGGAATCTTGACTCTGCCATAGTTACGCCACTTTGGTCCTGTTTGGGAGCAAAGGGCACTCATGCTGGCAGCATTGGCAGACTGAAGAGAGAGACACTCAATTGCTGGTGACAACTGGATCACATCTTTAATTTCCAGGAGGGAGGGATAGCTTCTGCAGCTGCAGCTGAGCAATATTTGTTCGCATGTGCCTATTGTGTGTGAATATCCTTCCAAATCTGGCAATAGGCAGGTGACTTTCCCCCGGCAGAAATGCATAAAGCAGACTCTACGTAATTCAGAACATAGGCAGAGGCCAATGAGGCCTCAATCTCTCTCAGGTTCCACAGCATCTAGAGCAGCATCAAGAACGATGAAACCATGGTTCCTTGGGCTCAATGAACATATAATTCTCTTCGTTTCTCCCTACTGTTGAATCTGTATTACTCTTTCTGAGGAGTACCTAAGGAACGATGACCGTTGTGTCTCCTCTCGTAAACGTGGGAAGGATTGCATATTCATGCATGTAGTCAAGTGTGCTTTGTAATATTAACTCCTATTCTTTATAACAAGTATCCATTTACAAGCAACCAACGAATCGATACAATGAGACATAATTGTCAGGAAGACTAGTGAAATGCAGCAAATTGCCCAGGAGCTTACAGCACACACAGTTTCTGAAGGAAGAGAGCGTTCAAGAGATGACCTGAAGGGATACAAGGAGGGAACACCAGGCAGCAAGATGTGCAGACTAAGTGATGTATTTGTTTGGTTTGAAGATCAGTGTGAAGATGAGCACGAGGAAGTAAGGCTGGTTAGGGTCTGACTGTCAAAGTCCTTGGTAGTCAAGACTTCTTCCCTTCTGAAATATTTCCAAGCTCGTGAGTTACTCTGCTGAACCATAGTGATTTTCTTTTTGAACTTTCTATGTTATCCTAGGGTCACCTAATTCAAGCATCCTTATAATATGTAACTTGATCCCAACATGCAGAACAGCAAGGCACAACCTGCTGAGAATGACGAGAAGAGATAGCATCAAGTCCTCGTGGGGAAATGAATATGGGGAGGGGAAACATCTATCTGAATGAGAAATGTCAAGTAAACTCGAGTTAGAGAGTGAGGTCCTCATCATCTCCACTGCCAAATTGAAGAAAGCCAAGGGATCTCTGGTTCCTTTCTCTTCCTGGTTGCAATGAAGCCACGTACTACTATGGTCGTTTAGGATTTCCTGGTGGCTGCTCTTTGCACATGCTTTATTGGCATCACGCAATGAAATCTTTCTAAACGTTGAAGGGACTGAATATTCAGAGGTTTTAGTAAGGTGTCTTGTCCGATTTGTGGAAAGAAGAAGGTCATTGCACATTTGCTTCAGTTTGCGTTTTATTTTAATAGGCGTTGGGAATCAATAAGCAAAGGCTTCACCAGCCAGGAGATCAGAGAGAGAGATGAATGAAGTGTGGGAGGCAACGTGGAGGGACATCTGACTCCAAAAGGAGCAAGGCCTGCTCTGGAGTCTCAGCCGTGCTTTGGATATTGCCGGTGTGACTCTTAGCAAACCACTTCTGCTTTCAGAGCTCTAGTCAGTTCTCTGAAACCTTCCTTTCACAGAAAGTAATAACCTGCCCTGGACAAGGGAATGAATTGCACCCAGTCGCTTACAAGTCTAATCTCTAGCACTAAAAGGAATTGTGGCATACTCACTTGCCCCATAGGATGTCATCTGCAGAACAAGCTCGTTTCAATGAAATTGATCTTCTTGGGTTTTCTGAATGCAAGCAACAGAAGAGAAACGTTATTTCCAAGAGAACATCCTGTGTAAATTTAACTCCTTACAGGACACATGAATTCTGAATTAAATTCATAGACAAATAATCGGGTCTGATGAAGCGCCAGGATTCGTTTTCCCTCGGAAATGACAAAATCAATCTGATGATCTGAAAAGAGAGAGGGAACAAAACCTATCTCCTCATGTGGAAACCACTAACAAGGCCCATTTCAAAAGAGGTGGGAAAAGAGTTCTCCCCTTGAAAACATACTGCAAGGCGAAGTCCAAAACATGGGATCTGAATCACTAAGTAACTCTTAGGCCAAGAAACACGACAGCAAGTTCTGCAGAGAATACAGCAGCAGTTCTGTGCAGTTCACTGAAAAAGGGTCAGTTGCCTCAGACGTAGACAAGAATATGGTTGCAGGCAGTGAAATGCACATGAATGAAAAGACTGGCAGCACTTCTATAGAGGAGGAAGAGATAAGTGCATATGCCCCAGGTCAACGATTTCTGTTGAAACACAATCAACTTCCACATTGAAACCTGAATATGACACCATGATCATCATTTCTGGAGTTTGTAAGGACAGCATTATTAATGAATTAATATTATTACTGTTAATTCATATAAGCCGAATTGTTTCCCTTGTTAAATACTTGAAAAGGCAAATAGGAAATGACAGTTATCCCGCAGAGGACCTCTTTATGACAATGGTCAGTGCTTGTGGAATACGTCACAGCCATTAAGGGTGAAAACAAAGTAGCTGTCCCAAAAGACCTGCTTGATTGTAGGCTGCATGAGAGGAGCAATGAGCATGAATTTTGCCAGCGCATGCTTTGACATTGATTATTTCTTATCTATTGTAATAAAGAGTGGAATGTAACAACTTGAGAAAAGAAGCGACCCACGCCAAATTCATAATGTGAACTGCAGAGGCTTCTCCATGAGCTTCTTTACCTTGTGTTTTTGGAGGGAGCAGTGGTTCCCCGTGCGTTTCAGGGACGGGTTTTGCTTTTGGAATCACAGCCGTGCGTGCGTTCTCAGAACCACTTCCAGCTCCAGCTCCTTCTTCACTTTGGACTAGACTCATTCTAGAGCTTGTGGATCGTGAGAGGCTTTTAGTCCCTGACAGTGACTGGACAGGATGATTCAAGTTCTCAGTGACATCTTAGGACGTCTGTAGCTGTCCTTTTTCCGACAACTGATGGTAGATTCATCTGAAAAGGAAAGAGCGGAGCTAAATTGTGTATCACTTCTATCCACCTGACAGATGACATAAATTTCTCACGAGATGGAACTCAAATGCCTCCCGAAGTTTAGGACTTGGTCTTGTCAATTTACACATCATCAATTTTATCTCTTGTGTCACGTGCAAAAAAATCATTCCGGCAAAGGTTTCTTTCTTTGTTTCAACCAATCGTCTCTTCCTCGGATATCCAGCTCTTACTTCCTCATGAAGATTTATCTCCATGGGTAGTCCCAAAGAATTACTTAGTAAGATGCTGGAGGAAAGACTTTTCTCTTGAGATATCCTTTTAAAAATACCGCCGACATTGGACTTCTTCAATTCTTCTTTTGTCTTAGGAAATAGGTTCTTCACCAACAAGGTGCAACCTGTGCTTCACCAACAGCGAAATATCAGGTGAGAAAACTCCCTTTTAGTAGTGGACGTTGGCACGCTCTCTGCCTCATTTAGTCTTACAGAGTGTCCCAGAGCACAAAGAGGTGAAGCAATTTGCTGAGGATCACCTAGCCAGGCTGTGTCAGAGATGACACTTCAATCTCTCTCTCTGTGACTTTGAGGAGAGCTCTCTATCCACCATGTTCAAACACTTTCTCACAGAAAATACTCACAGTTACCATCCGTTCACGGACATTATTTTCTGTAACGACCTCCCATTTGTTCCATGTTTAGTCGCAATAATATTGCAGCATTTCAACTACTTTAGTCACATGGCAAGACTGCTTTAATACACTAATTTAACTCGCTATAGATTAAACTTTTAGCTTTCAATACCCACAATCAATTCTGCATGAAAATCACAGTGTATTGAGCTTAAGCATTTCCTTTGAAAATATGAGAAGACGACTTCTATAGTAGCACACAAAAGTGCAACTAGAGGACTATGACTTAAGTAAGTGGTCCAAGCAGCAGAGGAGGGAATCCACATTTACTTTCTTTGGCTTTCAAGTTTCTCTGACACTTCGTTCAAACATGGCCTTCCTTCGACTTATTATTCCCCAAGTTCCTTCCTCCTTCATACTCTCTCAGTGCTAGAGGTACTCATATTCACTCCTCTCGCAATTTTATGTTGCAGGAAGGCTAAGCCTCTGTGGAAGCTGTTGACTCCCAAATTATCAATGGCATCTTCACTGCCAAGGGATCGCTGGTTCCTTTCTCTTCCTGCTTCCAAGGAAGCCACGTACTACTGTGGTCGTTTAGGACTTCCTGATGGCTGCTCTTTGCTCATAATTTTTTGGCCTCACGCAATGAAATCTTTCTAATCGTTCAAGGGTCTGAAAATTCAGAGGTTTTAGTAAGGAGACTTGTACAATTTTGGGAAAGAAGAACGTCATTGAACATTTTCTTCGGCTTGCATTTTCTTTCGTTGACATAGGGAATCCATAGGCAAAGACTTCAGCAGCCAGGAAATTAGAGAGAGAGACGAATGAAGTTTGAGAGGCAGTGTGGAGGGACATCTGACTCCGAAACGAGCAAGGCTTGATGGGGAGTCTCAGCCGTGCTTTGAATATTGCTGGGGTGACTCTTCACAAATCAGTTCTGCTTTCAGTGCTCTCGTCAGTTCTCTGAAACCTTCCTTTCACAGAAAGTACTAACCTGCCCTGGTCAAGGGAAGGAATTGCTCCCAGTGGCTTACAAGTCTAATCTCTGGCACTAAAAGGAACTGTGGCTTATGGACTTGCACCATAGCATGTCATCTGCAGCACAAGCTCTTTTGAATGAAAGGGATCTTATTGGGTTTTCTCAGTGTAACCACCAGGATACAAACGTATTTACAAGAGAACGTCATTTCTCAATTGAACTCATTACAGGACACATGAATTCTGAACGAAATTCACAGACTAAGAATCAGGTCTGAGGAATTGCCCGGATTATTTTTCCTTCGGAAATGATAAAATCACTCTGATGATCTCAGAAGAGAGAGGGAACAAAACATAACTCTTAAAACGGAAACCACTAAGAAGGACCATCTCAAAAGAAGTAAGAAAAAAGTCCTCTTCCTTGATGCCATACTGCAAGGCGAAGTCAAAAAAATGCGATCTGAATCACTAAGTAACTCTCTCAGCTACTCGGATTAGGCGAAGAAACACGACAGCAAGTGATGCAGAGAATACACCAGCACTTCATGTGGAATTGACTGTAAAAGTGTCAGTTGCCTCAGACGTAGACAAGAATATGGTTGCATGCAGTGAAATGCACAAGAATGAAAAGACTGACAGAACTTCTCTAGATGAGGAGGAGATAAGTGCATATGCCCCAGGTCAACAACTTGTATTGGAACACAATCAACTGAAACATTGAAACCTGAATAGGACACGATGATCATCATTTCTGCAGTTTGTAAGGACAGCCTGACAAAGATATTCCCTGGTAGGACAAATGGACTCCATTCTATCTAATTTCATAGCAGCAATTACTGCGATTCTGTACTTAGAGTTTCTATTCCTTAGTGTTGGACACGAGTTGTCCTGATTAAAGTTCAAAATATCTGTACCACGCTAAACCTACCCCAATCAACCCTCTCTCACTCAACACAAAGTCAAGGACAAGTCATGTGGTCATTTCTCTGATGCCATGGGGGTCTTTGGCAAGGAAGGAAAAACACAACCCCATTATACGATAAATAACGAAAACACTTGGCTTAAGGAATTGAGACTATGCAGGGAGACACAGGGATCATTTCAAACAAACCTGGAAGCTATTGCTGGCAACTGACCTTTTTCTTGGGTGCCCTATACAGCAGGTGGGCACTCGTCCGTCCCTGGGGAAGCTTTACGGTTGAATACACAAACAAGAATGCTCTGTGTGTGTGTGTGTGTGTCTGTGTGTGTGTCTGTGTCTGTCTATGTCTGTGTCTGTGTGGGTATCTGCACGTGTGGGAAGAATGTGGGCTTTCCTCTTCCAAATGTCATTACGGCTTGGACCTCACATCTAATTTGGATCTGGGAGTTCCACACTGTGACTGTCTTGACTGAGGCAGCGTGCTTGCCCGCCGTTTCCCTAACACGCTTAATCAACGGTGATTAGGGAATGTTGTAGGAAGCAGTCCTTCCATGGCCAGCAACTCGCTTTGAAAACATTGCACTACAATAACGTTAGGGGATTAAGCACTCTCTTGGGTCTCCCTGTAACAACAGATCAACAGTGAAGAAACGCAAGCACCCATCTCTATGCAAGTATTTATCAGTCTTGCACTCAACACACTAGATGTTTTAATTATCTAGGAAAAGGCAAATTGATTAACATGAAGCTTTGGGGAAGAGAACCGTCAAAATCCAAAACGGGAGAACAACTCTCTCAGATGGACATTTGGGGTGAATATTCATTCCTAGAAGTCGAATTCTTTAGCTTGTTGAATACTTCAGAAGGCAAGGAAGAAATCGCGGTTATCCCGGAGAAGACTTCTTTATGACAGTGGTCAGTGCTTGTGGAATATGTCCTCCTGATCAAGGGCGAAAACAAAATCCCTGTCCCAAAAGACCTGCTGGATTGTAGGCTGCATGAGACGAGCAATAAGCATGAATTTTGCCATCGCGTGATTTGTCATTGATTCTTTCTTATCTGTTGCAATAAAGACTGCAATGTGACAACTTGAGAAAAGCAGCGACCCATGCAAAATTCATCATGCCAGCTGCAGAGGATTCTCCATGAGCTGCTTTACCTTCAGTTTGTGGAGGGAGTTGTCGTTCACCGTGCCTCTGAGGGACCGGTTTGGCTTGTGGAATCGCAGCCGCGTATGCGTTCTCAGGGCCACTTCCAGCTCCAGCTCCTTCTTCCCGTTGGGCAGGACTCGTTCTAGCGCGTGTCGATCGTGATAGGCTTTTGGTCACTGGCAGTGACTGGACAGGATGAGTCAAGTTCACGGTCACATCTTTAGAACGTGTGTAACTGTCCTTTTTCCCAGAACTGATGGTCGATTCGTCTGAAAAGGAAATAGTGGAGCTAAATTGTATATCACTTTTATCCACCTGACATATGATTGAAATGTCTCATGACATGTGACTCAAATGACTACCCAACTTTATGACTTGATCTTGTGAGTGTACACATCATCTATTTTATCTCATGTGTCATGTGTGGAAAAATAATCCCACCAACGGTTTCTTTCTTTGTTACAGCCAATCGTCTCTTTCTCGGATATCCACCTCTTACTTCCTCATGAAGATTTATCTCCATGAGTAGTCCCAAAGAATTACTTAGTAAGATGCTGGAGGAAAGACTTTTCTCTTGAGATACCCTTTTAAAAATACCGCCCACCTTGGACTCTTCCAATTCTTCTTTTGTCTTAGGAAATAGGTTCTTCACTAACAAGGTGCAACCTGTGCTTCACTAACAGCGAAATATCAGGTGAGAAAACTCCCCTTTAGTGGTGGAAGTTGGCATGCTCTCTGCCTCATATAGTGTTACACAGTGTCCCAGGGCACAAAGACGTGAAGCAACTCGCCGAGTATCACCTAGCCACGCTGTGTCAGAGATGATATTTCAATCTATGTCTCTGTGACTTTGAGGAGAGCTCTCTATCCACCATGTTGAAACACTTTCCCACGTAAAATACTCACAGCTACCATCCGTTCACTGACATTATTTTCTGTAACGACCTCCCATTTGCTCTATGTTTAGTCGCAATAATCTTGTCACATTCCAGCTACTTTAGTCACATGACAAGACTGCTTTTAATTCACTCATTTAACTTGCTATAGATTAAACTTTTCACTTTCAATACCCACAATCAATTCAGCATCAAAATCGCAGTTTACTGAGCTTAAGCATTTCCTTTGAAAATATGAGAAGACGACTTCTATAGTAGCACACAAAAGGGCAACTCGAGGACTATGATGGAAGAAAGTGGTCCAAGCAGCAGAGGAGGGAATCCACATTTACTTTCTTTGGCTTTCAACTTTCTCTGACACTTCCTTCAATCATGGCATTGCTTCAAGTTATTATTCCCCAATTTCCTTCCTCCTTTATATTCTTCCAGTGCTAGAGGCATTTCCATAAACTCCTATGGCAATTTTATCTTGCAATAAGCCTAAGACTCTACGGAAACTGTTGACTCCCAGATTATCAATGGCATCTTCACTGCGAAAGCTGACAGTCTTTTTCTCTGTCTTCCTCTTTCTGCAACTTACACAGCAACATAGTCTTGCAAAGGAGGTTGTCCCACGCATTGGCAGAACAAGCTCACTGCTTGGCAGGCTCCAGAGGACCCTATGGGAGAGAAGAGATAATGGACCCCGGTGTGCCTCTGAAACCTGGTCACTAGACCAGCGCCATGCCAGGGAACTGAGTCGCTTCCATATGAATTTTCTTATTAAGGTACTGAAGATCATCTGGCAAGGTAGGTTAAGGTTCCAGGCCTTGTAGTCCTTACTCGGAACTCAACTGCCAAGTCTTCAAACTCTCCAACTCCAACTTGGGATGGTGATGTTGAATCTCAAGTTTGCGCTGCCAGAAAAGCCATTTTATCATGAACTCCCGAAGGGAAGTATTCGCATGGGGGTTCGAAGTATCCATAAAGGGACACTCTCAAGTGCTCTCTTGAGAATTTGGGAATTGACTGTGTGTCCTGGGATACACTGACACACGAGCATTCATCGTCGCCTGCCCACATCAGAGAAGGTTTTGTGCTCTGTGAACAAAGCACAATTGATACAGCTGCTAGGAACAGCGGGATGCTCATATTCGGAGTACCGAACTCAACTATGCACACTCTGTAATCGTGCCTGTGTGTGGTAGACAATCCAAAGGAACCGTTGGTGTGATCCTCCACAGTCGGACATGTGGAATCTTGACTCTGGCGTAGTTACGCCACTTTGGTCCTCTTTGGGAGGAAAGGACACGCACGCTGGCAGCCTTGGCAGACTGAAGAGAGAGACACTCAGTTTCTGGTGACAACTGGATCCCATCTTGAATTTCCAGGAGAGAGGGATAGCTTCTGCAGCTACAGCTGAGCAATAGTTGTTCGCATGTGCCTATTCTGTGTGGATATCATTCCAAACCTGGCCATAGGCACATGACTTTCCCCCGGCAGAAATGAATAAAGCAGACTATACGGAACTCAGAACATAGGCAGAGAGCAATCGGGGCTCAATCTCTCTCACGTTCCACAACATCCACAGCAGCATCCAGAACAATGAAATCATGGTTCCTTGGGCTCAATGAACATAGAATTCGTTTCGTTTCTGCCTACTGTTTAATCTCTATTTCTTTTTCTCAGGCGTTCCTAAAGAACAAGGACCCTTGTGTCTCCTTTCGTAAACTTGGGAAGGATTGCATATTCATGCGTGTAGTCATGTGTGCTCTGTAATATTAATTCACATGCTTTATAACAAGGATCCATTCCAAAGCAACCAACAAATCGGTATAATGAGACATAATTGTCAGGAAGACTAAGAAAATCAAGGAAATAGTCCCGGAGCTTACACCACGCACAGTTTCTGAAGGAAGAGAGAGTTCAAGAGATGACCTGAAGGGATACAAATAGGGAACACCGGGCAGCAAGTTGTACAGACTAACTGAGGTTAAGATCCTATAACAGGATCATTGATTATACGTGTCTGCACCTTCTCTCTGGGCCCTTTCTTTAAACCCTTCAGACTTGAGCTCAGCGTGTGGAGTGCAGAACAGCACAATGCAGCAGTGACAGGACCAGGAACAGGCTTCAAGGCACCACCGCTAGCAGTTCCCAGATTGCTCAACCCACAAATGCCACAGACAGCTTTAAAGATCAGAAGGAGGTCTCCTTCAGCCAGGAGAGGCGAGGGGAATCTGGACCTCCAGCAGCAGGCACTGCAGCTGCAACTTTTGGAGACTTCTGCCTAGAGCCCCTGGGGGCATTAAGCCACTGATCTGATTCTCAGCTGTGAGCTCCACCCATGAATGAGAAGGAGCACTGGCAGTGGAAATGGGGGTGCTTGTGGTGAGGAAATTTTATTTACAGGTTCTACGCAGAAAAGTTTTTGATTGCTCCCAGACCAGTGTGCAGGTCAGGAAGGGAGTAAACTCCTCTACCTTCATTGTGCCACTTTGGAGGAACTGAGAATTTACAGGTCCGCAGAAGATGCTCTCTTCTTGACAAAGGACTCACAAGTCAAATAACTGGCTGGGAAAATGCCCAGAAAAGGGAGAAAAAGAAGATAATAGAAGGTTACTTTCTTGGTGAACAAGTATTTTCTTCATTCTGTTAGGATGAGGAATAACAAAGCATTACCTCAGAGGAAGTCAAGGCTTCTGTGTCGAAAACCTCCAAAATAAATATGCAATGGTCTCAGACCATGGAAGAGCTCAAAAATGATTTTGAAAATCAAGGAAAAGTGGTGGAAGGAAAATTGGGAAGAGAAATGAGAGGTATGCAAGAAAATCATGAGAAGCGAATCAACAACTTGTTATAGGAGACCCAAAGAAATGCTGAAGAAAGTAACACCTTTGATTTTCCGATTCCAGGAGTCAAGATGGCAGAGTGATTGGTAATTGATATTTCCTTCGTCTTGATGACCTTGACCAGAACAGAGATTATTTCCCTGGAAAAAACCCTGGAACAGTGGGAGCAGCAGAAGGGGTAAACACACTCGCAGCACAAGAGGCTAGAAAGATCGCTAAGAAGGGTTCCTCATGCTGTGGCCCAAAGGCGATCAGTGCAGGATCAGAGCTGTCCCAGATAGTCCCACTCCAACAAACTGGGTGAAGTTCCTGAATCCCAGGGAGGTGAAGTCAGCAACTGCCAACGCCAGGACCACAGACATGCCTCAGCACCCCAGTGGAATCAGGAAGACATGAGCACAGAAAGCTGACCTTGCCTATGCTCTAGCTGAGCAGAGGAGCTGCCTGCATCCAGATCAACCCTCCCCCACAACTGACGAGCTTCTTCCAGGGTAATTGTGGGGAAACCCAAAAAGTCCTAACTGGCCTCCACTGTCAAACACTAGCCAGCTCAGCACCAGGTAAACGGCAGTATTTAATTTCTAGCTGAAAGCACCAGAGGCCACAACACACAAAGTCTCAAATTTTAGGCACAAGAATTATGGGACAGAGCTCCCTATGCCACAGATGCAGAGAACTACCTTAAAAGTCAGGAAAAGGGTTATTATCATGAGTAAAAAGCAACACAGAAAAGAAAAGACCACAGAATCTTTCTATGGGGACAAGAACTAAAGCATAAATACCAAACAGGTCAGCAGTGAGAGTGTACTCCCATCTGAAATTTCAGAAGGTAATATGAACTGGTGGAAAAAACAAAGAGCCTTCTTGAAAGAGCTCTGCAAGAATTTTAAAACCCAAATTATAGAAATAGAAGAAAAACTGACCAATGATTTTGAAAATATAGAAAAGAGTGCACTGAAGAGAACAGCTCTCAATAAAGGAAAATTGGACAAATGGAAAAGGAAGTACAAAACCTAACTGGTGAAAATAACTCCTTAAAAAGAACAATTGAGCAGATGGAAAAGGAGATTCCAAAGTTAACTGAAGAAAACAATTTGACAAAAAATAGAATGGGCCAAGTAGAAGCTAGTGAATCTAGGAGGCATCAAGAATCAGTCAAACAGAATCTAAAGAATCAAAAGACAGAAGAAAATGTAAAAAAAATGTAACTGGAAGAACAGCTGACCTTGAAAACAGATTCACGAGAGAAAATTTAAGGATTATTGGTATACCAGAAAGTCATGATGAAAAAAGAGGCTGGACAACATCATCCATGAAATCACCAAGGAAAATTGCCCAGAAGTTCTAGATACGGAGGGCAAAACAGTCATTGAAAGAATCCACCATTCACCTGCTGAAAGGGACCCCAAACTATAAACACCAAGGAATATCATTGCCAAATTCCGAAATTATCAAGTGAAGGAGAAAATACTGCAGGCAGGCAGAAGGAAACAATTGAAATATCGAGGAGCTACAGTCTGGATCACACAGGACTTGGCAGCTTCTACATTAAAAGTTTGAAGAAATTGCAATATGATATTGCATAAGGCAAAGTAGCTGGGACTACAACTAAGGATTAATTAGCCAGCAGAGCTGAGCATGTTATTTCAGGAAAGGAGAAGGATACTCAATTAAATAAGGAATTTCCAGGTCTTCCTGATGAAAAGGTCAGAATTCAACAGAAAATTTCATCTGCAAACGCAGATCTCAAGAGCAGCATAAAAAGGTGAAGAGGGGAAAAAACTTGTTACATGGCATTGGTAAACTGTTTACATCCCTATAAGGGAACATGATATTTGTTAATCTTGAGAATTGCATATTTATTATGAAAAGTAAAAAGGATATACGTAGATAGAGGGAGGGGATATAACTTTAATTATGTGATGATAACAAATGTGATTTAAGGGTGTTAAGGGATGGTAATTTGAGATGTGAAAAAGAAGAGGCAGAAAAAATAAATTCTTTCACAAAAAGAGGCACAATAATATATTCGAGTAGAGGGAAAGAAGGGAGGAGATGAGTATTGTTTGAAAGGTATTCTCATCTTATTGGATTCAAGGAGAGTACAATAAAGTCAGTAAATGTAGAAATACAACTGGCTCTATAAGAAATAGGAAAGGAAAGGGGAAAGAAAGGCGAGGGGAGGCTAAAAGAGAGGGAAGAAATATAAGGGAAAAGGGGATTAAAAGGGAGGGAGGCTGAAAGAAGGGAGGAGAGAACGAGGGAGGCAGCAGCCAAAAATTAAAACTCTTGGGGAAGGGAGAAGGGAGAAGTAAAAGAATAAATGAGGGGAAAAGGGATGGAGGTAAAGACAGAAATAATAATCATAACTGTGAATGTGAATTGGATAAACTCTCCCAGAAAACGGAGATGGATAGCAGAATGGATTAGAGACCGTAATCTAACAAAATGTTGTTCACAAGAAACACATTTGAAAAGGGGAGGTACACACAAAGTAAAGATAAAAGGTTGGAACAGAATTTATTGTGCTTCAGCTGATGGAAAAAAAAGCAGGAGTAGCAATCTTAATCTCAGACAAAGCAAAAGCAGAAATCTATCTAATCAAAAGAGATAAGGAAAGAAACTATATTCTACTAAAAGGCACCATAGACAATGCAGAAATTTCATTATTAAACATAAGTGCTCCGAATGATATAGAGAAGTGCTCCAAATTCTTAGAGAAGTTAAGGGAGTTACAGGAAGAAAGAGAGCAAAACTATACTATTGGGAGACCTCAGCCTCCTACTCTCTGAACTTGATAAATCTAACCGCAAAACAAACAAAAAGAAGTTAAGGAGGTGAAGGTGAATATAACTCTGGATAAGGCAGATATGATAAATACGTGGAGAAAATTGGATGGAGATAGAAAGGAATACACCTTTTCTCAGAGCTACATGGGACGTATATAAAAATTGACCATGTACTAGGCCACAAAAATCTCACAGTCCAGTGCACAATGGAAGAGATTGTCAATGTATCCTTCTCAGATCATAATGCAATAAAAATAATATGTATTCAAAGGTCATGGAAATATAAACCAAAAACTAATTGGAAACTGAACAACCTAATCTTTAAGAATGAGTGAGTTAAACAACAAATAATAGAAACAATTAACAACTTCATTCAAGGGAATGACAAGAATGAGACAACCTACTAAATTTTATGGGATATTGTATAAGCAGTTCTTGGGGGAAGTTTTATATGTTTGAATGCCTCCATGAATAAAATAGAGAAAGAGGAGATCAATAAATTGAGTATGGAGCTGAAAAAGCTCGAAAAAGAACAAATTGACAATCCCCAAGTAAATATCAAACTAGAAACTCTGAAAACCAAAGAAGAGATTAACAAAACTGAAATTAAGAAAACGATTGAACTAATAAATAAAAATCAGTATAGCTTTTAGTGAAAAAACAAAACAAAACAAAACCAATAAAATTGATAAACTTTTGATCAATTTGATAAAAAAAGAGGAAAGCCACATTACCAATTTCCAAAATGAAAAGGGTGGGGGGGAGGAACCAAGATGGCAGAGTAGAAAGACATACATGTGCTAGCTCTGAAGCCACAGCCCGTAAAATACCTGTAAAGAAGAACTCCCAACAAATTCTGGAGCAGCAGAAGCCACAGAACAAAGGAGTGGAGGAGATTTCTGTTCCACAAAGACCTGAAAAACTGACCCGAAAGGAACGTCACACACTGGACCCAGAGCAGAGCCCAGCCCTGCCTCGGCTGCGAGGCAGCGAGAGGAGCTGATCCGAGCAGGCTTCAGGGACGGCATCTCTAGCAGCCACCCAGGTCCCTCCACCCACGGGTGCTAAAGGTCAGTGAGAGAGTCTCTTTGGCTCACCGAGAGGAAAGCAGGGTGTCCCCATCACTCAGGCACCCTCGGGAGGCAGCAGCAGAGGCAGCAGCAGACAGGGGCTCTAAAAGCAGGCAGGAGCTTAGATCCATTGTGGAAGGTCTCCATGTAAACCCCCTGAGGGAACTGAGCCTCATGAGGCGGCCCTGCCCCCACCTGAGCACCTGAACTTAATCTCACACTGAATAGCAGCCCTGCCCCCTCCCAAAGCCCTGAGGCTGGGAAGCAGCATTTGAATCTGAGACACTAAGCGCTGGCTGGGGGGACCTGGAGGCGATGTAGGTATGGAGAGGACACTCAAAAGTCAAGTCACTGGCTGGGAAAATGCCCAGAAAAGGGGAAAAAAAGACCATATAAGGTTACTTTCTTGGTGAACAGTTATCTCCTCCAATCCTTTCTGATGAGGAAGAACAAGGCTTACCATCAGGGAAAGACACAGAAGTCGTCAAGGCTTCTGGATCCCAAACATCCAGAATAAATATTCAATGGGCTCAGGCCATGGAAAAGCTCAAAAAGGATTTTGAAAATCAAGTTAGAGAGCTGGAGGAAAAACTGGGAAGAGAAATGAGAGAGATGCAAGAAAATCATGAAAAGCAGGTCCACACCTTGCTAAAGGAGACCCAAAAAATGCTGAAGAAGATAACATCTTGAAAAATAGGTTAACTCAATTGGCAAAAGAGGTTCAAGAAGCCAATGAGGAGAAGAATGTTTTAAAAAGCAGAATTAGCCAAATGGAAAAGAAGGTTCAAAAGCTCACTGAAGAAAATAGTTCGTTCAAAATTAGAATGGAACAAAAGGAGGCTAATGACTTTATGAGAAACCAAGAAATCACAAAACAAAACCCAAATAATGAAAAAATGGAAGACAATGTGAAATATCTCATTGGAAAAACAACTGACCTGGAAAATAGATCAAGGAGAAACAATTTAAAAATTATGGGACTACCAGAAAGCCATGATCAAAAAAAGGCCTAGACATCATCTTTCATGAAATTATCAAAGAAAACTGCCCTGAGATTCTAGAACCAGAGGGCAAAATAAGTATTCAAGGAATCCACCAATCACCGCTTGAAAGAGATCCAAAAAGAAAAACTCCTAGGAACACAATGGCCAAATTCAAGAGTTCCCTGGTGAAGGAGAAAATATTACGAGCAGCTAGAAAGAAACAATTCAAGTATTGTGGAAATACAATCAGGTTGACACAAGATCTAGCAGCTTCTACATTAAGGGATCGAAGGGCTTGGAATATCATATTCCAGAAGTCAAAGGAACTAGGACTAAAACCAAGAATCACCTACCCAGCAAAACTGAGTATAATACTTCAGGGAAAAAAATGGTCTTTCAATGAAATCAAGGACTTTCAAGCATTCTTGATGAAAAGACCAGAGGTGAAAAGAAAATTTCACTTTCAAACACAAGAATGAAGAGAAGCATGAAAAGGTAAACAGCAAAGAGAAGTCATAAGGGACTTACTAAAGCTGAACTCTTTACATTCCTACATGGAAAGACAATATTTGTAACTCTTGAAACTTTTCAGTATCTGGGTGGTTGGTGGGATTACTCACACACACACACAGACACACACACACATACACGCACACACAAAGACAAAGAACACAGAGTGAATTGAATAGGAGGGGATCGTATCTTAAAAAAATGAAATTAAGTGGTGAGAGAGAAATATATTGGGAGGAGAAAGGGAGAAATGGAATGGAGCAAATTCTCTCTCATAAAAAGGCAAGCAAAAGACTTTTTAGTGCAAGGATAAAGAGGGGAGGTGAGAGAAAAACATGAAGTTTAATCTCATCACATTCGACTAAAGGAAAGAATAAAATGCACATTCACTTTGGTATGAAAACCTGTCTTACAATACAGGAACGTGGGGGTGAAGGGGATAAGCAGGGTGGAGGCATGATTGAAGGGAGGGCAGTGGGAGGAGGGATCAATTTGAATTCAACACTCATGGGGAGGGACAGGATCAAAAGAGAGAATAGAAGCAATGGGGGGCAGGATAGGATGGAGGGAAATATAGTTAGTCTTACACAATACGACTGTTTTGGAAGTCATTTACAAAACTACACAGATATGGCCTATATTGAATTGCTTGCCTTCCCAAAGGGAATGGGTGGGGTGGGAGGGAGGAAGAGAAGTTGGAACTCAAAGTTTTAGGAACAACTGTCGAGTACTGTTCTTGCTAGTAGGAAATAAGAAATACAGGTAATGGGGTAGAGAAAGTTATCTGGCACTACAGGACAAAAGAGAAGATAGGGACAAGGGAAGGGAGGGATGATAGAAGAGAGGGCAGATTGGTGATAGGGGCAATTAGAATGCTCGGTGTTTTGGAGTGGGGAGAGCGGACAAATGGTGAGAAAATTTGGAACCCAAAATTTTGTGAAAATGAATGTTGAAAGTTAAATAAATAAATTTTAAAAAAATTTAAAAAATGACAAGGGTAAACTCACCTCCAGTCAGGAGGAAATTAAAACAATAATAAGAAATTACTTTGCCCAAATGTACTCCCATAAATTCAACAATCTAAACGACATGGATGATTATTTTAAAAGACACAAATTACCCAGACTAACAAAAGTGGAGACTGAATACTTAAATAACCCCTTCTCCGAAAGAAAAATTGAACAAGCCGCCAAGGAACTCCCTAGAGAAAAATCTCCAGGGCCAGAAGGTTCACAAATGAATTCCATCAAACATTTTAAGAACAATTAATTCCAATATTATACAGACTATTTAGGAAAATAGGGAAAGGAGTCCTCCCAAATTCTTTTTATGATACAATTAAAGTTTTTATACCTAAACCAGGAAGAGGCAAAACAGAGAAAGAAAAGTGCAGACCAATTTCTCTAACTAGCATAGAGGCAAAATTTTTAAATAAGATTTTAGAAAAGAGAATATTAATCACGAGAATAATATAGTATGATCAGACAGAATTTATACCAAGAATGCAGGGGTGGTTCAATATTAGGAAAACTGTTAATGTATTTGATAATATCAACAACAAAACTGACAGAAACTACATGATTATCTCAACAAGATGCAGAAAAAGCTTTTGACAAAATGCAACACCCATTCCTATTGCTAAGAATAAATGGAACTTTCCATAAAATAATAAGCAGTATCTACCTAAAACCTTCAGCAAGCATTACATGCAATAGGGATAAGCTAGATGCACTTCCAATAAGATCAGGGATGAAACAAGGATGTCCATTATCACCACTATTATTCAAGATGGTACTAGAAATGTTAGCTGTAACAATAAGACAAGAAAAACAAATTGAAGGAATTAGCGTAGGCAAAAAAGAAACTAAGATATGATGATATTCTGAGAGAATCCAAGAGAATCAAGTAAAAAACTACTTGAAATAATAAACAAGTTTGCCAAAGTTGCAAGTCACAAAATAAACCCACACAAACCTTCCACATTTGTGTATATTACTAACAAAACCCAACAGCCAGAGATAGAAAGAGAAATCCCGTTTAAATCTAGGGTAGATACTATAAAGTATTGGGGAGTCTACCTGCCAAAACAGACCCAGGAATTATATGAACACAATGACAAAACATTTTTCACACAAATAAAGTCAGATCTAAGTAAGTGGAAATACATCAGTTGCTCGTGGGTCGGCCGCACCAATATAATAAAAACGACAATATCACCTAAATTTATTTACTTATTCAGTGCCACTCCAATCAAACTATCTGATAATTATTTTGTAGTGTTGGAAAAAAATAATATCAAAATTCATCTGGAAGAAGAAAAGGTCCAGAACAGCAAGGGAACTATTGAAAAGAATTGCTAGGGAAGGTGGCCTAGCTCTACCAGATCTGAAATTGTATGATAAAAAAGCAATTATCCAAACCACTTGGTACTGGCTAAGAAAAAGAAGGGTAGGACTATGGAATAGGTCAGTTACCCAAAACCCAGTAGTCAATGAATATCAGATTGACTAACATGACAAAACAGGGTGATGATAAATGTTGGAGAAGATATGGGAGACTTGGAACATTAATTCATTGTTGGTGGAGCTGTGAGCTGATCCAGCAATTCTGGAGAGAAATTTGGAACTATGCCCAAAGGGCTACAAAAATGTACATACTCTTGGACCAAGAGATCATAAAAATGAGAAAGAATTCCACATGTACAAAAGTATTTATAGCAGGACTCTTTGTGGTGACCAAAAAGTGGAAATCAAGGGGATGCCCATCAACTGGGGAATGACTGAATAAATTATGGTATATGAATGTAATGGAATACTATTGTGCTGTAAGAAATGATGAACAGGAAGAAATCAGAAAGGCCTGGAAAGACTTCTGTTAACTGTTGGTGAGTGAAAGGAGCAGAATCAGAAGAACTTTATACACAGAAACAATCTCAGCGTGCAAGGATTTTTTCTGGAAGTGTTTCAACTTCATTGCAATGCAAGGACTTAAAAAATTCTCCATGGTCTCTTAAGGCTAAATGCCTTCCACAGCCAGAGAAAGACCTATGGAATTCGACTGAAGAATGTAGCAGATCATTTTCTTTTGTATTTACACTTTGGTTTGTTTTATGATTTCCCCCACTCGTTCTAATTCTTCTATGCAACGTGACTAAGGCGAAAATGTATTTAATAGGAATGTATGTGTAGAACTTGTATAAAATTTTATGCCAACTCGGGGAAAGATGGGGAAAGGAGGTGGGAAGGAGGGGGAGGGAGGGGGAAAAATCTAAGTTATATGGAAGTGATTGTAGAACAATGAAAACAAATAAAATAATAATAATAATAACAACAACAATAAAATAACGCCTTTAAAAATAGGCTAACTCAATTGGCAAGTGAGTTCCAAAAAGGAAATGAGAAGAAGAATGCTGTAAAAGACAGAATTAGCCAAATGAAAAAGAAGGTTCAAAAGCTGACTGAAGAAAATAGTTCTTTCAACATTAGGATGGACCACACGGAAGCTAATGATTTTTTGAGAAAACAAGAAATTTAAAAATAAAACCAAAAATTGAAAAAAAAAAGAAACTAATGAGAAATATCTTATTGGAAAAGCAAATGACCTGGAGAATAAATTCAGGAGAGAAAATTTTAAAATTATGGAACTACCTGAAAGCCATGATCAAAAAAAGAGCCTACACATCATCTTTTATGGAATTATCAAGGAAAACTGCCCTGATACTCTACAACCAGAGGGCAAAATAAATATCGAAAGAATCCTCAGATCACCTCCTGAAAGAGATCCAAAAAGAGAAACTCCTAGGACTATTGTAGCCAAATTCCAGAGTTTCCAGGTCAAAGAGAAATTGTGCAAGCAGTTAGAAAGAAACAATTCGAATATTGTGGAAATACAGTCAGGATAACACAGGATGTGGCAGCTTCTTTGCTAAGGAATCAAAGGGCTTGGAATATGATATTCCAGAAATCAAAGGACCTACGAATAAAACCAAGAATCACCTACCCAGCAAAAGTGAGTATAATAATTCAGAGAAAAAAAACGATCATTCAGTGAAATAGAGGACTTTCAAGCATTTTTGATGAAATGATAAGAACTGAATAGAAAATCTGACTTCTAACTACAAGAGTCAAGAGAAGTATGAAAAGGTTAAGAGGAAAGAGAAATCATAGAGGAGTTTCTAAACTTGAACTGTTTACATTCCTACATGGAAATATAATTTTTCTAACTCTTGAGACTGTTTTCAGTATTCAGGTAGTTGGAGGGATTATAAAGACACACACACACACAAATACACAGACACACACAGAGAGAACACAGGACGAATTGAATCAGAAGGGATGATACTTAAAAAATAATAAAATTGAGGGATAAAAGAGGAGTATATTAGGAGGAGAAAAGGAGAAATGGAATGGAGCAAATTGTCATTCACAAAGGAGGTAAGAAAAGGTTTTTTCAGTGAAGAAGGAAAGGGAGGAGGTGAAAGGGAAAAAGAGAAGTTTACTCTCTTCACATTTGGCTTAGGGAGAGAATGACATGCTCCTTCAGTTTGGTGTGAAAATATTCCTTGCACTACAGAAGGGTAGAGGAGAAGGGGACAAGCGGGTTGAGGGAGGTGATAGAAGGGAGGACAAATGGGAGAAGGGAGTAATCAGAAGCAAACACTTTAGGGGAGGAACAAGGTCAAAAGAGAGAACGGAATAAATGGGGGGGTAGGATAAGATGAAAGGAAATATAGTTAGTCTTACACAACATGACTATTATGGAGGTATTCTACAAAACTACATTTATACAGCCTATGTTGAATTGTTTGCCTTCTCAGTGGGGATGGGTGAGGAGGGAGGAAGGGAGAGAAGTGTGAATTCAAAGCATTAGGAATGAATATTGAGAATTGTTTTTGCATACAACTGAGAAATAAGAAATATAGGTAAGGGGATATAGAAATCTACCTTGCCCTACAAGAAAAGAGAGAAGAAGGGGATAAGAAAAGGGAGGGGTGTCATAGAAGGGAGGGCATCTTGAGGGAAGGGACAATCAAAATGCAAGGTGTTATGGGGTGGGGGGAGGGCAGAGATGGGGAGAAAATTCGGAACCCAAAATTTTGTGGAAATGAATGTTGAAAACTAAAAATAAATAAACTTAAAAAAAAACAAAACAACAACAACACCACACTGACTTCCAAACTGTCCAAAGATATGAATGCTCCCTTAACTGCCTGATCTAATGGTCTTTTCTCAGTCCTCATCCTACTTGACCTTTCTGAAGCCTTTTCAAACTAGAACCCTTTTCACCTTGATATTCCTAACTCCCTGTGTTTTGTAACACTACTCTTTTCTGGTTCTCCTCCTAAGTTTCGGCTTCTCTCCTCAGTCTCCCTTGCAGATTGCCATCCCCATTAACCTGACCTCCTAGAAAGCAGGGACAGCCCTCAGATTTCTTTGTATCTTTTGTGATTAGCTGGGTTCGTGGAACATAAAACGAGATTAATAAAAGCAGAAAGCATTTTTCTGCTTTGTTGCTTTTACACTCCTTATATAGTGAACATATTTCTCTAGATGGCAGGTAGGTGGCCCAGGGAATAGGAGTGCTGGGCCTTGGATCAAGGAGACACATCTTCATGGGTTCAAACCTAGCCTTACACAAATATCAGTTACGTGGCCCTGGTCAAGTCATTTAACCTTGTTTGCCTCAATTTGCTCATCTGGAAAAGGACAAGGAGAAGGAAATGGCGAACCACTCTGGTATGTATGCCAGGAAAATCTCCCGAAGGCCTTCACAGAGAGTCAGGCACAAGTGAAAGGCTGCAAACAGCATTTCACTAGAACAGGGTACCATTTGCTCCCACCACACCACTGGGAAAGCGGAAGTCAGCTGGAGGCTGGCTAAAGGAAAAGTGAAGGAGTTTCCCTTCATTAAAAATGGGTAGGCAGGAGGGGAAGGGGGTGCCAGCAGTCAGGACTTGGGATCCACTCTCCAGTAGGCAGAGCCTGACCCTGCGCTGTCCCAGATGCTGAGGGCAAGAGCTTGGCCAAGGGGTAGCCCAGACACAGGCACCTCCGTGGAGGGAGGAGGAAGGGGTGTCTGAGGCTGTTCCTGGGGGCCGTCCCTTCACTCTCCCCCACTGCCCTCTCACCTGCACTTTTCATCCACATCGTTGACTCCAGGCTTTTCGTGCAGCAGCAACTTCCACACTTTCTCCACATTCCCGAAGGCGGCAGCTTTATGGATCTTATCGAGGTCCTTGGCTTTCAAGATGTAACCAGTAGCCGGGTCGAAGGGTCGGATCCCGCTGTCCCTCCGGGAGAAGTAGGTGGGAGCTGTGCCTTCAGCCCTCCTGCCAAAGATATTTAAAATCTTCTTCATGTTGTCAGCGGGTCTCAGAGAGGGTGGGGGAATTCACGAGGAGTTCTCCCTTGGTGTCACGGACTTCTCTGGGCCTTCGCTGATTCTCCAAAGAAAACTTTTACCGCCAGAGGCGCCAAGTGAAGTGACTCCTAAGCCAGTAACAGCAAGGAATCGATCCTAGAGACGGCTGTAGCCCTAGCAACGCCTCGAGGGGGACCGAAATGCGCATGCGTTCTCCAGATGCAGGAGTCACGCGCATGGGCCCAACGGTAAAGCTAAGCCTGGGTGAGTGCACACGTGCCAGGTCAGTTAGCTCTCCGCGGGAGGGGTCCACAGCTCAAGATCACTAGGGTGGCTGAGCCCTGGGCTGGCTGCTTCCTGTGCTGGAGGTTCTGTGGAGCCTCGAGCTGTGACAGGATGCATAGAAGACGCGGGGGAGGTGATGGGGGCCATGTGAAACCTAAGGGGAGGGTGGGGCATGTGGATTGGGAGGACCTGGGTTCGAATGTCGAATCCCGGACCCGCTCTGTTGTTTCCCTTTGTGAAGTCGGGTAAAGCACTTCCTCTCTGAGCCTCAGTTTCTTCTTCTGTACAGGGAAGACTTGGGTCTCGATATCTTCCCAAGTGTCTGCCAGCCATGAATAATTCTGTGAAGCCCAGACTGAAAACCAGCTCCATGTTGGTGCTCTGATGTCTGATGGATACCCTGGGGCAAACGCAGTCTAGGTTCCTCTCTCCTCTGATTCTTACTTCAGGAGGACAGGGCAATGATTCCTCTGGGACAGGGAGCCTGGCACAGGGAGGGTGGAGCTGGCCTTAGCCAGGCAACCCTGGGTTCGAGCCCAGCCTGAGCAGAATTACAGTTGCCCTATTGATGCTGTTATTAGGGTGGGGCCTGAGGGAGTTACAGCAGTTCTTTGGAAAAAGATATCTCAGGTTCAGCTGATTATATGTAAGGCTAGAGAACAGAATGAGACTATTTTTTTTTTTAACATGGCCAAAGCAGAAATTTATTTTGCTTGACTTGACAAGCGTATCAGTGGAGTTTTGATGTTCTTTCTTTCTCAGTGAGGAGTAGGGCAATTGGATGAGAAAAGGTAGATTTCTTTTTGAAAAAAAAAAATGATAAAACAAAATTTTAAAAATATACCTATTACATACCTACATGATAGTGATAGATTATTGCACAGGAAAAAATGATGAGAAACAGGAGGCCCCAGTAGAGAGCAGGCCAGCCTGTAGGTCAAGAAAATGAGAGTTCAGGTTCTACCCTGCCATATTCAAACTGTGGAACCCTTGGAATGCCATTTAACCTTTCAGGGATCTGAGGCAGCTCTCCTATAAGCCTCTAAGGATAGAGATAAGTTGTTTATCTACACAAGTGGAAGGAGTTAACACTGTTGGAATTGCTAGTAAAATGACAGGTCTGAAAAAAAGAAAAAGAAAAAAGAGGAATTGTACATAACAGGTATTCAGAGAAAGGTGGGAAAATGTATGTGGACTAATAGAATTAAATGAACATAACCAGGAGAACAGCACAAAACAGGAAAATCACAATGGAAATGAAGCGCGCAAAGACAGTCACATTGTAATTGTGATGACTAAGCTTTGAGATTAGCCCAAGAGAATTAGGAAATGAAGCTTGCCTACCCACTCTGTGGAGATGGGGAACTGTGGGAGCAGAATGTCACACAGGTAGTAAATGTCTGAGGCCATGTGAACTAAGGGCTTCCTGACTCCTAAGGCTCTACCCCCTGACCACATTGTTGCCTCTTAGACTAAATGGGTTAAGCGACTTTCTCAAGGTCACACAGTAAATATCTGAGGCCATTTGAACTCGGGTCTTCCTGCCTCCAAACCCAGCATTCTATCCACTGAACCATCTAGCTGCTCCCCCTTGCTGAAGTTAGTAAATGACTATTCCTGTCTTCACAAGGGAATCCTGTGATGACAGCAAAGATGCATCCATGATCAAGAGCTTGGTACCCAGACCAGACTTTCCGCATGCTACCATTTGCGTGAAGGACAAGACTGCTACCCTGAAGGTGGAACAATTTTTGTTTTCAGTCTCAAGAGAGGTACCTACTGAATGCCCAAGAGTGCCTTTGCTGTATCTCTGGAGATGCAGGCGTGGCATCTACTAGGACCACATCACTCTAAACAGTGGAGATATATACATACATACATACATACATATATATATATATATATGTATATATATATAAAGAAATACATATACATATGTGTGTGTGTGTGCGTGTGTGTGTGTGTGTTGCTGGACTCAAGATCACAGCCTCGCTTGAGAGGCAGGCTGATCTTACTTCCAACCCCTCCTAAAGGGATCCTTCTCCAAAGCCCTCTCTTAACTCCCCATCTTTTCCCTCCTTCCTTCCTGGAAAGTGGCTCCTCACTGTTCAGCCCCAAAACCTCTATCCACTGCCAGGGAGCCCTGTTTAAAAGCAAAACTCCAACTCCAGCACCAGAGTGAAGCCTCTGCACTTTTTATTCCTAGACCTACTCAGCTCTGGTCCTTTGTATACTGCACCCTGAGGTCTATGAAGGTCTTTCCATCTGACTCACAATGGAAAGATCCTCTGTTTTTTGTCTTCAAATATAAGCTCCTTGAGGACAGCCTTACTTTTCTAAATACATTCCCAGTTCATTTCATAAACGTCTAATAAATGCTTTCCCATTCATTGTTTATTCCTCATTCATACGAAGTAAACAGAACCAGGAGAATCCAGACTGTGACTGCAATAGTGGCAAGGAAAAGAAGACACTTTCTTAGGGAACAGAGGAAAAAGGAAGCAGAGTTTGAATTAAAATGGCTAATGTTTGTCCAGGGAAACAGATCATCAAAAAGGCTTGCATCCTCTCTACTTGTAATCACTCAAACGTGTTGGAATGCTCTCAGGTCCTGTTGAAGAGAGAGTCACTGAGACTTTCTCTGTAGCCCTTGGGAGCATTATTGAAGCCAAAGCGGTGGGCCTGAGATTTAGCAAGGAGCTAAACACAGGCCATGGTATAGGAAAAGGACCAGATTTACGTGGGATGATTTTAGGGTTTCCTTGTGGGGGTTGGAGATCTAGGGTAAGTCTTGCAAGATAAAGGCACAGGGTGAGGAATGTAAAGGACACATAATAATGAAATCCCATTCCCCAGGAAGAGGGTTGGGAACAGGGAAATTTATGTTCCCCCAGGATGAGGGGTGGGAACAGGGAATCTGATGGTTCAGGATAAGGGGAAGTTGTGGTAAAGGGAAACTTCAGGGCACCAAGGGATTCACAAAGTCACAAAGAATATTGGGTAAAATACCTGCACAGTAGGTACCAAAATCTTTAAAAATTGACCACTCCCTAATCACTCCCCAAAATACCTAGTTAGCATATTTGGCACACATCTTACTATACAATGATTTATATAAAGTTTTTCTATAACTCTTTTACATGACAAGTTCCCTAAGAACTCTTGCCCGCTGAAAAGCATAATAATAATCAACTTTTTTGCCTACTTGATTTAAGACTGCTTGAATCCAGCGAATTCTTTCCAGACTAGTTGACAGGGACCTCTAGCGGTTCCTATACCTTTCTTGACCCTCATCATATTTTTGGCGACTCCTCCAGGGCATAGTCAGACATCTCAAGTCTTCTCCAAGTCAAGGGGAGCTGTCTTTTCCCTTAAGCTTCCTAAGCTTTCCCCTCTCCTTGCCCTATAGTTGAGGTTCACCCCATCCGCACTTACGAAGTCTTACCGGGGTTCAGGCAGAGCCTCCAATGGGCTCTGGCATTCTCCCGTGAAACAAGAGATGCCTTGTGAGGTTCAGTGCACTTTCTCTCCCTTGGGACGCCTGGAGACGATTGACTGTCGGCACTGTTGGTACTCTTTCTCCCTTTTGCCTATCCTCCTAAAGCTTACGTGCAGAAAAGATGCACCAATCTCCTCCTATACCTCGAGATTTCTCTCTAGGCACTCTTGGAAAAAACTTGGTCTTCAAGACCTCAACAAAAAGTGTCTTATGTTCTTTTGCAGCACTGCCTGGCCTCAATACATTCTGGAGGATCAGAAGCAATGGTCTGGTGGTGGAACCCTAAATTATAACACGGTCTTACAGCTACATCTCTTTTCCCACAGCGAAGGGAAATTTACAGAAGTTCCCTACGTCCAGGCTTTTATGACTCTGTCCCAGAATCCAGACGTCTGGAAGCAATGTAGGATGCTCCTAGTTAAACTTCAACCAGCAAAGGGGAATCAGAATGAACTTCACATACTTGATGATCCCCTCCTTTCAGAACCCCAGCTTTGGCTCCTGGAGAACCTACATAATCTCACAACCCCCTTGCCACTCCATCGGCCCCTCCCCTTCTTCTTCCCCTTCCAAACCATATAAGGAAATTAACAGACTCCTGCAACTAATCCCTCCCCCTTACCTGCCAGTGCCACTTGCCCATTGGTCTCCTAAACCTACACCTTCAGGGAATTCACCACTGGCAGCACTCCCGAACTACATTTCCCAGGAGCCTCTGATATTAGCAGAACCGCCTGCTCATTGGTCTTCTGGGCCTCTGCCCCCACACTTCATTACCCAGAATCATTCGTTCCTTAGTCCCCCTCTCACTAGTCAGGTAACTCTTTACCTTACCCAGTCCAAAGCTCCTGAATCCTCCTTTCCCTCCAAGGTATTCCCATTAGGGAAAATGGCAGATACCACTACAGGAACGATTCGGGTGCATGTTCCCTTTTCAATAGCTGATCTCGCCCAGGTTAAGGAAAAACTTGGTCATTTCTCAGAAAACCCGACTAAGTTTACAGAGGGCTTTAGAGCAATCCGTCTCCAATTTAAATGATCATGGGGAGGCTCAAATATCATTCTTTCCACTTGTTGCACCATTGAGGAGAATAAGAGTATCTGGAATTCAACCCAGAGGTTTGGGGATAATCTGACTGTACCCACACCCACCAGGTACACTCTGGGAGCCACAGAGGTCCGGTTGTGGATCTTGGATGGAATTATCAAAGGGATGCAGACAGGGAAAAAAGGGACCATATGTTGTTATGCCTAATAGAAGGAGTGCAAATGGGAATTAAAAAGACTATGAATTATGACCCTCTCAGAGAAATTACCCAAGGAGCTTATGAAAGCTGAGCCCTCTTCCTAGGATAGCTAGTGGAAGCCTTAAAGCAATTCTCTAACCTGGATTCCAAGTCCCCTGAGGAGGCAACTATTGTGGGCATGCATTTTATTGGCCAGTTCACTCCACACCTTCAGCATAAACTTGGGAAGTTGCCCATGCGACCCCAGGCACCCCATCAGCTGGACTGAAAGATCTGTGAATGATTCAGTGTCACCACAGCAGGAGGCCTGTAGACCTGTAGAAATGTATATTTGGTGGCTAGAACTTGCCTCCCCAAGGTCATTTAAAGTCATTATCAATAATTCTGATAAATTCTTAAATGGCTTATCCACCAGATTTGTCAATGTCACCAAGGTGGAGGGATAATATATTCAAATACAAACTCAGGATTCAAAAGAATGTCAATGAGCTGGATGTAATGGGATTCATTTGGATGTTGAAAAATGTAAAACTGCATAGTTCAACTTCACAGGGATAAAATTAAGGATGTTGGTCTTTAGATGGCAATTCTTCTCAAAAAGATCTGGCAGTTGTAGAGGATTCTAGTGTGAAAATGATTTTTAGTTGTCAAATCCAAAAACCTTTCTCAATCGTGATTCTCCTTGCCCTGTACACAGCCTTGGACACTCGATCAGTCCCTTCTCCTTGATGATCTCTTCTCTCTAGACTTTTGGTTCTGTCTCTCCTTTTCCTCTTACCTATTTGATCATTCCTCAATCCAAATTATGACCTGTAACCATGGGCATCTCTCAGGATTCTGCCCTGGGTTCTCTTCTCCTCTACTATTTACTTGTTAATCTCATAACCTCCAGAGTAGATTTAATTAACGTAGAGATTAATTTATCTCTATGCTGACAATTCTCAAGTTTACCTTTCCTGCCCAAATCTCTGTGCAGAAATGCTGTTTCACCTTTGAGGCCTCTCCAGTTGCAAGACATTTGCAAAACAGAACTCATTATCTTTTCCCCAAAACCTCCCCCATTCCTACCTTCCCTATTATTGTAGACAGCAACAACACCTTCCCATTCTCTTTGGCTCACAACCTACGAATCAGCCTGGATTCCTCACTGTCTCTCATCGCCACTCCTCTTTTCCACCACATCCAAGCTCTTGCCAAGGCCCATTGATTTCACCTTTGCAACAACTCTAGAGTATGCCCTCTTCTCCCTTCCCAAGCAGACTTTCATGAACTTATGTCTACATTCTTGCAGTGGATGCTTGCCTCTTCACATTACAATTCATTCTCCATTCTAATTCTAGAGTTGTAAATTAGTTAATTGGTTCTGGACTTGAAACCTAGGACAACCCGCTGGAGGGACATCAAAGAAGTAGCCAGTGTAAAAATATAGATCAGGTACGGAGGAGGTAGCTGTATTCCTATACAGAAAAGAGTATGCTGAACCAAAAAGAATCATAGAATGCCTGCAATAGAATATATTCTAGTTCAGCCAGTCCAGGAGTTAATATTCAAACCTTACTGGAATAATAATACCTACAGGAGTATTAACTACTCTGGTGCAGGTAACACTTGTTATCTATATTTCTTAAGTATAAAAATGCACACATTCAAGGGTAAGTTGAATTGTTCTGTTTCCATCACAAAAGCTTTCCCCATCCCTTCTTGAAATTCAACTGGTGTGAAAACTCACCTTCATTTTGACTGATTTAATTTTTCTTATTAGCTGCTGCATAATGGTGTTTAAAAGAGATGTATATTTATATATATTTTTAAAGTTTCTAACCTATACTCCTTGTGCATGCTTGTACAGGAATTTTTACCATGCTAGCCTAATAAAGGCTTCTTTTGCTTTATCTCAAGACTCTTGCTGAGGTGTTATCCCAGACTTATAATGACTCCTTAGGGTCAACTTCAAATATTATTCCACCACACCCATGATCTATTCATATAGACTCAGATTCCAAGGATGAAATGGAGTTCTGAGGGGGTGTACTATCTCTGTAGTGTATTCAAGGAGTTGCAGTCCATTAATTAATTAGAAGGCTTTTGTCATCTGACAAAATCTGAATACATCTGAGTACATCATCTGAGTACAAAGACCTGAGTCTTCATGGTCTACAGAAATTAGTTACAGGATATCTATATATGTTCTGGAGGTAATTGGGGAAGGTGTGTGTGTGTGTGTGTGTGTGTGTGTGTGTGTGTGTGTGTGTGTGTGTGTGTGTGTGAAAATAGCCTTGTATATGATTGGAATGCCACTGTATCACTTTCTAAGTCGGGGACAGGGTGGGTGTACACAAGGGATGCTACACATGAATACATTCCCTCTAGGGGTAGCTCGGTCGTGCATTGGATAAAGCACCAGTGCAGGAGTCAGGAGGACCTGAGTTCAAATCTCACCTCAGACACTTGGCACTCACTAGCTGTGTGACCTTGGCCAAGTCACTTAAGCCCAATTGCCTCATCATGGGTCATCTCCAGTCATCCTGATGAATATCTGGTCACTGGATTCAGATGTGTGTGTTCATCCTTCTTTGCCGAACTAGACCATGCCATCAGAGAAATAATGACCTGACTTGCACTTGACTTTGTTTTGCACGGTGTGCAGGTCACCAGCCTCACTTCTCCTCCAGAGCCATCTGAATCCAGTGACCAGATATTCATCAGGATGCCTGGAGATGACCGGGGATGAGGCAATTGGGGTTAAGTGACTTGCCCATGGTCACATAGCTAATGAATTTCAAGTGTCTGAAGTGAGATTTGAACTCAGGTCCTCCTGATTCCTGCAGTGGTGCTCTATCCACTGCACCACCTAGCTGCCCTTATGCAACATGATATGGCTCTACACATGCATACCTTTTAAACATATTTTATATTAGTTATGCTGCACAGAAAAAATTGCAATGAATGAGAGAGAACATGAAAAAGAGAAAACAACAGAACAAAAAAAGAAAATAGTTTGCTTTGATTTTCATTCCAACTCCATAGTTCTTTCTCTGGATATGGATGGCATTTACCATCATGAGTGTTTTGGAATTGTTTTAGGTTCTTGCATTTCTGAGAAAGGCTAAGTCTATCAAAATCAGTCATCTCACACTGCGGCTGTTATAGAGAACAATGTTCTCCTGCTTGTTCTGCACACTTCACTGAGCATCAGTTCATTTAGGTGTTTCCAGTATTTTCTGAAATCTCCTTGTTTATCATTTCTTATAGTACAGTAGTATTCATATATATGTGTGTGAGTGTGTGTGTGTACACATATCTATGTGCGCATATATACATGTATATGTATATACATATATGTGCTTACATATGCATGTATATATGTGTATGTACATGTGTGTACACACATGTAATATATGTGTGTTTATATATATTTATTCATTCATATACCACAGCTTGCTCAGCAGTTCCCCAGTTGATGGGCCTCTCCTCAATTTCCAGTTCTTGGCAACCATAGGAAGAGGTGCTATAAATATTTTTGTACATGTTGGTCCTTTACCCGTTTTTATTATCTCTTTAGGATACAGTGCTCGAAGTGATATTGCTGGGTCAAAGGGTATGCACATTTGTTATAGCTCTTTGGGCATAAGTCCGAATTGCTCTGTAAAAAAACAATTTTTTTATATTCATTTTTACAACTTTCAGGTCCAGATTCTCTGCTTTCTTCGCTTCCCACCAACCATCATTGAGAAGGCTAGCAGTTCTATATAGGTTATACATGTGCCATCTTGCAAAACATTCCCAAATATATATATATATCAGGTACATGAGACTCATTCAATAGTAAAAAAAATTATAAGCAAAATTAATCATATCAATAACAAAACCAACATGCAGGAGATAATTATTCGAACAGATGAAGAAAAATTTTGACAAAATATAACAACCATTCTAGTTAAAAACATGGGAATAAAGAGAACTTTTCTTAAAATGATAAGTAGTATCTAAAAGAGGGAGGAAGTATTATTTGCAGTGGAAATAAGCTAGAAGTCTTTCCAATAAGGTCAGGATGAAGCAAGGATGTCCATTATCACCATTACTATTCACTATTATACTAGAAATAGCAATAAGCTATAGCAAGAAATTGACCAAATAAGCTCAGGCAATGAGGAAACAGATAATACGATGGCTTAGGGAAACCTAGAGAGTTAACTAAAAAAATTGTTGATACAAGAGAATAGAAAATAACCGCACACAAATCATCACTATTTCTGTCTATTACCAAGAAAATCTCAGCAAGAAGAGAAAGATAAATATCATTTAAAATAACAACAGATTGTATATATGGGAGTCTATCTGCCAAGAAACACACAGGAATTACTTGAACACGATCATAAAATCAGTTTCATACTAGTAAAACAAATCTTAATAAACTGCAGAAATATTCATTGCTCATGGATAGGTGAATACAACATAATACCAAAAACAATACTGCCTAAATAAATATATTTATTCAGTGCCATATCAATAAAAGTACCAAAGAATTAATATGCAGAGCTAGAAAACAAATCATTTAGAGGCACGAAAAGTCAAGAAAATCAAGGGAATAAAAAAAGAAAGGCAAAGAAGGGGGGCCTAATCAAGAGCAGATTTCAAAATATACTATAAAGCTGCAACCATAAAAGAAATTTGGTATCAGATAGGGAAAAAAGTGGCTGATGAATAGAAGAGATTGGGTACATAATTTATAGAAGAAAACGTGAATAGTAAGTTAGTGATTGATAAACCCAAGTATCTTAGCGATTGGGGCAAGTATTCACTATTTGTCAAAACTATTAGGAAAGTTGGAAAGGAATTTAAGAGAAGTCAGACATAATCTAACTTCTCATACCATTTACAAAGATAAGCTCAAAATGGGTATATGATTTAGACAGAAAGGGTGATTTCATAAGCAAATTAATGGAGCATGTAAGATATGATCTCTCAGACCTATGGATAGAGGAAGAGTTCATGACAGAACAAGAGAAAGAGAAGGTCATGGGAAGGATACAACTTTTATTACATTAAGTTAAAAAGGTTTTAATGCAGTTAACATTAGAAGAAAGCAAGAAACTGGAAAAAAAATATCTTCACAGCAAGTCTTTGTGATAAAGGTCTGATTTCTCAAGTATATCAGAAACTGAGACAAATTTCTAAGAATAAGGGCCGTCATCCAATTGGCAAGTTAACAGGCAGTTTCTAGAGGAAGATATCAAAGTTACTAATAGTCATATTTTCAAAAAAAATCACTCTTTGAATTATTAATAATTAGAGTAATGAAAATTAAAACAATTCTGAGATACCAAATCACACCTATCAGATTGCCTAACGTGACAGAAAAGCAAAATGACAAGTGCTGGAAAGGATGTGGGAAAATAGGCATGTTATCCATTGTTGGTAGAGATGGGAACTAGTCCAACCTTTCTGGAGAAAAATTTGGAAAACTTCTTAAAAGCTGGAAAACAGTGCATGCCCTTCAACTCAGCAATACCACTACTACATCTACATCCTCAAAAGATCAAAGAAAAGAGGGAAAGTACCATATATACAAAACTGCTTACAGCAGATCTTTCTGTCAGGGCAAAGAATTGAAAGCAGAGGGGATGCCCATTAACTGGGGAATAGCTAAACAAGTTACGGTACAAAAATGTGGTATATTTCCAAAAAATCTCAGAAGACTTATATGACCTGATGCAAAGTGAGGTTAGCAGAATGAGGAGAACAATTTACACAGTCACAATAATGTAAATATTGTTGTTGCTTTTCCTTCATTTTTTGAAGAGGACAATGACATCACAAGTTCATATTTTGACTTGCTTGTGAACTGTGAATTGATTAACTCCTCCAGCGTTCCTCAAGTCCAGTGACAGCACAGAAGTCAAGATGATTGGTCTTTCCCCAGGGTGCAGTGGATGACCATGGTGTCTTTGATGTCTGACCGAGCTCTAAGTGCTCCACAGCACATGCTTCAACCACTTTCATGGTCATTGAAACTGCCCATCCTCAGGGAAGTCTTCATATTCTTGAGGTAGATATCTCTTTAATTCCCTGACAGGTTTGACGTCTGTCAGTTACCCTCAACCTGGTTTAGCCAGTCTGGGAGATGGTGTTATCAGAGTATGGCTATTGGGCATGCTGCAGCTTCTTCAAACCAAAGATGAGAACCACCCATCTGTTGCACTGTAAATATAGCCAAGCAAAACTTAGCAACTCTGATCAACACAATGACCTACCAAATTCCAAAGGACTTATGATGAAAAATACTATTCACCTCCAATTAGAGAACCGATGGACTCAGAGTTTAGATTGAAGCATATTATTTCTCATTCTTTTTCTTCTCGAATGTGGAAATTTGTTTTGCATGGCTTCACATTTGTAATGGGCTTTATATTTCTCACTGGGTGGGAGATGAGTGGGAAGCAGGATAGAAGTCCCACTGAAAATAGAATTTAAATGCATATATGTAATTTTACGCATTCGATATTTAAATTCAATTTTGTTTTTAATTATTAAAATTTTAATTTTTATTCATAAAAAGAAAGTGTATTCATATAATGAAATCTAGGAACCGAAACAGGAGAAGAATAGGGGAAACAAAATATTTGGGAGACAGTCAATACAAGGAAAAACAAAAGTGATGTTATTATTGGACCTAGTCTGGCAAGTGTCTTAGATTAAACGAAAGTAGATTTCAAAGGATTCGGAGGAAACACAGGGTAGTAAGATCCCACAGAGTAAAACCTTTTAGGGGAATTCTTCTCAGGAGGGATGGGAGATGTTCAAGAATGAAATTCTGAAGACAAGAGGAAACCACGCCAATGAGAGGAAAATCAGATTTGTTTCAGAAGAGTGATGTGGGTGCATAGGAAGCTGAGATTACAGTTTTGGCTTAATCAAGAAAAGAACATAAAATGTAGAGAATGTTAGGTAATGAGAATGAATATGAGTGGTCTTGTAAAAATGTGCTTTTCAGTGTTCTGATACGACAAGAAGGCAAATATTCCAGTAATAAATTGGTAATACCATATTAATAATGTTTCAGTACAGATAATGTTGACCCCCAGATTTTTAATACAAATTTTGTATTAAGTGGACTGAATATTTCATAGAAATTGACTGAAAATGTCATGCTAATTTGCCTGATGTGGACGGAATTCATGAATTATATTGATATGTACCCATATTACGTCATAATTTTGTAAAGAAATATCACCAGTTATAGGTGATAATAAGCAAGGGTTTTATACTGCCCCTTTTTCTAAGCTTGGAAGGAAGATGCAAACAGCAAAACACTGCCAGCCCTCAGGGCCCTTAGGGAAACAGAAAAGGAAGCCAAAGGGGCTGGGCGAGTAATACTAAATGGTAGAAAAAATCCAGGAGGTGCAGCCTGGAATACAATGAAGACATGTTGGACTTGGTCAACCTCCTTCAAATGGAAACCCTAGAAGGAACCAGCCAATGTGAGGAAGACCTAGGGTTTTTGCCCTGTGACAAGTTCAAAAATGAAGTGGAGTTGGCTTCCAGTGTGCAGAGCTTTTTGTGGCATGGGTAACTGGGCCAAAGGAAAGGCAAGCAAAGCGTGGGTGGCTCTGCATCCCCAGGACCACCACTGCTCCCCTAGGCTTGGGTCATGGAGTCAGACAATGGAGATAGATGAACCTCACCAGAGCCTGCTTGGAGGGAGTATTTTCTAAAGCAGGATGGGAGGGAAGGTTGGTGCCCAGGAGATGGCCACCTCCAAAGCCTTGGGTTAAGCTCTGCTGAGCATCTGGGTGGTATAAAGTGCCTGGATCAAGAACGTGCACTTTGGGTCAGGGTATAGCTGACCAATTAGTCTGGTCAAGGTGAAGCTCTCATCCCATTAAGGCACTTGCCCCACCTTCCTTTCGATTTTCTTCCTTCTCTTCCTTGCCAGCTTACAGGACAGCCCCAACACACGTGCCTGAAGCAACTATCACCTTCAGTGAGGCCATCATTTTGGGCATTCGTAGAGAGTGTCCCTGTTCCTTTCACTACATTTCCCAGAAGATCGCGGGGCTTACTTTTGTAAGATTTCATCCTGTATATTGAATACAACTGGGCGTGCATGGCCGGAAGCTACCCTGGTGAGTCTGGAAGTTGTGCAGATAGGCTCAGTCCTCTCCCCTCTGCCCTGCGGGCCCTCCTGCTCAGGATGGTGGTACAGCCCTATGCCCAGCCAGCCTCGGAGCCCTGTGGGGCAAGCGTGGGGACAGGCAGGGCCGGGAAGAAGTGCAGGCAGCCTGGCTAGCCCCAGCCTGCCAGGTGAGGGAATCCCCGGGAGGGTGGGCAGTGCCCCGTGGATGAAGGGGCCCTCCCCTGCACTTGGTCCTTCTCTCGTTCGTTGCCTCAGGGGTTCACCAGTTCATTTATTCCTGTAATTGCTCCTCATTCCACCCCTCCAGTTCCTGGGGGGTCAGCTTCACTGTGTGTGACATCAGCTTCACTGTGCATGGCGTCAACTTCACTGTGTGTGATGTCAGCAGGTTTGAAGGCCACACCAAATGTCAGAGAAGCCTTTTATTCTCGAGGTTTCAGTGACTTTGGAGAAACGAGCCCAAGCCTAACCTGAATGTATTAGACATGCATTTTGATTTATCGCCTTTGAAAAAAAAGAAATACGTTTTGATATCTTTTCCTTCTCAGTCATTTTCATTTCCCAACATCAGCCTTCCTCTCTCCCTTGATAGGCATCCCTGAAAACATGTAAGGGAGCGACTGACTGACACAGTGACACAGTCAAAGGTAGTCAGAGACCCACACCACAAAGCGCTGACGTGGAGGCACTTTCAGGGTTCTGTTCTGTTTTCACAGTACTGAGTTTGAATTGCCTTGTTTTCAGCATTGTATTAAATGTACAGGCGGTTTTACTTCACTCTGCATAGTTCATAGAAGTGTTTCACGATAGTGTAGTCATCATATTCATCATTTTTATGGATGAATAACCTCTCACATTAGGGTACTTCCCCCAGTCCATTGGTATTTACTTACTCCAGCTCCTTGATATTACAGAAAGTGCTACTGCAAATATGTTGATGCATGTAAGTCCTTTATTTTTGTCATTGACTTCATTGCGGTAGATTGATAAAGGGGCTAGGGCTTCAGGAGGGGGCTACAGTGTGAACTTAAATTGCTTTAACAAAGAGTCAGGATGGAAAAAAGAGGAGAGAGTGAACAGTACAGGGAGACAATTGAGGAGTCAAGAAATCAGAGTTCATGGGGTAGGAGAAGAGGAAGTCTGGGAGCATGGTTGAAGAAAAAAGGGCAAAATTTGATGCTTAGGAGGGACAGGGTTGGCATGACAGGTGAGGCTGGAGGGAAACAGAGGGATTTCCTGGCTAGAACTAAATTGAGGTAAAAAAGGTGGCAGAATTTAGGTGGCAAAGAGTCAAGTTTACATGGGGAGGAAGGAAATCAGAGAGCACCCTAACTGAGTAGAGGAGGGGTACCCAGTAGGAGAGGGAGCAGAACTACTGGGACCAGAGAGATGATGAGGTGAGGGGACTGAGCCAGAGGCTGGGGTCTTAGGTGAGGGCCCTAGTGCGGCTTGGGTAGTGGGCAGGGTCAGGGATTCATGAGATTTCTATGAGGGATTGGGGCTAGATTTAGGCCAGCTAGATGTTGCATGCTGCAACCCAGAGTAGCAGCAGTCATGAGCCCCAGTGAGACCCTTTGGGGAATGAACATACACATCAGGGAAGAAGTGTTTATGTGAGGCATTGAAGGAGATAGTGAAGTGTTAGAAGTGTGTGTGTTTGTGTGTTGGCCCTTCGTTGCCAAAGATGACCATGCCATCAGAGATGACATGACTTGACTTGCCCTTGACGTTGTTTTGAGTGAGGGAGGGCTGTTTAGGTCACCAGCCTCACTTTTCCTCCAGAACCATCTGAGTCCAGTGACCAGATATTCATCAGCATGAGTGGAGATGACCCAGGATGAAGCAATTGGGGTTAAGTGACCTGCCCAAGGTCACACAGCTAGTGAGTGTCAGTGGTCTGAAGTGAGATGTGAACTCAGGTCCTCTTGAATCCTGCACTGGTGCTCTATCTACTGGACAAGTAGGTAGTGCAATGAAGGATGAACACACAAACACATAGGAGACCTAAAAGGAGTGGTCAAACAGGAAAACCAAAAGAAAGAGCATTGACGAGGAAAGGATGGTGAAGATTATCAGATGCAGCAGAGAGGTCAAAATGTATGAGGACTTTCAAAAAAAGACTATCAAGTTTGTCAATTAAGAAAGCATTGAACATTTTGGAGAGAGCAGTTTCATTTTGTAATGAATTCAGAAGCCAGATTGAAAAACTTGAGGAATGAGAGGAAATTAATGTAATTGGCTTTAATTAATAACTTTTTGGCAGTTATTAAACTAGGACAACACAGAAATAGTATATTTATTGTAATCCTTGGCGCAGAAGCGTTCATTGCTTGTGTTGCTTAATGTCAGAAGTTGCAAAGAGTTGGTGAAAGTGGGAGAGAAGAGAAATTCGTAATCTTTAAACTTCCAGTTCTGAGAGAGAACACGTGAAATTCTTAACTTTTTTCAGGTTGATAAAGGGAGAAAAAAGACTTGGAAGAAGCTGATACTGTGAAGGAGTTGTCAGTCTCTTTCATGTCCTTATCCCCAGTTTGACACATTAGACACTTCAGGAATTTCTCCTTAGGTGAGATCTGAGACTCTCTCTCTTGGTTGAACTGAATTATTTTAATCACAATGGTAGGAATCATCTACTATATATATATTGCTTGCCATATATTCTACATATTTTTTCTGTAATTTCCAGTTTGTTAACTTGGATAAATGAATTTATTTGCTACGCTATATCTGTCCATTGTGAAATAAGCATTTGGTCAGAATGGGGTCAGTCTTGGAGATATGTATATGTGTGTATGCACGTGTGTGTATGTGTAGATATAACTAAGTGTATTTTCATACACATGCATTTGCGAATGCACACATGTACACATTGTGTGTGTGTGAGAGAGAGAGGGAGACATACACACACTCACACACACACACACACACACACACACACACACACAGTGCTTGGGACGCTCCTTCCCATAAAGGAAGAGTTATCGAAAGTGAAGCTGGGAGGGTGGAACCAAGATGATGGAGTAAAAGGAGCATTCCTGCTGAACTCTCCTACCATTCCACACCAAAAACTTCAAAATAACCCCTCAAATAAAATTTTGGAGTAGCATAGCTAACAAAAGCTCAGGGTGTGATATTTTTCCAGAACAGGACAGCTTACTTAAGAGGGATGAGAAAAGGTCTTTGACATTGGTGTGGGTGGCATGGAGGAGTGTAGTGGTGTTGCCAGATGTTGGGTTTGAAGGCTGTAGCATTGACTGCATCTTCCTGCATCCCACTACCTTGGAAACCCTAAACATAGAGACTCTAAGAATCATCTGTGAAAACAACAGATTGAAAGAAAATGAGCTAGGGACAGTTCTCCTACTTCCCAGTTTTAATATAAAGCATTCAAAGTCAAGAAAAAAAGCTGGAACAATGAGCAAAGAACAAATAAAGACCCTGACCATAAGAAGCTGCTTTGGCAATGGTTAAGATCAAGAACAAACTCAGAAGCCATTGGTATAAAAAGACGTGCAAGCAAAGCCTCAACGAAAAAATGCAAATTAGATACAAGCTCAAAACTAATTTCTAAGGCAGCTAAAGGAAGAGCAAAAGAAAAATTATGTTAAAAATCAAGTAAGAATAGTAGAGGAAAAACAGGGAAAGACAGGAGAGCGGTGCAAGACAATTATGAAAAGGCAAACATTTTGGTAAAAGATGAGCAGAAAATACGAGGCTAGAGGGGGGGGCGAAATACCTTAAAAAATCTAATTGACCAAATGGTAAAAGAGGTGCAAAACTAGGCTGATGAAAATAAAAACCTTTTAAGAAGCAGAATTGCCCAAATGGAAAAAGAGACTTAAAACCTCACTGAAGAAAATAATTCATTAAAAATTAGAATTAAGGAGCAGCTAGATGGTACAGTGGATAGAAGACTTACTTGCCTTGGAGTCTGGAGGATCTGTATTCAAATTCAGCCTGAGACACTTAATACTTCTGTGCCCTTGGATTATTCATTTAACCCTTAATGCCTCAAAAAATAAAATAAAATTGGGCAAATAGAAGCTAATGGCTCCATGACACATCAAGAAACAGAATAAAGCGAAATGAATGAAAATGTAAGGAAAAAATGAATATTTAATTGGAAAAACAACTTACCTGAAAAGTTAATTAATGGGAGGTAATTTTAAAAGCCACAAAAAAGAGTCTAAGACACATTTCAAGAAATTTTAAGGAAAATCTATCCAGATATCCTAGAATCAAAATGCAAAATAGAAAATGAAAAAAATCACCAATCATCTCCTGAAAGAAATATGAAGATGGAACTACCAGGAATATTACAGTCAAATTCCAGAACTCCCAATTCAAGAAAAAAACAACGCCAAGGAAACTACACCAATATATCACGAAGATCATAACACTGTGATCAGGTGGAATTTATGACAGAAATTCAGGAGTGGTTCTATATTACTAGAACTATAAGTGTAGTTGACCTGTCAATAACAAAAACAACCACATCAATGAATACAGAAAAAACTTTTAACAAAACATATCCATTCCTATTAAAGACATCAGAAAGCATAGGAATAAATGGAGCCTTTATTAATATGGAAAGTAGTATCTGTCTAAAACCAAGAGCATAGATTTGTAATGGAGATAAATTAGAAGCCTTTCCAAGAACACCAATTGTGAAGTAAAGATGTTCATTATCACCACCACTATTCATTATTATACTGGACATTGTAGCTATAATAATAAAAGAAAAACAAATCCCAGGAATAAAAATGGGCGGTAAGGAAACAAAACTATCATTCGTTGTGGATAATGAAGAACTAGACATTCAATTAAAAATCTAATTGAAACCATTAAAACCTCCAGGAAATTTTCAGGAAATAATACTAACCCTAAATACACCATCACCATTTCTGAATATAATCAACAAAACCCAGTAGAAAGAGGAAGAAGAAATTCCACTTAAAATAACTACAGACAGTATAAAATACTTGGAGTCTCCCTGAAAAGACACACTTGCAAACCTGTTTGAATACAATTTTAGAACACTTTTCACATGAAAAAATCTAAATATCCAGGGAACTATTCATTGCTTAAGGGCAGGCTCAGCCAATATAACTCAAATGACAATTCTACTGAAATTAATTTATTTATTCAGTTCCATACCAAGGAAATTACCATGTTATTTTAGAGAGTTGGATGAAATAATAACAAAAATTATGTAGAACAACAAAAGGTGAAAAATATCAAGGAAATCAACAGAAAATACATGCAGAAGGTAACATAGCCATACCGTATTTAAACTATATCACAAAGTGACAATCATCAAAACAATCTGACATTGGGTAAGACAGTAGTAGAACAGTGTTAAAGATTGGGTATGCAACATAGGAAGGTAAATGACCATTGTCATCTAGAATTTGATAAACTGAAAAATTCAAACCTTAGGGACAAAAAGTCATTATTTGACCAAAAAACAATTCTGAGAAAACTGGAAAGCAATTTGGCAGAAACCAGTCATAGAAAAGATCTCACACTGTGTACTAAGAAAAGATTCAAAGAGAAGGGTGATATCATAGGCAAATTAGGGGAACATGGTAAAAAGGTACCTGGTAGATAAGGGAAATTTTATGACCAAACAAGCAATAGGTAGCTTGGGAACTAAAATGGCTAATTTTGGTTGCATGTAATAAATTTTAAACAAACAAAACTAATGCAGCCCAAATTAGAGTTAAAGCAAGAAACTGGCAAAAATATTTGACAGCAAGTTGCTTCAGATACAAGTTTCATTTCTCAAAAATATGGGGAACTGATCCAAATCTATAGAAATAGAAACCATTATCCGGTTGATACGGACAAGTTTTCAGAAGAATAAATCAAAACTCTGAGGAGTCATAAAAAATGCTCTAACTCTAATGCTCCAATCTAAACTAAATGCTAATAATCTGAGAAATGCAAGGAACAAGTCTGAGATGTTTACCAGATTGGCTAATATGAGAGAAAGCAAAAATAATAGACGTTAGAGGGGATATGAAAGAACAGTTACACTAAGGCTCTATTGGTGGACTTATGAAATAGTCCAACCTTTCTGGAAAGCAATTTGGAATTATGACCGAAGAGCTATCACCCATACATATTCTTTGACCCAGAAGTACAAGTACTTATTCTATAACCCCAAGAGATCAAAGCAAAAGGAAAATAATTTATACATACAAAAATACTTGTAGCTGCTCTTAAGGCGGCAAAAAATTGAAAATTGAGAAGTTGCTCATCAGTTGGGGAATGACTGAAAAAGTTATAGTATATGACTGTGACAGAATACTATTGTGGTATTAGAAATGATGGTTTTAGAAAAATCTGGGAGCTGATGAAAATGAAGTGAGAAGAACTACATAGTACTGTACACAGTAATGGCATTTTTGTAACATTAATCAACGGTGAAAGACTTGGCTACTCTAATTAATATAGTGATCCAAGGTAATTCCAAGAGTCCCATGATGAGAACTGGTACTCACCTCTAGAATGAGAACTGATTAATTCTGAATGAAGATTGAAGCACGTATCTTTTCACTTCATTTTTCTTGCTTTTTTACAACATAGCTCATGTGAAAATGTTTTACATGGTTTCACATATATAATTGGTATACTATTACCTTCTTAGTTGGTGGGGGGAGGGGATTGAAAACAGGGGGAAAACTTTGAACTCAAAAAAAATTTTTTTTAAAAAGAGTAGCTCAAACCTGAAAAGTATTTCCCCTAGACTTACAGTACTTAAGGAAGAAACTATAAATCTTAACCCTTTCTAAGACGAGCAGAGTGGCCAGCTACTACCTCCAATCTCCTGCTTTCTTTCTTGGCAAGAATCAAAGACTCCTTGGAGAAGGATGGAAGGATGACATTCTAGAAATATCTGCTTTTGCCTCCCTGAAAGTCACATCGAGACAGACCCACATAAACACTCATAACCTACATGGGTCAACCAAAAAGAACCACTAGCCTCTTACACTAGATTTTGGTGAAGTGTTTGATAAACTATCTCATGCTATTCTTATGGAGAAGATCGAGAGCCATAGTATAATCAGATGGCATAGCTAAGTTTAGAAGTCATATTAGATGACTTTGGAACTTGTTGAATGGCATCCCTCAAAGAATATTTGTTAATGAGCTGATGTTAACCAGGAAAGAATTCTCTATTAGCATGTCCCATGCATCTTTGCTCAGTTTGTTTAACCCTTTTGTCAATGACTCAAAGATATAGATGGATATGATTAATTTTTAGATTATTCAAACTGTGTGATGTAACCAGCATAATGTAAGATAAAATATTCATCCAAAATAGATCTTAACACAATGGAATATAGGGATTGAATTTTTTAAAAAGAAAATTGCATACAAATTTAATAAATTTGTAACCATTTATACTTTGCATCAAAAAACAACTCTACAAGTACAAGTTAAGTAGGCATGGGCAGTAATTATTTGGGAGAAAAAAGATTTGAGCAGAGTTTGAGGTCGAACTGAGTCAACACTGATGTGGCAATCCAAAAAGGGAATGTGACTGAGCTGCATTAAGGGAATTTTATCTGTTCATAATGAGATATCCCAATGCACTCTGCCCGTGTTAGATGACATCTGGAGCATTGGGTTCCATTCTGAGTCCTACTTTTTTGAAAGACCATAAAAGGGCAATCCGGATTGTAAATGGTAATGATTCCATCATATGAACGAATGCCAGTTGTACTGGAGATATTTAACTTGTAGAAGACAAAACTGGAACACAGTGTCTTTAAGCATTTAAGACTGTGTCACATGGGAAACGATTTAGATTGTTCCATATGGCTCCAGAGGGCAGAATCAGAAGAAGTGGGTAGAAGTCTCAGCAGCAAATTTGGACTTGAAGTCTGAAAAAAAAAATAATTGTTAGAACTCTTCAAAAGTGAAATGATCTGCCTTGCATAAAGTAGTGGTTTTCCAAAGGCCACCTAACCTCCCATAGACTGTATCATAGTGGGGACTGTTTCAGGCATGAGTTTGACTAGATAAAAACTGGGTTCCTTCTGAACATGTTGACTTCCCAAATAGAATCCGAAGTCCTTGAGAATAAAATCTATTTTTTTGCCTTTCTTTGTATCAGGAGAACTTAGCATATATAAAATGTGCTTGTTCAATTAACTTTTCTAAAATCTCTACCCAATGAAAGCGCAACAGACTTGGGGTTAGAAGAAACACTTGCTAACTTCAGACAGTTTCTTCTCTGGGTCCCAGTTTCCTCATCTCTAAAAGAGGCAAATTGAAATGTTTCTCTACAGATCAATTTCCAGTTTTTAACCTATGATTTCCCCCACCTCTGATTCCCTCTCCCTTTTGTTCCCCTTACCCTCTGTCCTCCTTTCTCTTCTCTCCCCACTCAAACCATCACTTTCTAAATTATGTCGTACTCATCTGAAGTTAAGTGACAAGCAACCGGCAAAGAACTATGAGCAAACAAAATATAATCAACCTAAGTATTAGATAAGGAACGAAGGAAGTCACTAACATGTAGCAGTATTGAGAAAGGCTTCTTGCAGAACATGGGATTTTAGCTGGGACTCAGACAAAGACTGGGAAGCCTCGAAATAGAATGGAAGAGAGAGAATTACAATTGCATTGGAGCTTTCACAGAGTAACCAAGGTGTTTGTTCCAAAATACCTAAGCATAGCTTTCAAAAATGTATTTATTTAAAGGACTGATATTGAGTTACCTAAGCCTAGGGAGTATTGAATTTGTAATGACTTAGCTCCAACTGGAAATGCGTTTAAGCAGGACACAGTTTGGTAAAATTAGGCAAGAGATGAAGTGGATTGTATGAAAATTGTGCCTTCTTCTGGCCCCCTCCTTCTAATCAATATAGTCAGTAAATTTATAGGTAACCGCTATAAAGGGACAATAGCAGGAAAAGGGATTGCAAAGAGGAGCCTGAAAGTCATGTACAAACTGTCTTAAAAGTCAAAGGAGCATGATTTGCAAATTGTGTCATACATTAATGAAAATTTATATCTCAGTAACATGTGCTAGTTCAGGGGAAACTATCTAGGTGTTGATGTCAAAGTTTTGATCCTGGGAAATGTGAATTCCAGACCACATCCAGCCCCTGCAATTTCAGATCAGCAGTGTATCCAAAGGGTGCTGATGACTTTCAGATGATGTGGATATGCCAACGAACTATCTCCAAACTGTCATAGACAGTTGGTCTGTTTCCACAAAAAATAAACTCTTGCTTCTTCCTCACCCCCAGTACTCTTCCATCTGAATCAGGTCCATGCTGGCCGACTCTAACCCACAGTTACATGAGTGATATTCTCTGCCTCTCCCCTTCCCTATCCTTTACTCCACACCACCTGCCTTCCTTCCACTCCATCCGTTTCCACGACATCTGTCTCTATCACTCTTCACCATTTGTCTCTGCTTTTAAAGGATATTTTGCCCCCATATTCTGTATCATTAAAGTGTTATTGCCACCTCTTTTCTCACTTCCAACTTGTGGTGTTTTCTGGCAAGTACACGAAACACTAGATATGCCTGCCCCCATTTCAAAATTTCATAAATTATCAATTCATAGATATTTAGCCCCTCAAGCCTCCTGTGTTCTTTCCAGCATTGATCCTTCTCTGATCACTTTCAGATGCCTAAAAACTCATGCTGTATACACATTCCTTTCATATCTTTCAAAACCTGTTCTCTGGAAAGAATATGTTTCCGTTAAATATAAAGGACTAATATTTAAAAATCTTTATCTTTTAGGAGGGAATAGGGATGAGGAGAGTTTTTTTAATTTAATTGACTGACAAAGCACATATCTAAAGAACTAGAATTCTAGGTAGAACCTGAGTCCTGCACTTCTTGAGGTGGGGGAGGTATTTGGGGGCTTCCAAATGACAGCAGAGTAAAATGATAGTGTTTAGAATGGAAGAAAGTTGGTTTCCTTGCAGTGCCTTGTGCTGGAAATTATCTATTTTTACACTTCATGGCATGCCTTGGCTCAGAATGGAGAATTAATGGGATCGCTGAAGGTGAAGGTGCAGGTTTTGCTCAAGATAAGATTTTCTCAGAAAAGGGTCGAAAAAGGCTGCCTTAAGAAGTAACAAGTTCTCTGTCATGAAGAATGTTGGAGCAGATTTTGGATGAACACCAAATATACAAAGACACGTGAATAAAAAAGGATGGGATTGACTACCTAAATTCTGAAGTTCCTACTAATTTTAATCATTGTATTTTCAGATTCTATATATTTTTTCCCACTCTAAGTTATAAGAATGTAAGAGCTTTAAAGTTTTCCTAGCTAAAGTTTGTAGGCTTTAAGTTGTAAAATAGAAGCATATAGTTCATAATTACACAAAGCCTCTGAAAGCCTGCATCCTCTCAAAAAAAAAGCCTACTCATATGTACTGAAATTTCTTTTCAACGTGTTTAGAATGTACTTTATTTTTAAAGAAGTATCTTTTTGCACTGACTAAACTGTGGTCCTCATGGACAACCCCTTAAAAGAAAGCTGTTGATGCCTGTGTTGAATCTTACTCAAATTGAGGAGAATTGTACTCGTATAGCGTTAGAGCTAGTAAAGGGTCCAATTCCCTCAATGGAGGAACAGGGAGGGAAGGCAATTTGCTCAGTGCTTGCACCATGAGGTATGTCTTCTGCCTCCCAGTTCAGTTCTTCTCAGTGCACAACATTACATTTCTACCTGTAGGACTGGGAAATGACTAGTTACTCAGTCAAGTGCGTACTTCTATGTAAGTGGGGTGTTTCTGTTCTTCAACTGTTTTTCAGTTCAACCCTAAATGCCTGACTCTTCATGACCCTGTTTAGAGTTTTCTTGGCAAAGATGTGGGAATGATGTGTCATTTCCTTCCGCAGTTCATTTTACACATGAGTAAATTGAGGCAAACAGGGTTAAGTGGCTTACCCGGGGTCACACAATAAATATTTAAGGACAGATTTGAACTCAGAAAGATGAGTTCCTGACTTCAGACCCAGCACTCTAACCACTGTACTACCTAGATGCCTGAAAGTAGGTGGTATAACTTCAGTAAAACTTCTCTTACCTTAACTGCTAACTTCAGGTTTATCATTTTTTCAACTTTGCCAGGAATAGCATTCAAAGACTAAGTCTTCTGGTAGTGATCCTCTCAGTCCCTCTTCCATATATACCCCCAGGAGCACTTGTACATCATCATCTAAAGTGAAGTTCTGAAGACATAATTAATTTGAATTTTTATTTAATTTCCATGATACAATACATGCAGTACAAATCAGACAAAGTGGTACATCCAGAGCCCTCTGGTCTTGCATTCTAAGAAGTCTGGCAATAATAATGTTTCATGTGTATGTGTGTAGGTCTTTTAACTTTCAAAGCACTTTCTTTATTTTCTCAATCAATCTTTCCATCATGCCTGTGGGAGGAAAATGTAGCAGAGTCATTATTATGATGATTCAGCAGGTGAGGTATCCAAGGCTTCAGAAAGCTTAAATTTGAAATAATTTACATTGAGATGACCTTCTTTTGGTGTTTTTCACTGAAGAAGGAAACTCAAATACTTGTCCATGGGCTGGTGTGGAACCAGCATTGTCAAATGAGTTTCCCAGAAATCTTTTCTTTCTTCTGAAACCCCCTGTCAGGGAAGCAGCAGATTCTTTACTGTTATTTTCATTAAAGCTTAAGCTCCTGGTCACTAAACCAGTGGGAGGCAAAGGCCATTCATACTGTCTTCACACAGTGCTCCATTCTCCTGGCACCTGGATGTACTCCAGTACCTGTGACTTTCATTAAATCTTGCAGCAGCCATACATTTGGCAGCAGTCTGACCAGAGGAGCACAGGAGCTTCTCACATAGACTCTGTCCTCTATCTAAAGAAGCAAAAGCAAAAGAATGAACAATTCAAAATGTTATGCCCTTGTCACCAAGAATAATTCATGGGTGTATAGTGAAACTTTACATTTTACCAACCCTTTCCTTATAATAGCCTTGTGACACAGGTAGTTTGATATTCTCACCCCCATTTTAAAGATAAGGAAATTGAGACTCAGAGAGTGACATGCCTTGCCTGTTCTTACACAAAAACTGGCAGTATCTGGATTCAGACTCAGATCTTCTCAAATTTGAAGTTGAGCACTCTTTCTACTTCATTACCTCTTACAGAGAAATTTGTTAACTAGAATGCCTCTTCAAGCACAATTTTGTATTATATAATGTGTTGAAATGGAATCCCCTGCTAGATTATAAACGACCTGAAGAGTTGGAAGGGACTTTGGAGATAGTCTTCTTCAGTCTCTACCTAAAACAAAGCTAGCACCTATAGCAACTATGGAGACCAGAGAGCCTCTGCTTGAACATTCCCAGCTCATTTAAGCATGACCCTCATATTTAGGAAACTTTTATGTTTTTCCTACATATTCTTCCTTATAAATTGTACTCATTAGTCCTACTTTTGCCTCCTAGAGTCAAGGAAAATAAACCTTTGATTTCTCTTCTGAATGATAGCCCTTAATAGATTTGAAGATCCCTGTATCTTCCTACAATCTGGTCTTCTTTACTGCAGTCTAAACATCTCCAATGCCTTTAGCCAGTCATATAGTAGGGATTTCAGTTCCCTTACCATCCTAGTCACATCTCTCTGGACATACCCCAACTCAACTGAGCTCTTTGTGTTATGTGATGCAGAGAACTAGACACAATACACCAGCTGTATTATGACTGGTGTGGAGGAAGACAGAATGATCACCTCCCTTACTCAGCATATTGGTCTTTCATAATTTATATCTGCCCTAGAATCAGGTATAGTAATCTTTACACAACAGGCACTGAACAAATTGTTAATTAATTGAATTTATTGAATTTTAAGGTCTGATAGGAACGACAATTGCTCTATTAGAACATAGGCATGTCTCAAGGCATATGTGATGTCTTCACACATTAGAATGTAAGCTCCTCGAAGGCAGAAGCCTTCTCTTTTATTATATTTGTATCACTACAACTTGGCACAGTACCTGGCACATACTGAGTGATTGGTAAATGCTATCTCTCTCTCATCGATCCACCTATCTATCATTTATCTATGCATGTATGTATGTATGTATGTATGTATGTATGTATCATTTATTTCTCTCTATCTGATTGTCCTCTCTTTAAAGAGTTACAGGAATGAAAACTATTATTATTAATCATAATATTATTTTTTCACCTGGTAACCTAGCCTGCTCTTGATCTCTCAGGTTCTTTGACCTGATCCTGATTTTCAGTATTCACAAATCAACCATTTCAGGCTTCTTTCTCTCTTACATATAGCCCTTCATTTAGCCCTGTTTCTTCACTGATCATCCCCTGTACTTTCTCGATTCTGCATCTTCTTCACTTGCAAATCATTCTTTTGCAGTGTTGCAAACTCTTTGCATCTGTAAATCCTGTCCATTTTTCAAAAGTCAACTCAAATCCCATCTCGTCCATGAAGATTTTCCCCTACGAAACTTTTTAAGTCTGATCCTTATTTTTCACCTTTTCCTACTTGGCTTCTAGCCTTGTCATTTAATTGAAATTAAGATAATTTTTTTATACCAGGTTCAACTCCAATTTTACTTCTTCCATGAAGACGTCCCTGATGATCTCAGCTGATCTCTCCTTGCTTTGATCACGTGGATACAATTCTACAAGGCTTCAGTAAGTGCCTACTCTGCTGGAAACCCTGTTTTTGCCACTCATTTGACCCGTATTATATGATGTTTTGTATTGTTAATTCTTCTTATTTGTGTATGTATGCTCCTTGATGAAAGGACTCATTCTATTTTTCCCTTTTTATGCTCAGAGTTGAGCACTGTGTAAAGTGTATGACAGGTACTGAACGAATGTTTATTGGTTGATTATCTCTTCTGCTAGATAACCAATGACATAGGCACAGTGGCTGTGCCTTCCTGGAAGAATAGACATCACAGAGGTAGCCTACACCCTTATATCCCTGAACAGTCTATTCTATTTCCTCTATAGATTCCTCAGTAAGTGATCATCCAATTTTGACTTAAATGCTTCCACTGACAGGGAATTTATTATATCGCAAGAAAGTGACGCATTCCACTTAAATTTCTAGTAAATTTTCCCTCAGATTTCTCCTCGATCTGCCTCTTTGCAACTTCTTTCAATTGTTTTTAGTTCTGTCTTCTTAGGTCAAGCAAAACCAGTATAACCCTTCAATATAACAATCCTTCGTGTATTTGATAATAGATCTCATGCTCCACTGAAGCCTCCTCTGCTCCACTTTAGACGTTCCTACTCCCTTCAGCTGTCTTCATCTAATATCACCTCCTTCCATTGTATACTTGTTGATAGGCCTCAGAGTGCCTTAAATACATAATAGATGTTCAGTGAATATTCTTTGCTTGATACGCTGACAAATGGTGCTTCCAGTAGGAGCTAAGGCCATTGAAAATAACAATTTCATGGAATTAGGGAAGTTTAGAGTCATCTTCTCTTGTTGCTAAGTGAAGCATAAATACCATCACCATAAGATGATGGTGAGCATCCAGCCTCCATTTGAAGACCGAAATAAGTAGAATGAGGGGAATAACATATACAATGATTACCATAACCTAGACAAGGTAGTCAGGCTCAGATCAGTCACAATAATCAGTCTTTGGAGAGTACGTAATGAAACATAGCTGACAGAAAACTAAGGGATTATGGAGGCAGAATATACATATATTATTGGACCACTGTTTTGTCCATGGAAATGAATTAATTTTGTTATTTGTATAGAGGATTGGGGTGGGTGGGGAAAAATTGTGTAAAAAACAAAGGCATCGGTAAAACTTTTAAAAATCCAGTATAGTCAACATTTGAATTATTTAGAGTTTTGTTAGGTCTCTTGTATTTGCTTTTCCCATATTAATTTTTCTCATGTTTTTCTTATTGCATAATTACTTTATAAAATACTTGAAATTTATTTCATCTCTATTTATACATACATTTACACATACGTATGCATACATACATAGAAACACAAATGTATTTGCACATTATTGTGTATTTATTTTTTCTTTTGTTTATTTCCTATCTCTAACCAGATTATTCAGCTGATTGGAGGGAAGGGCCATGTGAACATGTAGCTTGTACTCAATGATTCCCTGCTAGGTTGACCTGAGCAACAGCCTCCGTGGGATCACTTACATTTTATTTTGTGATTCTCACATGTCACTTTGAATTTTGGACTACTCTGTAACTCATCGTCAAATTTCTTCCCTCGTCCCAATCACCAATGATGTGAAAAGCAACACCTACAACGAAGCAAAACGTTTCTTGTTCAAAGGTATCAAGTGTCCAGGCACAACTTTGTTTTCTCTTTAAAAACAAACTCCTATGGCTCCTCCTTTATGGAAAAAAAGCAGTGTATTAACAATGCTCTCTTGTAAACCAGCCCTATCAAAATAGCATCCCTAAAACTATATTCTATGAATCCCTGGGGTAGGTGAAACAGCCAAGGAATTCTTTGTGGAAACAGAGTTAGAATGGTGGCCAAAAACAACAAAACAAAACAAAACACAAAAACTGTCATCATATTATTCTGTACTGCTCACTGTGCCAGGAGTGCACAACTTATGTAATAAGCTGATGCAGATATTGATTGAAAATGTGTTGGTGTCCCCACAATTGTTGAATACTTTTAAACAGAATGTGATGCAACCAACAACATGACTGTTCAGTTAGTTCAGCAGAGTTCAAGTAGGATAATCAGTGTCCATTTGTATTCAAACGGACAACATTTCTGATAATTAGTATTGCCAAGCACTATTCTAAGTGACAAGGGTGCAAAGTAAGGTAAAAAACAGCCCCTTCTCTCAAAAAACTTACATTTTAATGAGAGCAATGTCAGAAAACAGGTGCACACAAGTTACATATGGAACAAAAAACACTTAATCTTAATGGAGAAAGCACTAACAGCTGGAGTGCCCAGGAAAGGCCTCTTGCAGAAGCATGCATTGGATATGAGACATGAAGAAAGTCATGGAAACTCAAAGTTGGAGGTGAGGAGGGGGAGCATTCTAATCATGGAAAGTAATAAATGCAAAAGTAGATGGAATGCCAAGTGTGGCAAGCAGCGAGCAGATCAGTGTGGCTGGATTTAGAGCATGTCAAAGGGAGCAAAGTGTATTAATGTTGAGAAGGTAGGTTGTAGCCAGGTAGTGAAGACTTCCAGTTTCAGATGGCCAATGAATGACACATTTGAAATGTCCCGAGTAGGCATCTAGTGATGTAGGACTCCAAGCAAGAGAGAGATTTCTGCATAGAAGTTATGATTAAAACCCATGGAGGCTGATGATATTCCCAGTGTGGCACTATACAATGAAAGGGCAGAAAACCCAGGAGAGAACCTTGAGCTATGCAAGTCATGTAGGCATAAGATTTATGCATTTTATTGTACCCAACACAGTTGAACAAAAGGAGCATGATAGCAGACAATAACCCTAGTTCTGATGCAGTTGGAGACATTTGGGCGCCTAATTCAAGAATCAAATGTGAAAGTGACCTCCTAGATGAATTGGTGGCCCTTTCTAGACCCTTAAAATCTCACTATATAGACAGTCACGTTCATGTCTCTGAACCGTGATTTCTTCATCTGTAAAAGGAAGAGGTTGGCTTAAAAAACTTCTGGACTAGAGAAGCTCTAAGGCCCAGGTTAGTGCAGGGCCTGGTACTTAGTAGACAATCAATGTGAAATGAACTCCATTTAATTACAGATTCTTTCAGGTCTAAGAGTTTATGATTGTGTGCAGAGAGTAGCAGCTCTGAAGTCAGGAGTACCTGATTTCAAATATGGCCTCAGACTTTCACTAGCTGTGTGATTTTGAACCAATTTGTTCAGTTAACCCTGAAGATACTTAACCCTGTTTGCTTCAGTTTCTTCATCTTAAAATGATCTAGAGAAGGAAATGACAAACTGTTTCAGTATCTTTGTCAAGAAAACCCTAAATATGATCAAGAAGCATCAGACATGACTGAAAATGACTGAACAAGAACTTTGTCGTCCCAATAAGTTCAAAATAAGCTTGTTTTGTTCTCTTTGTTTGGCCTTTTTTATCCAGCAGAGAACAGGAGTAGTCTGACATCGACAAGGAGGCAACATAGAAACACTAAAGACTTGTGATAAAAAGAAAGGCAAAAACATACTCATTACTCTCCAGGTGCTCACATTCAAGTGGGAGAGATAAGCAGTAAATTAGTATGTACGTACAATTCATATGTAGTCTAAATGGAAGATAATCTTGAAAACAAAGAAGCAGGAGAGAGGAGGGGCAGACATAATTTGGGGAAGGGACAAAAGGACTTGGACATGCTGGATTTGATCACTTCTCACATTATTTTCTTCACATACTTTGCAACTATCTAGTTCTATATAAACACAGATCGTTTAGAACATGAATATTCCTTTGCCCACATTTGTAAATAAGTCTATCAGGTATCCTAGTACTTCATGATGGGCTTTGGTGATAAGACAAGCTTAGGATCACTCATAGCAGAGGATTTTAACAAAGAATATAGAAATCCCCAAGACAGCTATGAATAGATTTCAGGGGGCCTGTGGACTTGGATAGGATATATATATATATATATATATATATATATATATATATATATATATATATATATATATATATATATACATAATTCAATATAATTGGCTTTCCTTGTAGCACTTTGTAATTTATTTCATGTATTCAAAAACATTATTCTGAGAAGGGGTCCATAGGTGTCACCAGACTTCCACAGATCCCATCTCTCTCTCTCTCTTCCTCTCTCTCTCTCTCTCTCTCTCTCTCTCTCTCTCTCTCTCTCACTCACTCTCTCTCTCTCTCTCGCATACACACACACACACACAGACACACACACACACATACACACACGAAGCTATGGAGCTTGATTCTACAAGTATTCGTGATCCTCACTATCTTCATGAGTCAGGGCTTCATTGTAATGAACCTATGCCAGTTGACCTTGTGCCACTACTGTGTACTTACACGACATCCATATCACACAGCTATAATCCCCCATACCTATTTACAGGATCAATTGGGACTCCCCTTCCTCCTTGACCACAGTAACAGTCATAAGATTCAGATTCCTCTGGGCACTGAGCAGTCAGACCAAAGAGCATTTCTCCAATCTGGGGCATCTCCTGCTTGACTTCTCCCCTGTCTCCCAGTTGAACAAAGGTGAATCTGTCACAATCCAATTTACAAAAGAAAGAAAAAGAAAATCAAATATTCATCTTTCAGGACATCACAGGATCTGAGTTTTAACAGAGTGAAGTTCATGGCAGTCCATAAAAGAACACTACAGGAATACTTTTGGAAGGCAATAAGATTTTTAGTCCAAAAACCTGGGTTCTAGCCTTTTTCCTGATATTGTGTGACCTTGGGAAAATAACATTATTTCTCTGTCCATCAGCCTTCTTATCTGTCAGATGTAGACGAGTGGAACATGCTCGCTTTACAGATGAAGAAGTTGATGCCCAGAGGGATTAAATTTCTCAGGTTCAACACTGCTAGTCAATTTCTCAGATGAGACTTTAACCCCAGGCTTCTTAACTCCAAGTCCAGTGTTCCATCCATTGTACTATTCTGCTTCTCCTATAAATCAAGCAATCCTCTGTCAACAATCATTTGTTAAATACCTACTTTGTCTCAGGCATTGTGCTAAGTACTGCGGATACAAGAGAGCAAAAAGACAACCTCTGTCTTACAGGAGAATATGTGTTTTTACTAATTTTTTTTTATTTTTTACATTCTTTTTTGTAAAGTGTGTTCCAAATTCTTTCTCTCCTTTTCTTTTTCTAGCTCACCCATTGAGAAAGCAAGCAATACAATATCAATTACACATATTAAATCATGTAAAGCACATTTCCATATTAGCCATGTTTCAAAAAAAGATAAAAACAAGAAATGTAAAGGAAATTTTAAAAATCCCTTAAATCTGCACTCAGACTTCACCAGATCTCTCTTTAGAGGTGAATAGGATTTTTATCATAAGTCCTCTGGAATTTCGTTGGGTTATTGTACTGATCAGAGTAGCTACATCTTTCAGAGTTGATAATACTGCTTTTACTCTGTATAATCTTTGAGGAATTTACAGTCTGATGTAGATAACATTGGCCTTATCTATTCGCAAATCTTAAGTATTTCGGAGTTATTTTTTATTTATCCTGTTGTTGCAATAGTATAAATAGTTATCCAGGTTCTGCTCACTTCACTCTGCATGAGATCTGGTCAGGTTTCTCTAAAAATATCTCTTTTGTCATTGACGGGGATGAAATTACATAATTCACATCAAAGTACTTCGAGGAGACATTCACAACCTTTAACAAATACAAGATACTATCCTTATCATTCCTTACAGTTCATGAAAATTTCTGGGGATGATGAAGGAATTACCTATGAACAACTCTGATTTCTCCAGCTCACTCATCACATTCGATGTTGCACTAAGGTCATTAAGAATGTGTCTTATCCCTCTGCTTTAAGAAAGTCTGTGTAATTGAGAACTGTCTATTTTTTCACCTTTGCATGACCATCACCTCGCACATACTGACAGCTGACTGTCTGTTCAATACACCTATCATAAGTGTGAATGTGAATATCACCAAAGAAATTTCCTAGGTCTGTCCCTTTACCTATCTTTGTAAATCCCCTGATCCGAACTGCTCACCTCACTACCTTCCCTCCTCCACCTGTAAAACTATTTGATGGGGTGACAATTCCTACATCTAGGGCTGTCTATCTATTTAAGCCAGGATTCAATCATACTGGGTAGTCTGTGTCCCCATCAGCACTTATATCAACACTAAATTTAAAATGGACAACAAGAGCAGCCTTGAAAGAAAAGCTACATGATGTTAACAGGCTTCTGGAAAGATTTCTATAGAAGTTCTTCTTGTAGGTACAATAGTCATAAATTTTCCCTTCATCTAGCATGAGACTAAGGATAGTGTCTTGTCTAAACATAGTATCCCCAAAATTGTTATTGAGAGGGATCAGAGAAGGCTCTCAGATGGGTTTCTAACAGGATATGTTTCTCCCCTCCTCCCATCTTAACCAAAGGCAGACTACCCTTACTTTCAAGCCCTGGAATTATTTCCAGTTTTTAGGGAAATAGGAAATAGCTCTCTTTCCTCAAACTATTATGGAATGCTGGAGGGATGTATGGAAAATCTAACTAATGTAAAAATCAGTCAAATCAATAAGCATATATGAAGCACACTGGCTATGTACCAGAAACTGTACTAACACCTGAATATACATAGAAAGTCCCAAACATGATCCCTGTTCTGAAGGAACTTACAGTCTGACACAGAAGATATCAATTAAAAACTATTTTCAAAATACATTAAAAGGCCAAAGGTGATTAGGTTGAAAAACAGTTGTAGATTCGCTGAAGTATACATACTCTTAAGGATACTATTGCTAGGTACATATCCCAAAAGAGAGCAAAGGAAAAGCAAATGGACCCTTATATACATAATAGTTGTATCAACTCTTTTCACTGAATCAAAGAACTAGAAACAAAGGAGGCCATCATCAAATGAGGAATGGCTCAATAAATTATGGTATATGATTGCAGTGGAATATAATTTTACATCTAGAAATGACAAAAGGGATATTTTCAGAGAACCCTGACCAGACACCTATGAGCTAATGCAGAGTCAAATGAGTGGCACCTGGGGAACAATTTATACCACGGCAATTTATTCCATCCCAGCAGGGATCTCCAGACCAAGACTGGAAATCTTCATGCACAGGGTCCGAATAGAATGATGGTATCTCATGCAGAGCTGGCCTTACATGTGGGTGCAATGGGTGAATGGTTCTAGATAAGTCTTGTCCCTACAAAAATGTCTTCCATGTTGACCCAGGGTGTCTGAAATTACCCATAACTTACCCCTTAAGGAACTAAAGGTGGCTATTAACATGCTGATGTTACAACAGCACTGGGTGCGCCAAGCTCTATGGAAACTGGTACTGCTTTTTGTAGACAGCAATAAGCAACTTATATATTAAGGAAAAATCTTTTTGATTGGTACATGTAATTATGAGGACATGAGATTAGTAGACATGCATAGGACATCTTATGAACATTAACTGCTACATACTCAAAGTCTATGGCTTTAAAATGGAGTCGCTGAGGCTTACTCATCCCAAGTAAATGACATTACACACATATATGTATATGTTAATACACATGTATGTATTTATTTCAATGTGTATATATTTATATCGTTATGCATGCCTTTTTCACTTTAGCTCATTTCAATAAACATTAAGTATATATCTCCTGTATGCCAGGCACTGTGCTAAATGTGGGATTACAAATGAGAAAAACACAATCCCTGTCATCAAGGAACTTGTAATTCAATAGAGGACTCTTTTTGAACAGGGAGGGAAGGCCAACAGGGAGCATTATAAACACGTCATATATACACCAAAAACTGCCCCCGATACTGTTGGGTTTTTGGGTAATAAACTCTTTTTATCTTATTTCTTGGGTTTGCCTTAGAGACCAGGATGAGGCCCTACCAAGATACTCTCTCTCTGTTTGTCTGTCTCTTTCAAACACACACGTGCATGCACACACATACATATACTCGTGTATTATATACAGATATATAGTTACACACAAATGCACATGTACAATGTACGCACATGTAGACACACATATATACATGTATTATATAGACACATGCATTGACATACCTATGCACAGGTATTATATACACATGTGTAATTGCACACACATATGTACACATGCATTATATACACACATGTAGTTAAACCAAACATACACATCATGTATTCCATATTACAATACTGCCATTTTGGAGCTCAAAATCAAAACCCTCCTTCCAAGGATTTAATGGCTCTCTTTTATCTATATGGGCAGGAGGCACTCTCTCTAACTGAATCCAAGGACACTGCTGGTATTCCTACTCACCTTTTCCTCTCATCTCCTTAGGGATCAATTCCAAAGCCTGAAAGTCAGAGTCCTCAGATTTAAGACCACACAAGGCACTTGTTGCTCCTCTCATTATGGAGACAGGCTGCAAGGGACCTAAAAACACATAGATGATAGCTCATATAGAAACTGTCAATAGAGAGATTAGTCAGTGGTCTCTGTATAAATGCAGAGACATAAGCTGGGTCTATCCAAAAGACCAAGATCTTTTCTTCTGATGTCACAAATGCTGGGCAGACAACTCTAAAGTTCTCTTCCATGAGAATTCCTTAGAACTTCTTTCTCAAAGGGTCAGTGTCTCTTCTCTGCCCTCTAAGGTTTTATTGTTTTCCTTCTTGTCCTTATTTGTAGGTTACTCATTTGTATTGCTAATGGCCTTCCTTCAATGAGCATTGTGATTAGAATGATGAGATGGTTTAGAATGACGCCAGCAGGAAGAGCAGCCTGCTTGGAGTCAGATGCACTGGGTGTGAGTTCTAACCCTTATTCACTGTATTCCCTTTGACAAATCACAGCACCTCACTAAGTTCTCCTTTCCTCGTGTATAAAACAGAGATAACAACATTAAATCTGAACTTCAGAAGAGAATATGATTACTCCTCAAACAGGTATTTTTGCTTATTGATCACACAAGTCATTTCATCAGCCATCTTTTTTCTTTTCATATGCTAACCTCCACTGTTCCCCAGGCCTGGGACACACTGCCTCCTGACCTCACACTTTGTAGAATCTTTCTTTCCCTCCAAATTTGGCTTAAATGCCACCTTCTACATGAGGCATCTTCTGATTTTTCTAGCTGCTAGTGCTGTCTTCCAAATGACATTACATTTATTCTGTACATAATAGTTACAGATATACATATGGTGCCATCTTTCCCCTAGAGATTTAAATTTCTGGAGGGAAGGTAGGATTTCATTTTTGTCTTTGTTTCTCCACACCTAGCACAGTGCCTGGAACATATCAGGTGCTTAGTAAGTACTTGCTTGCCTGCACACACATAAACTACTTTGAAATAACACAGAAAAATAATATGCATATATATATATATGTCCGAATACATGTGTGTATGCACACACACATATGTATGTGGGGGGTTATTGCTCTTCCTTGGATAGTTCTATGATTTATGATTTCATCAACGTGGGTAATTCAGCTCAATTAATAGGATATAAGTTATACTGGCAAACCCAGCCCTCTCATTCTATGTTACTCTTCTCGAAAGACCTCCCATAAATTCCACTGAAAAAGCGCTCCACTCAACCTGCTGGGAATCTCTCCGTGTTTCTTCCTACATTGTTATGTAGGTGGAACGTGTGGGTTGTCCATTGCTTGTCTCTCAGTCTACGACCATCTTCTTTCCAAATCATGTAACTCTTTGGTGATCTACTCCCCTAGGCATAATTCCTCATATTGCCTAGTACACCTTGCTTCTGACTATCAGGTAGCTCTCCATTGCTCTGCGGCTAACCCTCAAATGTAATTCTTTTGGAGACCATGGGATTCAGAGCAATATATCATCACTGGAAAAATACTGAAAAAAAGATTGTGTGTAAACATATCATATTCGTGTGTATATACTTATATATATATACATGTATATATACACATATATGTATGCACACACACATATACACACACGTACACAATGTCTAGACATAATACATGTAATGTGTTTATATTGATTTTGAGTATGCATTGAATATGCATACACACACAGACACATGTATGATTTGTGCAGGCTCATACAGTTTACGAGTATCTAAGGCTGGATTTAAACTCAGGTCTTCCTGGCTCCAGGTCCAGTGCTCAATCCACTATGCCACTTATCTTTATGATATACCACCATGTGCACATAAATATACATATTTGTATATGAAACTGTACTTGGAGTTAGGAAAATCTTGGTACCAATTCTACCTCAGACCCTTATCTGCAGTGTGACCATGACTAATTCCCTTCACCTCTCTGAGGTTCAGTATCCTCCTGTAGAAAATGAGGTCAGACTTGAAGGCCTCTTGGGTCACTTTTTACCTCTAAATATAAGATTTAGTGATCTAACTAATTACAGATCTCAAGCCAAGGCACATTCTTTCTCCCCTTGGTTTTTCCTGCATTCATCTCAATTCTACTGAGTGAGTATAAAACTCTGGAGCTTTAACCTACTAGTACAATTTCATCTATAAACAGGAATATCTGGAAAGACTCAGCATTTATAGGAAATCCCTCCTCCATTGGGACTCAGAGCTGGGCATCCTTTCTGACAGCAGCAAAGATTTTTGCTGATCACTCATTGTTCTGTTTTAAGCCTCTTTCAATGTGAAAAGCAGTTTTCTTAGAAAGTCACCCACGTGGTTACAAGACTCTTCTGAGTTTTAGAGCAGTGACAGGAGACATCTTATTGGAGAAGAGCCAACAAAAGGGGCAGTTTCCTCTTGAATCAAATAATTCATAGTTTAAATAATGAGTACAGTGGGATTTTGTAGTTTCTGCATTTTTCAGGCAACTATGGGACAGACTTCTATGTGGTTCTACTGTAGGATAATTTGCCAATGTCTACTTTTTCCTTCTTATACCATCTTCAATAATATCCTCTAGTGTAGTCCAAACTAATAATCTTATGTATGGATCTGGCCATTTAACTTCACTGATCAAAAATCTTCAATATGTTGGTATATCCTGTCAAATTCAAAGTCTTCTCCCTGGCATTCAAGGCCTAAATTATCTGGTACCATCTTACTTTTCTTGCTTTATCTCATTCTTTCTCCTCATCTAAGCCTGTTTTGCTCCACTCAAACCAGACTACTCTATGTCCTTCTATGAAAACACTTACACTTCTGTTCAGGCCATTCCAGGTCTCTGGGACTGTATCCTTGGATGTGTGTCCATATTATTCACATACAATATTTGTTGACATGGGAACGTAAGTTCAGTAGGAAAGTGTTGCTATTCTCTCAGTTGCCTTTTGGAAATTTGTGGAGTGGAGGGACAAGGGGGGATATTATTTTAAAATTCTTGATTTTTCCAAGCATTTGGCGTCATTCCATGTTTCAGACATCGTTCAAATCCCCTGATTCTCTCTCAACTGTGTTAACTCTGGCATATATCTCCACCGTGTAGAGTCCTGGTCCACTCTGAACTCTACTTCCACGTGTTATACTTTGCAGATTTTGATATTAAAGTCCTGAAATAGTGATTCCTCTGCCATTGACAGAGAAAAGTGTTAATAATAAAAATCTTAATATGTCTTTCCCATTTTTTTTTTGTCTGCTCTTCTCCTAGTTTTTAATCTTTACATACTCTTACCATGATCTGGCTTAACTGAGTTTCAGTACACTTCCTGTAAAAACTTATTTTTTCCCTGCATTCAAAATTATTATCATATCAGTAGCCAGTATTTCCTTTCTATTACAATACAATACATTTCATTCTTTTAAATGTTACTTGAATCTCACTATGTCCAAGTCTCCTCACACTTCTCAAAATATTCATGGTAAGTGGGCATGAAGTTTCTGCATAGTGTTCAAGGTTTTAGCTTTTCTTCTTTCCTCCATGTTTTCCACTTTTTTTTTTTGCACTTACCTCGTGGCATAGAACAGAGAGAGATCTAATAATAACAATAGCAAGAATTTATATAGCACTTGAAGTCTAGTAAAGTGCTTTACAAATACCAAATTTTATCTTTAGAACAACCCTGGGAAGTGGATGTCATTGAGGTAGACAGGCATGCACGGCTACACACATGAGTTAAGTGAGTTGTTTAGTGTCATACCTCCAGTAAGTCTGGATTTGAACTAAGTTTTTCTGACTCGATGTCCAGCACTCTATCCACCATATCACCTAACTGATTCCTATTAGAGGGCATATTGATTTAATGTTGGGTCTTCCTGAGCTCTTGTTAGAGCTTCTTTATCCCCAAATTATTTGCAACATATGACAAAAAGCTATAATTATGCTCATGGTTGTCTCTTTGCAAATATTCCTCCTCAGTAATGCACGAAGAAGTGATCCACGAAATAATGTTTTTGATCAGCAGGAAGGGGACTAGGGAGGGAATAAGCCTTTATTTAGCATCTGCTATGTGCCAAGCACTGTACTAATCATTCTATACTTATTATGTCACTTGTTTCTCATTAGGCAGTAGGTGCTGTTCTTACCCCTAGTTAAGGAAATTGAGGCAAACAGAAGTGATGTGACTTTCCCAGGATCATATACTTAGTAAGGGTCTGAGGTTGGATTTGAACTTGGGTCCTCCTGACTCCAGGCCTAGTTCAATAAAATCAACTAACTACGTCAACTATTGCTACAATTCTCTTTTGTCTTCTAGTATCATTTTTAGCAAGTATGCCAGGACTTCTATGATTCAGTTCCTCTAGCATATTGGTCACTAGGCAAGGATCTCACTTTTATTGAGAACTAAGGTAAAGGTAATAGAAGGTCTAAAATTTGTGTGATTATAGAACCCTTTAGGGACTTTAGTTTTTTTAAGTGCTATGATCAATGCAGAACCAGAAGGGGCCCCCATAAGACTAGGAACACTTTTATACATAATTTTTCTTCATGTGTTTCCATTACCAAGGGTCCTAGTGGTCTACTTAATGAAGCTGTCTATACTATGTCATTGTGACCCTTCTGAAATCCACTTTTTATGTGACAGAATTTGCCAAATCCTGCACTCTCTGTTCATGGCCATAGAGAACCCAGGGTCCCCCTCATGTCATGAGGAGGGACCAGAGTGGAGTTTTTGGAAGGTTATTATTTTTCATGTTTGGACAGGGCATAGAGCATAGTAATATAGACTCTCATCCAGTCCATCTCAGTTTCTTCCCACCTGGGATCACATAGACAGGATCTAAAGCAAAAGCAGTGCTGTTCTTGTGACCCTTTCTCTTCTATCTTTCCCCTACTTGGGATCAGGGGTGTGCTGGGGCTAGCTCAAACTGGCTCATGAGAGCTGGTTGTTAAATTTTCAGTGTTAAGTATTTACACCTTAGAAATCAGCAAATACTACAAATCAGGGCTTGTTGTTTGTCAGTCATCTGGAAAGTAATGGCAAAAATGCTGGTACATTTTTTCCCTATATGGCTGGTTGTTAGACATTTTCTGCCTGTCTGGGACCCTTTGGCTTGATGGTTTAAGTGCCACCTTGCTCAATTTTGTCAGTGATACCATGTTGGGGTTGCTAGGGGGCACAGTAGATAAAGCACCAGCTCTGAAGGCAGGAGGACCTGGGTTCAAATCCAGCCTCAGACACTTGACACTTACTAGTTGTGTGATCCTGTGGAAGTCATTTCACCCTGATTGCCTCACAAAACAAAAACCAACCAACCAACCAACCAAAAACCACATAAATCATCAAGTGAGCGTTCATTCCTATGCTAGGCATAGTGGCAAGTGCTAGCTATGTTACTGTGGTAGGGCCTGCGTCACTGTAGCAGTCATCTCCAGAAGGAGTACAACAGAAGTGCTCACAAGCAGATGCCTTACTTCACTCACTAGCTCAGTGATGTTGCTAAAGGCTTTAGTATTCTCCTTAAATAAAAAAATCTGAAAAACACTAGACTTAAAGCCAGTTGAAATTCTGCCTTAGACATTTAATAGCTCTGTGATTCTGTACAAGCTACCAGAGGCAAGCCCAAAAGAGGGTTGGTGCTAACCAGCATGAATCATTTCCCTGATGGCCAGGCAAATTAATCCCCCCTCAGCTCTCAGAAGGTAGAATCCATTATGACAGAAGAGGAAATCAATTAGAAACCTTTCCTTGGCTCCTTCTTGGGAAATGTGTGGGTATTCATGAATTTGGGACAATACGGCCAGTGGAAAGCACATGACTAAAAATCCAAACAAGTGTTTATTCATTAAGAGCAGCAAGAAATAGCTGGTCTTTAAACAAACAGAAGCAAAAGGCCAGGGTAAAATTCTTTTTAAAACGAGGAAGCAGGCACCTGCCTCCCCAAATGCGTAAAGATCTTTGCACCAAGGGGGACAGAGCCAAGATGGCGGAGTAGAAAGACACACATACACATAGCTCTGAACCCACAACACATCGAATTGCTAAAAGGAAGTAACTCACGGCGAATTGTGTACCCAGAGGCCACGGAACATTGGAGCGAGGGAGATTTCTGTTCTGGAGAGACCTGCAAACCTCTCGCGGGGAATCCTTCGCGCTGCGAACTGGGCGCCGGGACTGGGAGCTGAGAGCAGGCCTGCCGCGGCCGCGGCACCGAGAGGAAAAGATCCGAGCGGGCTTCAGGGACGGGATCTCCAGCGGCCACGTGGGTCCCTCCACCCACAGAGGGACCTGCAAACCTCTCGCAAAAGGTCTGTGGCGCTGCAGACACGGAGCCCAGTCCAGACCTGCTGCGGCTGCGGCCACAGCACCGAGAGAAACAGATACGACCAGGCTTCAAGGACGGGATCACCAGCAGCCGCACAAGTACCTCCACCCACAGGTGACGGGGGTCGGTGAGAGAATCTCTTTGGCGGGTCGAGAGGGGAGTGGGGGGCCCCCAAAATTCAGACCCCCCCCCGGGACGTAGAAGCTGAGAGGCGGCTGCAGACCTGGGCTCCCCAAGCAGGCGGGAGCCTGAATCCATTGTGGTAGGTCTGTGCATAAACCCCCTGAGGGAACTGAGCCTGAGAGGCTACCCTGCCCATACCTGACCACCTGAACTTAATCTCACACAGAATAGCAGCCCTGCTCCCGCCAAAAGCCCTAAGGCTGGAAGCAGCATTTGAATCTCAGACCCCAAACGCTGGCTGGGAGGATCCGGAGTCGAGGTAGGTGTGAGGATAATATTCAGAGGTCAAGTCACTGGCTGGGAAAATGCCCAGAAAAGGGAAAGAAATAAGACAATAGAAGGTTACTTTCTTGGAGAACAGACATTTCCTCCCTTCCTTTCTGATGAGGAAGAACAATGCTTACCATCAGGCAAAGACACAGAAATCAAGGCTTCTGTGTCCCAGCCCACCCAATGGGCTCAGGCCATGGAAGAGCTCAAAAAGAATTTTGAAAATCAAGTTAGAGAGGTGGAGGAAAAGCTGGGAAGAGAAATGAGAGAGATGAAAGAAAAGCATGAAAAGCAGATCAGCTCCCTGCTAAAGGAGACCACAAAAAATGTTGAAGAAATTAACACCTTGAAAACGAGCCTAACTCAATTGGCAAAAGAGGTTCAAAAAGCCAATGAGGAGAAGAATGCTTTCAAAAGCAGAATTAGCCAAATGGAAAAGGAAATTCAAAAGCTCACTGAAGATAATAGTTCTTTCAAAATTAAAATGGCACAGATCGAGGCTAATGACTTTATGGGAAAGCAAGATATCACAGAACAAAGAGAGAAGAATGGAAAAAGGAAAGATAATGTGAAATATCTCATTGGAAAAACAACAGACCTGGAAAATAGATCCAGGAGAGACAATTTAAAAATTATGGGACTACCTGAAAGCCATGATCAAAACAAGAGCCTAGACATCATCTTTCATGAAATTATCAAGGAAAACTGCCCTGAGATTCTAGAACCAGAGGGCAAAATAGATATTCAAGGAATCCACAGAACACCGCCTGAAAGAGATCCAAAAAGAGAAACTCCTAGGAACCTTGTGGCCAAATTCCAGAGTTCCCAGGTCAAGGAGAAAATATTGCAAGCAGCTAGAAAGAAACAATTCAAGTATTTTGGAAATACAATCAGGATAACACAAGATCTAGCAGCCTCTACATTAAGGAATCGAAGAGCATGGAATAGGATATTCCAGAAGTCAAAGGACCTAGGACTAAAACCAAGAATCACCTACCCAGAAAAACTGAGTATAATACTTCAAGGGAAAAATTGGTCTTTCAATGACATAGAGGATTTTCAAATTTTCTTGATGAAAAGACCAGAGCTGAAAAGAAAATTTGACTTTCAAACACAAGAATGAAGACAACCATGAAAAGGTGAACAGCAAAGAGAAGTCATAAGGGACTTACTAAAGCTGACCTGTTTACATTCCTACATGGAAAGACAATATTTGTAACTCTTGAAACATTTCAGTATCTGGGTAGTGGGTGGGATTACTTACACACACATGCACACACGCACACACACATAGAGACAGAGTGCACAGAGTGAATTGAAGAGGATGGGATCATATCATAAAAAAAAATGAAATCAAGCAGTGAGAGAGAAATATATTGGGAGGAGAAAGGGAGAAATTGAATGGGGCAAATTATCTCTCATAAAAGAGGTAAGCAAAAGACTCATTAGTGGAGGGATAAAGAGGGGAGGTGAGAGGAAAACACGAAGTCTACTCTCATCACATTCCACTAAAGGAAAGAATAAAATGCACACTCATTTTGATATGAAAACCTATCTTACAATACAGGAAAATGGGGCATAAGCAGGTGGGGGGGGATGATAGAAGGGAGGGCATGGGGAGGAGGGTGCAATATGAGGTCGACACTCATGGGGAGGTATGGGATCAAAAGAGAAGAGAAGTAATGGGGGACAGGATAGGATAGAGGGAAATATAGTTAGTCTTATACAACACTAGTATTATGGAAGTCATTTGCAAAACTACAGAGATTTGCCGTATATTGAATTGCTTGCCCTCCAAAGGGAAGGGGTGGAGAGGGAGGGAGGTAAAGAAGTTGGAACTCAAAGTGTTAGGATCAACTGTCGAGTAATGTTCTTGCCACTAGGAAATAAGAAATACAGTAAAGGGGTATAGAAAGCTACCTGGTCCTACAGGACAAAAAAGAAGACGGAGACAAGGGCAAGGAGGGATGATAAAAGAGAGAGCAGATTGGTCATAAGGGTATTTAGAATGCTTGGTGTTTCGGGGGGGGGTAGGGGATAAAAGGGGAGAAAATTTGTAAGCCAAAATTTTGTGAAAATGAATGTTAAAAGTTAAATAAATAAATTTAATAAAAAAATAAAAAAAAGAAATAGAGAATATGGAGGGAAGATTTGTTAAAGGAGTAAATCTGTAAGGAAAGTAGACTTATAAAAGATGGAATGAGGTGATGCCATGGAGAGGGTACTAGATTTGGAATCATTATGAGCTGAGTACAAATTCTGCCCCAGATAATGATTAGCAATGTGTCCATGATCAAGTTACTTAAACTTTCTTAATCCCAGTTTCCTCATCTGTAAAACCCGAATAATATATCCCACCTTCCAGAAATGTTGAAAGAATCAAATGATTTAACCTGTATAAAGTACAAATATAAATGCTTTCTAAAAATGCTAGCTGCAGTAGCAGTAGTAGTAGCAGTAGTAATAGGAAGAGGAGGAGTTGGAGAAGGAGGAGGAGTAGGAGCAGGAGGAAAAGTAGGAGTAGGAGTAGTACGAGTAGTAGTAATAGTAGTAGTAGTAGTAGTAATAGTAGTAGTAGTAGTAGTAGTAGTAGTAGTAGTAGTAGTAGTAGTAGTAGTAGTAGTAGTAGTAGCATTAGAAGTAGGAAGATTACTACTACTACTACCACCACTACTACTAGTAATAAAATGAATAAGTATGTAAAAGCAATATATCTGTAAGTAAGAAAAAAGTAAACCTTATAAAGAGAGTAAAGTAGTAATAAAATTACAAAGCATGGAATCTTGCTTTTCAAACAAGGAAGATCAAAACATATGAATAGAAGAAAAGCACAAAGTCAAAACTCCTACATCCAAAGCCTGCAAGAAAAATATGAATTTCTCACAAACCCTGGAAGAACTCAAAAAGACTTTTGAAAATCAAGTAAGAGAAGTAGAGGAAAAATTGAGAAGAGAAACGAGAATGATGCAAGAAAATCATGTAAAATGAGACAGCAGCTTGCTAAAGGAGACCCTGCCCCAAAAGAATATTGAAGAAAATAACACCTTAAAACACCCAAATGGCAAAAGGGGTTCCAAATGCAAATGAAGAGAAGACTGCCTGAAAAACAATAACTGACCAAATGGAAAAGGAGTCCAAAAGTTCCTGATGAAAATAATTCCTTAAAAATTAGAATGGAGCAGATAGAATCTAATACCTTTAGGAAAAATCAAGAAATCATAAAACAAAAAAAAAAGAACCAAAAAAAAAAAATAGAAAACAATGTGTAATGTCTCACTGGAAAAACAAACAACCTATGAAATTGACCTAGAAGAGACAAATTAAAGTTTGGTGGACTACCTGAAAACCATTATCAAAAACAAAATAGCAAAGACATCATCTTTCAAGAAATTTTCAAGGGCAACTGCCCTGATATTCTAGAACCACGGGGTAAAATTGATATTTAAAGAATCTACCAACCACCTTGTGAAAGAAATCCCAAAAGGAAATTCTTAGGAATTTTACAGTCAAATTCCAGAGTTGCCAGATCAAGGAAAAATCTTGCAAGTAGCCAGAAAGAAACAATTGAAATATTGTGGAAATACAATCAGAATAACACACGGTCGAGCAGAGATGTTGTATGTTCAAGTGGCTAGATCTTGTGTTATCCTGATTGTATTTCCAACAATACTAGAATAGGTAATCCAGAGATCAAAGGAGCTCTGGGATTCACACCAAGAATCACCTGCTAAGGAAAACTGAGTATAAAATTTCAGAGGGGGAAAATGTATATTCAAAGAAATAGAGGTCTTTCAAGCCTTCTTGATGAAAAGACATTTTAAGGTTGGAATCCCTAAATGCGCTGAATAGAAAATTTGACTTCCATATACAAGAATGAAGAGAATCATGAAAAGGTAAATAGGGAAGAGAAATCACAGGGGACTTACTAAAGTTGAAATGTTTACATGCCTACATGGAAAGATATTTTGTAACCCTTGAGAGTTTTCTTAGTATTAGGATAATTGGAGGGAATATTACATATATACATATAAATACATATGTATTTATGTGTGTATATCTGTGTGACATGTGTGTATATGTGTATACATACATATGTGTATATATGTACATATGTACATCCATATAGCCATCAGATCAATACCCATCTGAGAGCATGGGACTGGCACCCACCATAAGACCAATGGAGACCCTGTGCAACAATGTATCGAACAGACCCCATATCAAGCAGAAAACAGGCCCAATGAGAAGACATCAGTTATTCCAGAACATCGTAATTGTGAGCTGCCACTCCACAGCCCCACACTTTCCCTGGCAGATTGCACTTCAGGTCGGATCCTTATATATCCCTCCTCTTCCCAATCATGCTGTGTATATATATGAGAAAATATGCCTTGGTTTTTGGGGTGGGGGTCTATTAGGACTTTTCTTACCATGTGATTTAATTTCTTTCCCTTGAAATAGCTGTGTCCTCAGGGAAGGCAAACGACCTGTACATTACAGACCTTCACCAGCAAATATGCAGGGGTCTCTTTCCCTTTACTTCTCCCTCTCGAGCCCTTCCTCCCAGGCCTGTCTCTCTGCCCCCTTATCCCCACCGCACCCTCTTTGAGTCTTCTCTGAGTCCCCTTGAAGCTGGTCTTCCCTTTTTCTCCTCAGAGTCCCGAATGCATGGTGGTGCCGCTGCTGGCTCTCTCTTGTGTGGCCGCCTTGCTTTTCAGACAGGTGACCCTGTGTAGTAATGAGACAGAATGGAATCTGGAGTGACCTGAGCTAGATCCCCACCAGTGGAGGCTCTACAGGCACTGGCTGGTGAATAGAGTCACATGAGGGACTTAAACTCACCTCTGTCTTTAGATAGCACATTCACATGTACTATCCTGCCTGGGGGGCTCATCAGGGAGTCAGTGTGCTAAGAAAATAACCCTTCAGTTATGTAATAAAGATGATCTCCCCAGAGATGTTCTGCCTGGGACCTGGAGATCAGGACTCAAACCAGTTATCATTTACTTGGTGCAAAATTCACTTTTATCTTTCTTGCTAGTGACCTGCAAGGACTAGGATTTGATTTTGCCAAAAGTTGACAAATGTGTGGATTTAGAAGTGGGATATCAGCTGTGTGACTGATAAAGTTTTGTAAATGATGTTCCAAAAAATAAAAAAAGAAAGAAAAAGCCTATTCTGTAATTGTCGCTTCCTCTCAGAAAAGCTCTGATAGAAAGAAACAACAGTGTCCCATAAAACCAGAGCATACTCTCTCATAGAGACACAGCATGAATGGGAAGAGGAGATATGGGAAGGGATCGCACCTAAACGGCAAACTTGTGGTAAACAACAAATCATTGTTGAGGTCTTCAGCCCATGATGGATTTGCGTTAAGAAATACTGGACTGACAGAACCACACATGATAACAGACCTATAGGAAGCCATCCAAGACCAAGATGTTGGAAATATGTGCAGATTGAGAGTTTATAATATTACCCAGGATCACAGGCACATCCCCACAAAGCCCTGGAAAAACATATTGCCTATTGAGGATATAGCAGAATTCTTTGTGAACAGAATCAAAGCAGGGATGGAGAATGGACCAAGAGAGGCCTGAAAACAAGAGAACCCCTCATCAGGTGCAGAGGAATGGTCAGAGCAAGGTGAGGACTCAGAAGAGAAAGTCTTAGATGAACGTAAACTAAGTTTTGTTGCCCATTACCCAGGGAAAATGGGATAAAAGTAACCAAAGGCAGAAAAAAGACAGAGCTGCCCAATTCTTACTACCTTACCTTTTTCTCTTCTTGAGAAACCTTTGAAGAAGGACAGAATGAAAATGGCTAAGTAGAAAATTTATAGAAATTAGAAAATATATACTATATATTCATCAATGCTTAGAAATCTATTTCATTGGCAAATAAAAGAGATCAAAGAGATCCTTGATGGATTCAAATCATGTAGCCTAAGAAAATTGCATCCCTCGGAACTGATAGAATTGGTAGGTGAGATTGTTGAACCACTGACGGTGATAGTTGTAAGAAAAGGCCTTGAGAAGAAAACGTTATGTCCTTATTTGTTTTTAAAAAGGAAAAAAAGACTGGAAAAGATCTTGATTGGTTTTGAATATTGTGCTAAATCTTACAGGATTAATTCAATATGTGCAGGCTTACCCTTATGTTTAAGAAATAAAGTTCGGAGGTACTACATAATTAGCAGTTTGCCTGGAAAAAGATCTGAGGGTTTTAGTGAACTTGTAATGTAAAAAGACGTACAGCTTCTGTGATAAGGATGTGATGGTCCCCTGTTCAAGGACCAAATATAGTTTAGCGTTCCTTTCTGAACCCCACATTTTCAGATGGACATGGATGGGCAGGACAGTATCCAACATGGGCAATTTCCATAATAAATAGCTTGGAGCATATGCCTCCTTGAGACTGGTTGAACAATTGGCTGAATTGTTTACCCTGGCAAGAGAATACCAAGGAATAACAGAATAACTCTCTTTAAGTACTTGAAAGGCCTAAAATATAGCAAAGAAATTTGATGTATTCTGTTTGACTCCCAAGAGCAGACCTGCGAGCAGTGTATACATTAAGCCTAAATTTGAATTTGTTCTAAAGAAAAATGCTCCATCACTTAGAGCTATCCAAAAGTGGAGTGGCTGTCATTGTGACTAATGCAAGTTCTTACTGGAAGTCTTGAAGCAGAGGTTGACAGTTAAGTTTCAGTGACCATCCTTTTTCAAGTATGTAGTTTGAATTAAGTAGTCACTTTGTTTCCTTTCAACTCTGAAATTCTCTGATTCTCCCTTGACAATAAGTGCTCATGACAATGCACCTGTCAACAAGATATTTTGAGTAGTTCATTAAGGGAAGTGTTGGTGAGGTTCAGGGTCAACCTTCTTTACCCAAGGAACCTTTGAGTCTGTTAGGATATGTCGTTGAAGTAAAACCACATTGGCAGAGAACTGAGGTGGAGAAACATGGGAGGTTTTGGTAAATGCTCAGGTGACTAGTTTTTGATCTTGTATAATTCCTGAAAATGGAGCATCTCAAAATTGTGTTATTGGAATCATTTCAAGAGTGAGATGGACAGTGTGAGGGTTGTTTGTTTTTTGGTTTTTTTTTTTTTTGAGAATACTCAGTAATATCTGCTTAGTTCATCGTGCTTTAGTGCATGATGGAGAAGGTGCTTCTGACTGTGTTAGATGTAAAAAGGCTGCTTCAGGAATTGGTAGTCAAGGATGAGTGACTGCATAGTAGATAAATCTGTTGCTCCAAATAGTTGCCATTTTATTATCAGTGAATGTCATCACAAGGTAGTGGTGAAAAGCACTGGTTTACTTAAAATAGAAAAATAATTCAGTTGACATTCTGGTAGTCTTCCGAACTTATTAGCAGCAAATGCGAGTTAGATGCCTCTTTAGGTAAGTCAGAGGGGACTGCAAAGAAATGACAAAACAAACCATACACAAATTGGACACATTTCAAGCAAACTTTAGTGGGTTGAAAAGTGAGGATTAACCCTTGGTCTCCCACAGATAGGAACGGGGTTCTCAAAGTGTTTTCAGTTCAGGGAATGTGGCTCTAGGTCTGAGGGGGTGTCTGGCATTAGACCCGCTACTGATCCCTAGTGGTATAAGTGCTAATGACACACAGGAAAATCCCTGAAGCTTGCAACAGTCTAATGGTGGGCCTTGGTTCTTTTTCTCTATGTAGAAATAATGGCAACACTGATGATGATAACAATAACTCACATTTATGTAGCAATAAACTATGTGCCAGACACAATGCTAAGCACTTCAGGAGCAATTTACAATTGCTTCATTTGATTCTCACAACTGTGGGAAGTAGCTGCTATTATCACCCCCATTTTAAAGTTAAGATAATAAAGAAAAAATTATTTGTCCAGCATCACCAGATCAGACAAAGACAAAATAAAAGGCCTTGGAAAAATATTAATGTTAGGTAGGAATGGTGGAATTTAATTTTATAATTAATGGTCAATTCATGAATAATATTCATGTTACAATTTCGCATTCCTTCAGTAAGTTCCAGGGGAAGCAGTATCACGGATTGATCTCTGGAGCAAGAAAGTCTACGTTCATATTCTGCCAGTAAAACACACTAGTCATGTAACTACACCTATGAATCCTCTGGGCAATATTCTATGATCATAAATTGGAAGACAATTGCTGATCCAATGAATGGTAGAAGTTTTCTCTCTGAGAGTTCCCTAATTAACTGCCATGAAGGAAATCCAGACTCAAACACAATACAGCCTCATAACTTTGAGAATTCAAATACTAAACACTCAAATAATGAGTAACATATCTTTATTTTTCTGTATTCATATGCATATAACATTCTAATATGAGATTTTTCTGACTAAAATAATAGAAATAATAAGGCATTTATACCTACATATGCGTACAAACACACACACACACACACACACACACACACACACACACACGAAATTCATTGATTCCGTACTTGACAATGAATTTATCTACCTCTAATTGGGGCTGCTAGATGGTGCAGTGGATAGAGTACCAGTGCAGGCATCAGGAGGACCTGAGCTGAAATCTCACTTCAGACACTTGATACTCAATAGCTGTGTTACCTTGGGCAAGTTACTTAACCGCAATCGCCTCATCCTGGGTCATCTCCAGTCATCCTGATGAATATCTGGTCACTGGATTCAGATGGGTCTAGAAGAGAAGTGAGGCTGGTGACATACACAGGGCTCTCTCACTCAAAACAAAGTCAAGTGCAAGTCATGCCATTATTTCTCTGATGGCATGGTCTTCTTTGGCAATGAAGGAGGAATACACATCTACCTCTAATTACTTCTACTAAATATGTTTGTGTTTCTGTGTATGAGAAATCACCAATTTTATTTCCCCACCCTTTGGATTAAGCACCACTATGTGCTAGACACTGTGTTAATCTCTTTGCTAATATTTCCTTTGATCCTCACAACTGTAGGAGATTGGTAGTTTTATTTTCATTTTACTGTGTCTTGCCCAGGACACAGCAGTAAAGGACCCGAGGACAGGTTTGTACTTAGACAGTCTTGACTCCAGACCAGCTGCCACCTAGTTGCCCTCATTTCATAGAATGGTAGTTTGAACAGAAAAGAAGGAAAGCTATCTTTTACAAAGCAAAGTATAGAAGCACAGTGATTTTGGTTGTTGATTTCCCTTCCTTTTGAAGGAAATGGGTGTGGAGAAGTATTTCACTCTTTTATTCATAAATAAATATGGGAAATGAAAAAAAGGCATTAATGAGGAAATCTCTTTAAGTAAGATGCATACACATGAGCACAAAGATTGCTTTATACAACTTTGGATGATAAAATTATATGTTTTAATAAATATCCCTTCTTATTTCTTACTGAAAAGAGAACTCAGATTTTTAAATGAAAGCACTCTCCCCCCCCCCCCATATGATTTTAGGACTTTTCTTAGGAAATACAGGAGATCATTGCTGATTATCTCTCCTGCTAGAAGGCCCCCACACACACACCGACAGAGTGAACTGAGTTTAGCCATTGAAAATTTATGTGAATGAGAGAAAAGAAATAGGACATAACATAATCTTTTCACTACTGCTTTTAAAAAGGCTAGGTGAACCTACAGGGTGAGAGGAAGGGAACATTTTGATCAAATACCTAATTGAAGAATAACACATTGTCTACGGAAACGTTTGTCATTACTTCACCATCTCTGGTCTTATCTTTGAATTGAGGTTGAAAATTGAATTCCATGCAGAGAAAATATGCATGAACACATATATGCAGCAGACGTGCATATTTGTGTATGTCTATATGTTTATGTGTGGATATAGGTAGATACAGATATAGATACAGATTAGATACAGATATGAACATAAATATAGATATAGATTTCAGATACCCATTACATATGCATAGGGATAGGAATATAAGGACATGGATGTAGATACACATACAGATATGTGTTCCATATATACCAATATGGACATAGATACAGATGAGCTATCGATATGGACATAAATATAGGTATAGATTAATATAGATATAGGTACAGATACAGATTGGATATATATGTAGAAATAGGACCATATACAGATTAGACACAGATATCGATATAGATATGAATACAGATACACTGATATAGATGGGAAGATACATACAGATACAGTTCATATATAGATCTGGACATGAATGTATATAGATAGATAGATAGGTAGGTAGATAGATGGAGATAGATATAGCTGCAGACACAGATTGGATGGACATAGAAATGAAAACATAAGCATATTAGAGAGGGATATAGATATGGACATGAGTATAAATGTACATACAGATAGGTATAGCTATAGACACAGAATAGGTAGATATGGAAATAGAAACATAAGCAGATTAAACAGGGATGTAGACACACATATAGATAGGTATATGAATATAGATACACTGATATAATATAGAGATACATATAGATACAGATATAGGTTAGATATAGATATGTATATGCATATATATAAGTATATATATATACATACATCTATACATATATATATATATGTATGCATGTATAGATGCAAAAATTATCTTGGAATTGAAAGAGCTGGGTAATAGGGTAAATTCAGGAAAACACATTAACACCAAACCCTTTCAATGCCCATGTCCCAAGGGAAAACATCAAACCTTCTCTCAGTCTTTACGTACTGAAGGTTATGAGTCTAGCCCTGTCCCAGGCCTCAGCTTCAGGGGAACATGGAAGGTTAATAACTTGCTCCTCTGCTGACCACTAAAAGTGGCTCACCTTGCTGTCTAGCTCACTTTTCTTGATCACCTCAGATACACGGAGGGATTGGGGCTTCTGTCACCAATACTCCCAACTAGGATGGCGGGGTGTTCTTGGACAGAAGGAAAGTGGTACAAGCACTTCTCAAGCCAGGTGCATCAGGAATTGGGGACCTCTGGGAAGTGAGTCAGTCGTGCTGCCTCGGTGTTATTCTCCTGGCCTCACCAAGAGAGGAGGAGGATTCTCATAGGCCATAAAGTCCTAAAATCCAAGAGGCCTCTGCTGGGATGCCAAAGGCCATGCCATTGTTTTCCCCTGCTTTAACCTCCTCCTTCAAGAATCCCCAGCATCCTTGTAAAACTCCTTCTTGGTCATCTTGGAGATGAATTACACCGAGGAGAGGATCGTGTGTGTGGCGCTGGAGGTGAGAGGGCAGATGACCTAGCCTCTTTATCTCTCCCCATTATCACCCCCAAATCTGAAGATTTCAAGTACAGAGGGCATCTTTTGATTTTGGGAGGAACCAACTGGCACCTCATTGGTCTGAAGTGACTAAACAGAATGCTGTTTACAGCAATTTGGGGCAGAAATTGTGGGGGCACCATAGAAATGGCTATCTGTCCAGGGTCTAGGTGTGCATGGTGGTCTATGACCCTTGTGCTGCTCACGGTCTCTTCCTAACCACAGAAGAAAAGCTGTGGAGCAGGGGTTGCAATGAGCAGGTGCAGCTGGGACACGGTGATACCAAGAAAGCGGAAGCCCCTAAACTCATGGAAGTCCGTAACAAGGAAGTGATGGTGTCCGCTGACTGTGGGAGGAACCACACTCTGACTTTGACAGAAACTGGCTGTGTGTTTACTATTGGAGAGAACAAGATGGGGCAACTTGGCCTTGGACGACAGCAATGCCATTCTGAGCCCTGCACAGTTAATGAACAACAGCCAGCCAAAGAGGAAAATGACTTGTGGCGATGAATTCAGCATGATAATGGACTGCAAAGGAAAACTCTACTCCTTTGGGTGCCCTGAATATGGTCAGCTGGGACACGTTTCTGACAGGAAATTCATTGCCCGGCCTCAGAGGATAGTATGTGACTGTGAGTTGGTCCCCTGCTAGTTGCCATCTGCATTGAAATGACAAAAGATGGACAGATTTTGCCAGTCCCCAATGTCGTTGTCTGAGATGTTGCCTGTGGCACTAATCACACTCTGGTTCTAGACTCTTAGAAACGTGTTATCTCTTGGGCGATTGGAGGGAATGGCTTGCTGGGCCATACAGAGCACAAGGATGTCCCTGTGTGGTGAAGCTGTTCAATTTCCTGGGCCGGGAAGCCAGGCAAATCTTCACTGGCTACCCCTGCTACTTCAAAGTCAGTGAAGTTGGTGGCTTGTTTTTCTGGGGTGCTGCCAACACTTCTCTGGAGTTCACCATGTATCTCAAAGCTGCTCAGGACCTCTGTCGCTGGAGAATTACCAACTTAGCTTGTGGGAAGAGTAGTATTATCCTGGCTGCAGATGAGAGTATCATCAGCTGGGGCCTGTCTCCAACCATTGGTGAATTGGGCTACTGCTATCACAAGCCCAAGTCTTCCACAGCTGCCCAAGAAGTGGAAACGCTTGATGGCATTTACACAGAGTACATTGCTATATGCTACTCACACCTTTTGGTGAATGGGAGGGAACAGAGGGAGACTAAAAATTAAAGTAAAAAAAACCTCCCTGAATATAATTCCTGCATCCTCTCTTGATGCTGGGGGCAGCAAGGCTGCCACCAGGCTCTCCACGCCCCTCCAGGCAGTCAGCATTGTCAGTGTGCCCTGGAACACTAAGAAGGCTGATGAGACGAGATTCCTCAGTGAAAAAGTCGCAGATGCTCCTATTTGTTAGTCTTGCCAGGTTCACTTTTATAAGCAAATTCAACATCAGCTACCTTTTTACTGTAGAATCTCCGAAGTCTTTCTCTCCCCCTTTCTCTACTTTCTCCCTTCCCCTACCCCAAATGTTCAGTTAAAATATTTGCTTTCAGTTGAGGACTTTAGGATTCCCAAAATAGGCACACAAAAAAACAAAAAACAAAAAGTAAACCCCTGTTCTTCCAAGACCATCTTTGTTAAAATTCCCACTTCCAAGAAAGTCTTGTAAAAAAAGACTCCCTCTTCCAAGTGCGTTCTCTTGCTCCAAATGGAAAGAGATTCTGCAGAGGTTCTTTGCAACTAAATATACCTATTCATGCAATTTTTCCTTTCATATTGACTCCAACAATGACGTTGTGCAGGGTTAGCTATTGTGCTAACAGCCTAACAAGTGAAATTTGATTTATTTTCCTAAGTAGGAAGCTTTTCCTACGACAGACATTTAATCATAGAAAGAACAAAATAAGGCTTTTCCAAAGCGTTGAAAACAACACTGACTTATGACAAAATATATGGCTACCAGTATCCTGTGACTTTTAAGAGATACTGAAAGATCATTGCACTCAAAATCCATGCTCCTGTCTGCCAGCTAAACGATTTCAATCTATTATTTTTCAAGAGTCACAGAATCAATATTGGAAGGAAAACCCAAAGTTTCTCCCAATGAATTCATACAACTCATCAACAAAGAGAGTTTTCAAGAACTTCCCCAAATGGTCAGAAGCACAATGAAGAGGAATCTCTGTGGTTTCCTACTTTATCAGTATTTGAACTGAACCTGCCCCTTGATTCCAGGCCACAGCCGCCCTTAGCCACCTGTCCACCTTTCACCTCCAATAACCCCCACTTCATCTGTCCTCTCGTTCCCGCACCAGTCTCCTGCTCAGCTACCTAGTCCCCCGGCCTCATTTCCCTCCACCGCCAAACCAGCCTCAGCCCCAGTGGCTGCACAGCCTTCACCGCCCCCATGACCACATCATCCTCCTCTCATGTGTGGCAGACCCACCACCAGGACTCAGACGCCACCATCAACTGCCAGATCAAGCTGGAGCTCTATGCCTCCTGTGTCTACCTGTCCATGTCTTACTACTTTGACCCATATTATGCAGCGTTGAAGAATTTTGCCATTTACTTCCTCCACCAGTCCCACTAGGAGAAGGAGCACGCTGAGAAGCTGATAAAACTTCGGAACCAGCACAGTGGCTGCATCTTCCTGCAGGACATCAAGTAACCCGACCAAGAAGACTGGGAGAGTGGACTGAATGCAATGGAGTGTGCTGTGTACTTGGAAAAAAAGTCAGTCAGTCGTTACTGGAATTGCACAAGATGACAAATGACAAGAATGTCCCCCATGTATATGTTTTCCTCAAAACCCACTACCTGGACCAAAAGGTAAAGTCCATCAAACAACTGAGTGATCACTTAACCAACGTGCACAAAATGCCCTCCCCCCACAGCCCCTCTCCCCATTCCGTCAGGACGGAATATCTTTTTGACAAGCACACCCTTGGAGACAGTGACAATGAGAGCTAAGTCACATCTGGCTCCCCAACACCTGGAAACTGTGGGCATGACTCCTCCTGTATTTCAGGGCACGCATATTTTGGTTATCTGACCATAATCTGTATCAAAAAACTACCACAATATACATCCCAATAAAGTGACCTGGTACTTATGAGGAAAAAAAAAAACAATACCCCAATCAATAGTAATCTCAAAGGTTTGAAGATCACCACTATGGTGAAGATAACCCATGAAGACCTGAGGAATCCCATGGCATTTTCGACAGCCCTCCTTATTAGAAAGTGTTTTCTTTGTGTAGAGCTGAAAACTACAATTTATTACCTAAGGTAAGTGGATTTTGTTTCTGGAAGACACTGTTCATATGCAAGCATTCCTGGGGATGGGGTGAATACATTAACACTTGGAGCTTAGTTGAATTTCTCTGGTTTCTGATTGTCCCTTAGGGGAGTAGGTAGGACTGTGAAAGCGACATAGACCTGTTAAATTTTTTGATGTCATAAGGCTAAGTCAGAGGCAGGGAAAAGGGGAAGAAAAAGGGTGAAAAGAGAATTAGTAACATTTGAGGATATTGTGAAAATCCAGAGCTGCTCTTTTGGAAATGAAGACGTGGTGGCTAGGTGGCCCAGGCAGCAAGGATGCTGAATCTGAAGTCAGGAAGACCTGAGTTCAGATCCTATCACAGACATTTGCTAGCTGGTTTACCATGCACAAATCACTTTTCTTCAGTTTCCTTGTATGCAAAACTGGGACAATAATTGCACCTACCTCCCGGGGCTCTTATGAACATCAAATGAGATAACCTCTACAATCCTTTAAGTCCTTTATTAATGGCAACTTCTTATTTTCTGTACAAAAAAAAAATGAATTTTCATAAAGAAAATCCTCTTTTCTTACTTGTCTTGTTAATATTATTAGGAAAGACTTTGTCCTTGCTTCCTGTTCGTGAAGAATTCTTAATTACCATTTTTGAGAGCAAACGCTGGTGTACTGGGGAAGCCACCAGTCCAAAGAAACCCTGCACTGGTTCCTTTAGAAAGGATGAAATTCCCACTCAATGACTGGTTTGATAAGTCCTAGTTTCCTTTAGAGTTTACAGGAATCTTTCGGTGGTCTTTGATAGGAAAATGGTGAGTGAACATTGAGTCACCCTGCTGTCCAGTCCTTTGCTGCTGTCAACAGAGACTGGTACCCGAAGGCCATCCCTACTAAATCAAAACTGATCTCAGATGCAGCCAATTGTGGACTAGGCAGGTGAAGGAAGAATGGGTCCGTGTTGTGTGCCTTTCATCAGGCTGAATCACCTGGCTTATCCTGAGTCCTATCTCTAGGTTTCATAGCCTTGGAAGAACGTAGAGAAAAAAGAATAAGTTGTTTGCTAATTAACCTCAGAGTATATAAATAGGGGTCCTGCTGCCCAATGTCCTCTGCAGGTGAGTTTCTTAATATAGAGCCCTGAGTGTTCCAGTATGGATTACTCTGCCTCCCTTCGTCCAATTGTGTTATGACATTTTGTGAAGAGGTTCACAAGTGACCAGAGGCTGTTGGTTAGAAGCTAATCTCTTACACTGGGGATTGGGGGTATATATCACTTACTCCAAACTTTGTTCATAGCCATTATGATTCATTCAGCAGCACAGGCCTATTCAGAGAAGCATTTTTTATCCATGTGGCTAGGTGGGGGCACTTGAGTTTCATTGATGGGGCATAGAAACATCTCAATAGAGAGATGGATGAAACACTTACTAAGTTCTTGTTCACCTCTGCGAGGATCCGTGCTATCAAGAAATACTGATGAGGAGGAGAAAACAGAAAAGAAGAGAGGAAGAGGCACAAAAAGGTCAAGAAAGAAGAAAAAGATAAGGAAAAGAAGGCAAAAGATAATGAAAAGGAAGGAGATAGTAGGAACTGGAGAGAGAGGAGGCAAGGATGCAAAAGTGTTGGAGAAAAGGGAGCAGAGGAAAAGGAATATGGTGATGAGACACAGATGAGGGGGAGGACTACGAGGAGTAAAAGCAGGAAGAGAGGATGAGAAGGAAGAGGAGGAGGAGGACAACCACACCATCTGCAAGGAAAGAAGAAGGTATGACCAGGCAGCTCCTAGCAAGGGGAGGGGTTTTGTGGCCTTTGAGGGTCCCCCTCCCCTCCTGTTGGGAGTTTACCACTCAAGAAGCAGGATTGATTTGGTTTCTGGAGGTTTCCCAACCTGGCTTGGGACAGCCTTCCTTTAGTCCAGGAAGACCTTAGTCATCCCAGTTGGGAGTGGTAGTGACAGTCGCCTCTACCCTCTCAGTGTATCTGAGGTGCGCCAGACATCAACATGAGACACCCTTGGTGGTCATCAGATGGGTGAGTTATTGATCCCACCATGACCTCCCCTAGAGCTGGGGCCTAGATCTCAACTAGACTCAAAAACAACTTTCAGTCCCTGGGGTGGGGGAGTGGGAGGGGTGGAGCTATAGGAGGCTGGGTTGATAATGAGTGTAGGGGGAAAGTGAAAAGGGATAGGGTAGATTGTGAGGGGGATGTGAGGGAAGTTCTGGTGCCCTAACTTGGTTGGCTCATGGGCATTGAAACCTGCTTCAGTGTTATTTTGTTACACCCTGTTTTTCTATTTTAAATAAATTAACCATTTTCACCTTTACAGTGTAATTTTACAGAATTAATTATAAAAAGTAACTCACATACTGTCCCTCCCTTACCCCACTTGGGTTGAATGAATTTACATTTTTATGTAACTTGGAAATTTTCAAAATCCTTTACACATATTATTAAATAATAAATATGGCTTAATCTTTAGAGGAAGAAATTCAAAGGACTTGGGTATTCATTAGAATAAGTTTCAGGAGATGTGAACCCTCAAGCAAGCTTAAAAGCTTGTGAGCTGCTAAGGGGTCACTTCCTGGTGTGCTTTTGTCTCTGGGATTTTATTTTTTCATTGATAGTCGTGTGTGGAAAGCTCTCGCCCATAATCAAAACGTTCTGAATACTTTTTCCACACTCATATTTTTTCTGATTATACCAGGTGCTGTGCTGTGTGTCAACATGCAAATTGCTCATATAATATTGTTCATTTCGTTTAAACATTTGCATCCCTGTGCTCTGGAGATCCTGGGCTCCGTAACAAGGCCCAGTGCTTGGGCCGAACAGCTGGTTTGTGTAGCAGGTGTGCAGGCACCAAGAGGAAGATATGGTTGAGCAAGTCATGCTGTAGACATTTTGAGGAGAATGTCAAATGCAAGATGGGACATAGGAGTAAATAAAAAGAGTATTAGTTAAACTTTATTAAATGTTTCGCTAGGTACGCATTTCATCACCTACAATAATTGCTACTAATGAAAATGCTAGGGAATTATGCAACCCTTTACTACAATCAGAACATGGCAAGAAAATACAATGACATCCTTCTGAGAGAAGAAAATATCCCAAATCACAAGAGAGGTCTGTTAATTGAATAAGCATCACCTTGACAGTTCTTGATTCAGGATCAGCAGCATTCTTTAGAGGGCATGACTCAAAGAGTTACTCTATGTACAGCAAGTGGTGATGTCAAACAACTTTTCCACCCTATAGTCTGTAATATGGTGACCGTAACACCCCCAGGAACCCAGCTTCCAAGGGAATAGGATAGAAGGGAATAGAAAATGAATCAGATAAATTGAATGAAAAGAAGACAGAGAAGATTTGGGATGCGTGAAGAATTTCAGAGACTAAATATCGGGAGGAAAAATTTAGGAAAAGTTTAGGAACAATTGAATATGAACTTGAGCTGATGGAACAAGCGGTAGACTCCATCTAATCAGAATTCCAGATGGAGAAGAATCCCGAAAACCATCTCAAAAGGAGGAAGAAATTTCAAAGAAATGCAGAAGATATATAAAATAAGAAAATGAAAGTGAAACACACCGATAAAGATAGAAGGAATGTTACAATTGGATGCGTCTGCCTATATGCTGCTTAGAGAACTCACAGAAATAATTGGATATGACTGTCTAGTTTTTACGTGGTTAAAAAGTAAAGTGAATCAACCATAAAGGAAATAGAGAACATGGAGGGAAGAGTTGTGAAAGGAGTAAATCTCTAAGGAAAGTAAACTTATAAAAGGTGCTATGTGGTGATGCCATGGATAAGGTACTAGATTGGGAGTCAGTATGAACTGAGTACAAATTCTGCTCCTGGAAATGATTAGTGATGTGACCATGATCGAGTCACTTAAATTTCCATAGTCTCAGTTTCCTCATCTGAAAAACCATAACAATGCCTCCCACCTTCCATAGATTTTCAAAGGATCAAAAGTTTTTATATGTATAAAGTGTGTGCAAATATTAATTCTCTACATATATGCTATATGTAGTAGCAGTAGTAGTAATAGTAATAGTAGTTGTAGTAGTAGTGGTAGTAGTAGTAGTAGTAGCAGCAGTAGTAATAATAAAGGGGATATGCATGTAAAAGAAATATACCCATAAAGCAAGCAATAACGTCAATCTTATTAATTTAGTAAAGTAGTAATAAAACCAAAAAGCATAGAATCTTACTTTGGTCACAAGGAAGATCGAAACATACAAGAAGAAGAAGACAACAAAGTCAAAACTCCTACATCCAAAGGTTGTAAGAAAAATATGAATTGGTCACAGGCCCTGGAAGTCGTGAAACAGGATTTTGAAAATCAAGTAACAGAAGAAGAGGAAAAATTGGGAAGAGAAATGAGAATGATGGAAGAAAATCATATAAAATGGGTCAACAGCTTGCTATACCCACCACCAAAAAATAATGAAGAAAATTACACCTTAAAATACCCAAATGGCAAAAGAGATCCAAAAAGCAAATGAAGACAGGACTGCCTTAAAAATCAGAATTGAGAAAATGGAAAAGGAGGTCCAAAAGCTCTCTGATGAAAATAATTGCTTAAAAATTAGAATGGAGCAGATCGAAGCTAACGACTTTATGAAACATCAGGAAACTATAAAACAAAACTAAAAGAATGAAAAAATAGAAAACAATGTTAAATATCTCACTGGAATAACAAAGAACCTGTAAAATAGTTCCAACAGACACAATTTAAAATTTTTTGGACTACCTAAAAGCCATGATCAGAAAAAAAAAGAACAAACTAGGCATCATCTTTCAAGAAATTATCAAGGGAGACTGCCCTGATATTCTAGAATCGCAGGGTAAAACAGACATTGAAAAAAATCTTCACATCACCTTCTTAAAGAGATTTCATAAGAAAAACTTCTAGGAATATTGTAGTCAATTTCCAGCATTCCCAGGTCAAGGAAAAAATGTTGCAAGCAGTCATAAAGAAACAATTGGAGTATTGTGGAAATACAAGCAGGATAACACAAGATCTAGCAGACATGCTATAATGTCCAAGCTGCCAGATTTGTCTTGTCCTGATTTTATTTCCACAGTACTGGAATAGTATATTCCAGAGGTCAGAGGAACTCTAGACGTCAAACCAAGTAATTCCTGGGGGGAAAATGTACATTCAGTAGAACAGAAACCTTTCAAGCCTTCTTTATGAAAAGACCAGGGCGGAATAGAAAACTTGATTTTCAAGTACCAAAATCTAAAGAATGAAAAGGTAGAGAGGAAAGAGAAATCATAAGGGACTTATGAAAGTTGAAGTGTTTATATTCCTACATGGAAAGTTATTTGTAACCCTTGAGAGTTTTCTCAGTATTAGGATAGTTGGAGGGAAAATTGTATGATATTGTATATATGTACATACACATATCTGTATGTATGTGTATGTGTGGTGTGTGTGTATATGTCCATATGTATATACACATACACATATGTACGTATGTACACATGTATATGTATATAGCCATCAGATCAAAACCCAAGTGAGAACATATTAGCCATTACAAGACCAATGCAGAACCTGTGCAGCCATGTATCCAACAGTGTATCCAATGTATTCCCATACCAAGCAGAAAACATGCCGAATGACAAGAAATCAGCTATCCTGGAACATCACAAGTGTGAGCTGCCCCTCCACATGGAACGCAGACCATGCTTTCCCTACAAGTTTGCCCTTTAGGTGGGATCCTTACACATCCCTCCTATGCGCATTCATGCTGTGTCTATATATGAGAGTATATGCCCTGGTTTTATTGGGGGGAGTGTTATGATTTGTCTTTCCATGTGATTTACTTTAATAACTTTCCCTTGAAATACTCATGTCTTCAGGGAAGTCCCACAACCTGAATATTGCAGTCCTGCACTACCAAACACAGGATTCCATTTCCCTTTGCTCCTCCTTCCTCTGCCCTTCCTCCCTGCAACTTCTCTCTCTGCACCTTTATCACCACCCTGCCCTCTTTCAGTATCCTCTGAGTTCCCTTGAAGTTAGTCACCAGTTTTCTCCTTACAGACCAAAGAGACAGCGGTGCCATTGGTGACTCCTGAGTGCTCAGTGCTTTGATTTTCAGATGGGTCACCCTGTGCTGTAAAGACAGGAGATGGAGTCTGGAGTGAACTGGCCTACGTCATCCCCAGGGGAGGCTGTGCAGGCACTGGCTGGTGAAAAGAGTCTTGACTTAAGCTCACTTCTGCCCTTAGATAGCACATTCACAGTTACTATCCTGCCTGGGGGCTCACCATGGAGTCAGTATCCTAAACAAATAACTCTTAAGTTATGAAACACAGAGGCATCTCTGCAGAACTGCTCTGCCGGGGATCCAGAGATCAGGACTCAAACCACCTATCATTTACTTGGAGCAAGATTGACTTTTGTCTTTCTTCCTAGTGACCTGGAAGGATTAGGATCTGATTTTGCCAAAGGTTGATAGATGTGCCGATTTAGGGGAACTGAGATTTCAGCTGTGTGACAGATATAGAGCTGTCAATGGCATTTCAAAAAAAAAAAGAAGACTAAAAGAAAGTATACTGTGTAATTGTGGCTTCAGCTGAGAAAACCTCTGATAGAACCAAACCGCTGCGCCTTATAAAACCAGGGCATATTCTCTTGCAGACACATACCATGAATTGGAAGAGGACATATGGGTAGGGATCCCACCTAAAGGGCAACTTGTGGGGAACAACAGAGATCATTGTTGAGGTCTTCAGCCCATGATGGAGTTGTGTTAAGGAATCCTGGTGTGACAGGACCACACATGATAACAGACCCATAGAAAGCCATCCAATTACAAGAAGGTGGAGATTTATGCAACTTCAGAGTCTACAAGTTTACCCAGGGTAACAGCTAGATCCCCACAAAGACAAAAAATACCTTGGAACCACATATTGGCCATTGAGGACATAGCAGACTTCTTTGTGGACAGTATCAAAGCAGGGGTGGAGAGTGGACCAAGACAGCCTTGAAGTAAAGAGAACCCCCCATCAGTTGCAGAGAAATGGTCAGGGCAAGGCGATGGTTCAGAGGAGAAAGTCTCCCATGAAGATGCAACTAGGTATTGCTGCCCATTACCCAGGGTAGATGGGATAAAATTAAAGGAAAGCAGAAAAAAAGACAGAGCTGCCCAATTATTATGCTTTTTTCTCTGCTTGTAAAACCTTTGAAGAAGAAAGGACAGAATGAAAATTGCTAATTAGCAAATTAGTACAAATTAGATAATATTTAATATATATTCATAAATTTCTACAATTTTATTTCATTAGTGAATTAAGTAAGGAAATCAAAGATATCCTTGATAAATTCAGATCATGGAGCCTAAGAAAATTACCTCCCTGGGAAGTGACAGAATTGCTGGGTGAGATTTTTGGACCACTCTTGATGATATTTGCAAGACTGTTTAGCATAGGAAGGCCTTGAGAAGAATAACTACTGTCTCGATTGTCTTTACAAAAGGATAAAAAAGAATGGAAAAGATCGTGACTGGCCTCAAATACTGGCTAAATTTAATAAGATTACTTTCAAGATTGTAAGTCTTACACTTGGTTTTGTGAAATAAACTGCTGAGGTAGTATGTCATTAGCAGTTTGCCTGAAGAAAGATCTGAGAGTATTAGTGAACTTGTAATGTCAAGAATGGTAAAGCTTCTGGAATAAGGAGGTGATGGTCCCCTGGTGAAAGCCCAAATAGAGTCTAGTGTTCATTCCTGAACCCCACATTTTCAGAAGGGCATGGATTAGCTGGACGGTATCCAGACATATGCAGTTTCTATAATAAATAGCTTGGGGCACATGCTGCCTTGAGATTGGTTGAACAATTGGTTGAGTTGTTTATCCTGGCAAGATAAGACCACGGAGTAACAGAATAACTCTCTTTAAGTACTTGAAAGGCCCAACTAATGGAAGAGAAATTTGATTTGTTCTGTTTGACGCTCAAGGACAGACATGGAAGCAATGTATACATGAAGCCTATATTTCAGTTTGTTCTAAAGAAAAATGCTCAAGCAATTAGAGCTATCCAAAAGCGGGATGACTGCCATTGAGAGTAGCGCAAGGTCTTATTGAAAGTCTTGAAGCAGAGGCTGACAGTTAAGTTGCGATTGTCACCCTTTATCAAGTATGTAGTTTGAATTAAATGCTCACTGGGTTTCTTTTCAACTCTGATATTCACCGCTTCTCCTTTGACAATCACTGTTCATGAAAACGAGCCTGTCAACGCAATATTTTTAGAAGTTCATTAAAGGAAAATATGGTCAGGTTCAGGGGTCAACCTGCCTTTTCCAAGGCAACTTTGACTCAGTTAGCATATGTCGTTGAAGTAAAACCACATTGGCAGAGAACTGAGGTGGAGAAACATGGCAGGTTTTTCTAAATGCTCAGGTGACTAGCTTTTGATCTTGTGTAATTCCTGTAAATTAAGCATCACAAAATTGTATTCTTGGAATACTTGCAGGAATGAGATGGAGAGTGTGAGGGTTTTTCTGGAGAATATTGAAGAATCTCTGCTTAGTTCATCAGTTCTTGTGTGCGTGAGGGAGAAGGTACTTCTGACTGTGTTACATGTGAAAAGGCTGTTTCAGGAGTTGGTAGTCAGAGATGAGTGACTGTTTAGTAGATAAATTTATTGCTCCAAAGAGTTGCCATTTCATTATCAATGGATGCCATCACATGGTAGAGGTGAAACTCACTAGTTTACTTAACATAGAAAAACTGTTGAATTGGCATTCAGGGACTCTTCCCCACTTATTAGCAGCAAATGCTTAATAGGTGCCTCTTTTGATAAGTCAGAGGGGACTGCAAAGAAATGACAAAAGAAACAATACACAAATTGGACATATTTCAAGCAAACTTCAGTGGGATGTAATTTGAGGATTAGCCCTTGGTCTCCTACAGATAGGAACTTGGCTCTCAAAGTAGTTTAGATTCAGGGTATGTGGCTCTAGGTCTGAGAGGGTGTCTGGCATTAGACACACTGCTGACCCCAAGTGGTAAAAGCGCTAATGGCACACAGGAAAATCCCTGAAGTTTGCAGCAGTCTAATGGTGGGGCTTGGTTCTTTTCCTATATGTAGAAATAATAACAACACTGATGACGATAATAATAACTTACATTTCTGTAGCATTAACTATGTGCCAGGCACAACTCTAAGCACTTCAAGAGCAATTTACTACTACTTCGTTTGTTTCTCACAACTGTAGATGATATAAGGAAAAATTACTTGTGCAGGGTCACCACATCAGACAAGGACAAAACGGGAGGGCCTTGGAAATATGTTAATGTTAAGTAGGAATGGTGACATTTAATTTTAGAAGTGGTCAATTCGTGAATACATATTCATGTTACAATTTAGGATTCCCTCGGTAACATCCAGCGGAGGCAGTATAACAGACTGGTCTCTGGAGAAAGAAAATCTGAGTTCATATTCTGCCAATAAAATGCACTAGACAGTTAATATCACCTTTCAGTCCTCTGGGCAATATTGTACGACTATGTGTTGCAAGATAATTACTGATCCCCTGAATGGTAGAAGTTTTCTCACTGGGCATTGTCTAAACAGCTACCATGAACCAAATCCAGACACAAGCAAAGGGCAGCCTCATAACTTTGAGAACTCCCATAATAAACAGTCAAATAATGAGTAGCATATCTTCATTTTTATATATTCATATGCATATACCTTACTAAAATACAAGATTTTTCTGACTAAAATCATAGAAATAACACGGTATTTAAATATATGTATGAGTACATACACATCTATGAAATTCATTGTTTCAGTACCTGGCAATGAATTTATTTACCTCTAACTAATTCTAGTAAATGTTTGCGAGTGTGTTTATGAGAACACCAATTTTTTCCCCCACACTTCGGATTAAGTACCAACATGTGCTAGACACTATGTTAATCACTTAACTAATATTTCCTTTGATGCTCAAAACTGTAGGAGATAGGTATTATTATTTTCATTTTCCTGTGTCTTGCCCAGGACACAGCAGTAAAGTGCCAGAGGCCTGGTTTGAACTTAGATATTCTAGACTCCAGACCAGCTATCACCTAGTTGCCCTCATTTAATAGAAAAGTAATTTTTACAGATAAGAAGGAAAGATCTCTGTTACAAAGCAAAATAAAAAGCACAGTGATGAGGGTTGTTGTTTTCTTTCCCTTTGGCCAGAAATGGGTGGAGAGAGCTATTTCGCTGTTATATTCATCAATTAACTTGGGAAAAAGAAAAGAAAAGTACATAATGAGGGAACCTTTTTAAGTAAAGATACACACAGGAGCACAAAAACTGCTTTATATAAGTTAGGATGATAAAATTATATGTTTTAATAAATATCCATTCTTGGTTCTTACTGACAAGGGAACTCAGATTTTGTAATGAAAGCAATCTCCCCCTATACCATTTTAGAAGTTTTCTTAGGAAAGAGAAGGGATCATTGCTGAATATCTCTCCTGACAGAAGGTCCCCTTGCACCGACAGAGTGAGCTGAGTTTAGCAACGGAATATTTATATGAATGAGAGAAAAGAAACAGAATATAACATATGTTTTTGACTTCTGGTTTGGAAAAGGCTAGGTGGGCCTGCAGAGTGAAGGGTAGGGGACATTATGACCAAATATCTATTTGAAGACTAATACATTAACTAGGGAAACTTTTGTCATTACTTCAGAATCTCTTGTCTTGTCTTTGAATTGGGGTTGAGAATTTAAATCCATGCACAGAAAATATGCATATACACAAACATGTAGGAGACATGCATATTTGTGTATGTGTGTATGTTTATATGTAGATAGAGATAGATACAGATATAGGTACAGATTAGATATGGATATGGACATTAATATAGATAAAGATTTCAGGCACAGATTTTCTATGGATGGGGATATGAATGTATGAATATATCAATACACATGCAGATATCATATAGACAGATAAAGATATAAATATAGGTACAAACATGTATACAGATGTGATATCGATATGGACATGAATATAGATATAGATAAAGATAGGTATAGCTACAGATGCAGATTGGAGATATATATTTGGAAATAAGAACATATAGAAATGAGAGAGATATGGATATAAATATGCATATGAATATAGATACACTGATACAGATATGTAAATACAGATTAGAGGAATGGATATCAATATAGATATAAACAAATATACCTACAGATAAAAACTGAATATTGATATCGAAATAAAAATAAGCAGATCAGACAGGGATATAGCTATAGATGTAGATACAGATATATATATATATATACATATATATACACACATACACAGTATAGATATGGAGATAGATATAGACACAGATACAAATTAGATATAGATAGGGATATGAATATATATCTGCATATATATATATACACATATATATAGATAGATATACACATAATCTAAGTATTGAAAGAGCTAGGTAATAGGGTAAATAGAGGAAAAAACATTAACACCAAAGCCTTTCAATGCCAATGTCCCAAGGGAAAACACCAAACCTCCTCTAAGTGTGTAGGTACTGAAGGTTATGTGTCTAGCCCCGTCCCAAGCCTCAGCTTCAGGAGAACACGGTAGGTTAGTAACTTGTTCTTCTGCTGACCACTAAAGTTGGCTCACCTTGCTGTCTGGCTCACCTTTGCTGATCACCTCAGATACACGGAGGGATTGGGGCTTCTCTCACCACTACTCCCAACTAGGATGGTGGGGTGTTCTTGGACAGAAGGAAGGTGGTACAAGCACTTCTCAAGCCAGGGGAATCAGGAATCAGCGACCTCTGGGAACTGAGTCAGTCCCGCTGCCTGGGTGTTATTCTCTTGGCCTCAGCAAGAGGGGAGGAGGATTCTCAAAGGCCATCAAATCCTTAACTCCAAGAGGCCTCTGCTGGGATGCCAAAGGCCATGCCATTGTCTTCCCCTGCTTTAACCTCCTCCTCCAAAAATTCCCAGCATCCTTGTAAAACTCCTTCTCGATCATCTTGGAGATGGAGCACACCAAGGGAAGATTGTGAGTGCAAGGCAGGGGCCAGGTAACCCAGGCTCTTTCCTTCTCCTATTATCCCGAAGGCTCTAAAGGCAGAGGGCATCTTTTGATTTTGGGAGCAACCAATCGCGACTTAGTTTTCAGAAGGAAGTGACTACATAGCAAGGTGCTTACAGCAATCTGGGGCAGAACTTTTGGGACACCACAGAGACGCCTGTCTTTCTGAGGTCTAGGTGGGGATGGTGGTCTCTGACCCCTGTGCTGCTCCAAGTCTCCTCTTCACCACAGAAGGGAAGTGTGGAGCTGGGATCACAATGAAAAGGGGTAACTGGAACTGCGTGATACCAAGAGAGTGGAAGCCCCGAAACTCATGGAAGTCCTCAGCAAGGAAGTGATCTTGTCTGCTGCTTGTGGGAGGAACCACACTCTATCTTTGACAGAAATTGGCTGTGTGTTTGCATTTGCAGAGAATAAGTTGGGGCAACTTGGCCTTGGTAACCAGATTAATGCCATCCCCAGTCCTGCATAGATAGGTTACAATGGCCAGCCCAATACCAAAATGACTTGTGGGGCTGGATTCAGAATGATAATGGATTGTAAACGAAACCTCTACTCCTTTGGGTGCCCTGAATGTGGTCGGCTGGGACATAATTCTGACTGGAAATTCATTGCCCAGCCTCAGAGGATAGAATATGAGTGTAATCTGGTCCCCTGCTAGTTCTCATCTTCACTGAGAAGACAAAAGATGGACAGATTTTGCCAGTCGCCAGTGTCGTTGTCTGAAATGTTGCCTGTGGCACCAATCACACTCTCGTTCTTTTCTCTTAGAAATGTGTTTTCTCTTGGGCATTTGAAGGGGATGGCTGACTGAGCCACACAGAGTAGAAGGATAGTATGACCCCTCCTCTGGTGAAGCTGTTCAATTTCCTGGGCCAGGAGGCTACCCCTGCCCCTTCGAAATCACTGAAGTTGGTAGCCTGTTTTTCTGGGGTGCTACCAACACTTCTCTGGAGTTCACCATGTAGCTCAAAGCTGTTCAGGGCCTCCGTGACTGGACAATGACAAGCTTAGCTTGTGGTAAGTGTAGTATTACAATGGCTGCAGATGAGAGCACCATCACCTGGAGCCTGTCTCCAACGTGTGGTGCATTGGGCTACTGCTATCACAAGCCCAAATCTTCCACAGCTGCCCAAAAAGTGAAAACCCTGGATGGCATTTACACAGAGCAGGTTGCCATAGGCTACTTACACTCCTTGGTGAAGGAGAGGGACCAGAGCAAGAATGAAAAAGAAAAGAAAAAATGACTCCCTGAGTATAATCCCCACACCTTCTCCTGATGCTGGGAGCAGCAAAGCTGCCAGCAGGCTGTCCAGGCCCCTCCAGACAGTCCACCTTGACAGTGTTCCCTGGAACACAAAGAAGGGAAATGAGAAGAGATTACTCAGTGAAAAGGTCTCCTGAAGCTCCTATTTGTTAGTCTTCCTGAGGTCCTGTTTTATAAACATATTCGATGTTAACTACTTTTTTACTGTACGATCCTCAAAGTTTATCGCTTCCTTTCTCTCTTTTCTCCCTTCCTCTACCCTAAATGTTCAATTAAAATATTTGCTCTTCGTTGTGGACTTAGCATTCCTACAAAAAAAACAAACAAACAAACAAACAAACAAACAAAAAAAAAAGGAACCTAAAAAAATCACAAACCCTATTCTTCCAAAAGCATCCTTGTAAAATTTCCACTTCCAAGAACGTCATTATAAAAAACAGCACCTTCTTTCCAAACGCATCCTCTTGCTCCAAAAGGAAACCGATTCCAGAGAGGCTCTTTGCTGCTAAATACAGGTATTCATGAAAGATACGCTTTCGTATTGACTCCAACAATGACATTTTGCAGGGCTAGCTATTGTGCTAATAGCTTAAGAACTGAATTTTTATCTAATTTCCTAAGTAGTAAGTTTTATCTAGAATAGGGATTTAACCATTAAAATAATATTAGCCTTTTCTAAAGCTTTAAAACCAAGAACTGACTTACACCAAAATACGTGGCTGCCACTATCCTGTGACGTTGAACAGATGCTGAAAGATCATTCAAATCGAAATCCATGCTCCTGTTGGCCAGCTAAACGATTTCAATCTTTCATTTTTCGTGAGCCTCAAAATCAATATTGGATGAAACACCCAAAGTTCCTCCGAAATAATTCATATAACTCATCAACAAAAAGACTCTTCAAGAATTCTCTCAATCGGGCAGAAACGCAGGGAAGGCGGAGTCGCTAAGGTTTCCTGCTTCATCGCTGCTTGTACGGAATCCGCTGCCCGGAATTCCTGGCCAGAGCTGCCCTTGTTCACGTTCATTTCTACTAAGCAACACTTCTTCCATCCTCCTGTTACCGCTGCAGCCACCTGCTCAGCGGCCCTAGGCCCGCATCCTCCCTTCCCTCCGCCGCCACCCAAGCATCAGTCCGAGTCTCACCCCCAGCCCCTGCACAGCCTCAGCCGCCGCCATGACAACATGCTCCCCCTCTCAGGTGCAGCAGACTTACCACGAGGACTCTGAAGCGCCAGATCCACCTGTACCTCAACGCCTCCTATGTTTACCTCTCCATGTCTTACTGCTTTTACCTAGATGATGCAGCGTTGAAGAACTTTGCCAAGTACTTTCTCCACCAGTCCCACTAGGAGAGGGAGCATGCTGAGAAGCTGATGAAACTTCGGAACCAGCGTGGTGGCCGCATCTTCCTACAAGACATCAAGAAGTAACACCGAGATGACTGCGAGAGTGGGCTGAATGCAGTGGAGTGTGTCCTGCCCCTGGAAAAAAGTCACTCAGTCGTTACTGAAATTGCACAAGCTGACAAATAACAGAAATGACCCCCATTTAAATGGTTTCATCAAAACCCACTACCTGGACCAACAGGTAAAGTCCATCAGACACCTGAGTGATCACGTAACCAACCTGTACAATATGGGAGCCTTGGTTTCTGACATAGAGGAATATCTTTTTGAGAAGTACACCTTTGGAGACAGTGAGAATGAGAGCTAAGCCACACCTGGCTTACCCCACACCTGGGAACTGCAGCCTTGACTCCTACTGTCTTTCAGTGCATGCATATTTGGGTTATCTGACCATAATCTGTATCAAAAAACTGGCACCATTTACATCCCAATAAAGTGACTGGGCACTGATGAAAAAAAAAAATCAAACGCACCAATACCCCCAATGAAGGCTTATCTCAATCTTTTGAAGATCGCCACTATAGTGAAGATCCCCCACGATGATCTGAGGAATCCCATTCCATTTTGGACAGCCCTCAATATTAGAAAGTCTTTTCTTTCCATGGAGTTAAAAACTCTCTACAATTTATTCCCTAAGGTAAGTGGATTTTGATTCAGGAAGATCCTGTTTATATGCAAGCATGTGTGGGAAGGGGGTGAATACTTTAACACTTGGAGCTTAGTTGAGTTTTTCTGGTTCCTGCTTGTCCCTTAGGGGAATAGAGAAGGTTGTGAATAGGATGTAGGCTTGTTACGTGAAAAGGCTAGGTTAGAGGGAGGGAGAAGGGGAAGAAAAAGAGAGGAAAGAGGATAAATAACATCTGAGGATATTGTGAAAATCCAGTGCTGCTCTTTTGGAAAAGAAGGCATGATGGCCCAGCAGGTAAGGGTGCTGAGCCTAGAATCAGGAAGACCTGAGTTCAAATCCTGCTGGGTTACACTGGCAAATCACTTAACTTCAGTTTCCTTGTATGTCAAATTGGGCAAGAGTTGCACCTACCTCACAGGGATCTTGTGAACATCAAATGAGATAACCTGTACAGTGCGCTTTGAGTTCCTTTAAGCCCTATATAAATGATAACTTATTTTTTTCTGTAGACAAAATGAATTTTACTAAGTTAAATCCACTTTTTTCGTTTGCTTATTTGTCTTATTAACATCATTCAGGAACACATTTTTCTTGATTGCAGTACACAAAGAATTCTAAATTAATACCTTTGTGAGCAAACAGGAGTGTGCTAGGGAAGCCACCTTTTTGAAGACACCCTGCATTAGAAAGGAGGAAATTCCCACTAAATGGCTGGTTTGATAAGTCCTAGTTTCTTTCAGAGTTTAAAGAATCTTTGAGGGGGGGGGGGGTTGTTAGGTAATTGGTGACTGAACATTGAGTCACCCTGCTCTCCAATCGTTTGCTGCTGTCAACAGAGCCTGGTACCTGAAGGTGATCTCTGTTAAGTAACAACTGATATCAGATGCAGCCAGTTTTGGAAGATGCAGGTGAAGCAAGAATGTGGTCATGTTGTGTGGCTTTCATCCTGCTTTCATCACCTTGCTTAATCTGAGTCCTTCGTCTAGGGTTCAAAGCCTTGGAAGAAGGTAGAGAAGAAGGAATCAATGGGTTTTCTAATTAGCTCCAGAGTATCTGAACAGGGATAATGCTGGCCAATGTCCTGTTCAGGTGAGCTTCTTAATATAGAGCCCTGAGTGTTCCAGTCTGGATTATTCTGTCCCCTCACTCTAGTTTTGTTTTGGATTTTATAAACTGGTTCACAAATGAGCAGAGCCTGTTGGCTACAAGGCAATCGCTTATACTGGGGCTAAGGGGTATGTATGTCACTTAGCCCTACCTTTATTCAAAGTCATTATCATCCATCCAACTGGACGGGAATAAGACTATTCAGGCAAGCAATTTTTATCCATGTGCTACTATTGAGTGTAGGTGTGATGCATGGGGTTGTGGGGGGTAGTTGAGTGCCACTGATGGGGAATGGAGACATCTCAATAGAGAGGTGGATACAACACTTGCTAAATTCTTGTTGCTTGTGGTATAGCATAGCTTGTGCTATGCTATAACTCATCTTTAATAAGGTGGGGGCGGCTCCAAAGAATTGTAGACTTCTTATTACGCGGTAACTTGAGCCAACAGAAGCCAAACAATTCATCCTCTTAAATCTATCCAGTGTGTCTCTCTAACTTTGCATCTTTGTGTGTGTATCTGGGAAGGAAATAAGTACATTAATTCAGACATTCATATTATAAGCCCTTTAGGTAGATAGAAATAACTCCAGTTTCTGAGACTTTTAAAGTTTGGAAAGTACCATTCTTCCAGCATACCTCTGAGATGGGTAGCCTAAGTTGGCTGTTTCCCTTCTTGTAGTCGATGAAACAAGATCAGAGAAGCTAAGTTACTTGCTCAAGGAGATAGAGTTTGAAAGTATTAAAGTCAAGATATGGACTCCAAGGTAAACATTCTTTTGGTTACGTCATCCTACCTCTGTAAATAATGGTCGAAAAAGCCAGGTAATGACATTTATGTAGCACTCCCAATGACCCTGTGAGGTAAATAGAGTACAAATCATCATCCCCATTTTACAGATGGGGACACTGAGGCTTTAATAGTAGAAGTGCCCAGTCCAAGGTCACTCAGTTATTAAGCATCTGAATTAGGAATCAAATTGAGCTGTCTGGAGTCCTAGTCTTACCACTATTCCATGTTGCCTGGGCTAATTTATGCCTGATTTTACAAAGAGAAGCCTTTAAAATGATTGCATTGTGATTTTACTATCGTAATTGCTCAATCTAAGTAATTGAAAGCTTCACTAAGGACCTGTACATTATGATTTTCAAACCTGGATCTGCTCAGATCTACCCCCTTTTTTTGTCTTTCTTTGCTTCCCTATTCCCTGTCCTCATCACATACCTCAGAAATAACTTTGACAGGAAAGGAAGCGGGTATGTGTAAGAGTGAGGAGGAAGGAAGCAACATTCGTTTGCCTTCGTGACGGTAGGATGGTGTGGCACTTTCATAGCTTGCGTCAATGGTATGAGCTTCAAGGCCTTTTAAATAGTTGTACTGGAAAGAAATCTTCATGTTCCTCACATCCTCCTGGGCTGACATAAGTCAATAGCACAGCCTGCCATGGAAAACAGAATGATATGTAAAAGCAGGGGAGAAGACCAGCGCAGGTTAATCAGACAGATACGAATGAACTCAGTGGTGATATATGACATGTGGAAAACCCTGGACTGCCAGAATCCATTAAACACTGAAATAAGAAAAGAACTGCAGGCTGGCAGGGCGTAAGGGGGTGTGGAAATGATAAATTGTTTAGAATCCACTCAGTCAACAACCGTAAAGAATATGCTAGGCACTGTGCTAAGTGCAAGCTAGCTATAAAAACAAAAATGTGATCTCTTCTCTCATGTATCTCCCATTTGGATGAGGGAAGACAACATGCAGATATCTGGGTATATACAAAGATATATACAGAGGAGAAGGAAGGTTATCTGAGAAGGCAGGAGAAAATGGGGGTCAGAAGTATGAAAAGCCTAAGAATGTGGAGTTTGGAATGAGTCTTGAATCTAAGAAGCAGAGATAAGAGCATTAGACACATGGAGGACAGCCAGTGAAAAAGGCATGGGGTTCAGATTGTCTTCTCTAAGGAGCAGGAAACTGCCTGTATCTGGATTTTAGACTCTGAAGGGGAATAACATTTAAAAAGACTGAAAAGTTAAGAAGAGGCTAAGCTGAGAAGACCATTAAGGAACAGAGAGAGGATTTTTATTTGATACTTCAGGTGACAGGGAGGCCCAGTTCTCCTACGTTCTAGAAAATTTAATTTGGCAACTAAATGGAGAATGAATTAGGGCAGGGAGAGACTAGAGGCAGAGAGAACAGTTGGAAGACTATTGTCAAAGTCCAAGCAATGAGAGCCTGTACAGTGGCCAAGTTACATAAGAGATGTTGTAAAGGTAAAATGGCAAGATTTGACAATGTTTATGTGAGGTGAGTGAAAATGAAGGGTCAAGAATGGCACCAAAGTTTCAAACTAAGTGACTGGAAGGATTATTGTGCCTTTTCACATAACAGGAAATAGAGAAACAAGAGTTTTGATGGAATTGCCTCTGTTTTAGAGTTTAAGATGCCTAGTTGTAGCTACACAAGAGATGGAAGCTTGAGAGAAAAACTTGGTTAAATATATAGATCTGAGAATTGTCTACATTGAGATTGTAGTTGAACTCATGGGAGCTGATGAGATCGCCAATTGAGTGTCAAGAGGGAGAAGAGAAGACTAGAGAAGAGAGCCCAAGACAAAGCATGAGGGAATTCCTAAGGATGGTGACCTGGATGAAAATCCATCAAATGAGACTGACAAGATGGAATAGCTAGGAGGAGAAAGAGGAGAGAGCAGTGTCATGAAAATCAAGGGAGGAAAGAGAAATTAGTGATTAACAGTGTCAAAAGTTGCAGAGACATCAAGAAGGATAAGAAATGAGAAAAGGCTTTTAGATTTGCAAATTAAAAGATATCTGATGACTTTGGAATGAATCATTTTATTCATTATAAACCTGAACACCTTGTTATTTTGAATGATATATATTTATTATAATGAGTCATTATATATAATAATATAAAATCCTATACATATTATTATAAATGGAGGAGATAAGAGGGAAGACTGAATGGTCTCATTAATTTAATTGTAACAAGATGGGTAGAGGTATAGGAGTTAGCTAGGTGGTATAATGGTAGAACACTGTGCCTGGAGTCAAGGAAGACTCATATTCCTGAGTTAAATCTGGCCTCAGACACTTACTAGCTTTGTGACCCTAGGCAAGTCTCTTAACCCTGTTTGCCTCAGTTCCTCATCTGTTAAATGAGCTGGAGAAGGAAATGGCCAAGAAAAGCCCAAATGGGGTCTTAAAGAGTTAGACACTACTGAAAAAATGATTGAACAACAGATAGCTCAGTGGATAGAGTGCTGAGCCAGGGATCAGAAGACTTGATTGCAAATTGGCCTCAGACCCTAATGGTTGTCCCACCCTGGGCAAGTCACTTAACCTCCATTTGCTTTAATCCACTGGGGTTTGGAAATGGCAAACCACTCCAACATCTTTGCCAAGAAAATCCCATGAATTGTGTGGTCCACAAGAACATAATCAGACACAAGTGAACAATAACAAGAAGAAGTATCTCAGAGAACCCAATGAGCTGAGAAGCAGTGGGCCCGGACTCAGGTCTGGGATCTTACACTTACTAGCTGTTTGACCTTTCTGGCTCTTACCTCTGTACTATCCAAAACTGGTAGGCTGAATAAGAGATCTGAAGGACTCTTTCACATATTACAGTTCTAAAGTTTCTTATAACTCTGAACATTCTACGATTTAAGTTTGACTTGGCTGAATTTCTATAACTGAGCAATTACATATTTCAGTTCGGGTATTGCCAATTCTCTGAGCTTTAATTAGGTCTAACAACGGTAGGTGTCCTGGTTTGTCTTTAATAGAATATTTCCCATGCCACCTATGTCTGCAGATTCCCTTGATTCCCCTTACTTCAGCTCCCAAAAAGAGGAGAGCATTCTCAGGGCATTAGGAATCCTATGCTTTGACCTGCTGAAGTCACAGTAGTTTGTCCTTGGTGATGACGTGCTCAAAGTCTTAAGAAGTTCTTTTCTTTTCAGCCTCAAAAGAACCTGGGGCCATGTCACTATCGGATCTGAATCTCTGCTGAATACATGAAAATTCTGTCTCTGAAGATTTATCCACATTTTATGGCTATTGAGGTATTCTCGGTACACTGTATCAGAGTGAAATATTTTCTGGTTCCTGCAATGGTTGATTTTAAAAACGAAAAATACTACAAGCTAGAAGAGACCTTGAGTGAGAGGATATATTACACTTGAAAGCAATTTAACACCATAATGTGGTAGAATGAATCTTAGGGCTTGTCAAAGCCAACCATTATTTGAAAAATGAAGAAGTTTTCTATGAAAAATCATAAATTTCAATAGCAAATTAAGATTTGCAAAGTTATTTCATCCCAACAGCCAGGTTGAGCTACAAATGTCATTGTCTCCATGCTGCAAAATAAAAAAAATTAAGCCTGGGAGTCTGAGCCCAAATCCAAGTTTTGCAATCTATCTCCTAAGAAAGGACGTCTCCAACCCCCAAAGTAGAGAAATGCTTTCCTCAGTGTCACAGGGTGCTTTAAGAGCAGGGAGCCAGAATTCAAGCACAGGCTTCTGATATGCAATCATGTGTTCTCTACAGTGACCTGCACAGCCTTCCATTGACAAAGACCTCCTGGCTGCATTTACTTTGTATAATTAATATTTGTTGAACTGAATTCAATTGAATTGAGTTAAGCAAATATTCTTCATCATGTCTTGCTTCATTCAGGAGGTCTCTGATCCATTTCCATTCTTTAGAAGAAAACTAGGCAGGCATTTGTCCTGAGGAGTATGTTGATGCACAACGTTGTAGATCTGAGCAAGGCCTTTGGCACTGTTAGTTGTGAGGGCTTATGGAAAATAACGTCAAAATTTGGTGGCCAAAGAAATTCATCAATATTGTACATCAATTTCATGCTGGCAAGTTTGCACCGGTTCTGGACAGTGGACAATGCCCTCATGCCTTTCCAGTAACCAATGCAGTGAACTGGGGCTGTGTGCTTGCTCCCATGCTTTATAGCATGATGTTTTACTCCATATACACAAATGTTTTCAATAAGGATAAACATAGCATCAAGGTCAACTACCATACTGATGTCAAGTTCTTCAATTTGAAAAGGCTACAAGCAAGACCAAAGTGAAGGGAGTGTTGGTGCATGATTTTCTGTTTGCAGATGATTCTGCATTGCACTCAATGCAGCCTCTGAAGCTGAGATGCAATGAAGTATGTATCAATTCTCTGTTGTGTGTGCTAATTTTGGCCAAATAATTAACACCAAGAAAACACAGGTGCTCCATCAGCCATCACCACACCATCAGTTACAACAAATGGAGAAGTTTTGAAAACTGTGGATAAGTTCACTTACCTTGCTAGTGTACTTTCCAGGGATGTACACATTGACAATGAGGTGGAAGAACACATTGCCAGAGCTAGCTCAGTGTTTGGGAGGCTCTGTAGAAAAGTTTGGGAGAGGAGAGGTATGAGACTAACTACCAAACTGAAGGTCTGCAGAGCCGTTGTGCTGACATCATTGTTGTATGCCTGTGAAACATGGACGATCTACCAGTGCCATGCCAGGAAACTCAATCGCTTCCATTTGAACTGCCTTAGGAAGATTCTGAGGATCACCTGGCAGGATAAGGTAGCAGACACTGAAGTCCTTGCTCGAGCTGAATTGTCTGATATTCAAACTATGCTTCAGAGAGTGCAACTCTGATGTGCTGGCAGCACTGTTCAAATGCAAAATATACGCCTGCCAAAAAGACTATTTTATGGAGAACTTGCATTGGGGCAGGCAATCACCTAGTGGCCAGACGAAACGATATAAGGACACTCTCAAGGTCTCTCTCAAGAACCTTGGGTTTGACTTTGCAACACGGGAGACACTGGCACATGACTGTTCAGTATGGCATGCCCACATCAGAAAGGGTGCTATGCTCTTTGAGCAAAACAGAGTTGAGACAGCACAAAGTAAACGCAGGATACCCAAATTTGGAATATCCCCCCCAAATATTCACATGCACTATCTATGCCTAACCTGTGGTAGAGCAGTGCGAACTCATATTGGTCTGATCATTCACAGTCAGACACACTGAAATTTCCCTTTATCATGGTGATGTTATTTTGGTCCACTTTGAAGACAAAGGATAACAACCAAGCAATCAACCAACCAACGTTGATGTTGCCAATTGCTGGTAAGTGAATATCCTTTTTTCAAATCCAATGTGGACTGAGAAATATCTAACTGGCTTTAAAGATGTCCTGTTGAATGAGGCCTTAGTTTTACTGGGAGGATGGGGGGAAGGGGAGAACTTGTGAGAAAAAGGTGATACTTCCCTCTAAGTTCCAATGAAGAAAGAATTTTCATATATATTGAAAGCCCATGATGGGCATAAATGACTTGAGCATTTGTGGCCTGTCTACTTTCCTGAAGTTCCCCATCCTCAGACCAACAGAAAAATTATACTCAGACCTCCCTCTAAGAGTTCACGATTACATCCATTAACACTTAGAGTATCTGAACTCATTGGTATGGGTTCTCCTCTCCTTCATACGTTAGCAGATGGTTTCATGTGACAGTTTACTATGAAAAAAAGAAAAAGAAAGGAAAAGTATTCTGGTAGCCAACCAACATCCTTCTAATGAACCTCCCCAAACATGTTTGGGCTGATCTTCAAATAAGAGAAATGCATCCTACTCAGAATTCAAGATTTTTCATTTTATAAGGATGCCTGCCAGTGTAGGCACAGGCTTTGGGGCCTCAGTTTCCTTCTCTGTAACCCAGAGACAATAATTCTTTTCTTGGTTACCATCAAACTTGTGGTGAGGATTAAATGAGAGGAATGCTGTGAAAGACGGCAACATAATACCGTGGAAAGAGTATTCTCTCAAAAGTCAGAAGCACAAATCCTGCCTTTGACATTGACTTGGAGAAATAATTTTCCTGGGCTCCAATTTCCTCACCTGTGTAATGTGGGAATGGGGTGAGGATTGAGTTTACTAGATGGATTCTGGGGTTCCTTAGAACTCTAGCTTTGTAAAATGTGACAAGTTCTACATATATAAGGTCTTTTTATATATAGTACCACTAACTTAGCAGAGTTTTTAAATTGATTTTTAACTCTACAAATTATCAATTTGGGTTTCCTTCTTTTTTTGTTAGTTGTCCTTTGTCCAGTACAATTCAATGACAACTATTGATGAATAGCCTGCTCGTTTGTAAGCCCTGTGCTCAGTCCTGGGAAGACCTTTGTCCTCACCTCCAAGAATCTTAAACTCATAGGGACAAGAACACAAATAACTGTGATAGCAGAAAAGGTGAGACTAGTGGAAAAGCAATAGATCTAGGCAAAGTATGGTGGGAAATATGAGGAGGGAGGGATCATTTCCTTTGAGATAGATAGACAGAGCTTTTGTGAAACATTTACCATATGCCATGCACCATCCTAAGATTTGGGAATACAATCTAATTTGGGAAGACAATGCACGAAAGGGAACTGAAAAGGGGGAAAAGTGGGGAAAGTGAGGTTGAAAAGATGGGGATCTAGGAGGAAAAGTCAGGAGCTGAGCCAAAACAGAAGAGAGTCTGAATGACTTGGGTATGTATTGAGCACATTAATCAGGTCAACAATCATGAATTTTATGTTTTTGTTTATTTATTTGTTCTTACTTGTATTTTTTCTATTGTATTCCGTTCATTTTTTTTTTTTTTTTTACAAATCTTGCCCAGGCTTAGCAGCAGCCACTTAATAGTCCAACCATTCAGCTGACTTGCCTGGGAACCTTTACTTTGCTCTGTTTCCAACCTGAGCTAGTTCACCTTCCTTAGGTAGCCCATGTCTGTTCGCCCCTTCTAGGGACTAACTGTATTGGTGTACATTCCTAATCAGCATTTCTGTCATGGAAATTTAAAACTCCTACACTCATGCAATCCACCAAGCTCACCTACCCAAATAACGAGGAATACAGCTGTGAGCTATTAAGCCAGGCTCAAATAGCATTTAACAACTTATGATGGATGTGTCAGGCACCAAAGTAAACACTGCAGCTGCAAAGAAAGGCAGAAACATTCCCCTGCCTTCAAGGAGCTCTCAGTCTACTGGGGAACAGAGCATGCAAACAGCTATGTACAAACAAGTTATAAACAGGATAAATTGGAGGTAATCTCAGAGGGCACTAGCATTAAAGGGAATGAGAAAAGGCTTCTCACACAAGGTGGGATTTTTGCTGACCTTTAAGGGAATAGGGGAGGAAGAAACAAGGAGGGAGAATGTTTTAGGCAGGCTTAACAGCCAGTGAAAATACATAAAGTTCAAAGGTGTCATATATGAGAAGTATGTGATTATGAGCAGCTTGTATGAGCAGCTAGTGATTAAAGTACAAAAGAATACTGGAATGAGAGTTGAGATGTGGGTTCCAGTTCTGTCTCTTCTGTAAAATTGTTGAGTGACTCTCAATTTCTCCAAACCTCAGTTTACTTATTTACCATATGATGATAGTTTTCACTGTCCTATCTAACTCCATGGGGGTTCTGAGAATGAATAATAAAATATGCCATTGTGGGAAAGCAGAAAATACCATTTAAATATAAGCCATTATTATCATGACATGTTTTGCAAATAGCCCTTCACCTGCGGGCCCTAGGTGAGTACCCATTTGTAGCTGATGAAAAGGAAATAAGAATGTTGGTTTCATTTATTTTACTCCCATTGGGGACTGTGGGAGAACGAAGGATTTGGGGGTTTTTTTGAAACCTACAATCTCAGTGATTCTTTCAATAAGTGGATTCATTAATACCATTTTGTCCTCTTTTCTCAAAGGGTGATCTCTTATTGTCCAGCTGGCTTGCTGCATTCAAATGACTTTTCCAGAAAGTTTAGACTGGGCAGCACTAGTATAACAGGAGAAGGACTGAATCTGGAGCAAGAGGATCAGTCTCTGCATCCCAGCTCTACTTAGTGGTTCTGTGTCCATGAGCAAATCACCTCTTGGTTCTTGTTGTTGTCTAATCGTTGTAGTTATGTCCAACGCTTCATGACCCTGTATGGTGTTTTCCTTGACAAAGATACTGGAGAGACTTGACACTTCCCAGAGTTAAGTGATTTGCCCAGGGTCACACAGCTCATCAGCCTCTGAGGACAAATTTGAACTCAAGTCTTCTTGACTTCAGGCCCTGACTTATCTCCATGAGTCTCCTTAATAACATGGGAACACTGACTCTCACACTATCTTTACCTCATGACCTTTTTCTGGAAAGAGTTTGATGAACTCTCAAGTACTAGAGCAATGGGATCTTTCCCCCCCACCTCGAGCTTCTGTGTTGCCACCACCCCATGTAGACCTGCCAGGAGTCATCCTTCCCTTTTCATAGAATTCCTTTCTGAATGCCTTAATGCAAAGGTGTTTCAGTTAAGAACTGAATCCTTCATCTTCTTTCTCTCAAAGTTTGTCCTGTCTCACCATTCTATAGTTGTATGATTTGGCCCTGGAAGGACTTCATACCTTGTTTCTGAATTTGAGCTTGAGAAATTGGAAGCTCATCTCTCTAACATTCTCTCCCAACATGTTAACTTTTCAGATACAAACAGCAAGGAAGAGATCTTGAATTTCCCAAATGACTGTAAGTCTTTCTCATTACACCATATCTCATTCATGTACTGCGGCATCAAAACGGGAAGGTATATCTGAATGGGTACAGATGATATTCTCTTCATCTTTGAGGGGTCCTCTGGGAGTTGTAGAGTGTGGGGCAAAGCAACACGTAAACACCTGAATGTGGAAATTCTAGTCAGAGTTCATGTTCCTTTTTGCAACACTTTCCTCTTTTACAAAGGGAATTTGTTGTGCTGCTATTAAGCCAATGACAAGGGCATCACCAGAGGCAAAGGGCCGTTGGGGAGAAAAGTGGTTCCAATCCACATCATATTCCAACTTCATAGAATCAAAGGATTTGAGACATGAAAGAGACTGGGACCTAAGAGATCATCTACGTCAACATTTTTTTTTAAAGATGAAGGCAAAGCACTTGCCCTAAAGTCTGAAAAACCAAGATTCATACCCAGTTCCAGTTAGTCTACTGAAAGTTTCAAAAAGCTTTTGAAGGGTGTAAGTGGGGCATAACAGGGGTAAAAGATTATATATAACACATACTGTGGGGTAGGAGAGAAACACACAACCTTGTATCATGGATTCTTTCCCAACACCTTGGCAAGGCCCTTCTCTCAGGGTGTCAGTTGTCTCATCTCTGTCCACTTATTTTAGAGACATGAAACTTAGCTGTGAAAATCCCCAAAACCCTAGGAGAATCTATAATGTAGAATGATATTCCTTTTTTTGATAACTGCTATTATGGTGCTTTGTACCTAAACAGGCTTTGATAATAACAGGTTTTCTTTTGTTTGTTTACTTATTTTCAAAGTATTTTCTTTCCTTCTACAGAGCTTTTTGCCCACAAGAGCTCTCAGGCACCATTGAAATCCACTGAACTAACAAAAGGTGTTGTAGGAGAAAAACACAAAAGAAACACGATAAAAGATAATATGTTGTTGCTCATTCACTTACTTATTCACTTACTCATGGCATCCCAGAATTGCAGAACCTCAGAGTTGCAAGGGACTTCAGGGACCATCTAGTCCAATCCCCCTGTCTTACAGATGTCTTAAAGAGGACCCAGGGGCAACATGACTTGCCTAGGATCAAACAGAGTAATTGGCAGAGCTGGTATTTAAGTGAATCTCTTTAGATTCCAAGTTCAGTCTTCTTCTGCTTTGACACCTTTTTTGAGTCTTAGTTTCATCATCTGTGAAACAGGAGGAATAATTTCTGCCTTACATGTTTCACAAGGTAGTTATGAATAAGTCACCTTTGTAAACTATATATATATATGTATATATATATGTATATATGTATATATACATATATATATATACACATATATGTATGTGTATCATGTGAACTTTTTAATATTCCTACCCTGTAGCATCTAGTCCCTCTCAATTTTTCCCCCTTCTTGATGCTCCTCTATACCTTCCAAACACCCAGATTACTGGCTAAGGACTCATTCTAATTTTCTGTTTGGAGTAACTGATACCTAAATAGGTTTAAAAATAGTAAGGAAGGTCACTCAAGCAGGAATTGCTAACAGAGAACTTTGGTAATGTCAAACTAATACTTTGGAAAAGTAAATGCTTTCAAGTGTCTAAAGAAAAGAAATCCCATCTTCTATAGGAAGTCTTCCTTCACACGCCCCATCCCTTAACTCTATTATCTTCCTTCTGTTAATTATCTTCTATTCATCCTCTATGTAACTTGCTTTATTGCATGTTGTCCACACCCCCATTAGATTGTAAACTCCTTGAGGGCAGGGACTGTCTTTTGCCTGTTTTTGTATCTCTACCACTTAGCACAGTGCCTGACACAGAGTAGACACTTTAAAAATGTCTATTGATTAATTGACTGAGGGTAACTGGGGCTCTGATACAACCAGAAAGCTCTAAACTGAACATCTGGATGTCACCATAGAAGTGTTGCTGAATTTGTCAGTGGTGATTTCCTTGACACTGTGGGCCTATGATAGAGGTCCTTAAGACTTAAAGTAGGACTGAAATGGTCCTGAAAATGAGGAGGGCATTGTTTAAAGGCATCTTAGAAAAAATGAGACGTGGATTAATATGCCAATGGCACATGAGAGCTAGAAAGGGCCATGGAGTTATCTGGCCCAGCTCTAATATTAAAGATGAGTGAACTAAGACCCGAGCTCTCTACAGTAGTCAAGAATTGCCCCTCTATTTCCAAAGTAGGTAGGGCTTATGGGAAGAGCCCTGGGTTTGGGTCTCCCATTGTGTGAACAATATGACTGCTTTAGACAAGATATTCCACCTCTGTACCTTTCTCAGTTTTATCCTTTGTTACATGAGGGGATTGGATTAAATGACCTTTATACGTCTAATTCCTGTAAGTGTATGAGAAAGTAGCCTTGGACAAGTAACAGATGAGTTACTTGCCCAAGATGATACCTCCAGGCAAAGTTCTTTTGATTCTAGGATCAAAGATATTCATCTGGAGGGGTCCTCAGAGGCCATCCACTCCAGTACCCTTATATTACAGATGAGGAAAAAGATACCTAGAGAGATTAGGTGCCTTGCCCAGCATCACAAAGAAACAGTTATAATAGGTAGGATTTTGAATATGGTTCTCCTAACTCTATAGTCTTTCCATTGTACCACATTTCTTCTCCTCTTTAAGCTCAAATTTTTCCTTATGTTGAGTCTGTTTCCCATCTTGAGAAAATCTAGTATAGTTCCAAGCCTGACCATTTGTAAACCATCCACATCACGCCTTTGAGAAGTATGGCTGCTTCTACCTTTTCTTGGACACTTTCACTCCGTAATTGAAAGAGAGAATCTCCTGGCTGGAAGAGATCTTAGAGATCAGCCTTCCAAACTGTACATAGCTACCTTAGAATCTCCTCTGTAATATCCTCCACAAAGTCTCATTCAGTCTTTGATGAAATATTACCAAGGAGGAGGAACCCACCGCCTGCTGTGAAAGTTCATTTTCCTTCTGAATAGCTCAAACTAATATTTTTTTTGACACTGTCAAAATCTGCCTCTGCTTCTAGTTCTGCCCTCTATAGGTCAAGTCTGATCCCTTTTCTGGAACAGCTAGAGGGTGCAGTGGATAAAATGTTGGTCCTGGAGTCAGGAAAGTTCTTTCTGAATTCCAATCTGGCCTCAGAAATGTACTAGTTATGTTATCCTGGCCAAATCACTTCACCCTGTATGCATCAGTTTCCTCACCTGTAAAATGAGTTGGAGAAGGAAATGGCCAACCATTCCAGTACCTCTGTCAAGAAAACCCCAAATGTGGTTACAAAGAGTTGGATACAAAAACAAAACTGTTTTCTGTATGATAGTCCTTCAACTATATGGAATCAGGGAGCCCCTGTCTTAGTCTGCTTCGTTGTAAATGTTCCTAGTTCCTTTCACCAATCTTCATATAGCATTCACAGAGGCTTTTATCATTCTCATTGCCCTCCTCTGAATACATTCATCTGCTGCATGGAGGAGGAGGAGAAGAAGGAAAAAGAGAAAGAGGACTAGTGGTAGTGAATAAGGGTGAGGGTGTGGTAGTAATAGCCACCATTTATTTACACCTTAAATCTTACAAAGCAATTTGCACATAGACTATCTCATTTGATCCTCATCACAACTCTGTAAGTAGGCATTATCATTATACTCATTTTATACAGATGGAAGAAACTGAACCTAAGAGAGGTTGTGACTTTCCCAGGATCTCATAGCTAATTAATTTCTGAGATAGGATTCAAACTCAGGTTTTCCTGATTCCAAGCAAAGCCCTCCATGTACTTCACCAGACATTGTACTAGGTGCTGGTGATACCAAGGCAAGACCAAAACAGTCCAAGGTGCTTACTTCTACTGGGGGAAAGAAGCTACAACGTGAATACAGTTAAGTGCCTACAACAGATGTAAAAAGTCCATACAAAGTAATTTGCTGCAGTGGGGAAGGTACTAGCATGTGGGAAAATCAGAAGTGGCCTCAAGTAATAGGTGAAAGTTTAGCTGAGTCTTGAAGGAAGTTAGGGGTATTATGAGGCACAGGTGAGGAGGGAGAACATCTCAAGGATGGCAGAAGACTGGGCAAAGGCATGAAATGTTCTGTCTTGAGAAAACTGAGGAGACAAGTTTATATAGAATACAGACTGTGTCAAAGAGAGTAAGATAGAGTGGAACCAGATTTTAGGAGACTTTCAAAACCACCCCGAGGAGTTCATTACAACAATTCTGTCCGGGGTGTGTTGCATGCCCTCGGGATTTTGTTCTCTTCTCTGCCAATCTGATAAATTCCCCTGTTCAGGGAGACTATTGAGTGTTAAGGTGGTGTTACAACCGAAGAAATAGATTTTTATTTTCTTAGGGGTCATTCCTACATGTCAAAAAGAACACCAGAGTAGCTGTCAAAAGATCTGTATTATTTCCCTGGATCCACTACTAACAGGGGCAATGATGTTACAAAAGTCATTTCACTTTTCTTGGCTAGTTCCTTCACCCATAAAATTATGGTGTTGGATTATAATAAGAGTTCTTAATATTTTGTGTGTACATGTGTGTGTCCCTTTGGACATTCATGGTTCTCCAAAGGGGTATAGTGAACCCTAGGGACCACTTTTAAAATAATGTTTTGAAATGAAATAAAAGACGCAGGATTACAAAGGAAATTTGATCACATTGAAATAATTATCAAAATATGTGTTTTAAAAATAAAATGTGCCAAAGAATATATCAATAAAGGGACACTAGGTGGTGCCAAAGTCCATAGTGTGTGGCCTGAAATCGGGAGGACTCATCTCCCAGAGTTTAAATGAGGCCTCAGACACAGTGTGACTCTGGGACAGTCACGTAACACTGTTTGCCTCAGTCTTCTCATCTGCAAAATGAGCTGGATAAGAAAATGGCAAATTATTCCTTATCTTTGCCAAGAAAACCCCAAATGAGGGCATAAAGAGTTAGAGACCACTGAACAGCAAGTAATATATCAATGTATCCAATATATATCGATACGCCGAAAATACGTTTCAAAAAAGTTCATTGACCCCAGTTTGAGAATCACTAGATTACAGCTACTTCCTGAAGTCTCTTCCACATCTCTAATACTCACTTGTCTATCTTGGCATTTACAGTAAAAGTGGATTATGAATTCAAGTTCTGTGATCTCTTTTCACAGTCATTGCTGAAGTCCCTAGAGACAGCAGCTTAAAGGATTCCTCTGTGGAAGGTATGTAGAAGGGATTTTCCTCAGCATTATTTATCAAATCTTGTAGGGAGACATGTCCATTCTAATTTTGCTCTGCTGCCTAGTGAGAGGGTGTGGGCCTTCTCAAAGAAGGTAGAAGAGGATTGTAAATTGCCAAGCAGATCCTACAAAGCTAGACAGGTTTGAGGTATAGCCCAGTGATAGATTGTGCCATCCTTTCCACAATCTGAAGAAGATCTGAAGATCTTAGTGGACGTGCAAGCTCAAGATGAATTAAGAATGTGATAGCTGACATAATCTAAGGCTTCACAGAAATTATGATTGAAGCTGGAAGCCTGGCTCACACTTGATACAGGCAACCCCACAACCCAAGCTCTTGCAGCACAGGATAGGGTCACAGCCCAGAGGGCTGGTGCACCAGATCGCATTGGAACACCATTCCACATACCCCCAAAGAAGGGCTTTATGATGCTTGGCAATGACTTAAGAGAGGCTTAGTCTCCAAGTCTCTAAGTGTAGAAAGACAACAATGTCAATGTACTCAGTCCTAGTCAATCCCCAGATAAAAGTACTGTATTCATTTCTGGGTTTCGTGTTTCAGGAAAGTCATTGATGAATTAGGAAGCATTCACTGAGATGGAATGGCATTGTAAAAGGGTAGGCTATCTGGCTGTTTGATGACCAACTAAATAAATGACAAAGTCTAGCCCATCAGGGATGGTTTCTGCTTGAGGTGACACTTACCTGGGCTTTAAAGGATGAGTAGAAACTCAACAGTTAAGGAAGGGAAAAAAGAACATCTGGGAATAGGAAGAATCTGTGCAAAGGCAAGGAGAGGGGAGAGCTCTGATTGTGTTTGAGAGGCAGTGAGTCATCCAATAGCACATGGAGAGGCAGGCTTCTACCATGTTGTAGAGGGCCTCGAATACTATGTAGTTGAGTCTGAAATTTTCTCCATCTTCCTCCATTTAATGTATTCTGCTTCTGAAAGCCTAAGGGGTAGAGGAGGGCATGTGTCATCCTTATTTTGGCAGAAATGAACAGATATATGATCTTGTTGATGTAGGGAACTCCTGGTGGGAAACTCTCCATCAATGCAGATGAGCACATTTTTGGCAACATATAGTGTTAGACGATTGTGTCAGGTACTAAAAGGTTAAGTGATTTACCTAGGGTCACCTCATTGATACGTGTCAGAGGCAGCACCAATCAGCTTTAAGCAAAAACAGTTAATGTTAGAGTCTGAACCTGGGTTTTCCTGATGCACATTATGCTGCCTAGAGTGCAGCATATGGTGGTGCATATTATCCTCATTTTACAGGAGAAATTGAAACTCAGCAAGATTAGCTTGATTTCCCTAGATCCAAGGATCAGCAATGACTCTCTCTCCCCACCAGACTCTATTTTTCCTGGAGTGCCTTTCCACTTGGTTCAAAGCTCTTTACATATTTGGGAAGAGAAGTGTCTGTTTCCTCATTTTATTTAAGATGGATGAATTTTACCCTGGCCTTTTGCTTCAGCTGGTTTAAAGACCAGCTAGTTCTTGCTGCTCTTAATGAATGAACACCTGTTTGGATTTTTAGTCACGTGCTTTCCACTGGCCCTATTGTCCCAAGTTCATGGAAAACCACACATTTCCCAGGAAGGAAAGGTTTCTAATTGTCTCCCACTTGTATCATAATGGATTCTACCTTCTGAGAGCAGAGGTGAGGTGGAAGAATCAGTTTTCATGGTGATTTTTTTCCTTTTTTGCTCAGCTGTTACCAGAGGCCATGAAGGCACGGCACACCCAGAGACTGTAGCACTGCTGGGTAAGTGATCCATGGATTTTTTTACCTCAGATAATTTCATTCCCTGCCTATGGAACAGATTAATGAAGCCAAGCATGTTGGAGTGTGAGGGCCAGGGAAGAGACAATACAGCACAGGTCATACCACAGAGAGAGAAATTGAAATCATTAAGGCAGTCAGGAAAATGAATGTCAAATAAGGAAATATTAGTTGAGCAATGACTATGAGCAAAGCACACAGTAATTATTATCCTTAGCATGGGGAGGGGGACTATGTGCTGGGAATATAAAGCAGAGACAAGGACTGGGAACCACATGGAAAAAGGTCCAGAGTTGCTGAGTTGGCCAACTATTGTGAATCTTATCAGATATTTGACTGAAAGTTGAAAATAGGTATAGATAACAGATTTTACATTTTGAGCAATATTTCATTTCATTCCTCAGATTAATTTATCTGGCTGCCAAGAAAATGATTCATGCCGATTATCACCAACCTTGTTTTGGGCTTCCCTCTGGTAGAAACAACCTAGAGGATTACAATAGTGAATAGTTATAGTAGTGTATTAAGGTTTGTAAAGCACTTTACAATTCTCTCATCATAATCATTGTTATTATCATCTCATCTTATTCTCATTATCACCTTGAGAGGTTAAGTATTATTGTTACCCCCAATTTATAGGTGGGGAAACTGAGGTAAGCAGTTTTTTTAAAAGTACTTTGTACAGAATCACAGAGGTATTAAATGTCTAAGGCAGAATTTGAACTGGCTTTAAGTCTAGCGTTTTCCACATTTTTCTATTTAAGGAGAATACTAAAGCCTTTAGCAACATCACTGAGCTAGTGAGTGAAGAAGGCCATCTGCCTCTGAGCACTTCTGTTGCTGTACTCCTTCTGCAGATGACGACTGCAGTGATGCAGGCCCTACCACAGTGGCATAGCTAGCACTTGGCACTATGGCTGGCATAAGAATGAACGCTCATTTGAGGTTTCATTTATCTATCTATCTATTTATTTATTTCCCGGGGTGAAGTGACTTCCACAGGATCATACAACGAGTAAGTGTCAAGTGTCTGAGGCTGGATTTGAACTCAGGTCCTCCTGACTTCAGAGCTGGTGCTCTAACCACTGTGCCACCTAGCAACCCCAACATGGTATCGTTGACAAAAGTAAGCAAGGTGGCACTTAAGCCATCAAGCCAAAGAGTCCCAGACAGAAGGAAAATCATTAACAACCAGCCATATAGGGGAAAAAAATGTACACAGAACACATTTTTATGTTTGATCTGCTTTATTAGCATTTTTGCCATTGCTTTCCGGATGATAGATAAAAAAGCAAGCCCTTATTTGTAGTATTTGTTGATGTCCAAGGTGTCAATACTTAACACTGAAAATTTAACAACCAACTCTCATAAGCCAGTTTGAGCTAGCCCCAGCACACCCCTGATCCCAAGTAGGGGAAAGAAGGAAGAGGGAGGGTCACAGGAACAGCATTGTTTTTGCTTTGCATCCTGTCTATGTGATCTCAGGTGGGAAGGAACTGAAATGGACTGGATGAGAGTCTATGTTATTATTCTCTATGCCCTGTCCAAATATAAAAAATAAAAACCTTCCAAAAACTCCACTCTGGTCCCTCTTCATGGCACAAGGGGGACCAGGAACACAGAGTGCAAGATTTGGCAAATTCTGTCATATAAAAAGTGGATTTTAGAAAGGTCACAAAGACACAGTGTAGACAGCTTGATTAAGCAGAGCAGTGGAACCCTTGGAAATGGAAACACATGAAGAAAAATTATGCATAAAACTGTTCCTAGTCTTATGGGAGCCCCTTCTGGTTCTGCATTGATAATAGAACTTAAAAAACTAAAGTCCCTAAAGGGTGCTAGAATCACACAAATTTTAGACTTTCTATTACCTTTACCTTAGTTCTCAATAAAAGTGAGATCCTTGCCTAGTGACCAATATGCTAGAGGAGCTGAATCATAGAAGTCTTGGCATATTTGCTAAAAATGATACTAGAAGACAAAAGAGAATTGTAGCAACAGTTGACGTAGTTAGTTGATTTTCTTGAACTAGGCCTGGAGTCAGGAGGACCCAAGTTCAAATCCAACCTCAGACCCTTACTAAGTATATGATCCTGGGAAAGTCACATCACTTCTGTTTGCCTCAGTTTCCTCAACTAGGGGTAAGAACAGCACCTACTGCCTAATGAGAAACAAGTGACATAATAAGTATAGAATGATTAGTACAGTGCTTGGCACATAGCAGATGCTAAATAAAGGCTTATTCCCTCCCTAGTCCCCTTCCTGCTCATCAAAAACATTATTTCGTGGATCACTTCTTCGTGCATTACTTAGGAGGAATATTTGCAAAGAGACAACCATGAGCATAATTATAGCTTTTTGTCATATGTTGCAAATAATTTGGAGGTAAAGAAGCCCTAACAAGAACTCAGGAAGACCCACAACATTAAATCAATATGCTCTCTAATGGGAGTCAGTTAGATTACATGGTGGATAGAGTGCTGGACCTCGAGTCAGAAAAACTTGAGTTCAAATCCAGACTTACTGGAGGTATGACACTAAACAAGTCACTTAACTCATGTGTGTAGCCATGCATGCCTGTCGACCTCAATAACATCCACTTCCCAGGGTTGTTCTAAAAATAAAATTTAGTATTTGTAAAGCACTTTGCCAAATTTCAAGTTCTATATAAATTCTAGCTCTTGTTATTATTCGATCTCTCTCTGTTCTGTGCAACGAGGAAAGTAGAAAAAAAAGTGGAAAACATGGAGGAAAGAAGAAAAGCTAAAACCTTGAAGGCTATGCAGAAACCTCATGCCCATCTACCATGAATACTCTGAGAAGAGTGAGGAGACTTTGGACATAGCTTCACATAACATTTAAAAAATGAAATGTACTGTATTGTAAGAGAAAGGAAATACTGGCTACTGATATGATAATAATTTTGAATTCAGGGAAAAATAAGTTTTTACAGAAAGTGTACTGAAACTCAGTTAAGCCATATCATGGTAAGAGTATGTAAAGATTAAAAACTAAGAGAACAGCAGACAAAAAAGAGTGGGAAAGACATATTAAGATTTTTATTATTAACTCTTTTCGCTGTCAATGGTAGAGAAATCACTATTTGGGGACTTTAATATCAAAATCTCCAACGTATAACATGTGGAAGTAGAGTTCAGAGTGGATCAGGACCCTACACAGTGGAGATATATGCTAGAGTTAACACAGTTGGGAGAGAGTCAGGGGATTCTTACTATGTCTGAAAGATGGAGTGATGCCAAATGCTTGGAAAAATCAAGAATTTTAAAATAATAGCCCCCTTGTCCGTCCACCCCACAAATTTCAGAATAGCAACACCTTCTTACTGAACCTACTTTCCCATGTCAACAAATATTGTATGTGAATAATATGGAAACACATCCAAGGATACAGTCTCAAAGACCTGGAATAGCCTGAACAGAAGTGTAAGCGTTTTTGTAGAAGGACATTGAGTAGTCTGGTTTGACTGGAGCAAAACAGGCTTAGATGAGGAGAAGAGAATGAGATAAGGCAAGAAAAGGAAGATGGTACCAGATAATGTAGGCCTTGAATGCCAGGGAGAAGACTTTGAATTTGACAGGATATACCAATGTATTGAAGATTTTTGATCAGTGAAGCTAAATGGACAGATCCATACATAAGATTATTAGTTGGGACTACACTAGAGGATATTGTTGAAGATGGTATAAGAAGGAAAAAGAAGACGTTGGCAAATTATCCTGCAGTAGAACCACATAGAAGTCTGTCCCATAGTTGCCTGAAAAATGCAGAAACTATAAAATCCCACTGTACTCATTTTTTTAACTATTAATTATTTGATTCAAAAGAGGAAACTGCCCCTTTTGTTGAATGTCCTCCAATAAGATGTCTCCTGTTACTGCTCTAAAACTCAGAAGAGTCTTGTAACCACGTGGGTGACTTTCTAAGAAAACTGCTTTTCACATTCAAAGAGGCTTAAAACAGAACCATGAGTGATCAGCAAAGGTCTTTGCTGCTGCCAGAAAGGATGCCCAGCTCTGAGTCCCAATGGAGGAGGGACTTCCTATAAGTGCTGACTCCTTCCAGATATTCCTGTATATAGATGATGTTGTACTTGTAGGTTAAAGCCCCAGAGTTTAATACTCCCTCAGCAGAATTGAGATGAATGCAGGAAAAACCAAGGGGAGAAAGAATGTGCCCTGGGTTGAGACTTGTAGTTAATAAGATCATTAAATCTTATATTTAGAGCTAAAAAGTGACCCAAGAGGCCTTAAAGTCTTACCTCATTTTCTAGAGGAGGATACTGAACCTCAGAGAGGTGAAGGGCATTAGTCATGGTCACACTGCAGATAAGGGTCTGAGGCAGAATTGGTACCAAGATTTTCCTAACTCCAAGTTCAGTGTCCTATACATATATGTATATTTATGTGTACATGCTGGTACATCATAAAGCTAAGTGGCATAGTGGATTGAGCACTGAACCTGGAGCCAGGAAGCCCTGAGTTTAAATCCAGCCTTAGATACTCGTTAACTGTATGAGCCTGGGCAAGTCACACATGTGCCTGTGTGTATGTATATATACACACAATGTGCATGTATGTATATCCAATGCATACTCAAAATCAATATAAACACATTGCATATATTATGTGTAGACATTGTATATATGTGTGTATATATATGTATATATATATATATATATATATATATATATATATATATATATATATATATACGCATATAAGTATGTTTACACACAATCTTTTTTTCAGTATTTTTCCATTGATAATATATCGCTCTGAATCCCATGGTCTCCAAAAGAATTACTTTTGAGGGTAAGGCGCAGAACAATGGAGAGCTACCTGACAGTCAGAAGCAGGGTGTACTAGGTAATATGAGGAATTACACCTAGGGGAGTAGATCACCAAAGAGTTACATGATCTGGAAAGAAGATGGGCGTAGACTGAGAGACAAGCAATGGACAACCCACACGCTCCACCTACATAACAATGTAGGAAGAAGCACGGAGAGATTCCCAGCAGGTTGAGTAGAACTCTTTTACAGGGGAATTTATGGGAGGTCCTTGGAGAAGAGTAACACAGAAGAAGAGGTTGGGTTTGCCAGTATAACTTACATCCTATTCATTGAGTTGAATTACCCATGTTGATGAAATCATGGATGTATCCAAGTAAGAGCAGTAATCCCCCACATACATATGCATGTGTGCATGCACTCTTGCATACACATGTATACGTATATAGTTTTTCTGTGTTATTTCAAAGTAGTTTAGGTGTGTGCAGGTAAGCAAGTCCTTATTAAGCACCTAATATGTTACAGGCACTGTGCTAGATGTGGAGACACAAAGACAAAAATGAAATCCTACCTTCCCTCCAGAAATTTAAAATCTCTAGGGGAAAGATGGCACCACATGTATATCTGTAACTATTCTGTACAGAATAAATGTTATTTCATTCGGAAGACAGCACTAGCAGCTAGAAAAATCAGAAGACGCCTCATGTGGAAAGTGGCATTTAAGCCCAATTTGGAGGGAAAGAAAGATTCTACAAAGTGGGAGGTCAGGAGACATTGTGTCCCAGGTCTGGGGGACAGTGGAGGATAGCATTTGAAAAGTACAAAGATGGTTGATGAAATGACTTGTGTGATCAATAAGCAAAAATGCCTGTTTGAGGAATAATCATATTCTCTTCTGAAGTTCCTATTTAATGTTGTTATCTCTGTTTTATACATGAGGAAAGGAGAACTTAGTGAGGTGCTGTGATTTGTCAAAGGGAATACAGTGAATAAGGGTTAGAACTCAAACCCAGTGCACCTGACTCCAAGCAGGCTGCTCTTCCTACTGGGGTCATTCTAAACCATCTTATCATTCTAATCACAATGCTCATTGAAGGAAGGCCATTAGCAATACAAATGAGTAACCTACAAATAAGGACAAGAAGGAAAACAATAAAACCTTAGAGGGCAGAGAATAGACATTGACCCTTTGAGAAAGAAGTTCTAATGAATTGTCAAGGATGAGAACTTTAGAGTTGTCTGCCCAGCATTTGTGACATCAGAAGAAAGGATCTTGGTCTTTTGGATAGACCCAGCTTATGTCTCTGCATTTATACAGAGACCACTGACTAATCTGTCTATTGGCAGTTTCTATATGTGCTATCATCTATGTGTTTTTAGGTCCCTTGCAGCCTGTCTCCATAATGAGAGGAGCAACAAGTGCCTTGTGTGGTCTTAAATCTGAGGACTCTGACTTTCAGGCTTTGGAACTGATCCCCAAGGAGATGAGAGGAAAAGGTGAGTAGGAATACCAGCAGTGTCCTTGGATCCAGTTAGAGAGAGTGCCTCCTGCCCATATAGATATAAGAGAGCCATTAAATCTCTGGAAGGAACGTTTTGATTTTGAGCTCCAAAATGGCAGTATTGTAATATGGAATACATGGTGTGTATGTTTGGTTTAACTACATTTGTGTACATAATACATGTGTATATACCTGTGTGCAATTACATGTTCATATACAATACCTGTGCATAGGTATGTCAATGCATGTGACTATATGATACATGTATATATGTGTGTGTCTACATGTGTGTACATTATACATGTGCATATGTGTGTAACTATATATCTGTATATAATACATGTGTATATGTATGTTTGTGAATGCACGTGTGTGTGTTTGAAAGAGACAGATAAACAGAGACAGAGAGTATCTTGGTAGGGCCTCACCCTGGTCTCTAAGGCAAATTCAGGAAATAAGATAAAAAGAGTTTATTACCCAAAAACCCAGCAGTATTGGGTGCAGTTTTTGGTGTATGTATGATGTGTTTATAATGCTCCTTGTTGGCCTTCCCTCCCTGTTCAAAAAGAGTCCTCTATTGAATTACAAGTTCCTTGATGACAGGGATTGTCTTTTTCTCATTTGTAATCCCACATAGAGCATAGTGCCTGGCATACAGGAGATATATATTTAATGTTTATTGAAATAAGCTAAAATGAAAAAGGCATGCATAAAGATACAAATACATACACACTGAAATAAATACATACATGTATGTTAGCATATACAGATATACGTGTAATGTCATTTACTTGGGATGAGTAAGCCTCAGTGACTCCATTTTAAAGCCATAGACTTTGAGTAAGTAACAGATAATCTTAGTAAGATGTCCTATGCATGTCTACTAACCTCATCTCCTCATAATTACATGTACCAATCAAAAAGATTTTGCCTTAATATACAAGTTGCTTATTGCTGTCTACAAAAAGCAATGCCAGTTTCCATAGAACTTGGCCACACCCAGTGCTGTTGTAACATCAGCATGTTAATAGCCACCTATAGTTCCTTAAGGTGTAAGTTATGGGTAATTTCAGACACCCTGGGTCAACATGGAAGACATTTTTGTAGGGACAAGACTTATCTAGAACCATTCACCCATTGCACCCACATGTAAGGCCAACTATGCATGAGATACCATCATCCTATTCAGACACTGTGCATAAAGACTTCCAGTCTTGGTCTGGAGATCCCTGCTGGGATGAAATAAATTGACGTGGTATTAATTGTTCCTCAGGTTCCACTCATTTGACTCTGCATTAGCTCATAGTTGTCTGGTCAGGGTTCTCTGAAAGTATCCCTTTTGTCATTTTTAGATGTAAAATAATATTCCACTGCAGTCATATACCATAATTTATTGAGCCTTTCCTCATTTGATGGTGGTCTCCTTTCTTTCCAGTTCTTTGATTCAGTGAAAAGAGTTTTTACAACTCTTTTGTATATAAGGGTCCATTTGCTTTTCCTTTGCTTTCTTTTGGGATGTGTACCTAGCAATAGTATCCTTAAGAGTATGTATACTTCAGTGAATCTACAACTGTTTTTTCAAAATAATCACCTTTTGCCTTTTAGTGTATTTTTAAAATAGTTTTTAATTGATATCTTCTGTGTCAGACTGTAAGTTCCTTCAGAACAGGGACCATGTTTGGGACTTTCTATGTATATTCAGGCATTAGTACAGTTTCTGGTACATAGCCAGTGTGCTTCATATATGCTTATTGATTTGACTGATTTTTACATTAGTTAGATTTTCCCTATATCCCTCCAGCATTCCATAATAGTTTGAGGAAAGAGAGCTATTTCCTATTTCCCTAAAAACTGGAAATCATTCCAGGGTTTGAAAGTAAGGGTAGTCTGGCTTTGGTTAAGATGGGAGGAGGGGAGAAATATATTCTGTTGGTAACCCATTTGAGAGCCTTCTCTGATCCCTCTCAGTAACAATTTTGGGGATACCATGTTTAGACAAGACACTATCCTTAGTCTCATGCTAGATGAAGGGAAAATTTATGACTATTGTAGCTACAATAAGAAATTCTATAGAAATCTTTCCAGAAGCCTGTTAACATCATGTAACTTTTCTTTCAAGGCTGCTCTTGTTGTCCATTTTAACTCAATTTAGCCTTCATATAAGTGTTGATGTGGACACAGACTACCCATTATGATTTAATCCTGGCTTAAATAGATAGACAGCCCTAGATGGAGGAATTGTCACCCCATCAAATAGTTTTACAAGTGTTGGAGGGAAGGTAGTAAGGTGAGCAGTTCGGATCAGGGGATTTACAAAGATAGGTAAAGGGACAGATCCAGGAAATTTGTTTGGTGATATTCACATTCACACTTATGGTAGGTATATTGAACAGACAGTCAGCTGTCACTATGTGCGAGGTGATGGTCACGAAAAGGTGAAAAATTAGATAGTTCTTGATTACACAGACTTTCTTAAAGCAAAGGGACAAGACACGTCCTTAATGACCTTAGTGCAAGATAGAATGTGATCAGTGAGCTGGAGAAATCAGAGTTTTTCATGGGTAATTCCTTCATCATCCCCAGAAATTTCCATGAACTGTAAAGAATGATAAGGATAGTATCTTTTATTTATTAAAGGTTGTACATGTCTCCTCGAAGTACTTTGATGGGAATTATGTAATTTCATCCCCGTCAATGACAAAAGAGATATTTTTAGAGAAACCTGACCAGATCGAATGCAGAGTGAAGTGAGCAGAACCTGGAGAACTATTTATACCATTGCAACAACAGGAAAAATAAAAAATAACTCCGAAATACTTAAGATTTGTGAATAGATAAGGCCAATGTTATCTACATCAGACTGTAAATTCCTCAAAGATCATACAGAGTAAAAGCAGTATTATCAACTCTGAAAGATGTAGCTACTCTGATCAATACAATAACCCAAGGAAATTCCAGAGGACTTATAATAAAAATCCTATTCATTGCCAAAGACAGATCTGGTGAAATCTGAGTGCAGATTTAAGGGATTTTCAAAATATCCTTTACATTTCTGGCTTTTATCTTTTTTTGAAACATGGCTAATATGGAAATGTGCTTTACATGATTTAATATGTGTCATTGATATTGTATTGCTTGCTTTCTCAATGGGTGGGGTAGGAAAAGAAAAGGAGGGAAAGAATTTGGAACACATTTTACAAAAAGAATGTGAAAAATTAAGAAAAAATTAGCAAAAACCCATATTCTCCGTGAAGGCAGAGGTTGTCTTTCTGCTCTCTTGTATCCCCAGTACTTAGCACAATGCCTGACACAAACTAGGTATTTAACAAATATTTGTTGACAGATAATTGCTTGATTTATAGGAGAAGCAGAATAGTATAATGGATAGAACACTGGACTTGGAGTTAAGAAGCCTGGGGTTAAAGTCTCGTCTGAGAAACTGACTAGCAGTGCTGAACCTGAGCAATTTAATCCCTTTGGGCATCAACTTCTTCATCTGTAAAGCGAGCATGTTCCACTGGTCTCCATCTGACAGATTAGAAGGCTGATGGACAGAGAAATAATGTTATTTTCCCAAGGTCACACAATATCAGGAAAAAGGCTAGAACCCAGGTTTTTGGACTACTAATCCTACTGCCTTCCAAAAGTATTCCTATAGTGTTCTTTTATGGACTGCCATGAATTTCACTCTGTTAAAACTCAGATCCTGTGATTTCCTGAAAAAATGAATATTTGATTTTTTTTCTTTCTTCCGTAAATTGAATTGTGACAGATTCACCTTTCTGCCACTGGGAGACAGTGGAGAAGTCAAGCAGGAGATGCCCCATATTGGAGAAATGCTCTTCGCTCTGACTGCTCAGTGCCCAGAGGAATCTGAATCTTATGACTCTTACTGTGGTCATGGAGGAAGGGGAGACCCAATTGATCCTGTGAATAGGTATGGGGGATTATAGCTGTGTGATATGGATGTAGTGTAAGCACACAGTAGTGGCACAAGGTCAACTGGCATAGGTTCATTACAATTAAGCCCTGACTCATGAAGATAGCCGGGATCACGAATACTTTTAGAGTCGAGCTCCATAGCTCTGTGTGTGTGTGTGTGTGTGTGTGTGTGTGTGTGCATGCGAGAGAGAGAATGACAGAGAGTGAGTGAGTGAGAGAGAGAGACAGAGAGAGAGAGAGAGAGAGAGAGAGAGAGAGAGAGAGAGAGAGAGAGAGAGAGAGAGAGAGAGAGAGATGGGCTCTGTGGCAGTCTGGTGACACCTATGGACCCCTTCTCAGAGTAATGTTTTTCAATACATGAAATAAATTAAAAGTGCTACAAGGAAAGCCAATTATATTGAATTATATATATATATGTATGTATGTATATATATGCACATTGTATATATAATATATATATATATATATATATATTTCCTATCCAAGTCCACAGGCCCCCGAAATCTATTATAGCCGTCTTGGGGATTTCTATATTCTTTGTTAAAATCCTCTGCTATGAGTGATCCTAAGCTTGTCTTATCACCAAAGCCCATCGTGAAGTACTAGGATACCTGCTAGACTTATTTACAAATGTGGGCAAAGGAATATTCATGTTCTAAACGATCTCTGTTTATATAGAACTAGATAGTTGCAAAGTTTGTGAAGAAAATAATGTGAGAAGTGATCAAATCCAGCATGTCCAAGTCCTTCTGTCCCTTCCCCAAATTATGTCTGCCCCTCCTCTCTCCTGCTTCTTTGTTTTCAAGATTATCTTCCATTTAGACTACATATGACTTGTACGTACATAATAATTTACTGCTTATCTCTCCCATTTTAATGTGAGCACCTGGAGAGCAATGACTATGTTTTTGCCTTTCCTTTTATCGCAAGTGTTTCTATTTTGCTTCCTTGTCGATGTCAGACTACTCCTGTTCTCTGCTGGATAAAAAAGGAGAAACAAAGAGAACAAAACAAGCTTATTTTGAACTTATTGGGAAGACAAAGTTGCTGTTCAGTCATTTTCAGTCATGTCTGATGTTTCTTGATCATATTTAGGGTTTTCTTGACCAAGATGCTGAAACAGTTTGTTATTTCCTTTTCTAGACCATTTTAATATGAAGAAACTGAAGCAAACAGGGTTAAGTATCTTCAGGGTTAACTGAACAAATTGGCTGAAAATCACACAGCTGGTGAAAGTCTGAGGCCGTATTTGAAATCAGGTACTCCTGACTTCAGAGCTGCTACTCTCTTCACACAGTCATAAACGCTTAGAGCTGGAAGCATCTTTAATTAAATGGAGTTCATTTCACATTGATTGTCTGCTAAGTACCAGGCCCTGCACTAACCTGGGTCTTGGAGCTTGTCTAGTCCAGAAGTTTTTTAAGCCAACCTCTTCCTTTTATAGATGAAAAAATCATGGTTCAGAGACATGAAGGTGACTGTCTATTTAGTGAGATTTTAAGGGTCTAGAAAGGGCCACCAATTCATCTAGGTCACTTTCACATTTGATTCTTGAATTAGGCGCCCAAATGTCTCCAACTGCATCAGAACTAGGGTTATCATCTTTTATCATGCTCATTTTGTTCAGCTGTGTTCGGTACAATAACAGTCACAAATCTTATGCCTACATGGCTTGCATAGCTCAAGGTTCTCTCCTGGGTTTTCTGCCCTTTCATTGTATAGTGCCACACTGGGAACATCATCAGCCTCCATGGGTTTTAATCATCACCTCTACGCAGAAATCTCTCTCTTGCTTGGAGTCCTACATCACCAGCTGCCTACTTGGGGCATTTCAAATGTGTCATTCCACGGCCATCCGAAACTGGAAGTCTTCACTATCTGGCGCCAATCTACCTTCCCATTAATACACTTTTCTCCCTTTGACATGCTCTAAATCTAGCCACACTCATCTACTGACTGCTTCCCACACTTGGCATTCCACCTACCTAGCACGTACTAGTTTCCATGATTAGAATGTTGCCCCTCCTCACCCCCAACTTTGAGTTTCCATGACTTCTTTCATGTCTCATATCCAATGCATGCTTCTGCAAGACACCTTCCTGGGCACTCCAGCTGTTAGTGCTTTCTCCATTGAGATTAAGTGTTTTTTGTTCCATATGTAACTTGTGTGCACCTGTTTTCTGAACTTGCTCTCATTAGAATTTAAGTTTTTTGGTAGAAGGAGCTGTTTTTTTACCTTACTTTGCACCCCTGTAACATAACATAGTGCTTGGCTATACGAATTGTCAGAAATGTCAGTTTGAGTACAAAGGGACACATTATCCTACTTGAACTCTGCTGAACTAACCGAACAATCATGTTGTTGGTTATATCACACTCTGTTTTAAAGTATTCAACAATTGTGGGGACACCAATAAATTTTCATTCAATATCTGCATCAGCTTATTACACAAGTTGCACACTCCTGACACAGTGAGCAGTACAGAAGAAAATGATGACAGTTTTTGTGTTTTGGTTTGGTTTGGTTTTTTTTTGGTGACCATTCTAATTTTGTTTCTGCAAAGAATTCCTTGGATGTTTCCCCTACCCCAGGGATTCATAGAATATAGTTTTAGGGATGCTATTTTGATATGCTTGGTTTACAAGAGAGCACTGTTAATACATTGCTTTTTTCCGTAAAGGAGGAGCGGTAGGAGTTTATTTTTAAAGAGAAAACAAAGTTGAGCCTGAGCACTTGGTACCTTTGAAAAAGAAACCTTTTGCTTTGTTGCAGGTGTTGCTTTTCACATCATTGGTGATTGGAACAAGGGAAGAAATTTCACCGTGAGTTATAGAGGAGTCCAAAATTCAAAGTGACATGTGAGAATCACAAAATACAATGTAAGTGATCCCACAGAGGCTGTTGCTCAGGTCAAGCTAGCAGGGAATCATTGAGTACAAGTTACATGTTCACATGGCCCTTCCCTCCAAATGGTTGAATAATCTGGTTAGAGATAGTAAATAAACAAAAGAAAAAATAAATACACAAAAATGTGCAAATACATGTGTGTTTCTAAGTGTACATATGTATGTATAAATGTATGTATAAATACAGATGAAATAAATATCAAGTATTTTATAAAGTAATTATGAAATAAGAGAAACATAAGAAAAATTAATATGGGAAAAGTAAATACAAGAGCCCTAACAAAACTCTAAATAATTCAAATGTGAACTATACTGAATTTTTAAAAGTTTTACCGATGCCTTTGTTTTTTACACAATTTTTCCCCACCACCCCAATCCTCCGTACAAATAACAAAATTAATTCATTTCCATGGACAAAAGTGGTCCAATAATATACGTATATTCTGCCTCCATAGTCCCTTAGATTTTTTGTCAGATGTGTTTCATTATGTACTCTCCAAGGACTGATGACTGTGACTGATCTGAGCCTGACTACCTTATCTAGGTTATGGTAATCATTGCATATGTTATTCCCCCCCCCCCCCAGTCTATTTATTTGGCTCTGAATTTTGATCTTCAAATGGAGGCTGAATGCTCACCAACATCTTATGCTGTTGGTATTTATGCTTCACTTAGAAACAAGAGAAGATGACTCTAAACTTCCCTAATTCCATGCAATTGTTATTTTCTATGGCATTAGCTCCTACTGGGAGCACCATTTCTCAGTATATCAACCAAAGAACATTCACTGAACATCTATTTTGTCTTTTAGGCACTCTGAGGCCTATCAACAAGTATACAATGGAAGGAGGTGATATTAGATGAAGCCAATTGAAGGGAGTAGGAATGTCTAAAGTGGAGCAGAGGAGGCTTCAGTGGAGCATGAGAGCTCAAATACATGAAGGATTGTAATATTGAAGGGTTATACTTCTATACTATATATTGCTTCACCTAAGAAGATAGAGCTAAAAACAATTTTAAAAATTGCAAAGAGGCAAATGGAGTAGAAATATGAGGGAAAATTTACTAGAACGTTAAGTGGAATAAGTCACCTTCTTGGGATATAATAAATTCCCTGTCAATGGAAGCATTTGTGTCAAAATTGGATGACCACTTACTGAGGAATCTATAGAGGCAATAGGATAGACTGTTCAGGGATAGAAGGGTGTAGGCTACCTCTGTAATGCCTTCCAACTGTAAGAGTCTATTCTTCCAAGAAGGCACAGTCATTGTGCCTAAGTCATTGGTTATCTAGCAGAAGAGATAATCAACCAATAAACATTCGTTCAGTACCTGTCATGCACTTTACACAGTGCTCAACTCTGAGCATAAAAAAAAAAAATAGAATGAGTCCTTTCATGAAGGAGCATACATACACAAAGAAGAAGAATTAACAATACAAGGCATCATATAATAAGGGTCAAATGAGTGGCAAAAACAGGGTTTCCAGCAGAGTAGGCACTTACTGAAGCCTTGTAGAATTGTATTCACGCGATCAAAGAAAGGAGAGATCACCTGAGATCATCCGGAAAATCTTCATGGAAGAAGTAAAATTGGAGTTGAACCTGGTCTAAAAAAAATTGTCTTAGTTTCAATTAAATGACAAGGCTAGAAGCCAGGTAGGAAAAGGTGAAAAGTAAGGATCAGACTTAAAAAGTTTCGTAGGGGAAAATCTTCGTGCACGAGATGGGCTCTGAGTTGACTTTTGAAAAATGGACAGGATTTACAAATGGAAAGATTTTGCGGCACTGCAATAGCATGATTTGCAAATGAAGAAGATGCAGAGTCAAGAAAGTACAAGGGGACGATCAGTGAAGAAACATGGCTAAATTAAGGGCTATATGTAAGAGAGAAAAAAGCTTGAAATGGTTGATTTATAAATACTGAAAATCAGGATCAGGTCAAAGAACTGGGAGAACAAGGGCAGGTTGGGCTGCCAGGTGAAATAATAAAAGTATGATTAATAATAATAGTTTTCATTCTTGTACCTCTTTAAAGAGAGGACAATCAGATAGACAGAAATAAATGATACATACATACATACATACATACATACATACATACATACATACATAAATGATAGATAGGTGGATCGATGAGAGAGAGATAGCATTTACCAATCACTCAATATGTGCCAGGTACTGTGCCAAGTTGTAGTGATACAAATACAATAAAAGAGAAGGCCTCTGCCTTCAAGGGGCTTACATTCCAATGTGTGAAGACAACACATAAACGCAGTGCTGGGAAGTGGAGGAGGGGGATGTACATCCTGGAGTAGGGGAGAGACTTTATAATTACAAAGTGCCTTCGCACTTCCTTTTCTCATCTGAGCCTAGTAATAACTCTGTGAATCTGTATGTGATATATATATATATATATATGCCTTCAGACATGACTATGTTCTAATAGAGAAATTGTCGTTCCTATCAGACATTAAAATTCAATAAATTCAATTAATTAACAATTTATTCAGTGCCTGTTGTGTAAAGATTACTATACCTGATTCTAGGGCAGATATAAATTATGAAAGACCAATATGCTGAGTAAGGGAGGTGATCATACTGTCTTCCCCCACACCACTCATAATACAGCTAGTGTACTGTGTCTAGTTCCCTGCATCACATAGCACAAAGAGCTCAGTTGAGTTGGGGTATGTCGAGAGAAATGTGACTAGAATGGTAAAGGAACTGAAATCCCTACTAGATGACTGGCTAAAGGAATTGGAGATGTTTAGACTGCAGTAAAGAAGACCAGATTAGAGGAAGATACAGGGATCTTCAAATCTATCAAGGGCAATCATTCAGAATAGAAATCAAAGGTTTGTTTTACTTGACTCTAGAAGGCAAAACTAGGACTAATGAGTACAATTTATAAGGAAGAATATGTTGGAAAAACATAGGTTTCCTAAATATGAGGGTCATGCTTAAATGGGCTGGGAATGTTCAAGCAGAGGCTATCTGGTCACCATAGCTGCTACAGGCGCTAGCTTTGATTTCGGTAGAGGCTAGACAGGACTATCTCCAAAGTCCCTCCCAACTCCTCAGGTACTATATAATCTAGCAGAGGATTCCATTTCAACACATTATGTAATACGAAATTGTACTTGAAGAGGCATTCTACTTAACAAATTTCTCTGTATGAGGTAACGAAGTAGAAAGAGTGCTCAACTTAAAATTTGAGAAGATCTGAGTCTGAATCCTGACACTGTCAGTTTATTTGTAAGAACAGGCAAGTCATGTCACTCTCTGAGTCTCAATTTCCTTATCTTTAACATGGGGGTGATAATATCAAACTACCTGTGTCTCAAGGCTGTTATAAGGAAAGCCTTGGTAAAATGTAAAGTTTCACTATACACCCATGAATTATTCTTGGTGACAAGGACGTAACATTTTGAATTGTTCATTGTTTTCCTTTTGCTTCTTTAGGTAGAGGACAGAGTCTATGTGAGAAGCTTCTGTGCTCCTGTGATCAGACTGCTGCCAAATGTATGGCTGCTGCAACATTCAATGAAAGTCACAGGCACTGGCGTATATCCAGGTGCCAGGAGAATGGAGCACTGTGTGAAGACAGTAACTCTGAATGGCCTTTGCCTCCCACTGGTTTAGTGACCAGGAGCTAAACTTTGATGAAAACAGCAGTGAAGAGTTGTTGCTTCTCTCACACGGGGTTTCAGAAGAAAGAAAAGATTTCTGGGAAACTCATTTGACAATGCTGGTTCCACACCAGGCCACAGACAAGTATTTGAGTTTCCTTCTTCAGTGAAAAACACCAAAAGTAGGTCATCTACATCTATATTATTTCAAATTTAAGCTTTTTGAAGCCTTGGATGCCTCACCTGCTGAATCATCATAATAATGACTCTGCTACATTTTCCTCCCACAGGCATGATGGAAAGATTGATCGAGAAAATAAAGAAAGTGCTGTGAAAGTTACAAGTCCTACACACATACACGTGAAACATTATTATTGCCAGACTTCTTAGAATGCAAGACCAGAGGGCTCTGGATGTACCATTTTGTCTGATTTGTACTGCATGTATTGTATCATGGGAATTAAAGAAAAATTCAAATTAATTGTGTTTTTAGAACTTCACTTTAGATGACGATGCACAAGTGCTCCTGGGGGCATATATGGGAGAGTGAGTGAGAGGATCACTACCAGAACACTTAGCCTTTGAATGCTATTCCTGGCAAAGTTGAACCAATGATAAACCTGAAGTTAGCAGTTTAGGTAAGGGAAATTTTACTTAAGTTATACCACTTACTTTCAGGCAACTAGGTAGCACAGTGGAGAGAGTGCTGGATCTGAAGTCAGGAAATCATCTTTCTGAGTTCAAATCTGGCCTTAGATACTTATTGTGTGACCCTGGGTAAGCCACTTAACCCTGTTTGCCTCAGTTTCCTTCCTCATGTGTAAAATGAACTGGAGAAGGAAATGGCACATCATTCCCACATCTTTGCCAAGAAAACTCTAAACAGGGTCATGATGAGGCAGACACAGCTGAAAAACAATTGAACAACAAAAACCCCCACTTATAGAAGTACACATGTGACTGAGTAACTAGTCATTTCTCAGTCCTAGAGGTAGAAATGTAATGTGGTGCACTGAGAAGAACTGAGCTGGGAGGCAGAAGACATAACTCATGGTGCAGTCACTGAGCAAATTGCTATCCCTCCCTGTTCCTCCATTGAGGGAACTGGACCCTTTATTAGCTCTAACAATATACGAGTACAATTCTACTCAATTTGAGTAAGATTCACCACCTGCATCAAGAGCTTTCTTTTATGGGGTTGTCTATGAGGAGCACAGTTTAGTCAGTGCAAAAAAAGATACTTCTTTAACAATAAAATACGTTCTCAACACTATGAAAAGAAATTTCAGTATATATGATTAGGCTTTTTTTGAGAGGATGAAGGCTTTCAGAGGTTTTGCGTAATTATGAACTATATGCTTCTATTTTACAACTTAAAGCCTACAAACTTTGGCTAGGAAAATTTTAAAGCTCTTATACGCTTACACCTTGGAGTGGGAAAAACATATACAATCTGAAAATACAATGATTAGAATTAGAAGGAACTTCAGAGTTCATGTGGTCGGTGCCACCCTTATTTTATTCACGAGTTTTTATATATTTGGTGTTCATCCAAAATCTGCTCCAACATTCTTCATGATGGAGACCTTGTTACTTCTTAAGGCAATCTTTTTGGACGCTTTGTTGGGAAAGTCTTATCTCGAGTAAAACCTGCACCTTCACCTTCCGCGATCCCATTAATTTTGCATTCTGAGCCAAGGCATGCCATGAAGTGTAACATTAAATAACTTCCAGCACAAGGCACTCTAAGGAAACCATTTTTCTTCCATTCTCAACACTATCACTTTACTCTGCTGTCATTTGGAAACCACCAAAATACCTCGCCCACCTCCAGAAGTGCAGGACTCAAATTCTATCTAGAATTCCATTTCTTTAGATAAATGCTTTGTCAGTCTATGAAGTTAAAAAAACTTCTCAGCCCTATTCCCTGCTACCAGATAAAGATTTTTAAATATTAGTCCTTTATATGTAATGGAAACATAACCTTTCTAGAGAAGAGGTGTTGAAAACTATGGAAGGAATGTGTCTACAACATGAGCTTTTTGAGGAGGACCAATGCTGGAAAGAACAGTGGAGGCTTGAGGGGCTGAATATCTATGAACTGATAATTTATGAAATTATGAAATGGGGGCAGGCATATCCAGTGTTTCGGATAGCTGCCAGAAAACACCATAAGTTGACAGTGAGAAAAGAGGTGGCAATAACACTTTAATTAAACCGAGTATGGGGCAAAAAATCCTGTAAAAGCAGAGACAAATGATGAAGAGTGATACAGAGACAGATCTCATGGAAACGTATGGAGTGGAAGGATGGCAAGGGGTGTGGAGTAAGGCATAGGGAAGGGGAGAGGCAGAGAATGTCACTCATGTAACTATGGGCTAGAGTTGGCCAGCAGAGGCCTGATTCAGATGGAACAGTACTGGGGGTGAAGAAGAAGCAAGAGTTTATTTTTTGTGGAAACAGACCAACTATCTATGACAGTTTGGAGATAGTTCATGGACATATCCACATCATCTCAAAGTCATCAGCACCTCTTGGATATTCTGCTGATGTGAAACTGCAGAGTCTGGATTTTGTCTGGAATTCACATTTCCCAGCATCAAAATCTTGACATCACAACCTAGATGGTTTCCTCTGATCTAGCACGTTACCGAGATATAAATTTTCATTAATGTATGATATAATTTGCAAATCATGCTCCTTTGACCCTTAAGACAGTTTGTACATAACTTTCAGGCTCCTCTTTGCAACCTCATTTCCTGGTATTGTCCCTTTATAGCGGTTACCTATAAATTTACTGACTATATTGATTAGAAGGAGAGGACCACAATAAGGTGCAATTTTCACACAATCCACTTCGTTTGTTGCCTAATTTTACCAAAACTGTGTCCTGCTTAAACACATTTCCATGTGGAGCTAAGTCATTAGGAATTCAATATTCCCTAGGTTTAGGTGGCTCAATATCAGTCCTTTAAACAAGTACTTTTTTGGAAGCTATACTTAGGTATTTTGGAACAAACAGCTTGGTTACTTTGTGAAAGCTCCAATGCAATTGTAATTCTCTCTCTTCCATTCTGTTTCCAGGCTTCCCAGTCTTTCTCTGAGACCCAGCTAAAATCCCATGTTCTGCAAGAAGCCTTTCTCATTACTGCTACATGTAAGTGACTTCCTTCGTTCCTTATCTAATATTTCACTTGATTATATTTTGTTTGCTCATAGTTCTTTGCCTGTTGCTTGGTTATCTGAAAGTTAAAAGGTCATAGAAGGCCACTTACCTTCAGATGAGTACGACATAATTTAGAAAGTGATGGTTTGGGTGGGAAAAGAAGAGAAAGGAGGAAGGAGGGTAAGGGGAACAAAAGGGAGAGGGAAGGCTCCTGCTCCAGGGGTGGGGGAAATCATAGCTTAAAAACTAGAAATTGATCTGTAGAGAAATATTTCAATTTGCCACTTTTAGAGATGAGGAAACTGGGGCCCAGAGAAGAAACTGTCTGAAGTTAGCAAATGTTTCTTCTACCCCCAAGTCTGGTGCCGTTTCATTGGTTAGAGATTTTAGAAAAGTTAATTGAACAAGCACATTTTATATATGCTAAGTTCTCGTGATTCAAAGAAAGGCAAAAAATAGATCTTATTCTCAAGGACTTCGAATTCTAATTGGGGAAGCAACATGTTCAGAAAGAACCCAGTTTTTATGTAGTCAAACCTATGCCTAAAAGAGTCCCCACTGTGATACAGTCTATGGGAGGTCAGGTGGCCTTTGGAAAATCACTGCTTTACACAAGGCAGACCATTTCAAATTTGAAGAGTTCTAACAATTATTTTTTTTCGGACTGCAAGTCCAAATTTGTCGCTGAGACTTCTACCCACTTATTTTGCTTCCACCCTCTGGAGCCATATGGAACAATGTAAATCCTTTCCCATGTGACACAGTTTTAAATGTTTAAAGACATTGTGTTCCAGTTTTGTCTTCTACAAGTTAAATATCTCCAGTTCAACTGACATTCTTTCATATGATGGAATCACTACCATTTACAATCCAGTTTGCACTTCTTTAGGTGCTGTCTAACTTATTTATGGCCTTTCAAAAAAGGAGAACTCAGAATGGAACCCAATGCTCCAGATGTCATCTGACATGGGCAGAGTGCATTGGGACATCTCATTACTAAAAGCTACAATTCCCTTAACGCAGCTCAATCACATTGCCTTTTTTGATTGCCGCATCAGTGTTGACTCAGTTCGACCTTAAATTCTGTTAAAACCTTTTCCCCCCAAATAATTACTACCCATGCCTACTTAACTTGTACCTGTAGAGTTGTTTATTGATGGAAAGTACAAATGGTTACAATTTTATTAAATTTGTATCCAATTTTATTTTTTAAAAATCCAATCCCTATATTCTATTGTGTTAAGATCTATTTTGGATGAATATTTTTTCTTACATTATGCTAGTTATACACAGTTCGAATAATCTAAAAATTAGTCATATCCGTCTATGTCTTTGGGTCATTGACAAAAGTATTAAACAAACTGAGCAAAGATGCATGGGACATGGTAATAGAGAATTCTTTCCTTTTTGACATCAGCTCCTTAATCAATACTCTTTGAGGGATGTCATTAATGTTCCAAAGTCATCTAATGTCACTTCTAAACTTAGCTATGCCATCTGATTATACTATACTCTCGATCTTCTCCATCAGAACAACATGAGATAATTTATCAAACTCTTCACCAAAATCTAGTGTGAGAGGGTATGGGTTCTTTTTGGTTGACCCATGTAGATAATGAGAGCTTATGTGGGTCTGTCTAGATGTGACTTTCAGGGAGGCAAAAGCAGATATTTCTAGAATCTCTTCCTTCCATCCTTCTCCAAGGAGTCTTTGATTCTTGCAAGGAAGGAAAGCAGGAGATTGGAAGTAGTAACTAGTCACTCTGCTCTTCTTAGAAACGGTTAAGATTTATAGTTTCTTCCTTAAATACTGAAAGTCTAGGGGAAATAATTTTTAGGCTTAAGCTACTCTTTTAAAAAAAATTATTTTGAGTTCAAAGTTTTCTCCTTCTCTTCATTCCCCTCCCCCCATTAACTGAGAAGGTAATATGATACACATTGAAATGATGTAAAATATCTTCACATGACTTATGTTGCAAAACAGCAAGAAAAATGAAGTGAAAAGACATATGCTTCATTCTTCATTCAGAATTAATCAGTTCTCATTCTAGAGGTGAGTACCATTTCTCATCATGGGACTTTTAGAATTACCTTGGATCACTATATTAATTAGAATAGCCAAGTCTTTCATCGTTGATTAATGTTACAACAATGCTATTACTGTGTACAGTACTGTGTAGTTCTTCTCACTTCATTTTCATCAGCTCCCAGATTTTTCTAAAATCATTTAGCTCATCATTTCTAATAGCACAGTAGTATTCCATCACAGTCATATACTACAACCTGTTCAGTCATTCCCCAACTTATGAGCAGCTTCTCAATGTTCAATTTTTCGCCACCTTTAGAGCAGCTACAAATATTTTTGTATATATTAATCATTTTCCTTTTCCTTTGATCTCTTGGGGTTATAGAACTAGTACTTCTACTTCTGGGTCAAAGAATTTGATAGCTCTTTGGTCTTAATTCCAAATTGCTCTCGAAAAAGGTTGGACCATTTCATAACTCCACCAATAGTGCCATAGTGTAACTATTCTTCCACATCCCCTCTAACGTCTATTATTTTTGCTTTCTCTCATATTAGCTGGTCTGGAAAGCATCTCAGACTTGTTCTGACTTGCATTTCTCAGATTCTTAGTGATTTAGAGCATTTTTATGACTCTTGATAGTTTTGATTTATTCTCCTGAAAACTTGTCTGTACCAACTGGATAATGGTTCCTATTTCTATAGATTGGGATCAGTTCCCCATATATTTGAGAAATGAAACTTTTATCTGAAGCAACTTGATGTCCAATATTTTCCCGTTTCCTGCTTTAACTCTAATTTGGACTAAATTAGTTTTATTTGTTTAAAATTTTATTACATGCAATCAAAATTAGCCATTATTCTTCCCATGCTATCTATTGATTTTTTGGTCATAAAATTTTCCTTATCTGCCAGGTAATTTGTCCCACGTTCCCCTAATTTGCCTATGATATCACCTTTCTCTTTCAACTTTTTCTCAGTACACGGTGTGAGATATTGGTTTATGACTGGTTTCTGCCAAATTGCTTTCCAGTTTTCTCAGAATTGCTTTTTGGTCAAATAATGACTTTTTGTCCCCAAGGTTTGAATTTTTGAGTTTATCAAATTCTAGATGACAGTGGTCATTTACCTCCCTCTATTGTGCACTTAATCTTTAACACTGTTTTACTACTGTCTTACCCAATGCTAGATTGTTTTGATGACTGTCACTTTGTAATATAATTAAATCTACCTTCTGCCTGTATTTTATATTGATTTCCTTGATATTCTTCACCTTTTGTTGTTCTACACAAATTTTGTTACTATTTCATCCAACACTATAAAATAACAGGGTGATTTGATTGGTATGGCACTGAAGAAATAAATGTCAGTAGAATTGTCTTTTGAGTTATATTGGTTTAGCCTGCCCACAAGCAATCAATAGTTCCCAGGTTATTTAGATCTTTTTATGTGAAAAGTGTTCTAAAATTGTATTCACATACTTTTGTAAGTGTGTCTCTTCAAGTAGACTCCAAGTATTTTATACTGTCTGTAGTTCTTTTAAATGGAATTTCTCCTTCCTCTTAATACTGGGTTTTCTTGGTAAAAATTGGAAACGGTGATGATTTATTTGGGGTTTATTATATTTCCTGAAAATTTGCTGGAAATTTTAATTGTTTCAATTTGGTTTTTTTGCTTGATTGTCTAGTTCTTCATTATCCACAAAGAATGATAGTTTTGTTTCCCCACTGTCCATTTTTATTCCTGCAATTTCTTTTTCTTTTATTATTATAGCTACAATTTCCAATGTAATAATGAATAGTGGTGGTGATAATGGACATCTTTGCTTCACACTTGATCTTCTTGGAAAGCCTTCTAACTTATCTCCATAACAAATGTATGCTCTTGGTTTCAGAGTGATACTACTTACCATTTTAAGAAAGGCTCCATTTATTCCTATGCTTTCTGATGTCTTTAATAGGAATGGATGTATTTTGTTAAAACTTTTTCTGTATTCATTAATATAACCATATGATTTTGGTTGTTTTTGTTACTTAGAGGTCAACTACACTTATAGTTCTAGTGATGTAAAACCAGTTCTGCATTCCTGGTATAAATTCCACCTGATCATAGTGTTATGATCTTTGTGATATATTGCTGTAGTTTCCTTGGCGTTTTTTTTTTCTTTGAATTAGGAGTTCTGGAATTTGACAGTAATATTCCTAGGAGTTTCTATCTTCATATTTCTTTCAGGAGATGATTCCTGAATTTATTTTTGATTTTCTATTTTGCCTTTTGATTCTAGGAAATCAGGATAGATTTTCCTTAAAATTTCTTGAAATGTGTCTAGGTTCTTTTTTATGGCTTTTAAAATTTCCTCCCATTGATCTACTTTTCAATTCAGTTGTTTTTCCAATGAAATATTCATTTTTTCATACATTTTCATTCATTTGTCTTTATTCTGTTCCCTGATGTCTCATGGAGCCATTATCTTCTATTTGCCCAATTCTATTTTTTTTGAGGCAATTACGGTTAAGTGAATAACCTAGGGGCACAGAATTAGCAAGCGTCTCAGGCTGAATTGGAATTCAGGTCCTCCAGTCTTGAAGGCAAGAAAGTATTCTATCCACTGTACCATCTAGCTGCTCCTTAATTCTAACCTTTAATTAATTATTTTCTTCACTGAGGTTCTAAGGCTCTTTTTCCATTTGGACAATTCTACTTCTTAAAAGGTTTTTTTCATCAGCCTAGTTTTGTATCTCTTTTACAATTTGCTCAATTAAGTTTTGTAAGGTATTTCACCCTCCCTCAACCCGTTATTTTCTGCTCAACTTTTACCAAAATGTTTCTCTTTTCATAATTGTCTTGCATCGCTCTCCCATTCTTACTTGATTTTTAACATAATTTTTCTTTTGCTCTTTCTTTATCTCACTCAGAGATAATTTTTGAGCTTGTGTCTAGTCTGCATTTTTTCTTTGCGGCTTTGCTTCCAAATCTTTTTCTGCCAATGGCTTCTGAGTTTGTTATTGATTTGCCATTGCCAAAGCAGCTTTTTATGGTCAGGGTCTTTATTTGTTCTTTGCTCATTTTTCCAGCTTTTTTTTTATCGACTTCGAACGCTTTATATTAAAGTTGGGAAGTAGGAGAGCTGTCCCTAGCTCGTTTTTTCTCAATCTGCTGTTTTCACAAATAATTCTTTGTGAAAATTTAGGGTTTCCAAGGTGTTGGAATGCAGAAAGACGCAGTCAATGCTACAACCTTCAAACCAAAGATCTGACAACACCACTGCACTCCTGCATGCCACCCCCACCAATGTCAAAGACCTTTTTTCATACCTCTTAAGTAAGCTGTCCTGTTCTGGAAAAAATATCTCACCCTGAGCTTTTGTTAGCTATATGATTCCAAAATTTAATTTGAGGTATTATTTTGAAGTTTTTGGTGTGGAATGTTAGGAGAGTTCAGCAGGAATGCTTATCTTGGTTGCACCCTCCCAGCTTCACTTTGGATAACTATTCCTTAATGGGAAAGAGGGTCCCAAGCCCTGTGTGTGTGTGTGCGTGTCTCTCTCTCTCTCTCTCTCTCTCTCTCTCTCTCTCACACACACACACACACACACACACACACACACACACACACACGATGTGTAGATGTGTGCATTCACTAGTGCATGTATATGACGATACATTTAGTTATATCTACACATACACACAGGCATATATGTATGCACATATGAACGTACATGTGTGCATACACACATATACATATCTCCAAGTTTGACCCCATTCTGACGAAATGTATATTTCACAATGGAAAAATATAGCATAGCAGATAAATCCATTTGTTCAGGTTAACAAATTGGAAATTAGAGAAAAAATATGTAGAATATATGACAATCAATATATACAGTAGATGAGTCCTCCCATTGGGATTAAAAGAATTCAGCTCAACCAAGTGAGAGAGTCTCAGATATCTCCTATTCTGCACTCTTGTGATTCCAGTCTTCATAATTTTTCGAAGATCCCTGATAGTGATCAAGCAATCATTTTTTCCTCCAGTATCTGAGGATGTGTGTGAATCAATACTTGGACTGATTAAAGACAACAAAGTGACCTTATTATCTTAGACCTCACGTTCCTAGTAGCCATTTTTGTTCTGTTTTTTTTCTAATCCAAGTCATGTTCCTTGGCAGAGAAAACAGAAGCAAAATAAACATTGGAGAAACACTTCAGACCATAGACCTCTTGCCAGTAATTGTCTCATCCATCTGGAAGAGCTGTCTTTATACCTACCTCCACTCATCCTCTTTCCTCTCACATGGCTTTAGAAACAAAAATTCTCATTTTCCTGCATTTAGCTTTCGTGGGCTAACTTGCTTCTGATTAAGGTAAAAGAGGATTCTTCAGATCAGCACTTTAACTTTGAGCTCATCTGAGACTAAATCAGTCTTAGAAATTCAAAGCTAGTAATTTATAAATTACCAATTAATTTAATAAAAATGACCTTATAAAGAAATAGAACTATGGAACTATAACCATCACTATATAACTATATATAAATATGTATATTCATATATGTCTGCATACATGTATATAGATATATAGATATGTATATGTCAATATATATATATAGGTAGAAAGATATGTGTATATATATCTATATATATAGATGTATATATGTGTGTGTATGTGTAGATACACACACACATACACACATATATACAACTGTATATATGTATGCAGTTATATGCAGGAGGTCTTCCCTGTGTGAACATGATTGGTACCTGGAAAAGGCCACTTCAAGCAAATCAACGGACAATATAGACCAGTATGTTTCATTGAAACAGTGGGAAAAATTTTGTTTCTGACCCTTTATTATACATTTTATTATACTAGGACACTGGCTCTGGAGTCACATCATTTCACTCCAAATCACACCTCTGTCATTTGCTACTTAGGTGACTTTCAGCTTTAATTAACCTCCTTCGCCCTTCATTTCCTCATCATAAAATGAGGACTCAATAACTAAAATCTGGAGGACACTAAACGATTTTTAAGGTCTCTTTCAATTCTACACTTACAATCCTGAAAAATGAATCTAAAATCTACGAAAAGAAATTTATTTTATTTTATGTTTAACACAACGTTGGTGATGACTGCAACCCAGAGGTAATTCTTAGAATGAACAAAGATCAAATGTTACCAGAGAAAAAAGGGTTTCATCAATGTCCCTAAGATCTTCTTATATTCATATCATTCGCTCCTGAAATATCTACTGACAATCAGGAAGAAAAGGACCAGACAAAGACAAAATAGGATGATCTTGGAAATATGTCAGTCTTAAGTATGAATGGTGGTATCTAATTGTATAAGTGGTCAATCCCTGAATATATATTCATGTTACAATTTTGGTTTGCCTCAGCAACTTCCAGGGGAGGCAGCGTTAAGGGATCTCTGTAGCATGAAATTTTGTGTTCAGATTGTGCCAGTAAAACGCACTAGACTATTACCATCACCTTTCAATTATCTGGGCAATATTCTGTGATCATAAATAGCAAGATAATTTCTCATCTGCGGACTGGTAAAAGTTTTCTCACTGGGAGTCCCCTAAGCAGCTACCGTGAAACAAATCCAGACTCAAACAAAATGTAGCCTCATAACTTGGAGGACTCAAATAATAAATACCCAAATGATGACTAACATGTATTTGTATGTATATGAATACATAGCCTTTTCTGACTAAAATAAAATAAATAATAAAGTATTTAAATAGATGTATGCATACATACACAAATATGGAATTCATTGGTTCATTACTTGGCCATGAATTTATCTACTTATAATTACTTCTAATAAATAGGTTTGTGGGGGTGTGTGTATAAAAAATGATCAATTGTATTTCCCCACATTTTGAATGAAGCACCACTGTGTGCTAGAAAGTGCACTGAATTCCAAAAGGCGTCCCTTGTTTCAATGGAGAGTGGCAGAGCCCATTAAAGGCTCTGCCCGAACCCCAGTAAGCGTTCCTTGTGCACGAGTTGAACCTCAGCTATAGGGCAAGGAGAGGGGAAAGCTCAGCAAGCTTAAGGGAAAAGAAAGCTCACCTTGACTTGGAGAGGACTTGAGATGTCAGATTATGCTCTGGAGGAGTCGCCAAAAATATGATGAGGGTCAAGAAAGGTGCAGGAAGCGCTAGCGATCCCTGTCAACCTAGTCTGGAAAGGATTCACTGGACTCAAACAATCTTAAGTCAAGTAGGCAAAGCAGTTTATTATTATTACACTTTTTAGCGGGCAAGAATACTTAGGGAACCTGCCATTTAAAGGAATTATAGATAAAGTTTATACAGATTATTGTATAGTAAGATGGGTGCCAAATACGCTAACTAGGTATTCTGTGGTGTGATTAGGGAATAGTCAGTTCTTAAAAGAACATGTACTTTAGGTATGTACTGTGTAGGTATTTTACTCAATATTTATCGGGAAATAGCCCAAAGGGGAGCTACATGGAGGTGTGGTTTTAAGTCTGAAACGTCACTAAGTCAAACGATAGTCAGGATTGATCATAAAAAATCATACTTCTGTTACCAATGTCTTCTTAGACAAGATTTATGTAAAGGAGCTCACATAAATCTAAGTTGAAGATGCGTATCACTGGTCAGCGAGGAATTAATGTCTCCATGAACCAGTGCACAGCTAGTTTAGTCAGCACGCAGCTGGCTCTAAGTGATAAATTCTATAGGTGCAGCTGGCTACTATGGTAGGAAGGGAGATAACGGTTCCTGCTGGGGCAGGCTGTCCTTGAACTGGAGGGAGACTGACTGAGAGAGTGTTTTGAGGTTAGAGAGAAATGTTATTTTTAAGAGAAATGTGATTTTTAAGAGAAATGTGATTTTAGAATTGGGGTCCAAGCACATGCAGCCAAGCACCCCATCATAGTCATCCACCAGTTGTGAGTCCTCACTGCGTTATTCCTGCTCTCTCAGGGGAATTTGTGGTTAGCTCCTCAACCACAGCATGAAGTCTCTGGAATATTTAGGGTCTGGTTCTTCCTGCAGGCAGGACTGATGTGGGTAGAAACAGTGCCCTGAGAGGTAAAGTAATATTGATTGACTTTGTGAAGCCCTTGGTGCCCTAAACATCTCCCCTTACCACAACCTCCCCTTATCCTGGACCGTATGATTCCCCGTTCTCACCCCTCATTCTGGGGAAACAAAAAATTCCTGTTCCTACCCCTGATCCTGGGGAATGGGATTTCCTTACCATGTGTCCATCATAGTCCTCACCCTGTGTCTTTATCTTGCAAGACCCTAGATCTCCTACACCCACAAGGAAACCCTAAAGTCATCCTACATAAAACTGGTCCTTTTTCTAAAGCAAGGCCTTTGTTTAGCTCCTTACTAAATCTCAGCTTCTGCATCAATAAACCTCGCAATGGCTACAGAGAAGATCTAAGTGAATTCATTCACATTCTGAAGCAGTTCTCCCATCTCTCTTTCTTCAACAGGACCTGAGAGAATTCCAACACATGCTCTAATGATTACATGTAGAGGGCATGGCAGACTTTTTGATGATCTGTTTTCCTGGACAAACATTAGTCACTACAATTCAAACTGCTTCCTTTTTTCCTCTGTTCTCTAAGATGGTGTCTTCTTTTTCTTGACACCATTGCAGTCATAGTCTGTGGATTCTCCTGGTTCTGTTTACTTTGTATGAATGAGGAACAAAGAATGAATGGGAAAGCTTTTATTAGACGTTTATGAAATGAACTGGGAATACATTTAGAAAAGTAAGTCTGTCCTGAAGGAGTTTATATTTGAAGACAAAAAATAGAGGACATTCCAATTGTGAGTCAGATGGAAAGAGCTTCATTGACCTCAGGTTGCAGCATACAAAGGACCACAGGTGAGTATTTCTTAGCAATAAAAAGTTCAGAGGTTTCACTCTGGTGCTGGAGTTGCAGTTTCGCTTTTAAGCAAGGCTCCCTGGCTGAGGCCAAAGTATTTGAGGCTGAACAGTGAGGAGCCAATTTCCAGGAAGGAAGGAGGGAAAAGATGGGGAGCTATGAGAAGGCTTTGGAGGATGCCTTTAGGAGGGGTTGGAAGGAAGATCAGTCATGCTGGTCACTCATGGCAGGTAGGTCCATGGTCTCTGCGTCTCATTATATATATATAATACACACACACACACACACACACACACACACACACACACATCCCTCCACTGTTTAGATTGATCTGGTCCTAGTAGGTGCCATGGCTGCATTGACATTGAGGCTGAAAACCAAAATTGTTCCACCTTCATGGTAGCAGTCTTGTCCTTTGTGGAAATGGTAGCATGTGGAAAGTCTGATCTGACAACCAAGCTCTTGATCATGGATAGATCTTTCCTGTCATCACAGGATTCCCATGTGAAGACAGGAATAGCCATTTACTACCTTCAGCAGGGGGAAGCAGCTAGATGATTAAGTGAATAGAGTGCCTGGTTTTGAGTCAGGAAGACCTGAGTTCAAATGGCCTCAAACATTTACTGTGTGCCCTTGAGCAAGTCACTGAACCCAATTTGTCTAAGAGCCAACTAGGTGGCTCATGGTGTAGAGTACTGGGCCTTTAGGAGTCAGGAAGCTCTTAGGTCACATGGCCTCAGACATTTACGACCTGTGTGGCATTCTGCTCCCACAGTTCCTCATCTCCACAGAGTGGGAAGGCAAGCTTCATTTCCTAAATCTCTTGGACTAATCTCGAAGCTTAGTCATCAGAATTACAATGCTACTGTCTTTGGGCGTTTCATTTCCACTGTGATTTTCCTTTTTTGTGCTGTCCTCCTGATTATGTTCACTTAATTCAATTAGTCCACATACTTTTTCCCATCTTTCTCTGAATACCTGTCATGCACTATTCCCCTTTTGTTTTCTTTTCCATTTCTTTTCAGACCTGGGATTTTACTAGCAATTCTAGGTGTGTTAACTCCTTCCACTTGCGTAGATTCAATAACTCATCCGCAATCTTAGGGGCTTCTAGGAGAGCTGCCTCAGAACCCTGAAAGGTTAAATGACAATCCAATGGTTATACAGTTTGAATATGGCAGGGTAGAACCTGAACTCTCATTTTCCTGAACTCAAGGTTAGCCTTCTATCTACTGTGGCCTCCTGTGTCTCATCATTTTTTTCTGTGCAAATAATCTAGCACTTTCATGTAGGTATGTATTAGGTACATTTTGAAGAATTTATTTTATTGCTTTTTTCAGAAAGATATCTATCTTTTCTCGTCCAATTGCCCTACTCCTCATTGAGAAAGAAACCAAATCAAAACTCCTATTATGTGCTTGTCAAGTCAAGCAAAATAAATTTCTGCATTGGCCATGTTAAAAAAAAAATAGTCTCATTCTGTACTCTAGCCTTACTTATAATCAGCTGAACCTGACATATCTTTTCCCAAACAACTGCTGTAACTCCCTCAGCCCCCACTCTAATAAAAGCATCAATAGGGCAATTGCAGTTCTGCACAGGCTGGGCTCGAACCCAGGGCTGCCTGGTTAAGGCCAGCTCCACCCTCCCTGTGCCAGGCTCCCTGTCCCAGAGGAATCATTGCCCTGTCCTCCTGAAGGGAGAATCAGAGGAGAGAGGAACCTAGACTGCGTTTGTCCCAGGGCGTCCATCAGGCATCAGAGCACCAACATGGTGCTGGCTTTCAGTCTGGGCTTCACAGAATTATTCATGGCTGGCAGACACTTGGGAAGTTATCAAGACCGAAGTCTGCGTTGTACAGAAGAAGGAACTGGGGCTCAGAGAGGAAGTGCTTTGCCCACCTTCACAAATGGAAACAACAGAGCGGGTCCAGGATTCCACGTTCGAACCCAGTTCCTCCCAATCCACATGCCCCACCCTCCCCTTAGGTTTCACCTGGCCCCCATCGCCTTCCCCCGTCTTCTATGCATCCTGTCACAGCTCCAGGCTCCAAAGAACCTCCAGCACAGGAAGCAGCCAGCCCAGGGCTCAGCCACCCTCGCGATCTTGAGCTGTGGACCCCTCCCGCGGAGACCTAACTGACCTGGCACGTGTGCACTCGCCCAGGCTTAGCTTTACCGTTGGGCCCATGCGCGTGACTCCTGCATCTGGAGAACGCGTGCTCATTTCGGTCCCCCTCGAGGCGTTGCTAGGGCTACAGCCGTCTCTAGGATCGATTCCTTGCTGTTGCTGGCTTAGGAGTCACTTCACTTGGAGCGGTTGACGTTCTTTTTGGAGAATAGGCGAGGGCCCAGAGGAGGCCAATACATCAAGGGAGAACTCCTCGTGACTTCCCCCACCCTCTCTGTGACCCCCTGCCAACATGAAGAACATTTCTAACATCTTTAGGAGGAGCGTTGTGTCCCCATCTTCCTCCTCCTCCTCCTCCCCCCGCGCAGGGACAGCGGGGTCCCACCCTTCGGCCCGGATTCTTACATCATCAGAGTCAAGGACCTCGATAAGATACACAAAGCTGCCGAGCTTGGGGATGTGAAGAAGGTGCAGGAACTGCTGCTCCACGAAAAGGCCGGAGTCGACGATCTGGATAAAAAGGGCAGGTGAGAGGGCGGTGGGGGAGAGTGAAGGGAAGGCCCCCAGGAACAGCCTCAGACACCCCCCCCTCCACGGGGGCGCCTGTGCCTCGGCTACCCCTTGGCCAAGCTCTTCCCCTCAGCATCTGGGACAGAGCAGGGTCAGGCTCTGCCTGCTGGAGAGTGGATCCCAATCGTGACCACTGGCGTCCCCTCCCCCTCCTGCCTGCCCATTTTGAATGAAGGGAAACTCCTTCACTTTTTCCTTTAGCCAGCCTCCAGCTGACTTCCGCCTCCTCAGTGGTGAGGTGGGAGCAAATGCTACCCTGTTCTAGTGAAATGTTGTTTTCAGCCTTTCAGTTGTGCCTGACTCTCTGGGAAGACTTTGGGAGATTTCCCTGGCACAGATACTGGAGTGGTTTTCCATTTCCTTCTCCTGGTCCTTTTACAGATGAGCAAATTGAGGCAAATAAGGTTAAGTGACTTGCCCGGGGCCACACAACGAATATTTGCCTAAGGCTAGATTTGAAGCCAGGAATATGAGTCTCCCTGATCCAAAGCCAGCACTCCTATCCCCTGGGCCACCTAGCTGCCCCATCTGGAGAAATATGGTCACTGTATGTGGAATGTAGAAGCAACAAGGCAGAAAAGAAATTTCTGCTTTTATTAATCGCGTTCTATGTGTCAGTCACCCAGCTAATCACAACCGATAAAAAGAAATCTGGAGGCTGTCTCTGCTTGCTAGGAGGTCAGTCGAATGGAGATGGTAATCTACAAGGGAGGCTAGGAAGGAGAGGATCAGATACTTAGGAGGAGATCCGGGGAAAACTAGTGTTACAAAACGAAGACTGTAGGGAATATCAAGCAGATAAGTGTTCTAGTTTGACAAGGCTTCAAAGAGATCAAGTCGGATGAGAAATGAGAAAAGACCATTAGATTTGGCAGTTAAGGCAGCATTGGTATCTTTGGAGATTTTACAAGCCAGACTAATGTTAAAAGAAAGAGTCCAGAAAGGAAGTGGAGACACGTGTTTTCAGGAATCCTCTTAGAGCACAAATTAGGCAAAAATGCCAAGAGAAATGTGAGATGAGAGTGAGGACAGGTTGACGAAGTAAAGAGGTTTTTGGGAATGGGGAAGGAGGGAAGTAGCCATTAGGCAGGGAAAGATTGAAGAAAGCAAGAATAGGAATGAGAGAGGGGCGATACGCTGGAGGAGATAAGATAGAATGCGATGAGTTGGACCTATAGAAGCATTTTCTTTTTTTTTTTTCCTCTTTCCTTGACTTGTCTAATAGCTTTTTTTTTTATTTAACTTTTAACATTTATTTTCACAAAATTTTGGGTTACAAATTTTCTCCCCTTTTATCCCTTCCCCCCCAAACCCAGGCATTCTAATTGCCCCTGTGACCTATCTGCTCTCTCCTCTATCCTCCCTCCCTGCCCTTGTCTCCGTCTTCTCTTTTGTCCTGTAGGGCCAGATAGCTTTCTTGACCCCTTAACCTGTATTTCTTGTTACCCAGTGGTAAGAACATTACATTTGGTCCTAACACTTTGAGTTCCAACTTCTTTAGCTCCCTCCCTCTCCACCCCTTCCCCTTGGAAGACAGGTAATTCAATATAGGCCAAATCTGTTTAGTTTTGTGCCAGGCCTAGAGGCCTGTGGGCTACCCGAGTCTTACCTTACCTCTATCGGAGGTCTTCGGTTGGCCAAACCGGATGCTCGTATGAGAGAAAGGACGTTCCAGAGTCGAACAAGGGTTGAGCTTTATTTCAGGGTCTAGTTACAAGTGCAGGGGAATTCTTCCTTAGGAGGGAGCGAAGAATCTCCCAAGGAGGCAAAGATCTTATAATAAGAGATTGGAAGTAGAAGTGTAAGTGGGGAGAGAGGGGGAGGGGAGAGAGGAAAAGCGGAGCCTTGTTGTCCTCACACGTGGCCCCTCCGCCCAAGAGAACTTTCTGGCTTTCCTGATCCTACTTAAGCTCTCCAGCCGCATAGTTTGCATCTGAATATCGTGCTGTTAGGTGTGCCCAGGTCCGGGACAATCTCGAGGGCGGGGAGAGCTCTCTCCCATCACGTTTCTCACGGGAAGAGGCGGAAATACACGAGATAGCTCGGTTCACCTCGATTCCCAGTCGTTTCCTGGGGGGTCCTCGTGAGAACTCTAAGATTTAGAAGTTCCCACCTTTACCCGCCTGAGGCTGTCCACATGGAATTGAGCTTCCATCTCCAGCAGTTTTGCAAATGATTTCCATACTAGTTGTGTTGTATAGGACTAACTATATTTCCCTCCATCCTATCCTGTCCCCCATTACTTCTATTTTCTTATGGTCCTTTCCCTCCCCATGAGTGTCGACCTCGTATTGCATTCTCCTCCCCCTGCCCTCCCCTCCATCTTCCCCCCCTCCCTGCTTGTACCCCTGTCCCCCACACTCCTGTATTATGAGATAGGTTTTCCTATCAAAATAAGTGTGCATTATATTCTTTCCTTTAGTGGAATGTGATGAGAGTAGACCTCATGTTTTTCTCTTGCCTCCCCTCTTTATCCCACCACTAATAAGTCTTTTGCTTGCCTTTTTTATGAGAGATAATTTGCCCCATATAACTTCTCCCTTTCTCCTCCCAATATTTCTCTCTCACTGCTTGATTTAATTTTTTTTCAAAGATATGATCCCATCCTCTTCAATTCATTCTGTGCACTCTTTCTCTATGTATGTGTGCGTATGTGCATGTGTGTGTGTGTGTACTCCCACCCAGTGCCCAGTTACTGAAATGTTTCAAGAGTTACAAATATTGTCTTTCCATGTAGGAATGTAAACAGTTCAACTTTAGTAAGTCCCTTATGACTTCTCTTTGCTGTTCACCTTTTCATGGTTCTCTTCATTCTTGTGTTACAAAGTCAAATTTTCTTTCCAGGTCTGGTCTTTTCATCAGGAAAATTTGAAAATCCTCTATTTCATTGAAAGACCATTTTTTCTCCTGAAGCATTATACTCAGTGTTGCTGGGTAGGTGATTCTTGGTTTTAGTCCTAGTTCCTTTGACTTCTGGAATATCCTATTCCATTCCCTTCGATCCCTTAATGTAGAGGGTGCTAGATCTTGTGTTATCCTGATTGTATTTCCACAATACTTGAATTGTTTCTTTCTAGCTGCTTGCAATATTTTCTCTTTCACCTGGGAATTCTGGAATTTGGCCACAATGCTCCTAGGAGTTTCTCTTTTTGGGTCTCTTTCATGCGGTGTTCTGCGGATTCCTTGAATATTTATTTTGCCCTCTGGTTCTAGAATCTCAGGGCAGTTTTCCTTGATAATTTCATGGAAGATGATGTCTAGGCTCTTCTTTTGATCATGGTTTTCAGGTAGTCCCAGAATTTTTACATTGTCTCTCCTGATTCTATTTTCCAGGTCAGTTGTTTTTCCGATAAGATATTTCACATTATCTTCCATTTTTCAAATCTGCACGCTATGTTCTGAGATATCGGTCTTTCTCATAAAGTCTTTAGCGTCCATCTGTACCATTCCAGTTTTGAAAGATCTATTTTCTTAAGTGAGCTTTTGAATCTCCTTTCCATTTGGTTAATTCTGCTTTTGAAAGCATTCTTCTCCTCATTGGCCCCTTGCACCTCCCTTGCCAACTGAGTTAGGCTAGTTCTCAAGGTGCCAATTTCTTCAAGATTTTTTTGGTTCTCCTTTAGCAGGGAGCTGATCTGCTTTACATGCTTCTCCCTCATCCCTCTCATTTCTCTTCCCAGTCTTTCCTCCACCTCTCTAACTTGATTTTCAAAATTCCTCTTGAGCTCTTCCATGGCCTGAGCCCATTGGGTGGGCTGGGACACAGAATCCTCGATTTCTGTGTCTTTGCCTGATGGCAAGCATTGTTCCTCCCCATCAGAAAGGAAGGGAGGAAGTGTCTTTTCTCCGAATAAGTACCCTTCAATAGTTTTATTTCTTTTCCCTTTTCTGGGCATTCTCCCCAACCAGTGACCTGACCTCTGAATGTTCTCCTCACACCCACCTCGCCTCCTGGTCCTCCCAGCCAGCGTTTGGGGACTGAGATTCAAATGCTGCTTTCCGCCTTAGGGTCTTTGGCGGGGGCAGGGCTGCTATTCAGTGTGAGAATTAAGTTCAGGTGGTCAGGGGCAGGGCCGCCTCTCTGGCTCAGTTCCCTCAGGGGGTTTATGCACAGACCTTCCACTATGGATCCAGGCTCCCGCCCGTTTGGAGAGCTCCTGTCTGTAGCCGCCTCTCAGCTTCTATCTCCTGGAGGGGCCCGGCCATGGGGGCACCCCACTCCCGTCTCGACCCGCCAAAGAGACTCTCTCACCTACCCCCGTCAGTCACCTGTTGGTGGGGGGGCTTGTGCCGCCGCTGGAGATCCCGTCCCATAGCCTGCTCGGATCTTTTCCTCACGGTGTCTCGGCCACGACAGGGCTGCCCTCTGCTCCCAGTCCCGGCGCCCAGTCCACGGCGCGAAGGACCCCCCGCGAGAGGTTTGCAGGTCTCTCCGGAACAGAAATCTCCCTTGCTCCAATATTCCGTGGTCTCTGGGTGCAGAATTCGCCCTGGGTTGGTCCCCTCTAGCCGTTCTGTGGTTTGTGGGTTCGGAGCTATGTGTATGTGCGTCTTTCTACTTCGCTATCTTGGCTCCGCCCCCTGAAAAAGCATTTTCATGTGGGATGAATGAAGGAGGAGATACTGACAGAAGGCATTTGGATGATGTTAGATGAGAAGAAGTGGGGACAGGGTGGTCTCAAGTAATAGCCTCAATTGTTTTCAGCCAAATATGAGACAAGATTTTTAGCTGAGGAGGTGCAGAGTGAAATATGGGAGCTTTGAGGAGGGATGAAAAGGTTTGGAAGAGCAGCTGTGGTAAGTGTAAGGTGACCGGTTTTTCAGGTGTAGTTTATAGAATCAGCTTCCTTACTCTCTCAGCATACCTAATATAGCTATCCGATTAAATGTGTATGTTTGAGTTTCTCATGGGGTATGGACTGGATGTATGGTGTCATGGTATAGGGAACTCCCTTTGCACTGCAGGCCAGTATCTTTCAGCAAATTAGAATCTTAGATAGTTACTTAGATCCCTGAGAGGTTAAGTGACTTGCCTAGGTCACACTGCCAGTGGGAGTCAGAGGTAGTTCTTGCCAGCTCCAAGGCTTGCTTTCTCTCCCCTGTGCTGTACTGCCTTTCTGGAGTGTAATTGACGATGCAAGCAAGGGGATCTTTAAACATGAGTCACAGAAATTATCCATAGGAAAATTAAGTTCCAAGTGTATTTATAAAAGACATATATGTTTTATTTTGTCTGTGAAACATTGGAAGTCTGTGGAATCCAGGATGGGCATTTGATGGTTCCCAGCGCATTATTCATTTGCCCCAATCTACGTTTGTACATTTTCATAATTGTTGAAAATATACACAAATTATTAGATGTGTTCTTAGAAACAACGAAATGCTGTCCTGTTGTTACCATACCCCTATGTTGAATGTAATTTCCAACATTAGTCATTCATTACCTTTCAAAATTAGAAGTGATAACTATATATTGAGTTTCGATTAATATTTTCGCTTATCCTAAAAGCCAAGAAATGCCAGTATTGGCATGATCCCTGTGAACCGCTGCCTTCACAATTACAGGCCCAAAGTAGGAATGGATGAGAGAGAACAGCCTCATAGATTAAAGCAGCTGAGGTACTGGCTCATTGAAATGGCTGAAGTCAAAGGCTTTCATGATTGTCTGGCTATCCTCATTGACCTTGTTCTGATACATAAGCTGTGATTTGCAGACTAATATAATAACTTTTGCCCTTCCCATAAATATATATTGTTTTATTGAGATGGTTATTAAAAAGCATTTCAGCAGAGTAATGATAACGGAAATGAGTGTAGTAACCTATTTGTTTAATATACAAATGTAGTCTAAAACTGAAGAAATACAAAAACATACAACCAGTCACTGTACAGTTTGAAAAATGCTAGTCCCTTTTCAAGGTTGAGATACTTTTCACTGTGTTCAGTCGTGCTGAAAGAAGTGAACCCTAGCCCGTTGATCCTGCATGGTATGGCAACTAGATAATTATTGCCTAGTTGGAAGATTAACTGTAATTACCATGGATAGAGACATTCCCAGAATGATGAATGTTGTAATTGCTAACAGCAAATACAGGTGAAGTGAGGTTGAAAGTTGTCACAGACTTTTGTCGCCCCTGTCTTTGTGGTTATATTCTTCCCTAAAATACACAGCAACCAAGGTGCCCTCCCCACATAGTGCCACTCAGGTAGTATGATGGCTGACCCACTTATCTTTCACTTTCTTCATCTTTCCCCTAACAATAAACATTTGAGGCTGTTTTGCTTCCTTCCGTTCTCATTTCTTTTACCACTCATAACTAAGTTTGTTATTTCTCAGATGTATATCAACACATTTTTAAATTTCTTCCCCTCTCTTATCAGTGCCCTCCTAGGAATATCTCTATCTACCCAGGCTCTTTTACCCTGCTTCCCTTTTCCCTTTGTGCCTTTTATGAGTAAAATGAAATCCTACCCTAATCATACCTGATAGGGATGGGATACATCTGGATTCAGAAGAATAAGTGTAGATGGCATAGTAGAAAGATACACGTATGGTAGCTTTGAACCCACAGCCTATAAAATATCTGTAAAGAAGAACTCCCAACAAATTCTGGAGCAGCAGAAGCCACAGAACAATGGAGTGGAGGAGATTTCTGTTTCAGAAAGCCCTGAAAAACCTACGAAAGGTCTGTCACGCCCTGGACCTGGAGCCCAGCCCAGTCCTGCCTTGGCCTTGAGCCACTGAGAGGAGCAGATACAGGCAGGCTTCAGGGAGGGAGTCTCCAGCAGCCTCGCAGATCCCTCCACCCACAGGCGCCAGGGTGAGTGAGGGAGACTTTTTGGCTTGCCAGGAGGGGAGTAGGGAGTCTCCATAGCTCAGGCCCCCTTGGGAGGCAGCAGCGGGAGCGGAAACGAAATGGCACCCATTGCATATGTGAAAAATCATAGATAATGGGAACTGCTATTAGACTGTACGAAGCTATTCATCTTCCACAAATAAAAGCCAGTGATTACACAAACTGCAAATTTGGACACAGAGCAAGAATTGTTATTAAAGGGTAAAAAATAAATACTGAGATAAATAAAAAATTAGTAGGGAAACAAAAACAATTTTTAAAAAATAGAGTTAGTATCACATAAAAATAATTAATGCTTAAAGCATAATGATACTTTTAAAAATAGGATTCCTGTTCTAAATTTTATAGGAAAATAGTGCCTGATCTTTGGAATTTCCATGGATCTCTTCTAACACTAGGAGGAAAAGATGTATCTCCAGTCTGCAAAGTCTCCCTGTGTTCATTGGTAGGAGGTAGAGTTTGGCTTGTCTGGGCTCTTGTCGTGTTGGGTGAGGGGATAGTTGTAGAATGGTTGGCTCCCTGTCTTACATCATGGAGGGCAACAATGAATGTTGTCTCTGGCCTTGTAAAAGTTGGAGGTCTCAAGGAATGTGTTTGATATTTGAGAGTTGTGTGGGGTTTGAGTATATTCTCCACAAAGGTAACAGACAATGTTATGGGCCCAGATATCCCTTTTGTGGGTGCCAAGGACAAACATGTATTGGGATGATCCTTATACCAGGATGGTGCTGGGCAGCTGAGCCAGATTCTCTTCACATCTGAGAGTCTGACCTCTCTGGGGTAGTGACCTCAGGTTGTCCTGGAGTTGGTGCAGGGTTTTCTCCTGAAAGTTGAAGGAGAGAAGGACATGGAGGCAGGAGGACTGGTGCCCATCCCTGAAGCTGAGGCAGTTGTACAGAGGACATCTGGTGGAATTGCTATAGATATTGATCCCATACTGGAGTTCTCCATGGTAGTTGTTGGTGCTCTAGATGGGATGATTGGGAGAAGAGAGGAAAGTCTCCCAGTCAGGCTGGTTTGTAAAGGAGTACTTGAGTCAGAGGTAGCTGTTGTTTCATCTGAAGTCAAGGCGAGCAACAGGCTCCTGGTTGCCACGTTCACTCCTGCAGATGTCTTAGGTACAGCAGTGGCTCTTCTTGAAAAATAGGTTGACTGTGTGTGAGAGAGGGTGTCTTGATTTCTGGCCAATTGTCCCAGTGGGAATCTGGTCGCTGGTGTCCTGAATTGAAGATAGTAGAGGATATATTCTATATGTGATTCATAGACTGAAATGCAACATGATAATCAAGTCTATTAAATGTCCAATATAAGGCACAGGTTTTACAAGTATTAAATCTAGAGCTCTGACTTTGACATTTTAACTTCTCTTAAATGTACTCACTCCCTGCAACAATGAAATAATCAGCCTACTTTGGCCAAGAGTAGACTTCAAGTGACTGAGTCTGTATCTCTTAACAATAAGAAAACAGCAAAAGGTACTAATAAAGCAATTTATAAAACAACTAAATTATGATTACCCCAACCTTATTTTTTCATTAAAAAAATTAGCAATACTAACAACTGGTAAAAAAAATTAAAATAATGATAAAAGCATGGCACATCCTTATCATCAGAGGACAAAATGCCCCATGGTATAGACATCAAGCCTTCATGAAACATATAAGGCCTAGCAAGAATATCAGGAAGATGAAAAACTGCAAAATCTCTTCTTAGACATTCAAAATTCCTAATTTGTGTGACACTTCAAAAAGCAAGTTGGAATGATGGTGGATTGTCATTCGATTATGCCTAGTTTTACTGAGATGTGTTCTACTGGAGGACAATGGAAAAAATAGCTTCATGGGTTAAATGAGTCATTTGGAGTTTTTCAAATAATTATTTAACAAAATAAAATTAAACACATTACGTATTCTATTTGACACAAATCATGTTGTTAATGACAAACTATTTCCAAAAATAAAAGCTAAAATGTCAACATTTTCAACTTACAGTTGAGAGATTCAGTCTCTTTTCAACCAAACCATTATTTGGCCATTTCCTCACCAAATTCCTGTTACTATATAAGTTTGTGTGTATATGTACATGTGAATATACACATATATGTATGTATTCATCTATTCATATACACACACATGTATTCAGATAGGGAAATCCAGCTACTTCTCTATAACGCTGTTGACGGTCTCCAAAAGAATCTGCAACAGAAAAATTCGTCATCATCAAGCCCACGTGATGATGAACCTCAGACTAAAAAGGACATGTCTTACCAAAAAAAATTTTTGAATGATTCTATTCTCCTTTCCACAACTGCTTTGGAAAATATGTATCTGTATATGTGTATGGGAAAGCTGCCTCCTCAAAAACCTTATCTCAGAACAGGAGGTAAGGAAACTTATTTCTCTAATTGCAAGCTCAGTTCACATCTTTGGGATAACCCCATAGAGCTTAGCAATGACCTTGGTAAAGTAACTGCTAGAGAACTAGAGAATTCTCTGACCCACTGGTATTTAAATTTCCATAGGTTCAGCTTTTCAGTGATAAGCTTATTCCCAAAAGCAAATTTTTTTTTTTCTGGACCAAAGTAGACTCTAGTCATCAAAATCTGGAATGTCATTGTAAGAGTAGCCCGTGTAGCATTTGGAAACATAGTAGGCAATGCACAAAAGGTAGAATCCTGGCATGAATACCAGAATTTCAATTACCAGAACAGAAATGACTCATTCTGCCCCACCTTTGCTGATATATCCAGCTAATAGCAGAGCGCCTATGACATTGTGAAAGGTGCCAATCATAAACAGTACTATGGCAACTGCAATAACCTTGTAAGGGATTTTGGGAGGGCTCTTCTTAAAGTTTTCGAATTTCCCTGATTAAGTGATGAAGTTTTCATTATTTTATATTTATCATATTATTTGTATAAGTAATACCTTTATTGAAATCAAATGAGAACTTTCATTGACATACGTTTCAAAAAAAAAAAAAAAGAAATGCTTTGTAGTGAAGTCCCAGTAAAGCTTTGTTGTTTTACGTAAGATGAATCATTTTCAAATCTCTCCATATTTGTTTTGGTTTACTAAACTATGTTTAAGCTAATATTTATAGATGCTCTGATCTTTTCTGTGTTCTCTTTTGTGAATTTACTATTACAAATTTGAGAATTTTCTTTTCTCGAGACTAAATACAAATAGGATCATTTTCTATATAAGGATACTTTGTTTTGGTACTTTCCCCACATGCTATATATATTGCAACATTTACCTCCTCTCTATCTATACTATACTGTTTCATTTGTCTCTGAAAAGGAAACTATACTGTTTTAATGGTGATCGGGAGAGCTCTCCCATTTCATCTCTTCCCACTTCTGTGAGGTCGTAAGAATTAAAGAACTGCATGCACTTAGCTTTTAAGGGCATCATGTCTATTAAGATCGCATCTTCCTACAGACAGGAAGAGGATACCTTTCTACAGTAAGGGGGGAAGATTAACAAGGGCTTGAAGGAAGCCAGAAAAATACAGAGGGAAAGGACTCCAGGGATGGAAGACAGTCAGTAAAAATATATTGAGTTGTGAGATGGTGAGTCAATGCAAGGAAGAGCAAGAAGGCCAGTGTCACTGGCAGAATGCAGGAGTAAAGTACAATTAGATTGACAAATAAAAGGAGGGACAGGCTCTGAATGTGAACTAGCACTTTCTATTTGATTCTTGAGGGAACAGGAAGCCATTATATTTCATTGAATGGTAAAATGACATGGTCAGACAAGAGCTTTAGGAAAATCATTTTGGTGGCTGAGTAGAGGATGGACAAGAGTGTCTTATGACAAGAAAATCCACAAGAAGGGTACTGCAATAGTCCAGGAATGAGGTGATGTGGGCTTGCACCAGGAGGATGATAGGGTCATATGAGTAAAGGAGCATATAGGAGAGGTGTTAAGAGAGCAAGACCTATATTCCTTAACAAAAGATTGGATATGGGTTTGGGCGTGAAAGTAAGTAGTTCCGGGCTGTGAGCCTGGGTGATTGGAAGATGGGGAGAGCATGAAACTGGGAAATTGAGACGAAATGAATTTTGGGGGGGAAAGGAAATGAGTAGAGTTTTGGATGTGTTGCGATTCAGATACGGACAAGACAACCAGTTCAAGATTTCTAACAGGCAGTTGTCCAAAAGGAGTAATGAGTTTGCAGATCACTAGAGAGGCTAAAGGTAGATGAGTATATCTGAGAATCACCGTTCTGAGGACGGATTTCCAGGAGCTTACAAAATCTCCTAGAAAAAGAAAAAACAAGGGCCCAACTCAGAGCCCTAATATACAATACCCAAAATTCGCATTGATGACTTGGGTGAGAATGTAGCAAAAAAGACTGAGACAGGATTCAGCCAAAGAACCAGGAGAGTATTGTCATAAAAATCTAAAGGGAAGAGAATATCAATGAAAGTAGGAGAATGGAAGGAAAGGCTGCAATGAGATGAAGAAGAATGAGGATTGAGAAAAGGTCATTTCTTTTTGCAATGACGAGTTTTATAGTAACATTAGCGAGGACAATTTCATTTTGCTTATGAAACTTAGCAACCAGACTGTAGAGATAAAAAGGGAGTGGGAGAAATGGAAATGGAAACACCTTTTGTAAATAGCTATCTCAATGAACTTGAAGAGAAAAAGGGAAGAACTAAGGAAGAATATTATCAGGGAAAGAATGAAAAACTGAAGGTGCTTTTTTTTGTGGGAATTCATTTTTTGCAGATAGGTTAGTAGGGAACTAGATGACAGTGCAAATTGACATGGTAGTTTGGCCTCTCGCAGCACATCAGTGTGGAAGACCATCAGACCATCCCAGGGATGTTTCTTCTGGCTGAGAGCACAGCTAACTCCATGTCAAGTCCTTTGTGAGGGTCTAGGCCAGAGTCAGCTGCCTACATAACTCCATCACACACTCCAACTACTTCCAGGGTCAGGCGTCAAGGAGAAACAGAATCATCCTTGGTTTTGACTTCACCAGCACCTGCTGACTCCATCACCCGCATTGATGGGGCTCTGCCTGGAATGAAAACAAAGGTCCTCTAGTCCTTGACCTCTGCTGAAGCTGCAGATCTGACCAGGATTGTTAGATATTATGTCTACTTTGCCCCTTTGTCTCCAGTCATCTTCCCTGAGGGATACTTACAAGTCCAAGGCCATAAGCTTGAATAATCCTGGAACTGAAAGCCCAAGTGTCATCCTCAGCAGCAAGGTCACAGATGTGGGCTTTCTTTATTTTGAGACCACTAGAACCAAGGGCTTCTGGGTACAGTGGGAGAAAGTAACAAAGGTGCTTCACTGATCACTCCTTTACCTGGATCTCCTATGTCCTCAGCTTCCCTTTTGGGAGAAGAACCAAGGAGGTTAGGTACCACTCTTTGCTCCCTTCCACCGGTGATTGCGGCTAACCATCTGCAGTCCCAATTGGACACTCAGAGAGGACCTGAGTTCTCCCTTTGGCCACAATGGAGCAAAGTCCATACTGTCACAGTCAAGATGACTGGAGATATCTCTGTGGCTCCAGAGTGACAGCACAGGAGCTCAAGTGAACTCAACCCTGCTTCTTACCACCAGCAGCAGTTGCATGGTTTTTCCTGGACAAAGCACAATTTCTCCCTCACCTACTAAAGGTGACGCCAGTGATCTCACCATCACTGAGACAGATGCCACCCCTGCATGGCCATGGACAGTCTCTTCTTCAACTTCCCTAAATTCAACTGAAACGATTCCCTTTACAGTGAACATTAGCTCACCTGCCCCAAGACCTGATACCATAAGTCTCACCTTTATCACCAAAATCCCAGATATTGACCCTCTCAGACTGTGGCCACTCTCAGCACTGATCTGCCAAGTAGAGTGTCAGAGAAAAGCACAACTGAATCATCGACCACCACTTCTACTGAAGATCAACTCTTCTCAAACACTAATCCTGGAGGTTCATTGGTGAACACGACTGGCTCAATTTTGTTGGGACTGGTGCTCATATTGTTCCACAGGCAGGCAGAAGTGAGCTGAGAGGTTCCGCTGACTACAGAGCGCATGATTCCATGCAGGATGATAATAAGTATCACGTCAACTCCTCCAGGGCTCAACACAGCAGCTGAATTGAGCTCAGCCATACCTCCTCCAACAATTGCCCAAGAGACTCCAATAAGTCCTGAGGTCATTCTGACTGCCAGGGATATAAGCCCTTCCTCTACTTGGCAATGGGTAGGAGGGGGGACTGCAGGGTCTCCTGTCCATATGAGATGAGGTTCAAGTGTGTCTGCTGTGTCCCAGACCATCCTCTCTGAAATTCAAAGTTCATTTATCATCACCAAAGCCCCTTAGGAGATTCACACATAATGTCCATTGTCTTGTACTGCAATCGAGGTCACTAACACAGTTACTCTATCAGATTCCACTCTGATCTCAGGGCTGGAGGAAGGCCAGGATTCCAATGGTGCCATCTCATGGACAGAACCCAGCAGGACCTATCTCACCTTGGATTGCCCTTCAGAAAACCCCATAACACATGGCACTAGTCCTGTGGACACACGCTGACTAAGCATTATCCACTGGGCCAAGTGAGCACTTGCTTGAAAGAGGCACCAGTGCTGCTACTTTTCTTTTCAAAATGCTTGCTGAAGTCACTGTTCCAGCACCACAGAAAACTACCCAGGAGCTTGAAAGTCAAATGCATTTCTGCCCTAGATGGTCACACTGCCCTTGCAGTGGACACTGGCCTTATTGGGAACCTTATCTCTGCATTGTCAAAGGTCACAGCTGATATCAGCAAAGATAGGGAAACTGTGAAATTGAGCTCCTCTGGCAGTAAGCCTTCAAGGAATTTGCATCTAATGGGGGAGACAAGGCATAGAAAGGAGTGGTAGCCAGTGAGATGCAACTGAGTTATACATCATGAAGGAGTGTTACCTGGGGAACAAGTGGAGTACATGGACACATGACATTAGAGAAGAATGAGAGACAGGATTGGGTAACATTTTCAGATCTGGAGAGGATCCGGGGGATGAAAGTGTACCCGTGTACAAGAGAGAGTGAAATGAAGCATGACCTTGAATTTGATAAAAAAAAAAAAATAGATGAGTAGGGTGACACACCAATGGGGATCGCGGAAGTCCAGGGCAGACGTTCTAGGGACTAAGCTTGAATCCTGCAAGACTAGTCTTTAGTGTGGGCATCAGGACAGTAATGACGTTCGAGGAGAAATGGCCAGAGCTTAGCTTCAGGGCCAGAGCAGAGCTGATGAGAGTACTCTACAGGAAGAAGTGCCTGTGATGTGCATTGGAGAGGAAAGCGAGGTTCAGGTGATTGGGTGTTATCCCAAGGAATGAAAGAATTCCACTGAGAGGAAATGTATATCCCTATGAGAATAACACCAAACCTGTCCACATACTAACCAACTCCTCTGCTTGTAGTATTCTCCAGGAGCACAGTTCATGGATTAGTGAGTCTAATGTGACAAGCAAATGAAAACAGTCTACCAGCATCCTCATGCCTAGCTCCATAGTGAGAGATTCTGTTTCTGAGACTGTAAGAAAGACAGTTAGCATAGAAATCCCTCCAGGCTCAGCTCCCATTTGGGGTACACTTCTCATTGCGGCCATGATCACAAATGGGCTCAGATCTGAGACACCCAGAGGATCAGTAGATTTTGTCATAGAAATATCAGCTTCACCTGAGAAATCCTCTTGTTTGTCCCGTAAACCTCCCACGTTCCTTGAATCCAGCAGAGCCCACAGTCAGCCAAGGATCTAGTGAGCCTTGGAAGGCCATACTATTATGGGATACTCGGGCAGGAGCAGAGGCAAATTCAGCTGCCTTGTCTTTCACTGCTCCCAGCACCATGCCAACAGATGGTGGAGGGGACACAAGCCCTTTCTTGGTGTCTACAGAAGGGCCAACAGAACGTCAGACAGTGTCCAGCCCCTTCCTAGAAGACACAAACATTCTGCAAGCACTCACAGGGAGGACATGCACTTTCTAAGCACGTGAGTAAGCCACTGCCCTGACACAATCTCCACTTCTTCTCTGCTCAGCCTAACTGAAGGACTCAGCTACCCAGGACTTTGCCTTCAACCTCTTTGGGAAGCCTGAGGAATTAGGCTAGGAATGTAGCTAAATGCCCCAACTCAGCGTCCATATGCTCCTTGATCATCCTTCTTTATATGAGAAGACATAGGTTCCAATAGAAACTGACATATGAAGAACCATTTAAACCATGTGCACAATCATTTAACAATGTGAATGTCAAGAACTACTATACAAATTGAGCTGAATGCTGTGAAATACTAATGACCTTCTTGTTCATTTAGAATAGATATTGAAATTTATTTCCCTCCCTTCATTGGAATGTTGAAGTGTATGAAATAATTATTAGTATGAAATATTAGTATTAAATTTAGTATGAAATAATGCATTTAATGTAAAAACTTTTTGATGTATAGGCTAGTTGTGCTATACGTTTTTGAATCTTTTATATTAAAGGAAGTCTCTAGGAGGGAGATGGATATATTTCAAGATAAATATTACCTAAAAAACAAAATGCAAACATCACTTTATCACTAATTAATGTAAAGTTAAAACAATTTAAAGGAGATGTTATATATCAATATATGAAATAATTTTAGAGGAAGACGTGAATATTTACGAAAATGTAATTTGTCCGGACCAACAGAAGAGAAAATAAAATACTTAGTCCCATCTTAATAAAGAAATTGAAAAAGCTTTTAATGAGGTCCCTAAGAGAAACTCCCAGAATCACCTGGATTCACAAGTGAATTCTATCAAACATTAATCTACCTAACTCGAAAGATGCTACCAAGGGTTGGTACTCTCCCAACTTGCCCAGTCATGGATCAAGCCCTTTAAAACAGAATTCCCCTCACTCTCTTTGGCAGTCCTACTGCACCTTCTTCCACACAACCAGGGCTTTTATTGAAACTCTACCTGTTGTGGTCGTCCTTTGTTTTTGAAAGACTTGGACTCCAAGGCCTCTGAAGGACAACAGAGAAATGATAACATGACTTGCACTAGACACTGTTTTGAATGAGGGAGGGCTGTGCAAAGTCACCAGCCTCAGCTTTTCCTCCTAAGTCTTCTGGATCCTGTGACCAGACATTAATGATGATGACTGGAGATTGGCCAGGATGCAATGGGAGATTTTGGTCTTTTCTGCTAAGTCCTATTCAGGGACTCTCTCAGAGAGTGGTTATGCACATTTAATGAATAGGTCCCCTTAAGAAATAATCTAGGAATGGCCCCTTTAATGAGCAAAAGAAAAAAAAATGAGTAAATCTCACTGGAAGGAATCAGCAAAAGTGACTACTGATAATCACTCTTCTGTCAGAAAAGTTCAGAAAAATATTAAGTGGAGTTTGGGCAGGGACTTATTGGTGTGCCATGTATGAGGGCACTTGGTTTAAAGTTTGGAGAGAGAGAGAGACAGAGACAGACAGACAGAGACAGAGAGAAGGAAGGAAGGAAGGCAGGCAGGAAGGAAGGAAGGGAGAGAAAAAAAGAAAGTAAGACAGACAGAAAGAGAGACAGAAAGAAAGAAAAAAGAAAGAGAAATGAAGAAAGAAAGGAAAGAAAGAAGGAAGAAAAAGAAAAAAGAAAGAATAAGAAAGAAAGAAGAGAGAAAGAAATATGCTCTGTTAACATCACGTTAACTAGTGACCCACTGGCCATCCAAATTTACCTTCCTTTGGAGAGGAGACGGAAGGAGTCAACAAAAGCTAGAAGATGAGCTGAGGTACCCAGCTAGTTGAACCCCCATTAAGACATCTAGATCTACTCACAGGTCTGTGTTTGTCCTTAGTTTTAGAAGACCATGTCGTCAGAGAAATGATGACATGACTTGCAGCTGACTTTGTTTTGAGTGAGGGAAGGCTGTACAGCCTCACCAACCTCACTTTCTCCTGCTGAACTTTCTGGGTCCAGTGACCAAATATGCATCAGGATGCCCAGCATGCAATGGGTGAGGCACTGGGAATACAGAAAGAGGCCAAAGACATTGCCAGCTCTGAAAGGAGCTCACATTCTAACACAGGAGACTCCATGCAAATAACTCTATACAAAGCAAGCTATGTACAGGATACATAAGGAATGAAAAGAGAAGAAGAGCCCTGGTTGAGAGATCTGGCCAGCGAACCATCTCTGAGTCCCCATTTCCAAAGGTGAGCTTCTCCTCCTCCAGCACCTTTGTCTAATGATAGTGGTGTTCCTGATGAGGATACTGCTGTTGCAGAACCCCTTGGTTCCCCTGATGGGTTCAATAAGTTGGACTCAAGTGGGGTGTATAGAGATCATCATCATGCCTTAGGAGGGTTAGGACATGGGAAAATCTGATCAGATCTGACCTGTCTTAGATGGTCCTAGAGAATTCAACTGGGGGCTCAGTTGACTGAGGGATCCCTGGGGTGGGAAAGGAGGCTCCTGTGTGACCAGGCCCCTGGGGTTAGTAGTTATGGTGGACTGGGAACACTGGGGTGGGTTCAGTGGAATCCATTGAACTGGGTTGGGCAGAACTGTCTGTAACCCATTCATGGGGTAGGATTGATTAGGTCAGTAATTGTGTCCCATCTCACCAGGACTGAGGGGATGGGGCTTGAGGGCTTGTAGGCACTGGCATTCCAGTGCCTAGGTTGAGCCTGTGTCTTGGGGAACTTGGAACGTTCGCTGCTTACCTGTTCCTCACTGGGAGCCCTCACTTGTCTTCACGATCCATCGAGGAGGCAGAATGGAGGCTCTTGAAGGACGCTGGTGACCCTGAAGCTGCCAAGGGGGCCGGAGACTGAGTGGAAGTGTAAGCTTCAGTGGGAGGCAGTGTGCTTCCGGGTGACGATGTGGTGGGAGAAGGGAAATTTGGGGGCGTTACGGTGGGAGGCGAGGTGGGGGGGGGCTAATTTGTGGGACAAGGGGTCAGGAAAGTGGCCAGCACTGGTCTGGGAGCTGCTGGGTGCTTTGTCTGTCGTTCTGCTGGTCTGCTGTCTCGTTCACTTCCGGGAACAGTGGACTAGGGCATTGTGCCATGGCATTGGTGGACACAGTAGCTACCTCGCCTAGCCCAGTGCCCTCCATCCTTGGCACTCAGGGGACACAGATAAGGTGAGACCATGGAGGCCCCAGTGATCTGCCTTCCTTCTGCCCCAGCCTAGCATCCTTAGTACAATAGCGTGCCTACAGCTGAGTGCTCAGAATCACAAGAACACTCCTGCTTTTCTTGTCTCCTTGCCTCAGGGGTCACGTCAGAGGCCCTTGCCTTCATCCCTGAGATCCACTTCAGCCCAGGGCTGCCAGCTACTCTTCAGATGGCCCAGAAGCAGCGAGGCAGCCTCCCATGTGGGAGGGTCTGTCGCCCCCTTTCAGCCTGGCAGGGCCCCCTGAGCTCTCTGAGCCACCATTTCCTAATACGTCAGTGAAAAATATGTTCAAAAACTTTCACAGCATCTAAGTGCCAGGAATATGGGGAGGAAAGCAGGAGGTGAGCTCCAGAAAGTGCTGTGGAAATCTTAAGGCAGGATGTAAATGCTGTTAGAAACTTTTCATTGTAAAAGCAACAATAGCCAGGTTGAAATCCTGCACTGGGCTCTTCCTTGCTATATGACCTTGGGCAAGTCATTGCGTTGAGGTTTGGGGGTGCTTGGAACTTGAAAGAGCAACCCCTGTCCTTCCCGGAGAAATTGAACCAAACCTTCTTTGCCAGTCAAAGACAAAGATGATTATAGGTCTCCCATTTGCAGTAGACTTCTTGGGAATCTGTGTCTTTGTGACTTACACGTGGGGCAGTTAGAACCTGAGCCCTGCGGATAAGGCCCAGATGCAATCCGGGCACTATCTGTGTGATTAAGGAAATTTATGGTTCAGATTCGCACCTACAATAAGACCCATTTGAGAAGAAGAAGCTGGATAATTTATTGATTTACAGAAAAGGCAAATGCATGAACAGTTTAGAGCTATAGCAGAAATAATTAATATAGCCTAATACCAATATAATTATAGCAATATTAACATAGATATAAGAGGAAATAGAAAAACATCACCAATTCAGGAAAGTACCGACACCTGAATTTTCTCACCTGGGGAGACCCGGGATACAGCTTTCAGGGTCTGAATTGGGAGCGTCCTCTCCGTGGGTGAGATTCCAAGAACTTACACTAAGCAAGGAGAGTTTATAGGGACCTAGACAAAGACGGCTTTTTGCCAACGGCTCCGCACACTGTTCCAAGCTGGTCGGGAACATGGCCATGGGAATACAGATGTTTGTCCATCAGGGAGATATCATACAGGGGTCACAAGATATAAGTTAATTAGTCATATACTGGGAGGATTAGCCAAATCTTCCAAGTATTATCTATGTGTTCCAGGAGTGGCTAGTTCCCAAAACATTAATACATGGCTGACTCACCTATGTTATATTCCTTGAGAGGTCACCAAAAGGACAGAGTGAACTTACTTTATTCAAGGGATATGAAATATTCCTTCACTATCATGGACACAAGTTGGATCTTATGTTCAGAAAGACTGTGATAGGGATCTAGGCATGGTCAAGTAGTTTCAGGTGAGTGGAGGAGGGGTTTAGGGGAGGTCTTGAAGGGAGTGACCAGTAATTTCGGTGAGTAGCGTCAAGACAGCAGAAACCAAGAGAAAAGCATGTTGATAGCATGAAGAATGGGAAGTAGCTGAAGGTTCCCTGGAAATAAGACAATGGAGGGAGAGGCTAGGTAAGGGTAGCTGAAATTTGGGCCCAGGGATAATGAAAGACTTCTGACTTCAGCCAAACACCTGTTTCTGAGGCAGGAACATGAGAAATAACTTATTCCCACTCTGGAGGGGTGAAGATAGCACCCTCCAGAAACAAAAGTAAGCCTTAAAAACCTTTACCTGACTATAAAGATCCTCCCCTATCTCCCCATTGACTGGGTAGTGCAGGATGTACAATTTCGAGTACCATGTTCCCCCTTCTGCCACAAGTTATGTATGACCATGAAAATGGACATTTACCTTTCCTAGAGGAGGAGAAGTCAATATTTGTAAGCTTCATACTCATGAGAATTCCAAGCTATACTTCATGTTTATTCTACTTAGCTGCCTTCCAACGTCAAAACAAGTTCCAAACCAGTTGGACCCATGCTTTGCCTGTAATCTTCTCTATGAAACATAACTCCTTCCTTATGTCTCCCATTCTACTGGTGGCTCTTCTGAACTTAGGGAAACAAATATCATCGTGATATATCTCAAATTTCCCTCTTCCTCTGCTAGAAAATAATCTAGTACTAATTGTTGTTGATAGTATCTTCTACAATCACTTTATTTTCCTGCATTTCTTTGCAAGTCAAAACACTCTCTGGCCTGGATCACTTTGGTTTCATTCCGTATAGTACATAAGGTCTGTGGAAAGAAAAATTGTACTCATTCCTCCCAATCCATCCTCTTTTATTTATTCAAATCTTGTTTCCACATCTATCTCCATTCTGATGAATGCTCCCTCACTCTACTATACACATTCTTCCTTTCATCCATCTCCTCTTTAAGTAAGTATAGATTATTTTGAACAAATATACAAATGAGGAAAGGGAAGAGGTTGATCAACCCATACACAAATCAAAGGGAGCAGTCGCTTTGGTAAGGACAGATACAGAGACCCAACAGAAAAAGATAAACAATAAATTGCACATTTAGAAGTCTCATCTCATACAGCAGTCTAGGGGGTGGGGGAGACATCATCAGATCTGCATGTTCATCCAAGTCATCTTCAACTGAGGAACTTCTTGGCTGTCTTTATGTAGAAATCCTCTATCTTCGGTCAATTCTGCTACAAACTTCATCTTGACACAATTGTAATTTTCATTCACCATTTATACCCTCATTTTTCTTAAAGAAGTGTACGCTATTTCTCCTGTTTGGTGACCCCAATACAGCTAAATGAACATTTCTGAAGGATGCTTTTCTTGTTCTTCCATCAAAAATTTTTTTTCTTCAAAATCAGTTTCCTCTTTTGTGGCACTGCAGTGCCAAATGTCAAAGTACCAAATCTTGTATGATTTTCAAAATCTCTCCACCAGATAAGGGTTTCCCTGAGAACTTTCCAAATATAACAAATTATGAACTTTCTCTTCCCCAGCACTCAGGCTTTATAGATAGACTGTGTCCATCTCCCCATCACCACCTAGTCCAGTGTTTTCTGTAACACCAAAAGATCTCTTCACCTTTTTATAACCAAGGTTCCAGGAGCCTGTATCACATTTATCCCTCCTTGAACACGATATGCTTCTGATTCCTGCCTCCACCTCTCTCTCTCCTTCTTCTCCTATCCCTTTCCCCTCCTATTTTCCAATAGTGTGAAATGGATTTCTATACCTAACTGAGTTATTCCTTGTTATGCTATTCCTTGCCTGAGCCAGTTCAGAGGAGAATAAGGTTCAAGGTGAAGGTTTAAAATAAAGGTTTTGCCACCTCCCCAATCTTCCTTTTGACTGTAAAACCTCGTTCTTGAATCTCTGTTGTGAGGCAATTTACTTCATTGTGCCTTTCCCTTTCCCTTTCTCCCAGTGCATTCCTTTACCTAACTACTTAATTTTAATTCCTTTAGACGTCATTGGTTGATTTGTGGGACCTTTTCTCCCTGAACCAAAGAGCCCTTTGTCAATAGCAGTATTCTGCCAATGTTGATAGATGGCTGCAGTGCAGAGAGCACAACAGACTCCATAGCCTGAAAACATATAGGGCAATAGTGTAGAAAAGTGGAAAGCAGCTGCCCTACAGATCAGCACCAAAGAAGTATGACTGGAAGCTGGCTTGTTCACGTAGTGCAGGTGTCATGCGCACAATCCTTTGGGTCCACCTGTGTCCTCATGGTGTCAGGAGAAAGAGAAGAAATCCCTTTACATGTGGGTGTCAGCTTCTGGTAGGCCTGTGTGTGGACAGAACATTTATTACGCCAAGTCCAGGACTCTATACATTGCAACCAAGCTGCCCCAGGAATACCTAAGTTCACATCCTACCTCAGACACTTCCTGGTTGTGTGCCCTTGAGGAAGTCACTTCATTGCTATATTCCCCAGAAAATTCTGTAATACACATTCCCAGTGAGCTGGACCTAGCTCACATACATGCAATTCTCTACACTAACAAGACCACAGATCTAGTGTGAGATAACCAAACAATTTTGTATGAGATGTGTACTCATATGACATGATAGTAAGCACTCAAGCATTTCTCTGTTTTTGGTTTGTGTATTAAACTTGGTTTTCCTGAAAATTAGGTTAAAAGAGGCAAAGTGCCTTGGTAGCATTTAATTTCCATTGTTCCTTCCCTTCAGGCTGGCCAAAGCTAGCGAACATGCATGTATGAGGACCAGGAATGTGAATTCTGATTTTGTGCTCTAAAGAATGAGAAGGCTTTAACACATGCTAAAATAATCCTGATGCAGGACTCCAATTTGTGATTTCCATAAATGTTAAACCATAATATGCAAAAGAATTTTCTTAATTGAGTGGGTGGTAAATACAGTAAGACAAGAGAGTTGACAAGCAATTAATTGGAATATGACCTAGGATATCTATGTTTTCTTTACCATGAACATGACATAACATATGTCCAAGGAATATGTATTTAAGATAGTGCCTTTTGGTGAGGAGCCTTGTCCTTGGTAGTCATTAATAGAAGAATGCCCTGGTCTTCTTCATCTTGCCTTATTGACACAGTAAGAGGCATTGTGGGAGTTTACTCAGAGAGCAGAGAAGAGATATCTGTGAGGCCAAGTGGCTACCCCTAGTTGATTAGTTCAGGCTCTGCCCCTTATTGAGGTTCACATGATATTAAATGATTATCAATCAAATGGCAGCCCAAAAAAGGGCAAGTGAACACTAGAGTTGTTGTGTTGGATGAAGGTGGCTTATGGAGTTGATTTCCCACAGGGAAAGGTGACTATGCCTCAGCGAGAGCTGTAGTTGGATGCCCAGTAGCAGAAGCCCCTGGAACTCATGAAACAGCTCATCCTGGTCCAGGAAACTGCATATCCGGGAGCAGACCCTCAGCGAGCTGCAGACTGACCATGAGGAGCTGCAGGCCAGGCTGGAAAAGTACCAGAAGAAATTCAACAATCTGGAAGATGAGGTGCTTCTCTCTGTTTTTTCGTGGGGGAGAAGTTAAGGGATGCTTCAGGGATGGAGTGTGGGGAATGGCAGGAAAGATGGGCTGGTGACTGTGGGGACTGCAGTAATATATTGGTCAGTAATTGGGTTTTGTGAAGCTGGTTTCATGGGACCTTGTGCACTCATCTCATGCTTTAGCACTGCTGACTATTGTCTGGTATTGTGTTGAGCAGAACTCTACTGATACAACTTCTGTACATCTGTAACGTGTTCTATTGGTGTGGTCTATTTCCTTGAACACTATTCTGAGTGATAAATGTCCATGAAAATATTTTACTCCCTAAAGTCCCAAACCAGTTCAGGTCACAGTGAGCCTTTGAATTGTGATTTTTCCCAGCTCCAAGAACCAAGAGGCTTCAGAAAGCAAATACAGCGCCTGTAGAATGCATTTCAGAAGTTTTCTCTGGAGTTACATCAAGGGCAAGATAAGGTGAACATTTTGGGAGAGGCCAATGCAGCCCTTCAGGAAACCACAATATCTTGGTAATGGAATCAATCAAGAGGGTAGCAGATTTAGCACAGCTGAACGTGCAGGTATGTGAAGCCTTATGCTAGTGGGTTGCTTCTCCTGGATCTTCAAATCAATACACATCTTTCTTTAGGAAGAGTTAGAAAGGGAAGACTTTGACAGTGAGGCATAAGTAAAATGACTATTTCTTCCCATCTCTCCTTGTGCAAACAGAATTTCCACAGTGAAAATGTGAACATTTTTCCTGGTTTCATAAGGTTATAGTATATTTGGTTATTTTACTCAAAAAGGTTTTCTTAAGGTACAGCTTTATTGTCTAGGAGTACATCAACAAAAGCACTGACTAATGGGTTTGTTTCTATATTTCTTTTTTTTGGGGGGGGGGGGTTACTTAGAACGGAAGAGGTTGCTATTGTCTCAACCATTGCTGAGGGTCATTCCTTAGCTCCTTGGTTTGAAAGTTTCTTCTGGGAACAATAGTACCGCACTTTTAAAAAAAAAAAAACGCTTATTTATTTATTTTTAGTTGTCAACATTCATTTCCACAATATTTTGAGTTCGAAATTTTCTCCCCATCTCTCAGCTCCTCCCACCCCATAATGCTTTGCATTCTGATTACCCCTTCCCTCAATATGCCCTCACTTCTATTATATCCCCTCCCTTCCCTTACCCTCATCTTCTGTCTTTTCTGGTAGGGTAAGATAGATTTCTGTCTCCCATTAACTGTATTTCTTATTTCCCAGTTATATGCAAAACCAGTTCTCAACATTCGTTCCTAAAACTTTGAATCCCAACTACTTTCTCTTCCTCCCTCCCCACCCATCCACACTGAGGAGGAAAACAATTCAATATAGGCTATATGTGTAGCTTTGCAAAAGACTTCCACAATAGTCGTGCTGTGTAAGACTAACTGTATTTCCTTCCATCTATCCTGCCCCCGTTTATTCTATTCTCTCTTCTGACCTTGTCCTTATCCAAAAGTGTTTTCTTCTAATTATTCCCTCCTCCCATTTGCCCTACTTTTTACCATCCCCCCACATACCCCCGTCCTCTCATTTACCCTCCTTTCTATCATCGCCCCACACCCCACTTCTCGCCTACTTTCCTATAGTGGAAGATAGATTTTCATACCAAATTGAGTGAGCATATTATTCCTTCCTTAAGCTTAATGTAAAGAGGGTAAGCTTCCCTTTTCCCTCTCTCTTCCTCCCTTTTCTCATCCATTGAAAAAACTTTTTTTGCATCTTTGATGAGATAATTTTCCCCATTTTATTTCTCTCTTTATCCTCCCAATATATTCCTCTCTCAGCTGTTTTATTTTTTAGATATCATCCCTTCTTATGCAAGTCATCCTGTAATCTCTCACTCCATATATCTATCTATCTAAATATGTATATATGTCTCAGTGTGTGTGCGTGTGTGTTTGTCTCTGTATGTCTTCGTGTGTATGTCTGGTACAATCCGTTCAACTACACAAATACTGGCAAAAGTCTCAAGAGTTACAAATATTATTTTTGCATGTAGAAATGTAAACAGCTGAATTTTAGAAACTGCCTTGTGATATCTCTTTCCTATTTACCTTAGCTTCTTTCTCTTGATTCTTGTGCTTGAAAGTCAAATTTCCTCTTCATCTCTGATGTTTTCATCAAAAATGCTTGAAAATCCTCTATTTCGTTGAATAACCACTTTTTTCCACTGAAGTATTATCCTCAGTTTTGTTCATTAGGTGATCTTTGGTTTTAATCCTAGTTCCCTTGAATTCTGAAATATCATATTCCAAGGCCTTTGGTCCCTTAATGTTGAAGCTGTAATATCTTCTGTTATCTTGATTGTATTTCCAAAATATTCAAATTGTTTCTTTCTAGTTGCTTGCAATAGTCTCTCCTTGACTTGGGAACTCTGAAATTTGGCTACAGTATTCCTAGGAGTTTCTCTTTTCAGATCTCTTCCAGGAGGTGATTGGTGGTTTCTTTCAATTTTTATTTCACCCTTTGGTTCCAGAATATCAGGGTAGTTTTCCTTGATAATTCCATGAAAGATGATGTCTAGGCTCCTTTTTTGTTCATAGCTTTCAGGTATTCCCACAAATTTTAAATTATCTCTCCTGGATCTATTGTCCAGGTCAGTTGTTTTTCCAGTGAGATATTTCACAGTTATCTACAATTTTTTCATTCTTTTCTTTTGTTTTGTACTTTCTTGGTTTCCCATAAAATCATTCCTTTTAATGTTTGCTCCATTCTAATTATTATACAACTATTTTCTTCAGTGAGCTTTTGAACCTCCTTTTCCATTAGGCTAATTCTGCTTTTTAAAGCACTCCACATTCCTTTCTCCTTGGTGAAGGAGCTCTCTCACTGACCTTTGAAACTGTCATTGGTGTTTGTGGATTGAGCTATCTGGGAAATACTGCTGCTGGTGGTTCCCTGAAGGCTATTCTGGATCCTGTCCCTGCCTCGCCATGCTGTCCATGCAGGGCTGTGTGCCAGTCTGAACCTGGTACGATAGACCTTTCCTGGTGGCTTTCCAGACTGTCTTGGGCTGCAACTCTGTTGTTTTTTAGTTTCTTCAGCTTTAGAATTTGTTTACTCATTTTTACAGGTATTTTATGGGGTATTTGGGGGAGCTTCCACAGGTCCTTCTTTGTCCTCAGCCATTTTGACTTCACACCCATCTTCCATACTGCACTTCTCAGGGACTTGGCCAGGGAATCCACTACAGACCACTCCTGCTTGAGAAAGCTAAAAAGTAGTACTAAAGTCTCTCCATCCACCAGGCTATGTCATCCATTTTTACCTAGTTTCTCTGGGAAAGCATCTTAGTCTCTGCACAGAAACTCAGAATGCTGTGGCTTGCTTTTAAGTGGCACATTGAAATGTCCAGGGTCTAGGTAGCCAGTGCCTAGGAGAGCATACAGTCCCCACCCTAAGGTCTCCTGCCATGGCAGTGCTGTCATCCAACAGAGTTCTTGTTTTTACACTGATTGTGATTTCCCAGACACTTGACAGGACAATGTGCCGCACCACTTCCTTCCTGTGGTCTAGGTCCACTGCAGGTTTGCCGAAAAAAAGAAGAGGAAGACCTGAAAATCAGCCTGTTTATTCAGGGCTTGCAGAGGACACTGAAGACTGAGAAAGCCAATGTTCAAAGCCTCAAGGAGCAGGTATGTGGGTGCTCAGATGGATGTGGGTGAATGTGACTGCTTCTGCTGCCTCTGAATCTCAGACCAGCCCTCACCAGAGGCCATGTAGGCTTGACCATTGCCAGATCTAGAAATACATATTACAGAGATGGTAGTGCCAAAGCCTTTCTAAGCCTTTCAAGGAGTACTGTTGAAAGGTCCTTCAGTCTACACCAGAAGTAAAAAGCTCTACTTATTTGTCTGTTCATTGCACAAAAAATGAAATTTAATAGGCTTCTTAGCCTGACTCTTACCTTCCCCTGCCACAGGCAACAGCACCCAATGTCAAAGCCATATACAACCTCTATCATTTCAAAGCTACCACCTCGGGAGTGAGTGAATTTAAGAAGGAGCTGCAGGCCAAGGAGCAGCTGGCTATGAAGCTCCAAGCAGACACACACAGGCTGCTGTGAGGATTGCCCCACTGAGAATTATCTGGAGTCTGACACCAGAGTTCAAATCTGTCTTTAGGAACTTAGAGCACTAAGCCTTAAACCTCTGTCTGCCTCGGCTTTCTCAACTCTTAAGATGGGGATGTTGATAGCACTTACTCCAATGGGATTGTTGTGGTTATCATATGAGATGATCATTGTAAAGTGCCCTGCACAGTTCCTGGTACATGGTAGGCACTGAACAAATGTAGCCATTCATGGTATTATTATTAACACATCTCTGTATCTCCTGAGGTCCAGATGCCAGAGACACAGGCACAATGTCTTTTCATGTCTGGGTCATTACCAATGCAGACTTTCCAGGTTTGACCATGCTTGCCCTTGGACTTGATCTCTATCCAGCACTGGGAGGATGGGTATGATCAGGAGGAGAAGCTCAGTTTCAGTTTGGCTCCCTTTATGGGGCAACTCCAAAAAGCAAATTTTAGCTGATTTAAGGGATAGACAGTGTTCATGCCAGCATAAAAATGCCGTGGTGGCAATACTTGAAGGTAACTGGAAAGGGCGTAGTAAATCACCCTTAAAACAGATCTGGTGTCTGTGAGCAGAGCAGACAGGACCAAGTGAAGATCATCAGGCAGGCTCATCAAAAACATGTAGTCATCAGACATCTGTGCTTACCTGTTTCTTGGAATCTGTGTGCTCATAAATCCCCAGTGCTCTGACATTATTGTATGTCTTCTATACATGACTTACACAATGATGCAGAATATACTGATAGGTGCTGTCGTTTCTAGACTGGATATAGACTTTTATAGCCAAAAGAAGTTGTAGATCAGCAGAGAAATAATATTTTTGCTTGGTATTCTTGTGTCCATCCCTAGGATGCAGGAGGGAAAACACCGACAGGAAGTGTCCCAGTTGAAGCTGGAGTTGGCAGAAACTCAGGCTGAGCTGCAGCAAGACAAGATGAACAAGGTAATGCCCCCTGACCTGAGCTCCATCATGGGACAGAAGACCCTCTCCAGAACAGGCCTTGTGGTTAGGCTGCATAGCCTTGACCAGCAGAATCATGTTCCCTCTGTAGCTGACAGTTTGTAGTTAGTTAATCACCCTAGAGGAAGAGGCTTTGTGATGGAAAGATCTTTAGGGCCCCAACAGGTGGCAGCTTCTGGACTTTATCCTGCTCAGGAGAAGTGGTGTGAGTGTAACCCAACCCAGAAAGCTGCTCCTGAATATCTTTGGTCAGAGGCCGAAGGTCCCAGTCTCCATTTGCTTTGGGCTTTAGCACACCCAAGGCTTACTCTGTATGGGCTCTTCCTGCTATATCTTTAGAGGACTTTCATAAATATGAGAAGTGCTGTACTTCATCCCTCTGAAATAAATGTACCAGTAACATAAAGGTGAAACCTGATGATCCACTGGATAAAAAAGAGTTGCTTATGATGCGAAAGGTCCTTCATGGAAAACTCTACTACTTCATATGTAAGAGGGGTTATATTGTTGATCATGAGCTTGACAAATCAATATAATTCCCAGGAGTTCCCACACGTCAAGTGCTTTACAAACATGAAAATCCAATGTAATTCTTAGCTACGACTTGGGGGGCATCAAACACAGGCATTTCACTTGCTGATTTTGGAGTCCCTCCTGTCAGTAACTGGGAAACATTATGCACATTTAGAAAGCTTGGGTTTCCACAGGTGTGCCATTATTTTCCCTGTCTCTCTCTGTCTGTCTGTCTCTAAAAGTTAGGCACTACTAACATGAATAACACCTTTGTTTTTCAGAGTAAGGAACTGAAGGGAGAGAAAAATGACTCCTGTGACTCCTCCCTGTCCCTGCCTCCCTTCGAGAGGGGCTGCTCAATCCTCAACCCGCTGTCAACAAAGATAAACTCTACAGCCTGCACATCTCTCTCCAGCAACTGACGTAGGACCTATTTGTTTATCATTCATTATAAAAAAGGAAATATGTTTGGAACATGCTTTCATGTCACTTATGCTAAATGCCCAACAAGTGGGTCTGCCAGGCTAAAAACCTCTTCATTCCCTTGTGTCCATGCCATGTTGCTACCTCTCACAAGATGAAAAAAGTTTCTGACTTGAATAGAATCACCTATGGACTCCCTCTGACAACTCACACCTGAACAAAATTCCTCTTGACCAAATCCCCAACACAGGGTGAGCCTCTAGCCCAGGGCTTCCCAACCTGTATCCCATGGGCCCTGTGCTGCCCACCAGAGCATTTCAGGCTTGGTCACTGGAAAATGTAGAGGAAAACATCCTTTGTATGAAAAGGAAGTCCTGGGGCCCACTGCTTCCAGCCCCAGGGCCCGAGGGCCACAGTTTGCACAGGCGTGCTCCAACTCCTACCAGGAGGCCTCCCCTTGTGTGGCAGCCCTGGCCAGAGTGGGATATCTCTAAGTGATTTTGGTTTTTCCACTCATCCGTGCTTTATTGATACATACTGTATGTGCACCCAGGATTGAAAACAGGAGATACAACTTAGGAGAGTCTTACAAACGAATCTAGTATACACACACATTTAATAGATAAAGACAGGTATATTTATGTTTTAGAGGGATTCAAAGGAAGGGAGAATGAATTGGACCATTCTCAGAGGAGTTTGGGGTTCTCCTCTGCAGAGACTGCAGACAATGGCTTCCAAGGCAAGGGGAATAGCATGAAGGAAAGCAAGACTAAACAGAACTAAGACACCAGAGAAGACCAGCTGACCTCTACTACCACGAGAGAGGCTTCTTTAATCAGTAGACAGACATAGAGACAACTGGGTCACCCTCTTCCTCACCTGTTAACCTTCTCACTGAGACTGCTTTCTTCCTCTACAGTTCAGGACTATTTGAATCTATGTGAAATGCCAGATGGAGTCAAGAAGAGTTGGACAAGACAGAACGTCACAACCCTACATCGTTGATCAATATTCCTTGTTTTGACCAGTTTGGAGGATGCCTTTAATTTCTTTTAATTGGCATATCTTTGATTGTGAGGGAGGATGAACAGAAGAAAAGGCTCACTTTTAAATTTTAACTTAAATTTTTAAATTTAAACTTCTTAGAAGATTTTATCTCATTGTGGAAATAGAGGAAGATTAAACAGGGTTTGGTACTAGGGCTCCAGCTGTATGATCTACCTGAGAGCCAAGAGGCAGCCCCTCCTACTGCACTTTTGTTTTCTTGACTAAGCAGAATCCATTTTATACTGAAATAGTTGTTCAACAAGAAGATGCCTGAGTTAACAAAGGTACCTGACTGCCTTTGGCAACTTCAGGGCACCAGGCACAGTTGAGCTCTTAAGGTACTGGGAAAAACAAGGCAGATGTCACTGGTGAGGCGACAAACTAGGATTTGGGGAAAATCATGGAGCACGGGAGAGGACCAAAGGAGGGCAAATGTCCCGATCTTCTACAAAGGAAAGAGAACGAAGTCTGCACATGGAGAATAAGGAGGGTCACCTCTGTTGCTGAGAAATTATAGATCATGCTATTCAGAGGGTGGCTAGAAAATGGCTAGAAAAGCAGGAAGTGTCAGCGGCTGGTGTTAGCTTTCCCAAAGTCACACCCAGTTCATTTCATCTCCCTTCTTCTCAGAGTCATTAGACTGCTCAGGAAGGGGAATGCTGGAGTTATCCTTTATCTAGATTGTAGCCAGTCATTTGGGCAAGTTTCCCATGCAGTCCTTTCCAAAGCGAGTGAAGAAAATGGCTAGAAGGTAATACGTTCAGATGGATTTACAAGAAGATGAAACACCAGACTCAAGTCGTAGTCATACCTCAGTGACTTAGGCATAGATGGCATGCTTTTCCAAAACAGTTAACGGCTATAACAGTCAGGATGCCAAAAGATCTCACATGGTAAAATTATTAGGTCAGATCTAGTAAGATGAAATTATTTTTGGTCTCTTTAATTAAGAATTTGACAAACATCAACCAAAATGACTACATCTATCAAAGTTAGAAAAAAGAGAGAAAAGAGAATTGTGTATGAAACCATGAATCCCTTTTATACTTAGTTTGGGTAATTTTAAAGTGTATTTATTTTATGTGGCTTACATATGTCTGTGTCCCCTTTCTGAACTTGATTCTCTTCTTTGCTGGATGTTTTTAAATGTGTTTTGTACCTCATTTTTGTTTTATTTTTGGCATCAGTATCTTCTTGTTACACTTGCCCCCCAAGTATTTAATCCTTCCTTCTAATCCTCCCTGAAGCAAACGTAATCCGCCCCCATTCTCACGGACTAAGATAATAGGAGGGAGGGGGAATCACACATCTGTTATCGCTAAAAATAGTATGATTCTGCAATTATAATCTGTACCAAGAGGATGGAGGCCGGCTTCATTACTAGTCTTCTGAGTCACTGATTCATCATTGCATTGGCCAGAGTCTTAAGTCTTTTGGAGGAATTTCTCTTTACAACATTGCTGTCAGTGTATGTAATAGTGCTTCAATCTGTCAGCTCATATGTCATCCTAGATTGCACTTTATCCCTTTTATAACTCTATACTGTGAAGCAATGTTCTCTTCCATTGATATGCTATGTTTTCAGTCATTCTCTAATGGATGAACATGCCCTCAGTCTTCAGTTCTTTGCTGTAGCAACAAATGCTACCATAAACATTTTGCATGTATTAATCCTTTCCTTCTTCTTTGGTCTCTTTGGAGTATAAAATTATTAACTAGAATAAAATAATTAAGGATCAAAAAATCTACTTCACTAATAAATTACAGGGACAGGTATTATTAGGCAGTGATTGTCCTGAAAGAATCTGGCCTTTTAGGGCACTCCAAGCTCCAGGTGAGTCAGTAGTGTAATATGGCGGACAAGAGAGCTAGAGTGATCGTTGCTGAAATAAGAAATGAACATACCCAGACCTAGGAAGGCAATCATCTCTCTGTACCTTATCCCAGTAAATGCATATCCCAAAGGCAGTATGAAGCTCATTGGTAAAGTAGAAAGTGTCGTCATAATGATTGGTGGTCTTCAGGCCCTGCCACCTTATTTAGGGAGGAGCAGGCCATGAGTAGCTGGATAAAGAGGATATCTGCAGGAATTGTGGCAGTGTTCAAGTATTTGATAGGCAGTCACATGCAAGAGAGCAGAGTCCCATGCAGCAGAATGCCAAACAGTAGAATTAGCAGTGTCACCAAAATTCCAGCTGACACAAAGGGGAATGGGCTTTCTCAAGACGTTGTCAGTTCTCTATCCCAGCAGATCCTTAGAGAGAAGCTAGCTGAGAGGCCCTAAGTTTATTCACTTTAGGGGTGTTTTTGTCAAAGTTTGAGGTGGCAAGTGTGGATGCCTAGGTCTTCACAAGTCATCATTTCTGATGTATGTGTTGTCTATTGTCTCCGGATAGAACCTTTGATCCCTTAGTGGATGCATGTTTCCTTTGAATATTTGTGAGATTTTGAAACATCACAAGTTGATGGATTATGCTTAATGAAGCTACTTAGACTCTGCTGATTTTGTTTCTCGTGGTGATTGGTGAAGGGATAAGGGTGTTGTGGGTTTCTTATGTCTAATCCTATCATATGTTCCTCTTTTCAACAGATAAAAAATTTTGCAGTATAATTTCATTTTCATCTAACTTTGGGTTTTCTTAAATGGTTAACTGTACGATCTTGTTCCAGTTGATGTTAAGATACAGTAGAAGGTTGAGAACCCAAGTCTATATTCAGCCACATCCAGTTGTTAACAAGGGCTTTCTTCTTGCTTTGGAAGCTAATATTTTAAATGTTGTTGTAGAAAATGATTATAGCTCTTTCTGCTGTTCCTGTGTTTTGTTTTACATAGTATTTATTCCTTTGACCTGTTTCCTTTTGTTAAAAAGCAACAAATAGATAGTCTTCAACACCAAATGGAAGAACACAAGACCAAAATACATGAATCGATGCCTTCATGGACTCATGGATGGAATGTTACTTAATGGACCTCTCCATTACCTGCCCATCTGCTGCTTCTAGGGAACTTGAAAATTCCAGCTTTGACTGAAAGGAACAGAACCACCCTTTCAACACCCAGTCAGTAATGAAACAATGACCTTGGATCTGAATAAGCTTTCTTTTCCTCCAGAGAAGAAAACATTTCTTTCGGACCTTTTACTTTATTTTTCAAGTACATACATCGTATATAATTGGTTGTCTATAAATAGTAAAATTACAACTATTTCATTATTGCAAAATCCCCTTTTACAATTTCAAAATTACTTGGAATGTCTTTCTTGTTCTTCTGACTCATTGCCATGTTGAAGTCTGCTGCTAGAAAATCTGGTATACGGAGTATTTAGGGAAGCTGACGTACTGGTAAGGCTTTAAGTAAAATGAATATTTTCTTTAGTATACCTTTCCAACAAAAAAATGCCTGTATGATAGGGTTTTATTTTGTTTCCATCACCTTTCTTTCTCAGCTGTTTGCAAAAGCACATTACTTCTCTTTCAGTGGGACCAGCCTTTCTCTCTCTGGCTGAAACACCAAACTTCCTAAATGGTAGTTGGGTCCCCTGTCCCAGCAGGTCCTGAAGGACTTTAGGTCCCACACAAGGAGAGGAAAAAGATGGGGTAGATCTCTGGTCATAGTTCCAAATTGCTTTCCAGAATGGTTAGATCACCTTAGAGTTCCACCAACAACGAATTAGTCTTCCAAATTACTCGCATCTAATCCAACATTGATCATTTTCCTGTTTTGTCATGTTAGGGAATCTTATAGGCATAGCTTGTGTTTATTTGCCTCATTTTGCGCAAAAGTGATTTAGAGCATTTTCCTTATGAATATACGTAGCTTTAATTTCTGTCTCTGAAAATTCACTCTTCATATCTTTGACCAGTATTCAGTTGGGGAATGAATTGTATTCTTGTTAATTTGGCTAAGTTCTCTATTTATTTTAAAAATGAGTCCCTGACCACAGACACTAGTTTTCAAAATTATTTCCAGTTTTCTATTTCCCTCCTAATCTTCGATGACTTACCTTTGTACAAAATCCTTGCAATTTAATGGAAACAAAATTATCCATCTTGCATTTCATAATGTTCTCTATCTCTTGTTTGGTCATAAAATCGTGCATTCTCCATAATCTGAGAGATAAACTATTTCTTACACCCCTAATTTGTTTATGCAATCAATCAGCCTTTATACCTAAATTGGAAAACCATTTGTACTTTATGTTGGTATATGGTGTCACATGTCCAAATTTTCCTTGTTATTTTCCAATTTTCCTAGCAGCTTCTGTCAAACAGTGAGTTCTTATCACAGAAGATGGCATCTTTGGGTTTATCAAACAGGTGATTACTGTACTCATTGACTACTGTGTCTTGTGAAGTTAACCTACTCCACTGATCTGCTGTTTTATTTCATAGACAGGACCAAGTCGTTTTGATGATTGCTGCTTTGTAATGCGATTTAATATCTGTTGTAGTACGTCAGCTTGACTCATATTTCTTTTCCTTACATAGCTTGATATTCTGGATCTTTTATATTTCCAGATGAATTTTGATATTGTTGTCTAGGTCTTCAAAGTAATATCTGGTTGTTGATTGGGATGGCACTGAAAAAGTACATTAATTTAGGTTGAATTATCATTTTTAGTGCATTAGCTCAGGCTACCCTGGAGTAACTGATGTTTTCCCAGTGGTTTAGATCTCAGTATATTTGTGAGAAAAGTGTTCTCTGATTGTGTTCCCACAGCTCCTAGGTTTATTTTGGCAGGTAGGCTCCCAAATATTTCATAATGTATACAGTACCTTCAAATGGAATTCTCTTTCCATCTCATGCCATTGGGCTGTAACGTGCAATACAAATAATTTTGATTACATTAAATTGAAAAACTTTTGCATAGGCAAACCAAAAGCAACCAAAAGTAGGAGGGAAGCAGAAAAATGGGAAAAACATTTTTGTAACTGTTGTCTCCTATCCAAATTTCTAAAATTATGATTTCTAAAATATATGGAGAGCTGAGTCAAATGTCCAAGAATACAAGTCATTTCCCAGTTGACAACTGGTCAAAAGATATAACCAGGCAGATTTCAGAGGAAGAAAATAAAACTATCTGTATTTATAAGAAAAAGTGCTCTAAATCACTATTGTTTAGAGATACACAAATGAAAACAACTCTGGGGTACCACATCACTTGCGTCAGATTGACTACCTTGACAAAAAAGAAGATGATAAATATTGGAGAAGATTTGAAGAGCCGGAACACTAATTCAATGCTGGCAGAGCTGTGAGGTGATCCAACCATTCTGGAGAGCAATTTGGATCTATGACCAAAGGGCTACAAAAATGATCTTACTCTATGACCCAGCAGTATCTTTTCTAGGACTCTATCTTAAAGAGAACAAAAAATAGGGACAGGTCCCACACGTACCAAATTATTTATAGCAGCTCTCTTTGTGTTGACTCAGAACTGGAGATGGAGGGGACACACATCAGATTGGGAATGGATGAACAAGTTGTGGTGTATGAACATAATGGAATTCTATTGTGCTATAAGATATGATGAAGTGAGGTTTTCTGAGATGTCTCATGTCCGAAACTGGTCCCCTTCAGACACAGCAAGAAGGACCCTTCCTGTTAATCTCCCCAGTCTCCCCAGCTAAAAGACTGGTGTATCCCTTCTACTCGTTCCACTTCTCCTCGATATATCCTGGGCCAATATTCTCTGGAGTTTTCAAGATCAACAAGGCATGGTGACAGCACTTACAATGTACTCTGCCATCTTGGATCCTGGAAGTTCAGGTAGGCAACTTTCAAATGTTCAGTCTGTGTGCTGATAGGCCCAGAAGTAGCTGCTGCTGCTGTAAAGGCAGCAGCCTCCTCAAATCCTTCAAACATTTACTTTCCAAGGCTTCACAGTCACCATTGCCCTCACCTTCTCCACAGCATGCAATGGCTTCTCATTGCCTGAGAGCTCATCTGTAAAGAGTGGTTAGTGTTGTGAGAGATGATCTCTGAAGATTTCTCAGGAGTGAAGCAGGCCTCCTCACAGAGTCAATTTTTTCTTGTCCTGTTGACTTGTAAAGAAATATCTCAATATATTATGTACTTTCCCAGACTTCCCCCACCCCACCATGTTATAGGCACATAGCTAGGAGAAATAACACCTCTCCCCCCCCCCCCACCTCCCTCCTGTCCTTGTCTCCAGGCAAGTTTGTGCAACTGTCTTTGTTCTCTGTCGCTAGCGTAGATTGCTGTGAATTGTACCCTCAGGGCTTGCACCCATGAGCCCTGAGGAAGGGGGTTAGTGAGGAGAGGATTGTTGTTAGAAGCTATAATCTGCTGAGCTGAACACACCTCAGCTCTCGTAGGTTCCAGCACTCTGAGGGAACCCTTTCTTGAGAAAGTCAATAAACGAACTATTCTCTTTGCTAATATCTCTGACTCTCTCATTCATTGCTAAGCGTCTCTGTACCCTACACAGTACGTTGTCTTCCCCATTGGCCTGGAAAGTTTTGGAGCACAGGCTCTTTCTTTCCCTTCTTTGTATCCACATCACTCACCCCAGTGCCTGCCCTGACTCTGTTAGTAAATAGACATTTATTAAAATCCTCCCATGTGCTAGTCCCCTGCTAAGCTCTGGGGATGTGAAAACAAATGACAGACCCTGATTACAATGTAATGGAGACAAGAAGCAAAGAAACATGTACTAACAATCTCTATACAGGGTAAGTAGAACATAATCAACAGAGGGAAGAGACTGAGAAAGGCTTCCAGTAAAAGATGACATGTTGGTTGGGACATAAAAGGAAGTCAGGGAGGTTCGTAAGGTAGAGTGGTGGGGGGGAGGGAGGGCAGAGGTCCACGTATGGGGGGCAGCCAGAAAAAATGCCTGGAATTGGGTAGTTGAGGGTCTGCGTGATGAAACATCCAGGAGACCAGCATCACTAGGTACAAGAGTATGAGTTGAGAGGTAAGGTGTGTGAATACCAGCAAGCTAGGAGGGTCCTAGGTTATGCGGGGCTTAAGGTCATACAGCATTTTGTATTGGATCCTGGAAGTGAAAAGGAGCCATTGGAGATTATTAAGTGGGCAAGTGGGAAGCAGTTTATGTGAAAATATAGGACCATTTTTTAGGAAAAACACTGGAATGGCTGAGTGGAGGTTAGATTGGAGTGGAGAGAGACGTGAGCAGACTTCAGAGACAGCACATATTCCTGCAAAGTATTGCAATAATCCATGTGAGATGATTAGCCCTTCACCAAGTACCACAGGAGAAAAGACTTGCAGAAGAGATGTTGCAACAGTGAGATTGTCAGGCTGTGGTAACACTTTGACTATAGGGATTGAGAGATTGTGAAGCATCCAGGATTAGTGGACTAGACTGTGGTCTTATTTGTTACAGGGGTACAGAAAGGAGGAGTGGAAAATGGTTTAAGGATAAAGACAATGAGTTCAGTTGTGGACATGGTGAGTTTCATGTGTCTACTTGATATTCAGGTTGAGATATCTGAAACGCAGAGACACAAGATCAGTAGAAAGATTGGGGCAGGAAAGTTAGAGTTGGGAACCATCAGCATACAGATGATAATTGAATTTATGGGAGTTGATCAGATCACTCAGTGAAAGTGTATAGGGAAGAGGGCCCAGGATAGAACCTTGAGAGTCACCTATGTTTGGAGGAGGAACCAACCCAGGAACCTGAGATGGAGCAATCAGAGAGGTTAGAAAAGAACCTTGAAAACTTGTAGAAGAGAGGGTATCAAGGAGGAGAGAATGGTCCTGGGGTTCAGAGGCTTCAGAGTGGTCAAGAATAATGAGGACAGAGAAAAGGCTGCTGAATTTGGCAACGAAGAGATCCCTGATAACTTTGGAGAAAGTAGTTTTTGTGTCGTAGTGAGGTCATAGCAGGATGGTGAAGGCTTAAAAAGAGAGAATGGTGGAAGGGTCTTTTGTAGTGGCCTTTCCATGGAGTTTAGCCACAGAGGACAGAAAAGAGAGAAGATGAGAGTTAGAAGGGATGGTAGGATCAAGTGAGGGGTTTTCTTGGAAGGGGGAGATGAGGATATATTTGTAAGCAGCAGAGAAAGAGCAGGAGTGAAAGACTGAAAATAGGAGGTGGAGACAGATGGTAGAGTGGGATAAACTGTTGGTGGAGATGAGATGGAAAGAATTCCCCCTTTTCAGGTGTTAGACTTGGTGAGAAGACAGGAAAGAGGGGCAGAAGACACGTGAATGAGGAGCTCATGGGGAAAGCTCTCAATATTTTCTGTACAGTATGAGGTGAAGTTCTCAGCAGAGAGAGTATAAGGGGAGGGAGAACCATAGGACGTTTGAGGAGGGATGAGTAGGTTTGTAAGATTCACTGTGGAGAGAAGAAGAGTGAGCTGATGAGGGAGGTATAGAAGGTTTGCCTAGAGCAGTGAGGGCCCGGTTGACGTGGTGTTACCAATTTGTCGTGGACCTAGTCAGAACGATTGTGTGACTTTCTCCAACTTCATCTTGTAGCATATGTGTAGTATGCATAGTGGGAAAGGGGGGGACTGATCGAAGGCTGAGTTTTGAAAGGGAATAAGGGAGGAAATGATGAAGGGGCTAGGGATACAGGAGTGGGCTACAGTGTGGAAATGAATTGGTTTAATAAGGAGTCAGGATGAAAAAAAGAGGTGAGAGTGAACAGTAGAGGGAGACAATTGAGGAGTAAAGGAATCAGAGCTCATTGGGGTAGGAGAGGAGGAGGTTTGGAAGCAGAGTTGAAGAGAAAGGAGCAAAGTCTGATGCTTAGGTGGGACAGGGCCAGCATAACAGGTGAGGCTGGAGGGAAGCAGAGGGATGACTTGGCTAGAACTAAGTTAAGTAAAGAAGGTGGCAGAATTTAGGTGGCGAAGAGTCATGTTTACATGGCAAGGAGGGAAGTCAGAGAGCATCTTAACTGAATAGAAGAGGGGCACCGAGGTGAGCTTAGGAGAGGGACCATAGGTACGGGGACCAGTAAGAGAATGATATGAGGGGCCTGCGCCAGAGGTTAGGGTTCCTAGGTAAGAGCTCTAGTGAGGCTTGGGTAGTGGGCAGAATGGGGCTGGATTTAGGCCAGCTAGATATTGCATGCTGTACCCCAGAGTAGTATTAGTCATGGTCCCCAGTGAGCCCCTTTGGTGGATTAACTTACACATATCAGGGAAAATGTGTTTATGTTAGGCATTGAAGGAGAAAGTGAAGTGGTAGGGGTGGTCTCCCTAAGATGGAATTGCATTATTGAGGAGAAATGGGGATGAATAGCCTGCTGTCTTTGCTTCCCTGCAGCCTTCACATGTGCCAATCAACTACTCAATCACAGAATTCCCTAGAAAAAGAACCCAGGCAGGAGGCTCATCTCCTCAAACTTGTGACTTTTCAGGGCTGAACACCATCTTTGAGATCACCCTCTTTGTCAAATGCTCCAACAGAGTCAGTTGCCATGGAGGTACTTCCTTCACTTCAGTCTACCAGCCAACATGTTCCCACTGAGACAACTGGCCAGTAAATCAAGACATCCTCACACACAATCAACCTCTTCTTCAACGAGAACCCCTGCTGTACCCAAGACATCTGCAGGAGGGAACAAGGCAACCAGGAGTCTGTTGTTCACCTTGACTTCAGATGAAACAACAACTACCTCTGAGTCAAGCACTCCATTACAGACCAGCGTCCCTGGGAGAATTCCTTCTCTTCTCCCAATCATCCTGTCTAAAGCACGTACAATTACCATGGAGAAAACCAGTATGGGATCAATATTTATGACAATTCGACCAGATATCCTCTGCACAACTGCCTCAGCTTTAGGGATGGGCACCAGTCCTCCTGCCTCCATGTCCTTCTCTCTTTCAACTTTCCATGGCAAAGAACCAGCAGAAAACCCAGCACTGAATCCAGTACAAGCTGAGGTCACTACCCCACCGAAGTCAGACTCCTAGACTTGAAGAGAGTCTGGCTCAGCTGCCCAGCACCATCGTGCTATAAGGATCATCCCAACACATGTTCTTCCTTGGCACCTACCAAGGGATATCTGGGCCTATAACACTGTCTGTTTTCTTTCTGGAATGTACACTCAAACACCACACAACTCTCAAATATCAAACACATTCAGAGGGATCCCCAACTTTTACCAGGCCAGAGACAACATCCACTGTTGGCTCCCATGATGTAAGACAAGGAGCCAACCTTTCTCAAACTATCCCCTCTCCTCTCACGACAAGAGCCCTGACAACACAAACTCTACCTCCTACCTCTGAACACAGGGAGACCTTGCATTCTGAGAGGGCAGCCAGATCAGTTGGACCAGTGACTGGAGAAACATCTTTTCCTCCTAGTGTTAGAAGAGATCCTAGATTTTTCATCACTCTTGCAAACAGACAGCTGGCTAGTTATATGGCTTCCATAAGCACCCCTTCATTTGAGATGAGTCGGGGATGGGGAGCAATGGTGCCAGGGCATCTTTTCCTGCTGAGACCTCAGCTGACCTCAAGGCAAGTCATGCTGGAGTGTCTAGCACCAGGCCAGATGGCAATTCCACTCTACACTACACCCTCCTTTCCTGGGGTTCAGGCTTGGAGCAAAAACAGTCTTGTGTCCTGTATCAACAGTGGCAAGTCATGCTACTTTTAGCAGCAGTAGCTCTGTGACTCATATAGGAGAAAGAACTGACAGCACCTCATCTTCTGCTACATCTGAAGTCATATCTCTTGCCATGACTGGAATGGCAAACATCTTTACTTGGCCAACAATTCACCATTCTGCTTGCGCTTATGGACTCATATTACTAGGACTTGAAGGGAATTTAGTTGTCTAGTACAAATATTTTAAAGTAGAGAAAACTCTAAAGTAGATGTGAACCTTTGACCAAAGCCTCACAAGGATAAGCGTTAGCAGTGTAGATTGAATCATATTCCTTTGACATACTTCCTGAAATGTGGTACCCAGATTTTCCTGTCTAATTGCTTTCTCCAGTGAAGCCTGTAGGGTAATAGCAACTTTGGAGAATTGTGGGTAAGGGCTTGGGCAAGTATCAATCAGTCAGTTAATCTGAGCTTAATTTTCATTTGTTATCTTTTTGCAAGAGAGTTGGGGTTAAGTGTCTTTGCCAGGGTCACATGGCCAGTGTCAAATATCTGAGGCTGGATTTCACTCAGGTCGTCCTGATTTCAGAACCAGTGCTCTATCCCACTGAACAATCTAGCTGCCCCCGGGTCTAACTGTCTATCCTAATTCATTCCTCTGCCACAGATATCAATAAAATTGCAAGTAAGGATCAGTACCTTCTCCTCTTATCTCTGTTCTGCAAGTCGTCCTGGGATCTGCATGAGTCAAAAATGAATCTTGTCATGGGATTGGTTCACTTACATGGGCCTCACAGACAAACTTGGCCACACTAAGGTTAGCATAGCAGTGTATAGCAGTCTCTGATGGAATCCTTACACCATAGGTAAGGCTTATCCAGGAACTGAAGCTCAACTAATGAATGCAGGGGAAAGTGAGGCAGTGGTTTGGGAGATGTCTTGAATATAGAAGGCGCCATGTTAAGAGGCAATAAAAATCTGTCTAAATGAGGCCAAAATTTGTCCTTCAACACTTAGGCACACTTCAACCAACTGCCAACTCCAACTAACTTACATGAGCACAGAATTCTCCAACTCAAGAATAGTGACATTGGATAATGTCAGTGGATCCAACTTGGGAAGAGACTAAACAGGGTCCACCAGCATCCCCAAGATTGTCTCTATTGAGAGAGATACCATTTCTGTCACTGCAACAGAGATGATCATCATAGAGACAACTCCAGGTACAAGAGCCATTGAAGCTCCACCTTCTCACTGTGGCCACCATCACAGTTGGTTTCAGGCCTACAAAACAGAGAATAATCATGTACTCTTTCACAGAAGCCTCAATATCACATGAAACATTGGCTGGAGATGCCTTGGGCTTGCTGAAAGCCCAATACTTTCCTTGCCTCCAATAGAGGCCATAGTCAGCTCAATCTCCAGCAGTCCTTTTAAAGATAAGTACAGCCAGGACAATGTTTTCTGCATTCCCTTTGGACATGCTTCTATCAGAAATATCCCCTAGGAAGAGTCCTACTACCACCCAGGCTCCATGGCCCACTGGATTTGATTCTACCCATGTCTCTGTCTGAATAACAGGAATTGAAATCAGGCCCATTTTTTTCTCTACCTTCAAATCCTACATCCATCAGTGCCATGGGAGTTGGGCCAAACCCAGATATGTCTATGATGTGAATCACCCCAGAAAAGTAGGATGCCTGCCCTAGACAGTAACACAGTCAGGATCAGTGCCCTGTCCTCCATTGCTCCCAGAATCATGCCAACATCTCCTGGAAGAGACACACGAACTTTCTTGGTGTCTATAGAAAAGTCAATGGAGTGTAAAAGAGTGGGCAACAATTTCCTATAGACCACATGATACTCTAAGACAAGCAGCCCACAGGTCAAGGAGTAACTTGAATGGCTTTATATGATCTCCAACTCTTGTCTGCCCAGCCTCAGTGAAGAGACCAGTTACTCCAGGACTTTCTTTTCACTCTCTGAAAGAAGTGTGATGAGCTCAGAGAATCCCACTTGTATCACTTGCGACTGAACCTACATAGCCCACAGCTTTTGAGAAGTATACTGTTTCTGTTACACCAGTGGCTACATGCAGTGCTGATTCTGCCTTCTCCACCAGGACCCTAGCGTGAGAGCTACTCCAACAGGCCACACAGCTCTCTCAGAGCCCAGTGAAATTGCATCAGGGATGTCTCTCCTGATGAGCTGAGAGCTGGCCTCTTGACAAGTCCTGTGGGAGGATGAGGTAAATACCTGATAAATCGGAGATTATCAATAAAAGAAGGACACTAGAATTAATAGTGATCCCTTAAGAATCAAGGTTATCATGTCTATTAAGATCACACCTTCCTATAGACAGGAAAGGAATACCTTTCTACAGGAAGGGGGGAATCTTAACAGGGGCTTGAAGGAAGTTAGTAAAATGAGGAGGGAAAGGACTCCAGGGATGGAAGACAGTCGGCGAAAATGTGCTAAGTTGGGAGATGGTGAGGCAATGCAAGGAAGAGCAAGAAGGCCAGTGTCACTACAAGAGGATTGGCAAATAAAAGGGGGGGCAGCCTGTGAATGACTCTGAATGCCAACCAGCACTTTCTATTTGATTCTTGAGGGTAACAGAAAGCCATTGTATTTCATTCAATGGTAAAATGGCATGGGGAGACCTGGGCTTTAGGAAAATCATTTTGGTGGCTGAGTGGAGGATGGACAAGAGTGTCTTATGACAAGAAAACCCACCAGAAGGCTAATGCAATAGTCCAGGAATGAGGTAATGTGGGCTTGCACCAGGATGATGATAGGGTCACAGGAGTGAAGGAGCATATAGCAGAGGTGTCAGGAGAGCAAAATCTGTATTCCTTTTCACCAGATTAGACATGGGATTGGGAGTGAAAGAGAGTAATCTTGAACTGTGAGCCTGGGTGATTAGGAAGATGGTGATAGCCTGAAATTGAGAAACTGAGATAAAATGAAGGTTTACAGGGAGGGGCAATGAGTAGAATTTTGGATGTGTTGCATTTCAGATGTGTACAAGACACCAAATTCAAGATTTCTAACAGGCACTTGTCCAACAGGACAGATTTCACACCCCCTGAAGGAGGCACTCCCTCTGTTGCACCAATGAATGACTTCAGAACTAGGTGACAGTGGACATTGACATGGCAGTTTGGCCTCTAGTAGCACATCAGTGTGGGAGACCATCAGATCATGTAGCACTGCAGCATCACAGGCTGGCACACTCATCCCAGGGATGTTTCTTCTGGCTGAGAGTACAGCTCACTACATCTCAACTCCTTTGTGAGGGTCTAGGGCAGAGTTAGCTGGCTACAGTACTCCTTGCCACTCTCCAAGTACGTCCTGGGTCAGGCTTGAAGGAGAATCAGACTCATCCTTGGTATTCACTTCACCAGCACCTGCTATCTCCATCACCAGCATTGCTGGGGCTCTGTCTGAAATAAAAACAGAGGTTCCCTGGTTCTTGACCTCTACTGAAGCCACATATGTCAACAGGATTGGTAGATATTATGTCTACTTTGCCCCAGACCTTCTCTCCTTTGTCTACAGTCACCATCTCTGAGGATACTTACAAGTCTAAGGCTATGAGCTTAAATATTCCTGGAACTGAAAGCCCAAGTGTCATCCTCAGCAGCAGGGTCACAGATATGGTGTCTTTTTATCTCGAGTCCCCTCCCAACCAAGAGCTTCTGGGTACAGTGGGAGAAAGTAGCACAGGTGCTTCACTGATCACTCCTTTACCTGTATCTCCTATGTCCTCAGCTGCTTTTATGGGAGAAGTACCAAGGGGGTTAGGTACCACTCGTGGCTTACTTCCACTGGTGATTGCAACAAAAAATCTCCAGTCTCCATTGAAGAAGAAGGCTGGGGATATCGCTATGACTCTTACAGGGCACAGCACAGAATCTCAAGTGAACTCAGCACTGCTTCTTACTACCAGCACCACTTGCATGGTTTTCCCTGGACAAAGCACAGTTTCCCCCTCATCTACTGAAGCTGAAGCCAGTTATCTCACCACGGTGAACATCAGCTCAACTGTCCCAAGGCCGGATATCACCTTTATCACCAAAATCCCAGATATTGGCCCTCTCTGTCCTGTGGTCACTCTCAGCCCCGAGATTCCAAGTAGAGTGTCAGACAAAAGCACAACTGAACCATAGACTACCACTTCTACTGAAGATAACTGTTCTCAAACACTAATCCTGGAGGTTCATTGATCACCATGGCAGGCTCAACTTTTGTGGTGACTGATGCTCATATTGTTTCACAAGCAGACAGAAGGGAGCTCAGAGGTTCCTCTGACTACAGAGAGCATGATTACATGCAGGACAATAACAAGTATCAACTCAATTCCTCCAGGGCTCAACACAGCAGCTGAATTGAGCTCAGCCATACCTCCTCCTACAATTGCAGAGGAGACTCCAAAAAGTACTGAGGCCATTCTGACTGCCAGAGATATATACCCTTCTTCCAATTGGCAGTGGGTAGGAGGGGGAACTACAGTGACTCCTGTCCATATGAGATGAGGTTCAAGTGTGTCTGCTGTGACCCAGACCATCCTCTTTGAAATTCAAAGTTCATTTAAAATCACCAAAGCCCCATGGGAGATTGACACAAAGCATCCATTGTCTTGTACTGCAATCAAGGTCACTAACACAGTTACTCTATCAGATTTCACTCTGATCTCAGGGCTGGAGGAGGACCAGGATTCCAAAGGTGCCATCTCACGGACACAACCCAGCAGGACCCATCCCACCTTGTTTTGCCCTTCAGAAAACCCCTTAACACATGGCACTAGTCCTGTGGACACCCTCTGACCAAGCACTATCCACTGGGCCAAGGGAGCAATTGCTTGAAAGAGGCACCAGTGCTGCTAGTTTTCTTTTCAAAATGCTTGCTGAAGTCACTGTTCCAGCACCACAGAAAACTACCCACGGGCTTGAAAGTCAAAAGCATTTCTACCCTGGATGGTCAAACTGCCCTAGCAGTCCGCACTGGTCTTGTTGGGAACTTGATCTCTGCATTGTCAAAGGTCACAGCTTATATCAGCAAAGATAGGGAAACAGTGTGAAATGGAGCTCCTCAGGCAGCCAGCCTTCAAGGAATTTGCATCTAATGGGGGAGACAAGGCCTAGAAAGGAGTGGTAACCAGTGAGAGGCAACTGAGTGCCTCATCATGAAGGAATGGTACCTGGGGAACAAGTGGAGTACATGGACACATGACATTAGAGAAGTATGAGAGAGAGGATTGGGTCAAATTTCCAGACCTGGAGAGGATCTGGGGGATGAAAGTGTACCCGTGTACGGTAAAGGAGAGAGTGAGATGAAGCATGAGCTTGGATTCGATGAAAAAATATATGAGGAGAGTGATGCACCTATGGGGACCATGGTAGGCCAAGGCTGAATTTCTGGAGACTAAGCTTGAATCTTTCAAGACCAGTCTTTTTTGTGGGCATCAAGGAAGTAAGGAGGCTTGAAAAGAAATGGCTAGAGCATAGTTTCAAGGCCTGAGCAGGGCTGATGAGAGTGCTCTACGGGAGGAAGTGCCCATGATGTGCATGGGGGAGGAAAGTGTAGCGCAGGAGATTGGGTATTATCCCACTGAGAGAAAATGGATATCCCTGTGACAATAACACCAAACCTGCCCGCATAAACTAACCAACTCCTCTGCTTGTAGCATTCTCTTCCAGGAGCACATTTCATGGGCTTAGGGAGTCTGATGTTACCAGCAAATCAGCAGAGTCTACCAGCATCCCCATGATGAGCTCCACAGTCAGAGATTCTATTTCAAATCCCTGTAGGCTCAGCTACCGTTCTGTGTACACTTCTCATTGTGGCCATGATCACAAATGGGCTCAGATCTGAGACACCCAGTGGACCAGCGGATTTTCCCAAAAAAACTTCAGTTTCACCTAAGAGATCCTCCAGAGTGATGCTGATTTCTCCCATAAACCTCCCATGCTTCTTGACTCCAGTAGAGTCCACAGTCAGCCAAGGATCTAGAGAGCTTTGAAAGGCCACACTAGTGGCATGGGATACTCAGGCAGCAGCAGAGGAAGGTTCAGCTGCCTTGTCCTTCACTGCTCCCAGCACCATCCCAACAGATGGTGGAGGGGACACAAGCCCTTTCTTGGTGTCTATAGGAGGGCCAAAAGAAAGTCAGACAGTGTCCAGCACACTCCCAGAGAACACAGACACTTCTGCAAGCACTCACAGAGAACACATGCACTTCCAACTACATGAGTAAGCTACTACCCTGATAGAAGTTCCACTTCTTCTCTGCTCAGCCTAACTGAAGGACACAGTTACCCAGGACTTTGCCTTGAACCTCTTTGAGAAGCCTGAGGAATTAGGCTAGGAATGTGGCTAAATGCCCCACCTTATCGTTCATAAACTCTCTGATCATCCTCCTTTACATGGGAAGACACAAGATTAAATAGAAATTGACATATGAAGAACCACTTCAACAAGGTCCACAATCATTGAACTGTATGAATGTCAAGAACTGCTATAGAAATTTAACTGAATGCTCTGAAAGTCTAATGAACTCTTTATCCATTTAGAAGAGATATCAAAATTTATTTCCCTCCTTCCCTTGAAATATTAAGGGTCTATCAGTATGGAATATTGATTTAATGTAAAAACTTTTTGATGTATTGGCTAGTTGTGCTACACATTCTAAAATCTTTTATTTTAAGGGAAGTCTCTTCGTGGGAGATGGATATATTTGAAGATAAATATGTAAAAAACAAAATGTAAAGATATCTTTATAACTAATTAATGTAAAATTGAAGCAATTTAAAGGAGATATTATGCTTAATAACGTGCCAATGTATGAAACCATTTTAGAGAAAGACATGAATATATATATAAATGTAAACAGATCAGATCAACAGGAGAGAAAATGAAATACTTAGTCCCATCTTCATAAAAAAATTGAATAAGCTTTAAATGAGGTCCTTAAGTGCAACTCCCAGGATCACTTGCAATGACAAGTGAATACTACCAAACATTAATCTACTTAGCTCTAAAGATGCTCCCAAGAGTTGGTACTCTCCCACCTTGGCCAACCATGGATCAAGCTATCTAAAACAGAATCCCCCTAAGTCTCTTTGGCAGTCTTACTGCACCTTCTTCCACACAACTGAGGCTCCTATTGAAACTCTACCTGTTGTATTCTTCCTTTGTTTGGGAAGGACTTGGACTCCAAGGCCTCTGAAGGACATCAGAGAAATGATAACGTGATTTGCACTAGACATTGTTTTGAGTGAGGGAGGGCTGTGCAAGGTCACCAGCCTCGTATTTTCCTCCTAAGCCTTCTGGATCCAGTGACAAGATATTAATCATGATAACTGGAGATGGGCCGGGATGCAGTGGGAGATGTTGTTTTTTTCTGCTAAGTCCTATTCTGGAATTCTCTTAGAGAGTGATTATGCATGTTTAATGAATAGAACTCTTTAAGAAATAATCAGGGAATGGCCATTGTAATGATCAAAAGAAAAAAATATGAGTAAATACGACTGGAGGGAAAGAGCAACAGTGACTACTGATAATCATTTAAACCAAGAAGGTTCAGAAAAATATTAAGTGGAGTTTGGTCAGGGACATATTGGTGTGCCATGTATGAGTGTACTTGCTTTAAGGTTTGGGAAGAGAGAGAGAGAAAGACAGAGAGACAGAGACGGAAGGAAGGAAAGAAAGAAGAAAAGAAGGAAGAATTTAAGGAAGGAGGGAAGGAAGCAAGAAAAGAAGGAAAGTGAAAGAAAGACAGAAAGTAAGACAGACAGACAGACAGAGAGACAGAAAGGAAGGAAGGAAGGAATAAAAAAAAGAGAAATGAAGAAAGAGGAAAAGAAAGAATGGAAGGAAGGAAGGAAGAAAGGTAGAAAGAGAGAACAAAAGAAAGAAAGAGAAAGAAAGAAAGAAATATAGCCAATTAACCCCACGTTTATTGGTGGCCCTCTGGCCATTCAAATTTACCTTCCTTTGGAGAGGAGAAGGTAGGGGTCTACAAAATCGAAAAGATGAACTGAGGTACCCAGCTAGCTGCATCCCTATTCAAGCATCTACGTCTACTCATAGGTCTGTGTTTGTCCTTAGATTTTGAAGAAGACCATGTCATCAGAGTAAAGTTGACATGACTTGCAGTTGACTATGTTTTGAGCGAGGTTAGGGTGTACCGCCTCACCAACCTCCCTTTCTCCAGCTGAGCCTTCTGGGTCCAGTGACCAAATGTTCATCAGGATGACTGGAGATGACCCAGCATGTAATGGGTGATGCACTGGGAAAACAAAAAAAGACCAAAGACATTGCCTGCCATGAATGTAGCTCACATTCTACCAGAGGAGACTACATGCAAATAACGATATGCAAAGCAAACTATATAGAGGATAAATAAGGAATGAAAAGAGAAGCACCCTGATTAAGAGAGGTCTGACCAGGGAATCATCCCTGAGTCCCCATTTCCAAATGTGAGCTTCTTCCAACCTCCTCTAGCACCTTTGTCTAGTGATGGTGGTGTTCCTGATGAGGATACTGCTGCTGCAGAACCCTGCTTGGGTAACCCTGAGGGGGTCAAGAAGTTGGACTCAAGGGAGGTGTACAGAGATTGTCATCATGCCTTAGGAGGGTTAGGACGTGGGAAAATCTGACCAGATCTGACCTGTCTTCGGTGGTCCTAGAGAATTCAACTGGGGGCTCAGTTGACTGAGGGACCCCTGGGGGTGAGGAAGGAGGCTCCTGTGTGGCCAGGTCCCTCGGGTTGGTAGTTGTGGTTGACTGGGGACACTGGGGCTGGTTCAGTGAAGTCCATTGGACTGGGTGGGGCAGAACTGTCTCCAATCCATTCAAGGGGTAGGAGTGATTAGATCAGTTAAGATGCCCCATCCTTAGAACTGAGGGGGCGGGGCTCAAGGGCATATAGGCTCTGGCATTCCAGTGCCTAGGTTGAGCCTGTGTCTTGGGGAACTTGGAACGTTCGTTGGTTGCCTGGTTCCCGTTTGTGCACGGTTCACTGGGAGCCCTCAGTTGTCTTCAGGATCCACAGAGGAGGTGGATTGGAGGTCCTTCAAGTACCCTGGTGACCCTGAAGCTGCCAAGGGGGCCGGAGACTGAGTGGGAGCACAAGCCTTAGTGGGAGGCAGTGTGCTTCCAGGGTGTTATGTGGTGGGGGATGGGAAATTTGGGGGCGTTACGGTGGGAGGAGGGGTGGTGGGAGGCCAATTGGTGGGACAAGGGGCCAGGAGAGTGGCCAACACTAGTCTGGGAGCTGCTGTGCGCTTTGGCTGTCGTGCTGCTGGTCGGCTGTGCCGTGCACATCTGGAAACAGTGTAGCGGGGCGTTCTGCCATGGCATCGCTGGACACAGCAGCTACCTTGCCTGGCCCTGTGCCCTCCATCCCTGGCACTCAGGGAACACAGATCGGGTGAGACCATGGAGGTCCCAGGGACCTACCTTCCCCCTTCCCCAGTGTAGCGCCCTTAGTACAGCAGATTGCCAGTGGCTCAACACTCAGAATCACAAGGACTTTCCTGCCTTTCTTGTCTCCTTGCCTCGGGGGTCACTTGAGAGGCCCTCACCCTGGTCCCTGGGCCTGCTTCAGCCCAGGCCTGCCTGGTTCTCTTCAGCTGGCCCAGAAGTGGTGAGGCAACCTCCCGGGTGGGAGGACCCATCTCCCCCTTCCAACCTGGTACGGGCCCCTGAGATCTCTCAGCCACCATTTCCTAGTATGTCAAAGAAAAATCTGTTCAAAAACAGTCATAGCTTCTAAGTGCTAGGAATATGTGGAGGAAAGAAGGAGATTAGCTCCAGAAAATGCTGTGTAAACCTTAAAGCAGCATGTAAGTGCTGTTAGAAACTTTTCATTATAGAAGCAATAATAGCCAGGTTGAAATCCTGCACTGGACTCTTCGTTGCTATGTGACCTTGGGCAAGTCATTGTGTTGAGGTTTGGGGGTGGTCGGAACCTGAAATAGCAAACCCCTGCCCTTCCCAGATAAACTGAACCAAGCCTTCTTTGACAGCCAGAGAAAAAGTTGATTATAGGTCTTCCATTTGGGGTAGACTGGTTAGGGACATGTACATTTGTGACTTACACATGGACCAGTTAGAAACTGAACCCTGGTGATAAGGTCCAGATGGAATCTGAGCACTATCATGGAGGCAAGTTGGGTCTTATATTCAGAAAGACTGTGGTAGGGATCTAGGCATGCTCCAGTAGTCTGGGGTGAGTGGAGAATGGATTTATGGAGGGTCTTGAAGGGCGTGACCAATAAGTTGGCATCAGGACAGCAGAAACCAATAAAAAAGCATTTTGCTAGCATGAAGAATGGGCAGTAGTTGAAGGTTCCCTGGAGGTAAGACAATGGAGGGCTAGGCTTGTAAGGGTAGCTGACATTTGGGCCCAGGGATAACGGGCCCAGCCCATTGATGACCTCAGCCAAACACCAGCTTCTGAGGCAAGACCATGAGAAATAATTTATTCACACTCTGGAGGGGTGAATACAACAGCCTCCAGAAACAAAAGTAAGCCTTAAAAACCTTTACCTGACTACAAAGTCTGTCCCCTAGGACCTCATTGACTAGGTAATACAGGGTGTATAGTTTCCAATACCATGTTCTCCCTTCCCATACCTGTAGGTATGGGATGACCGTGAAAATGAACCTTTAGCTTTCCTAGAAGAGAAATCAACATTTCTTAGCTTCTTATTCATGAGAATTCCAAGCTACACTTCACATTTATTCTACTTAGCTGCCTTCTAACCTCAAAACAAGTTCCAGACCAGTTGGACCTTTGCTTTGTGTGTTACCTTCTCTGTGAAACATAACTCCTTCCTTATGCCTCCCATTCTACTGATGGCTATTCTGAACTTAGGGAAATGATTTCTCCATGATATTGCTCAAATTTCCCTCTTCCTCTGCTAGAAAATAATCTAGCACTAATTCACTTTGATAGTGTCTCCTACAGTTAGTTTATTTTCCTGTATTTCTTGCAAGTCAAAACTCTCTGGCCTGTATGGATCCCTTTTGGTTTCATTTCATATATTACGTAATTTCTGTGGAGAGAAAAATTGTACTCATTCCTCCCAATTCATCCTCTTTTATGTATTCAAATCTTTTTTCCACATCTGTCTCCATTCTGATGAATGCTATCTCACTCTCTTTTCCATACACAACCTTCCTTCCATCCATCTCCCTTTTAAGCAAGAATAGATTGTTCTCAACAAATATAGAAAGAGGGAAAGAGAAGATGATGATCAACGCATTAATAAGTCAAAGGGGCAGTCCCTTTGGTAAGGACAGATATAGAGACCCAAAAGAAAAAGATAAAATATAATTGCACATTTAGAAGTCTCATCTCACACAGCAGTCTAGGGGTTGGGGGAGACACAGTCTGAGGCAGATTTCTGATCTGCATGCTCATCTAAGTCATCTTCAAAAAAGGAACTTCTTGCCGTCTTTATGTAGAAATCTTCTATCTTTTGTCAATTCTGCTACAAACTTGATCTTGACACAATTTAAAATTACCATGCAGCCTTCATACCCTTATTTTTCTTATGGAAGTGTATGCTATTTCTCCTGTTTGGTGACCCAAATACAGAAAAATGAATCTTTCTAAAGGATGCTTTTCTTGTTCTTCCACCAAAACAAAATTTTCTTAAGACTCAATTTCCTCATTCATGGTACTCCAATGCCAAATGTCAAAGTACCAAATCTTGTATGATTTTCAAAATCTCTCCACCAAATAAGGATTTCCCCGAGAACTTTCCAAACCTAACAAATTATGAAATTTCTCTTCCCCCAAAATCAGGCTTTTTAGATAGACTGTGTCCATCCCCCCGTCACCACCTAGTCCAGTGTTTTCTGTAACGACTAAAAGGCCCCTTCATCTTTTTATAACCAAGCTTGGAGGAGTGTGTGTAACATTTATCCCTCCTTGAACATGAACTGCTTCTGATTCCTGCCTCCACCTCTCTCTCTTCAATGAGAAGCACCCCCTTCTCCTAGCCCTTCCCCGTTCAATTTTCCAACAGTGTGAGATGGATTTCTATACATAACTGAGTTATTCCTTCTGGTGCCATTCCTTGCTTGAGTCAGTACAGAGGAGAATAAGGTTCACGGTGAAGGTTCAAGATTAAGGTTTCCCACCTCCTCCATCTTCCCCTCAACTGTTATAGTTCATTCTTTATTCTTTGTTGTGAGATAATTTACCTCATTGTACCTTTCCCTTTCCCTTTCTCCCAGTGTATTCCTTTTTCTAACCCTTTAATTCTTATTCCTTTAGAAATCATTGGTTGGTTTTGGGGACCTTTTCTCCTCCATCCAAAGAACCCTTTGTGAATACCAGTATTCTTCCAGTGTTGATGTATGGCTACAATACAAGGAGCACAGTAGAGTCCACAGCCTGAAAACATAGAGAGCAATAGGGTAGGAAAGTGGGAAGCAGCTTTCCCACAGATCAGCCACAAAGAAGTGTGACTGGCAACTGCGATGGCCATGTAGTGAAGCTCGCATGGGCACAATCCAATGGGTCCACCTGTGTCCTCATGGTGTCAGGAGAAAGAGAATAAAACCCTTTTCATGTTGGAGTCAGACTCTGGCAGACCTGTGTGTGGATAGATATGAAATCATTTCTTCATCACTCGAAGTCCAGGGTTCTATATTTTGTTCAACCAAGCTGCCCCAGGAACACCTAAGTTCCAATCTTACCTCAGACACTTCCTGGTTGTGTGAACTTGAGGAAGTCACTTCACTGCTGTATTCCGCAGAAAATTCTGTAATACACATTTCCAGTGAGCTCGACCTAGCTCATATACATGCAATTCTCTACACTGACAAGACCAGATTTAGTGTGAGAAAACCAGAAAATTAGGCATGAGATGTGTACTCCTAAGACATGATAGTCAGCACTCAAATATTTGTCTGTTTTTGGTTTGTGTTTTAAACATTGTTTGCCTGAAAGTTGGGTTAAAAGAGGCAAACAGGCTAGGTGGCATTTAATTCACATTGTTTCTTCCCTTCAGGCTGGCCAAAGATAGAGAACATGCATATCTAAGGAGCAGGAATGTAAATTCGGATTGTGTGCTCAAAAGAATGAGAAGGCTTTAACACATGCTAGAACAATCCTGATGCAGGACTCAGATTTATGATTTCCATAAATGTTTAACCATAATATGCAAAAGAATTTTCTTAACTGAATGAGTGGTAAATACAGTAAGACAAGAGAGGAGACAAACAATTAATTGAAATATGACCCAGGATATCTGTTTTCTTTACCATGAAAATGACATAACATAGCATATGTCCATGAAATATATATTTACGATAGTGCCTTCTCTTGAGGAGCTTTGTCCTTGGTAGTCATTAATAGCAGAATGCTCTGGTCTACTTCATCTTGCCTTGTTGACACAGTAAAGGGAATTCTGGGAGTAGAGAAGTAGAGAGTAGAGAAGAGATATCTGTGAGACCAAGGGGCTACCTCTAGTCAATTAGTTCAGGCTCTGCCCTTTCTCGAGGTTTACATGATATTAAATGGTTAGCAATCAAACAGCAGCCCAAGAAAGGACAAGTGAACACTGGAATTGTTGTGTTGGATGGAGGTGACTTATGGAGTTGATTTCTCACAGGGAAAGGTGACTATGCCTCAGCGAGACTCGCTATTGGATGCCTTGCAGCAGAAGAACCTGGATCTCATGAGACAGATCACCCTGGTCCAGGACACTCTGCACATCCGGGAGCAGTCCTTCAGCGAGCTGCAGACCCAACATGAGGAGCTGCAGGGCAGGCTGGAAGAGTACCAGGAGAAAGTGATGGACCTGGAAGATGAGGTGGTTGTCTCTGCTGCTTCTTGGGGGAGATGTTAAGGGATGCTACAGAAACGGAGTGTGAGAAATGGCAGGAAAGATGGGCTGGTGACTGTGGGGACTGCAATAATGTACAGGCTAGTGATTGGGTTTTGTGATGGTTGAAGCTGGTTTCTTGGGATGTCGTGTTGAGTACAACTCTATGGATACAACTTCTGTACATCTGTCACATATTTTATTGGTGTGGTCTATTTCCTGGAACATTACTCTGCCTGATAAGTATTCATCAAAATATTTTACTCACTAAAGTGTCCAACTAGCTCAGATCACAGGGAGCCTGTACCGTAATTTCTCCCCAGCTCCAAGAGCCAAGAGGCTTCAAAAGGCAAATACAGCGCCTGAAGGATATCAATAAGAATTTGACTCTGCAATTACATCAGGAGCAGGAAAAGGTTAACATTTTGGAACAGGCCAATGAAGCCCTTCAGGAGAAAAACAATGTCTTGGAAATGACTTCAATGAAGAGAGAAGCCGATTTAGTAGAGTTGAACCTGAAGGTATTTGGAGCTTTATGCTAGTGGGTTGGTTCACCTGGATCTTCAAATCAAAACACATTTTTCTTTAAGAATAGTTTGGAGGGAAACAATTTGACTGTGAGGCATGAGTAGAATTACTATTTCTTCCTATCTATCCTTGTGGAGATAGAATTTCCACAGTGAAAACGAGAACGTTTTTCCTTGTTTCATAAGGTTATAGTATATATGGTAATTTTACTCAACAAGGTTTTATTAAGGCACAACTTTAACCTCCGGGACTAAATCAACAAGATGAGTGACTCATGAATTTGTTTCCTTCTTTGTTTCTTCTTCTTGTTCTTCTTTTTATTTTACTTAGAAAGGTGCTATTGTCTTGGCCATTGCTAAAGGTCTTTTCTTAGCTCCGTAGTTTGGAAATTTCTTCTGGGAAAAATTGCACTACACATATATTTTTTTTAAGTTTTTTTTATTAATTTTAGTTGTCAACATTCATTTCCACAATGTTTTGAGTTCCAAATTTTCTCCTCATCTCTCCCCTCCCCCATCCCATAATACTTGGTATTCTGATTGCCCTTTCCCTCAATATGCCCTCCCTTCTATCGCACCCCTCCCTTCACTTATCCCCATCTTCTCTCTTTTCTGGTAGGGCAAGATAGATTTCTATATAACATTAACTATATTTCTTATTTCCCAGTTATATGCCAAACAGTTCTCAACATTCCTTCCTAAAGCTTTGAGTTCCATCTTCTCTCCCTTCCTCCCTCCCCACCCATCCACACTGAGAAGGAAAGCAATTCAATATAGGCTATATGTGTATAGTTTTGCAAAAGACTTCCATAATAGTCATGCTGTGTAAGACTAACTATATTTCCCTCCATCCACCCTGCCCCCTATTTATTCTATTCTCTCTTTTGACCTTGTCTCTCCCCAAAAGAGTTTACTTCTAGTTACTCCCTCCTTCCATCTGCCCTTCCTTTTATCATCCCCCCACATATCCCCGCGCTCATTTGTCCCCCATTCTATCATCGCCCCACACCCCACTTATCACCTTCTCCTCTACTTTCCTGTAGTGTAAGATAGATTTTCATACCAAATTGAGGGAGCATGTTATTCCCTCCTGAAGCTTAATATAAAGAGAGTAAGCTTCACTTTTTCCCTCTCAACTTCCTCCCTTTTCTTCTCAATTGAAAAAATATATTTTTACCTCTTTTATGTGAGATAATTTCCCCCATATCATTTCTCCCTTTCTCCTCCCAATATATTCCTATCTCACCTCTTAATTTTATTTCTATAGATATCATCCCTTCTTATTCAATTCACCCTGTTCTCTCTCTCTCTCTCTCTCTCTCTCTCTCTCTCTCTCTCTCTCTCTCTCACTCTCTCTCTCTCTCTCTCTCTCCAGACAAGTGTGAGTATGTGTGGCACAATCTGTACAACTACACAAATACTGAGAAAAGTCTCAAGAGTTACAAATATTATCTTTCCATGTAAGAATGTAATGATTTGAACTTTAGAATGTGCCTTGTGATTTCTGTTTTCTGTTTACCTTTGCATGTTTGTCTTGATTCCTGTGTTTAAAATTCAGATTTTCTATTCATTTCTGGTCTTTTCATCTAAAAGGCTTGAAAATCCTCTATTTCATTGAATACCCATTTTTTTCCACTGAAATATTATCCTCAGTTTTGCCCTTTAGGTGATTCTTGGTTTTAATCCTAATTCTCTTGAATTCTGGAATATTATATTCCAAGCCCTTTGATCCCTTAATGTAGAAGGTGTTAGATCTTCTGTTATGCTGACTGTATTTCCACCATACTCGAATTGTTTCTTTCTAGGTGCTTGCAACACTTTCTCCTCGACCTAGGAACTCTGAAATTTGGCTGAAGTATTCCTAGCAGTTTCTCTTTTCGGATCTCTTTCAGGAAGTGATTGGTGGTTTCTCTCAATTTTTTATTTTACCCTCTGGTTCTAGAATATCAAGGCAGTTTTCCTCGATAATTTCATGAAAAATGCTGTCTAGGCTCTTCTTTTGTTCATGCATTTCCGGTAGTCCATACGTTTTAAATTGTCTCTTCTGGATCTGTTTTCCAGGTCAGTTGTTTTTCCAGTGAGATATTTCAAATTATCTACTATTTTTTCATTCTTTTGGATTTGTTTTGTAATTTCTTGGTTTCCCATACACTCATTCACTTCCATCTGCTCCATTCTAATGATTATGCAACTATTTTCTTCAGTGAGCTTCTGAACCTCCTTTTCCATTAGGCTAATTCTGCTTTGTAAAGCATTCCACATTCCTTTCTCCTTGGCAAAGGAGCTTTTTCATGACCTTTGAAACTGTCTTTGTCATTTGTGGATTGAGCAATTTGGAAAATGCTGCAGCTGGTGGCTCCCTGAAACCTCTTCCATATCTCGTCCCTGCCCCATCATGCCGTCCACCCTGGGCTGTGTGCTACTCTGCATCTTCTGTGATAACACTTTCCTGGTGGCTTTCCAGGCTGTCTTGGGCTGCAATTCTCTGTCCTTTTATGGTTTCTGCTGCTCCAGAATTTGTTTAGTCATACTTGCAAGTATTTTATGGGCTATGTGGGGCGCTTCCACAGCTTCTTCTTTCTACTCTGTCATTTTGACTCTGCCCCCTATCACTCAGGCTGCCTTTATCAGGGACTTGGCCAGGGAGCCCACTAGAGACCATGCTTGCTTGAGAAGGCTAAGAAACACCACTAAATACTCCACATTCTGCAATCTCTGTAGTCCATTTTTACCTAGTTTCTCTGGAAAAGTATTTTAGTCTCTTCACAGAAACTCAAAACTCTGTGGCTTGCTTTTAAGTGGCACGTTGGAATGTGCATGGTCCTGCTTGGAGCTAGTGCCTAGAAGAGCATACAGCCCCCACTCTAAGGTCTGCTCTTGTGGCAATGCTGTCACCCAACACTAGTTCTACTTTTTACACTAACTGTGGTTTCCCAGACACTTGACAGGACAATGTGCCACCCCTCTGCCTTCCTGTTGTCTAGGTCAAGGTGGTTCTCCAGAAAAAAGTAGAGGAAGACCAGCAAATCAACCAGCGGATTCAGGCATTCATGAGGGCGTTAAAGACTGAGAAGGCCAATGTTCACAGCCTCAAGGAGCAGGTATGTGGTTGCTCAGGTGGATGTGGGTGGATGTGGCTACTCCTGCTGCCTCTGAATCTCAGAACAGCTCTCACCAGGGGCTATGTGGTTTTGGTCGTTGCCAGATGTGGAAAGACATATCACAGAGATGGTAGTGTCAAAGGCTTTCTCAGCATCTTTCAAGGAGTACTATTGAAAGGCCTTTTTGTCTACACCAGAAGTAAAAAGGTCTGCTTATTTGCCTGTTCATTTCACAGAAAATGCAACTTAATAGGCTTCTTGGCCTGACTCTTGCTTCCCCTTGCCACAGGTGGCAGCAAGTAATATCAAAGCCGTTCACAACAAGCTGCATTACAAAGCTGCCACCTTGGAACTCATTGAACTGAAGAAAGAACTGCAGGCCAAGGAGCAGCTGGCTAAGAATCTCCAGGCAGACACACATAGGCTGCTGTAAGTATTGCCCCACTGGGACTTGTCTGGGCTCCGACTCCAGAATTCAAATCTGGCTTCAGGCACTTAGTGCTCTAAACCTTCACCCTCTGTCTGTCTCAGCTGTCTCGACTCTTAAAATGGGGATGTTGATAGCATCTGTTCCAACAAGGTTGTTGTGACGATCATATGAGATGATCATTGTAAAGTCTTCTGCACAGTTCCTGGCCCATAGTAGGTGTTGAAGAAATGTAGCCATTCGTGGTATTATTATTATTACATTCCAGTATCTCCTGAGGTCCAGAAGCCAGAGACACAGGCACAATGTCTTTTCATGTCTGGGTCATTGCCAATGCAGTCTGGGTCATTACCAATGCAGTCTTTCCTGGTTAGACCATGTTTTCCCTTGGACTTGATCTCTAATCAGCACCGGGAGCATGGGTAGGAACAGGAGGGGCTCAGGTTCAGTTTGGCTCCCTTTCTAGGTCAACTTCGAAAAGAAGCTTTTAGCTGATGTAAGGGATAGGCAGTGTTTATGCCAGCATAAAAATGCCTTGGTGGCACACTTGAGGGTAACTAGAAAGGGTACAGTAAATCACCCTTGAAACACATATGGTGTCTGTGACTAGTGCAGACAGCACAAGGTGAGGATCATCAGGCAGATTTATCAGAAACATGTAGTTATCAAACATCTGTGCTTAAGTGTTTTTTTGGAGTCTGTGTGCTCATAAATCCCTAGTGCTCTGGAACATCACTGTACGTCTTGTATACATGACATTAAGAAAGATGCAAAATACAATACCAGGTGCCATCACTTCTAGACTGGACATAGATTGCTTTATAGCCAAAACCAGTTGCAGATCAGCATAGAAATGCCATTTTTACTTGATATTCTTCTGTCCATCCTTAGGACACAGGAGGAAAAACACCACCGGGAAGTGTCCCAGTTGAAGCTGGAGTTGGCAGAAGCTCAGGCTGAGCTGCAGCAAGGCAAGATGAGCAAGGTAATGCCCCCTGACCTGAGCTCCCTCATGGGGCAGAATACCCTCCCCAGGACAGGTCACGTGGTCATGCTGCAGAGCCTTAGCCAGCAGAATCATGTTCCCTCTGTAGCTGCCAGTTTGTAGTTAGTTAATGTCCCAAGAGGAAGAGGTGTTGTGATGGAAAGATCTTTAGGCCCCCAACAAGTGGCAGGTTCTGGAATTTATCCTGCTCAGGAGATCTGGAATGAAACCCAATCCAGAAAACTGCTCCTGAATGTTTCTGTTCAGAGGCCAGAGGTCCCAGGCATCCTTTGCTTTGGGCCATGGCACGCCCAAGGCTCACTCTGTATGGGGTCTTCCTGCTATGTCTTTAGAGGACTTCCATACGTTTGAGGATGATTGCTGTAATTCATCCATCTGAAATAAATGTCCCAGTAAAATAAAGGTGAAGCCTGATGACCCATTGTACAAGTAACAGTTGCTTATGATGCCAGAAGTGCTTCATGGAAAATCCTCATCTACTGGTTCATATCTAAGGGAGATGATATTGATGATCATGAGTTTGGCAAATTCATATAATCTCCATCAGTTCCCACATGTCAAGTGCTTTACAAACATGAAAATGCAATCCAAATATTAGCTACAACTTGGGGGCCATCAAAACACCAACATTGTACTTGCTGAGTTTGGGGGCCCTCCTGTCAATAACTGGGTAACATTGTGCACATTTAGAAAGCTTGGGTTTGCACACATGTACCATTATTTTATCTCTCTCCCTCCTTCACCCCTGCAGTTTTTCTCTGTGTCTCTAAACGGTAGGCACTAATAACACAAATAACACCTTTGTTTTTCAGAGGAAGGAACTGAAGGGAGAGATCAAATCCTTCCCTGTGACTCCCATTCAACTTCCATCCTGCCCTGTCCCTGCTTCCCTTCTAGAGGAGCTGCTCAATACCCAGCCCACTGTGAGCAAGGAGAAGCTCCACAGCCTGCACATCTCTCTCCACCAACTCAGGTAGGACCTTTTGTTTATCATTTATTATGGTATGTTTGGAACATCCTTTCATGTTACTTATGCCAAATGCACAACAAGTGGATCTGCCAACCTAAAAATCTCTTCCTGCCCTGTGACTGTGCCATGTTGCTTCCTCTCACAAGATAACAAAAGGTTCAGATTTGAACAGGATCACCTATGGACTCCGTCTGCCAACTCACACCTGAAGAAAATTCCCCTTGAACAGATCCCCAACATAGCGTGAGCCTCTAACCCAGGCCTTCCCCACCTGTGGTTCATGGGCCCTGTGCTACCTACCAGAGTATTTCAGGTTTGGCCACTGACAAATTTAGAGGAAAATGTGGAGAGGAAGTCCTTGGACTCATTGCATCCAGCTCCAGAGCCCGAGGGCCACAGGTTGCACAGACCTGCTCCAAACTCTACCAGGAGACCTCCCCTTGTGGGCAGCCCTGGCCAGAGTGGGATATCTCTAAGTGATTTTGTTTTTTCCACTCATCTATCCTTTATTGATACATACTGTGTGTGCACCTAGGATTGAGTATAGGAGATAGAACTTAGCAGAGTCTTACAAACAACTCTAGTATATAGACACACATAATACAGAAAGACAGGCACATTTAAGTTTTAGATCGATTCAAAGGAAGGGAGACTGAATTGGACCATTCTCAGAGGCGTTTTGGATTCTACTCTGCAGAGACTGCAGACAAGGGCTTCCAAGGCAAGGGGAACGGCATGAAAGAAGGCAACACTAAGCAGACTTAAGACTCTAGAGAAGACCAGCTGGCCTCTGATGCCAGGGGAGAGGCTATGTTAATCAGTAGCTAGACATAGAGACAGCTAGTTCACCCTCTCCCTCACCTGCTTGCCTTCTCTCTGAGACTGCTTTCTTCCTCTGTAGTGCAGGACCATTTTAAGCCATGTGAAATGCCTGATGGGGTCAAGAAGAGTAGGACACTACAGAACGTCACAACCCCACATCATCTGGTCAATATTCCTTGTTTTGACCAGTTTAGAGGATACCTTTACATTCTTTTCATTGGAATATCTTTGATTGTGAGGGAGGATGAACAGAAGAAAAGGCTCTCACTTTTAAATTTTAACTTAAATTCTTAAATTTAAACTTTAACTTCAATTTAAACTTCTTAAAAGATTTTATCTCAATGTGGAAATAGAGGATGAAGAAACAAGGATCGGGACTAGGGCTCCAGCTGTATAATCTACCTGAGAGCAGAGAGGCAGTCCCTCCTACTGCACTTTTGTTTTCTTTACTAAGGAGAATCCATTTTATACTGAAATAGCTGCTCAAAAGGAAGATGCGTCAGTTAACAGAGGTACCTGATTGTCCTTGGCGACTTCAGGGCACGAGGCACAGTTGAGCTCTCAAGATGGGAAAAATAAGGCAGATGTCACTGGTGAGGCCACAAACTAGGATTTGGGGAAAATCATGGAGCACAGGAGAGGACCAAAGGAGGGCAAGTGTCCTGATCTTCTCAAAAGGGAAGAGAGCGAAGTCTGCACATGGAGAATAAGGAGGGTGACCTCTGTTGCTGAGAAATTATAGAGCATGTTATTTAGGGAGTGGCTAGAAAACTGCTAGAAAAGCAGGAAGTGTCAGCGCCTGGTGTTAGCTTTCCCAAAGTCACACACAGTGCATTTCATCTCCCTTCTTCTCAGGGTCATTAGACTGCTCAGGAAGGGGAATGCTGGAGCTATCCTTTCTCTAGATTGTAGCCAATCATTTGACCAAGTTTCCCATGCGGTCCTTTCCAAAATGAGTGAAGAAAGTGGCTAGAAAGTAATACGTTCAGATGGATTTACAAGGAGATGAAAGACAAGACTGAAGTCGTAGTCATACCTCAGTGACTTAGGCATAGATGGCATGTTTTTCCAAGACAGTTAACACTTCTAACAGTCAGATGCCAAAAGATCTCACATGGTAAAGTTATTAGGTCAAATCTAGTAAGATGAAATTATTTTTGGTCTCTTTAACTAAGAATTTGACAAACATCAACCAATATGACTATTTCTATCAACGATAGAATAAAGAGGAAAAAGAGAATTGTGTATGAAACATGAATCTCTATTATATGTAGTTTGGGTAATTTCAAAGTATGTATTTATTTTGTGTGGCTTACATATGTCTATGTCCCTTTTCTGAACTTGATTCTCTTCTTTGCTGGATGTTCTTAAATTTAAATTTAAATTAAATGTTTTGTAGCTCATTTTTTTTAATTTTTGGAATCAGTATCTTCTTGTTACACTTGCCCCCCAAATATTCATATCCTTCCTTCTAATCCACCCTGAAGAAAACGTAATCCGCCCCCATTCTAACAGACTAAGGTAATAGAAGAGAGGGGGGAATCACACATCTGTTATCACTAAAGACAGTATGATTCTGCAATTATAGTCTGTACCAAGAGGATGGAGGCCTGCTTCATTACTAGTCTTCTGGACTCATTGATTCATCATTGCATTGACCAGAGTCTCAAGTCTTTTGGAGGAATTTCTCTTTACCACATTGCTGTCAGTGTATGTAATTGTGCTTTAATCTGTCAGCTCATATGCCTTCCTAGATTTCACTTCCTTTTATAACTCCGTACTGTGCAGCAACACTCTCTTCCTTTCATATACCATGTTTTCAGTCATTCTCTAATGGATGAACACACCCTCAGTCTTCAGTTCTTTGCTGTAGCAACAAATGCTACCACAAATATTTTGCACGTATCTATTCTTCCCTTCTTCTTTGGTCTCTTTGGAGTATAAAATTATTTGCTAGAATAAAATAATTAAGGATCAAAAAATCTACTTCACTAACAAAGTAGGGGCAGGCATAATTAGGCAGAGATTTTCCTGAAAGAATCTGGCCTTTTAGTGCACTCCAAACTCCAGTTGAGTCAGTAGTGTAATATGGCAGACAAGAGAGCTAGAGCGATCTTTCCTGAAATAAGAAATGAACATACCCAGACCTAGGAAGGCAATCATCTCTCTGTACCTTGCCTCAGTAAGTACACATCCAAAAGGCAGCGTGAAGCTCATTGGTAAAGTAGAAAGTGTAGTCATAATGATTGGTGGTCTTCAGGCCCTGCCAGCTTATCTAGGGAGGACGAGGGCATGATTAGCTGGGGAAAGAGGATATCTGCAGGAATTGTGGCAGTTTTCAAGTATTTGAAAGGCAGTCACATGGAAGAAAGCTGAGTCCCATGTGTCAGAATGCCAAACAGTGGAATTAGCAAATCACCAGAATTCCAGGTGACACAAAGGGGAATAGGTTTTCTCAAGAGGTGATCAGTTCTCTATCCCAGCAAGTCTTTTTGGAGAAGATATCTAACAGGCCCTAAGGATATTTGCTTTTGGGGGTTCTTTGTCGAAGTTTGGGTTGGCATGTGTGGATGCCTACGTCCTCAGAACTCATAATTTCTGGGGGGGTTTCAAGAGATGATTTTTGATGTATGTGTTGTTGATTGTCTGTGGATAGATCACCTTTGATCCATTAGGGGATGAGTGATTCCTTTGAATATTTCTACGATTGCAAGACATCCTAATTTGACAGATTACGTTTAATGGAGCTATTTAGTCTCTGCTGATTTTGATTCTCTTGGTTATTGGTGAAGAGATAAGGGTGTTTTGCTCTTTTTTTATCTAATTCTATCATATGTTCCTCTTCTCAACAGATAAAAATTCTTGAAGTATGATTTCATTTTCATCGAACTTTGGGTTTCCTTAAGGGCTTAACTGTACGATCTTGCTGCAATTGATGTTAATATATAGTATAAGGTTGAGAACCCAAGTTTATATTCAGCCACATCCAGTTGTTAACGAGGACTTTCTGTTTGCTTTGGAAACTAATATTTCAAATAATTGCGATAGAAAATTATTATAGCTCTTTCTGTTGTTCCCGGGGTTCATTTTACACAGTATTTATTCCTTCGACCTGTTTCCTTTTCTTAAAAGGCAACAAATGGATAGTCTTCAACACCACATGGAAGATCAAACGATCAAAATACATGAATCGATGCCTTCATGGACTCATCGATGGACTGTCACTTAATGGACCTCTCCATTACCTTCCCATCTGCTGCTTCTAGGAAACTCGTAAATTTCATCTTTGCCTGAACCACCCTGTCAACACCCAGCCAGCAGTGAAGCAACGACCCTATATCTGAATAAGCTTTATTTTCCTCCAGAGAAGAGAACATTTCTTTGGGACATTTTACTTTATTGTTCAAATACATACATTGTATATAGTTGGTTGTGTAAAAACAGTAAAATTATAACGATTTAATTGTTGCAAAATCCTATTTTGCAATTTCAGAATTCTTGGATTGTCTTTCTTTTTCTTTTGGCTCATTGTCATGTTTAAGTTTGCTGCTAGAATATCTGGTATAAAGAGATTTAGGGAAGTTGACATGTACTGGTAAGGATTTTAGAAAAATGATTGGTTTTTTTTAGTATACCTTTCCAACACAAAAGTGCCTACATGACAGGGTTTTATTTTGTTTCCATCACCTTTCTTTCTCAACTATTTGCAAAGGAACATTGCTTCTCTTTCAGTGGGACAAACCTTCCTCTCTCTAGCTGACGCACCAAAGTTCCTAAGTAGCAGTTGGGGTACCTGTCACCAGAAGGTCCATGAAGGACCTTTTGTCCCACACAAGCAGAGAAAAAAGATGGTAAGTGGGAGGATGAGGGAGTGCATAAGAGGGAGGGAGGGAAAGGAAAGGGGGATATGGACAAAGATTGGCAATAGTTAGTGGAGGGCACTATAGTTTGGCTAGCTCTTGGCTTGTATTCCTGGATCCATCTTACCTTGGCAGAGTGGTCAAAGACAGGATAACAACAAGGATCTCTCTTCTCTCCATCAGTTGTGAAAACCTGAGGTTTATACCTGAAACTGACAGCAGGTGAGAGTCGCCCCAGCCAAATGAAACCAGTGAAACCATGGAGAAAAGTACAATCCCAGGAGACTGGACTTTATGAGCATGGTAGGCAGTTTTACAAAAAAAAAAAAAAAAAAGGGAAAACTTCAATTTCTGTCACTTTCCTGCTCAGGAGTCATTGTTTCTGATGCACAGGAATGGAAAAAATTAAGACACCACATCAGTTTAGACTTCTGCTTGCTCTGTCTTTGCATGGTGCTCTGGAAACATAGAATACATTCATTCATTTACAAATAAGCATCCCTGGATAGGCCACACTTCAGCTCCTCCCACTACTCCACCAAAACTAAATATCATCAGATGGCTACGTCAGAAGGCTAGCAGTTTGCGAAATTTGGATTTGGTTGAGTTTTATTTTTTAAAAAACCGTAGAAATACAGTTGCAGTAAAGAGTTGGAGATTTCTGTGTTTGTAATCTTTAGGGATGAGAGGGAGTAATCCCTGAATGGGGACTTCAGATGACTATTCTGCATAATAACTGGCCTGCAAATGATGTAATGCAGGGGTCCTGATCATTCCAGACATGTTCATGTGTACTCTGTATGTGACAGAAGCATAATTGCTCTCATGGAGTAAACAGTACTGTATTTTTAAGCCATTCATGGTGTTCTCTTTTTTATTTTTAATTTTCAAAGTTCACTTCTATACGTTTTAAATTTTCTCCCCCTCCCTTCCCAAGGCTGCATGCAATCTGATATAGGCTTTACACATACATTCCTATGCAAAACATGTTCATATCAGTCAGATTGCATGTCAGAATTATAACGAATGGCAGAAATCATGAGAAAGAAAACAAAACAAAACAAAATAAAAAAGAAAATGGTCTTCTTTGCTCTCCATTATGACTCTTTAGTTGTTTTCTCTGAATGTGGATAGCATTTACCATCATAAGTCCTTTGAAATATTTAACCTCCTTGCGTTGCTGACAAGGGCTAAGTCTATGAAAATCAGTCATCATACACTGAGGCTGTTTCTGTGAACAATGATCTCCTGTTTCTATTCACTTCAATCAGCATCAGTTCATTGAAATCTTTGAAGGATTTTAAAAATTCTGCCTGTTTGTCATTTCTTATATCTAAATAGCATTTGATTATATTTATATGCCACAAGTTGTTCAGCAACAACCCAACTGATGGCCATCCCATGAATTTCCAGTTCTTGGACATCAGAAAAAGAGGTGTGAAAAATGTTTTTATATGTGTGGTTCTTTTCCCATTTTATAATTTCTTTGGCATACAGCCCTAGGAGTATTATTGCTGGGTCAATGGTTATGCACATTTTTGTAGATCTTTGGTCAAAGTTCCAAATTGCTTTCCAGCATGGTAAGATCAGCTCATACTTCCACCAACAACGAATCAGTCTTCCAAATTCCTCACATCTATTCCAATACTGATCATTTTCCTCTTTTCATGTTAGCCAATCTCATAGGCATGATGGAATACCTCACAGTTGTTTTTATTTGCCTCATTTTATACAAAAGAGATTTAGAGCATTTTTCTTAGGAATATAGATAGCTTTAATTTCTTCCTCTGAAAATTGCCTATTCATATCTTTGACCAGTTATCAACTGGGGAATGAGTTGGATTCTCCTTAATTTGACTCAGCTCTGTATTTATCTTAGAAATGAGTCCTTTATTACAGACACTACTTGTCAAAATTATTTCCAGGTTTCTACTTCCTCCTCATCATTGATGACTTAGGTTTGCACATAAACTTTGCAAGTTAATGGAAACGAAATCATGCATCTTGCATTTTGTAATGTTCTCTATCTCTTGTCTGGTCATAAAGTCCTGCATTCTCCATAAATCTGACAGATAAACTACTTCTTGTTCCCCTCATTTGTTTATACTCTCAATCAGTCTTTATACATAAATCAGATAACCACTTGGACTTTTTTTTTTTTGGTATATGGTGTCACACATTGTCCTATGTCCAAATTTTCCTTGTTATTTTCCAGTTTTTCTAGCAGCTTTTGTGAAACAGTGAGTTCTTATCACAGAAGATGTCGTCTTTGGGTTTATCAAACAGTTGATGACTGTACCCATTGACTACTGTGTCTTGTGAAGCTAACCTACTCCACTGATTTACTGTTTTATTTCATAGAACAGGACCAAGTCATTTTGATGATTGTTGCTTTATAATACAATGTAAGGTCTGGTATGGTACACCAGCTTGGGAATATTTCTTTTCGTTTCATAGCTTGATGTTCTGGACCTTTTAAATTTCCAGATGAATTTTGATATTTTTTTCTATCTCTTCAAAACAATACTGGTTGTTGATGGCACTGAGCAAGCAAATTAATTTAGGTTGAATTATCATTTTGATTGCATTAGCTCAGGCTATCCTCGAGCATCTGATGTTTTTCCATTGATGTAGATCTCATTATACTTGTGGGAAATGGGTTCTCTGATTGTGTTCCCATAGCCCTTAGGTTTATTTTGGCAGGTAAGCACCCAAATATTGTATAATTTCAATGGAAGTTCTATTTCCATCTATTGGTCCTGAGTTTTAAAAGGCAAAATGGAAAATTTTGATTACATTAAATTGAAAAGCTTTTACACATACAAACCAAAAGTAAGAGGGAAGCAGAAAAATGGGAAAGAATTTTTGTAACTACTGTCTGTGATAAAGGCCTGATTTCTAAAATATATAGAGAACGGAATCAAATATCCAAGAGTACAAGTCATTCTCCAATTGACAAATGGTCAAACAGACAGTTTTCAGAGGAAGAAATGAAAGCTGTCTGTATTCATAACAAAAAGTGTTCTAAATCCCTATTGCTTAGAGATATTCAAATGGAAACAACTCTGAGGTATCCAGATTGGTACCATGACACAACAGGAAGTTGATAAATTTTGAAGAAGATATGGAGAGTTGGAACACTAATTCATTGTGGGTGGAGCTGTGAGCTGATCCAAGCATTCTGGAGGGCAATTTGGTACTATCACCAAAGGGCTTCAAAAATGATCTTATTCTATGACCCAGCAATATCTTTTCTAGGACTCTATCCTAAAGAGACCATACAAATAGGAAAAGGTCCCACATATAAAACATTATTTATAGCGTCTCTCTTTGTGGTGGCCCAGAACCGGAAATCGAGGGGACACCCATCAAATGAGGAATGGCTGAACAAGTTGCAGTATATGAACATAATGGAATTCTATCGTGCTATAAGATATGATGAAGTGAAGTTTCCGGGATTGTCTCATGTCCTACACTGGTCCCCTTCAGACACAGCAAGAAGGGTCCTTCCTGTCAATCTCTAAAAGACCGTTGTATCACTTCTGCTGGTTCCACTTCTCCTGGGTATATCCTGGGAAAATATTCTGTGGATTTTTCAAGATCAACAAAGCATGGTGACAGTATTTACAATGTACTCTACCCTCCTGGATTCTGGAAGTTCAAGTAGGGAACTTTCAAATATTCAGTCTGTGAGCTGACAGGCCCAGAAGTAGCTGTTGCTGCTGCATCTGCTGCTGCTTACTCAGGCCCTGTGCTTCTCTCTCTCCCAACTCTGCCAGACTCCCAATGGCCTTTTTACAAACCTCAGTCTCCTTGAGGTCTTTGCAGCTTCTGCCACCAATAATCATTCTCTCTTCCTTGATACCCTCTTCTCTAGATTTTTGAGGTTCTCCTCCCACCTCTCTGACTTCTCCTACTCCCCTTCCTTTGTTGGATACTATTCTAAACATAGGTCTCCCTCAGGGTTCTGTCCTGGGCCCTTCTCTTCTCCCTCCACACCACGTCATTTGGTGATCTCATCAGCTCCCATAGATTTAACGATTTTCTCTATGCTGATTCCCAAATGGCCCTTTGCTGTCCCAATATTTCTGCCAATCTCCAGTCTTTTATCTCTAAGGGCCTTTCAGACATCTCAGACTGGATGTCCACTAAACATATGGAACTAAAAATGCAGAGAGATGAACTCATTATCTTTCCCCCTAGACCCTTCCCATCACATACCTCCCCCAAGAGTGCAGAGAGCAATTCCACCCTCCAAATCCCTCAGGATCATGACCTAGGAGTCAGCCTGGATTCCTCACTATGTCTCACCCCCTTGGCAACAAGCTATTGGCAAGGCCTGTCAATTACACCCTCACATCATCTCTCCCATGTCTGCACTTCTCTCCTGTGACACTGACACCCCCTGTTACAGACTTTCACACCCAGGACTATAAAAATAACCTTCTGCGGGGGGGGGGGGAGGGGAGAAGGGGAGAGGAGGACATTCCTATCTGCCTCAATCCATGCTCTGTTCAGCCACGAAAGTGATTTTCTAAAGCTTAAGTCTGATCATATCACCCCTGTCAATACTCAATAAAGCCCAGGAGTTTCCTATTGCTGCCAGAATCCAATACAAAATGCCTCATTAGGCATTCAAAGCCCTTCATAACCTGGATCCCTTCACCTTTTCCAGGTTTCTCCCACCTTACTCCCCAGCAAGTATTCTTCCAACGGGTGACACTGACTTTGTGCCACTTTGACAAAGAAGACCCTCCATCTGTCGTCTCTGAGCACTCACTCTGGCTGAACCCCATGCCTGAAAAGCTCTTGCTCCTCTACCCTGACAAGTGACCTCCCTGGCTAAAATCTCACCCTCCACAGGAATCTTTCCACAGCCACTAGACTGTAGTACCTCCCCTCTCTCAACTGTCTTGTATATATCTTGCTTTGCAAATATTATTTTATATTTTCTTCTTCACTATGATAATTCACTTAATAAAGATTTCTTAAGTGTGTCTACATGCTGGTGACTGTGCAGTCAATCTCGCAGTAAAAGAGATCTTTCATTCTTTTCTGTTAAAACTACTTTTCTATTAACTGGGGGCAACTATGTGGCAGGTGGTCTGGAGTCAAGACTATGTAAGTTCAAACCGGCACTTTTCTGCTCTGTGCTGATCAAGACAGAGTAAAATGAAAGTAATAATACCAATCTCCTACAATTGTTGTGAGGATCAAAGGAAATATTAATTAAGAGATTAGCACAGTGTCTAGCACATAGTGGTGCTTAACTCAAAGTGTGGGGAAATAAAATTGATGATTTTTCAGACACATACACACACACAAACATCTGTATTAGAAATAATTGGAAGTAGATAAATTCGTTGCCAAGTACTGAACCAATGAATTCCATATGTGTGTATGTATGCATACATATATTTAAATACTTTCTTATTTTTTTGTTCTAGTCAGAAAAACCTTGTATTAGAATAAGGTATACATATATATATATACATATATATATACATACATATATACATATATATACGTATATATATATATGAATACATACAAATATATGTCACTCATTATTTGGGTATTTATTATTTGGGTCCTCAAAGTTATGAGGTTGCATTTTGTTTGAATCTGGATTTGTTTCATGGTAGCTGATTAGGGGACTCCCAGTGAGAAAACTTTTACCAGTCCACAGATCAGCAGTTATCTTGCAATTTGTGGTCATAGAATATTGCGGAGAGAATTGAAAGGTGAAGGTAACAATCTAGTGCATTTTACTGGCAGACTCTGAGCACAAATTTTCCTGCTACAGAGATCTGTTATACTGCCTCCTCTGGAAGTTACTGGGGCAAACCAAAATTGTAACATGAATATATTTTCACGAATTGACCACTTATACAATTAGATGCCACCATTCATACTTAAGACTGATGTATTTCCAAGACCATCCTATTTTGTCTTTGTCTGGTCCTTTTCTTCCTGATTGTCAGTAGATAGTTCAGAAAAGAATGATATGAATATAAGAGGATCTTGGGCAAATTGATGAAACCCTTATTTTTTGGTAACATTTGATCTTTGCTCATTCTAAGAATTACTTCAGGGTTGCAGTCATCACCAGTATTGTGTTAAACATAAAACAAAATAAATTTCTTTTCATAGTATTTAGATTCAGTTTTTAGGATTGTAAGTGTAGAATTGGAAGAGACCTTAAAAAATCACTTAGTGTCCTCTGAATTTTAGTTATTTAGTCCTCATTTTAAGATGAGGAAATGGAGGGTAAAAGTTAATTAATGCTGAAAGTCATCTAAGTAGCAAATGTCGGAGGTCTGTTTTGGAGTGAAATGATGTGACTCCAGAGCCAGTGTCCTAATATAATAAAATGTATAGTATAGGGTCCCAAACGAAAATTTTCCCACTATTTCAATGAAACATACTGGTCTATATTGTCCGTTGATTTGCTTGAAGTGGCCTTTTCCAGGTACCAATCATGTTCACCCAGGGATGACTGCCTGCATATAACTACCCTAACCTTAAATATATATGTATATACAGATATATAGATATAGATATAGATAGATAGATAGATATAGATATAGATAGATATGCATATACACATATATTTGTATATAGTTATATAGTGATTGTTATAGTTACATAGATCTATTTCTTTATACAGTCATTTTTATTAAATTAATTGGTAGTTTATAAATTACCAACTTTGAATTTCTAAGATTGATTTAGTCTCAGATGAGTTCAAAGTTAAAGTGCTCATCTGAAGAATCCTCATTTACCCTAATCAGAAGCAAGTTAGGCAAGGAAAGCTAAGAGCAGGACAATGAGAATTTTTGTTTTGAAAACTATATGAGAGGAAAGAGGATCAGTGGAGGTAGGTATAAAGACAGGTCTTCCAGATGGATGAGACAATGACTGGCAAGAGGTCTGTGTCTGAAGTGTTTCTGTAATGTTTATTTTGTTTCTGTTTTCTCTGGCGAGGAATATGACTTGGATTAGAAAAAGCAGAACAAAAATTGCTACTAGGAACATGAAGTCTAAGATAATAAGGTCACTATTTTATCTTTAATCAATCCAAATCTTGATTCACATACATCCTCAGATACTAGAGGAAATTGATTGCTTGATCACTCTCAGGGATCATTGAAAAATTATGAAGACTGGAATCACAAGAGTGCAGAGTAGAAAACATTCCCAATTTTTTGAAGGGAAAAGCAAGGAGTCTTCCATTTCATATATTCCAACACAAACCAGTTACATTGATTGCAGTGAGTAGAAAACGTACAAAACATTATTTAAAGAGATAGCTGTGAACCCCTAAAATGGAAGAGATGATCACAAAGACAAAGCATAGCTTCATCAACATTTTTCAGGCTTCTACTCTATGCCACAATACTAGGCACAATCCTAGCTTTTGGAGATACAGAGTATGCTTCCTACCTTCAAAACTCTACTCCAGGAGTTTATATGAGGGGAGACACTAAGTACACATATGAGTATATAAAACTTTTTGAAAAGAAATAGAAGGTAGGTGGAATGGTGCTAGCAGTTGGAATTGTAAAATGCTTTGTTTTGAAAATATTTGCCTTGCATCTTTAAGGAAGAGGAATTTTCTGAAGTAAAAGTTAAGAGAGAGTGGAATAGCAGCTAAAATAAAGGTTGGAGATGCAATTCTGTGTGGGGATTTAGCTAGACTATCATGTGATGGAAGAAAGCTGCAGTGAAGCAAATAGTCAGGCTGTAAAGGACTTTAAAGTCAAAGAGATGAGTTTGTATTTTATCCTAGAAGCAATAGGGAGTCACTGGAATTGATTGAGTAATGGGATAGACTGTGATGGAGCATTCAACAACCTTTTGTTAAGTGCCTATTATGTACTCAATATAGTAGTTAGTATATGAAATACTAGGCATCCAAAGGCAAAACAAAACAAAGTACTCCCTGCTCTCAAGGAGATCACAATCTAATGGAGGACACATGAACAAAATACACAGAGTGCAGGACAAATTGGAGATAATTGATGGAAAGTACTCACATTGAGAAAGATGGAAAGTACTCACATTAAAAGAGATCTGGAAAATTTTCTTATACAGGGTGGGATTTTAGCAGAGACCTTAGGGGGTCCAGGAGACAGAGGAGAAGGGAATAATTCTAGGAATGGGAGCCCGCCAGTGAAAATGTCTGGAGAGCAGAGCAACGAGTACAGACCAGCGCTGAGCAGCAGGGTCAGGACCCAGAACAGGATTAAGGTGCCACTGGAAGCAGCTCCCACATTGCTCAACCCACTAATACCACAGACAGCTTCAAAGGTCAGTGGGAAAGCTCCTTCACCCAGAAGAGGGGAGTGCCATCTGGACCTTCAGCAGCAGGCATGGCAGCTGCCACTTTCTGAGCCCTTAACCCAGAGCCCTTGGGGAATTAAAGGGTTGATCTAATCTCAGCCCTGAGTGGCTGCCCTGGGAGACCTCTGCCTAAAGCCCATGAGGGATTTGAGCCTCTGATTTGATTCTTAGACCTGAGCTCCACCCAGGGGTGAGGAGGAGCAGTGGTGTGGAGCTAGTGAAGGATACGGAGAGGGATTTCAATTGCATATGCTGGGCAGAAAAGTTTTTGGTTGCTCCCAGACCAGAAAACAGCTCAGGAAAGAAGTAAATACCTCCTCCTTGTTTGTATACCACCTTGGAGGATGTGAGAAAATACAAGTCACCAGAATAGACCCTCCTCTCAACAAAGGAATCAAAAGTCAAGTAACTGCCTGGGAAAATGCCCAAAAAGGAGAAAAAATAAGACTTTAGAAGGTTATTTTCTTGGTGAACAGGTATTTTGTTCCATCCTTCCAGATGAGTAAGAACAAAGCGTAATCTCAGAGGAAGTCAAGACTTCTTCATCCAAAACTATCAACATAAATATGCCATGGGCTCAGGCCATGGAAGAATTCAAAAAGGATTCTGAAAATCAAGCAAGAGAGTTGGAGGAAAATTTGGGAAGATAAGTGAGAGCAATGGAAGGAAATCATGAAAAGGAAGTCAACAGCTTACTAAAGGAGACCTAAAGAAGTACTGAAGGAAATAACCCTTTTAAAAATTGACTAACCCAAATGGCAAAGAGGTCCAAAAAGGCAATGAGGAGAAGAATGCTTTAGAGAACAGAATTAGTCAAATGGAAAAGGAGGTTCAAAAGCTCACTGAAGAAAATAGTTCTTTAAAAATGAGAATGGAACAGATGGAAGCTAATGACTTTATGAGAAACCAAGAAATTACAAAGCAAAACCAAAGGAAAGAAAACAATAGAAGATAATGTGAACTATCTCATTGTAAAAACAATTGACCTGGAACGTAAATCCAGGAGAGACAATTTAGAAATAATAGGACTACAAGAAAACCATGATCAAAGAAAGAGCCTAGACATCATCTTTCATGAAATTATCAAGGAAAACTGCCCTGATATTCTAGAACCAGGACGGGGGGAATAAATATTTAAAGAATCCACAGATCACCTCCTGAAAGGATCTGAAAAGAGATACTCCTAGCAATATTGTAGACAAATTACTGAGTTCCCAGGTCAAAGAGAAAATATGAAAGCAGTTTGAATATGGTGGAAATCAAATCAGGATAAAACAGGACCTGGCAGCTTCTAAATTAAGGCATCCAAGGGCTTGGAATATGATATTTCAGAAGTCAAAGAAACCGGGATTAAAACCAAGAATCACCTACCCAGCAAAACTGTGTACAATACTTCAGGGAAATAAAATGGTCATTGAATGATATAGAGGACTTTCAAGCGTTCTTGATGAAAAGACCAGAACTGAGTAGAAAATGTGACTTTCAAACACAGGAATCATGAGAAGCATGGAACGGTAAACAGGAAAGAGTGAACATAAAGGACTTTGTAAAGTGGAACTGTTTACATTCCTACATGAAAAGGTAATATTTGTAACTCCTGTGACTTTGGGTAGTGGGTACTTGGAGGGATTGCACACACACAACACACACAGACGCAAACATACACTCATATGTGCGTGTGTGTGTGTGTGGACAGAAAACACAGGGGGAGTTAAATAAGAAGGGATGATAGTTAAAAAAATTAAATAAATTTGGGGTGTGAGTGAGGAATATATTGGGAGGAGAAAGGGAGAAATGGAATGAGGTCAATTTATTACGCATCAATGAGGCGGGAAAAATCTTCAGTGGAGGAAAAAAGGGAAGCCTACTCTCTTCACATTTGGCTTGAGGAAATGACATGCTCACTCAGTTTGATATGAAAGTATATCTTGCACTACAGAGGGCAGGGGAGAAGAGGATAAATGGGGTGAGGGGGATGATAGAAGGGAGGAGAAATGGGAGCAGGGAGAATTAGAAGTAAATACTTTTGGGGAGGGACAAGGTCAAAAGAGAGAATACAATACTTTGGGGGGCAGGATAGGATGGGGAGAAATATAGCTCGTCTCCAACAACATGACTATTAGGGAAGTCTTTTGCAAAACTACACTTATACAGCCTATATTGAATTGCCTGCCTTCTCGGTGGGGATGGTTGGGAAGGGAGGAAGGGAGAGAAATTGGAATTCAAAGTATTAAGAACCAATGCTGAGAACTGTTTTTGCATACAACTGGGAAATAAGAAATACAAGTAACTGAGTATAGAAACTTATCATGCCCTCCAAGAAAACAGAGAAAAAGGGGATAAGGGAAGGAATGGGTGTGATAGAATGGAGAACTTATTGAGGGAAGGGATAATCAGAATGCAAGATTTTATTGGGTGCGTGTAGGGGAGAGATGGGGAGAAAGTTTGAAAGTTAAATTTTTTTGGAAATGAATTTTGAAAACTAAAAATAAATGAACAATAAAAAAGAAAAAAAATGTTGGAGTTTCGAGATGTACTATGTAAGCAACAGCAAAGAGACTGATGTCACTGGATCATGGAACATAAGGTGGGAAGTAAGGTGTAAAGACTGGAAAGGGAGTATGAAGGAAGGTTATGAAGATATTTGCATGTCAAAAAATTTATATTTGTTCAGGAGGTGATGAGTCAGAAGATTTTGACCAAGGGTTGACATGGTCAGACTTGTACTTTAGGAAAACCATTTGACAGTTGAGTGGGAAGCGACTAGAAAAAAGGAGACCTATGAGGAGGTCATTGAAGTAGTGTAGACTAAGTGATGAAGGCTTAATATGGTGACTAGGTAACTAGAGACAAGTGTTCAAATATGAGATATGTTGCACAGATGAAAAGGGTAACATTTGGCACTTGATTTGTTATGTGAGATGAACAGAGTTGGGGGGGGGCACAATTATAGTTTTATGAGCCTGTAAGAGTGGAACAACAAGCGTGAATTAATGGTGATGCTTATAATAGGGAAGTTGGATAAGTGGGATTTGGAGGAAAGATGATAATTCTGTCTTGGCCATGTTGGTTTTGAAATGCCTTTAAGACATCCTGTTTGAAATGTCTACTAGGCAATTGGTGATGTCAGAGTAAAACTCATGAGAGCAAGGGAGGAAGGGAAGGGGAGAGAGAGAGAGAGGACAGACTGGGTCTGAGTATATAGATTTGGGATTAATATTAAAAGAAATGATAATTAAGTCAGCTCCTATTGCAGTTGAATGTTTACCACAAGAGAAAATGTAGGGAAAGAATTCCCAGGACAGCATCTTATGAAAGACCCACAGTTAGAAGGCATGATATCGATAATTAAAAAGAGACCTAAAAGGATTGGTCAAACAGGAAAACCAAAAGAAAGAGAATTGACGAGGAAAGGATGGTGAAGATTATAAAATGCAGCAGAGAGGTCAAAATGTATGAGGACTTAAAAATAAAAAGACTATCAAATTTGTCAATTAAGAGACCATTGGTCATTTTGGAGAGAGCAGTTTCATTTTGTAATAAATTCAGAAGCCAGATTGAAACACTTGAGGAATGAGAGGAAATTAATGTAATGAGCTTTAATTAATAACATTTTTGGCAGTTATTAAACTAGTACAACACAGAAATAGTATTTTTGTTGTAACCTTTGGTGCAAAAGAGCTCATTGATTGGGTTGCTCAGTGTCAGAAGTTGGGCAGAGTTGGTGAAAGTGAGAGAGAAGAGAAATTCGTAATCTTTAAACTTCCAGTTTTGAGAGAGAATGTGACATTCTAAACATTTTTCAGGTTGATGAAGGGAGGAAAAAGACTGGGAAGAAGCTGATATTGTGAAGGAGTTGTCAATCTCTTTCATGTCCTTATCCCCAGTTTGACACATTAGAGACTTCAGGAATTTTTCTTTAGGTGAGATCTGAGACTCTCTCTCTTGGTTGAGCTGAGTTATTTTAATCCCAATGGGAGGAATCATCTATTCTCTATATGGCTTGCCATATATTCTACATATTTTTCCCTGATTTGCAATTTGTTAACTTGGATAAATGGATTTATTTGCTATGCTATATCTGTCCATTGTGAAATATGCATTTGGTCAGAATGGGGTAAGTCTTGGAGATATGTATATGTGTGTATGCACACTTAGATGTACATGTGTGCATATACACATATGAACGTGTATGTATGTGGAGATATATCTAAGTGTATCTTCATATACATGCATTTGTGAATGCACACATCTGCACGTTGTGTGTGTGTGTATGCGTGTGTGTGTGTGAGAGAGAGAGAGAGACAGACAGACAGACACACACACACACACACACACAGAGTGCTTAGGACCCTCCTTCCCATTAAGGGATAGTTATCAAAAGTGGAGCTGGGACGGGGGAACCAAGATGATGGAGTAAAAGGAGCATTCCTGCTGAAAACTTTCTTAACATTCCACACCAAAAAACTTCAAAATAATCCCTCAAATTAAATTTTGGAGTAGCATAGCTAACAAAAACTCAGGGTGAGATATTTTTTCCAGAACAGGACAGCTTACTTAAGAGGTATGAAAAAAGGTCTATGACACTGGTGTGGGTGGCATGCAGGAGTGTAGTGGTGTTGCCACTGAAGGCTGTAGCATTGACTGCATCTTTCTGCATTCCACCATCTTGGAAACCTTAAATATAGAGACTCAAAGAATCATCTATGAAAACAGCAGATTGAAAAAAAATGAGCTAGGGACAGCTCTACTACTTCCCAACTTTAATATAAAGCATTCAAAGTCAAGAAAAAAAGCTGGTAAAATGAGCAAAGAGCAAATGAAGACCCTGACCTTAAGAAGCTGCTATGGCAATGGTTAAGATCAAGAAAAAACTCAGAAGCCATTGACATAAAAAGATTTGGAAGCAAAGCCTCAAAGAAAAAATGCAAATTAGACACAAGCTCATAAATAATTTCTGAGCGAACTAAAGAAAGAGAAAAAGAAAAATTATGTTAAAAATCAAGTAAGAAGTGTAGAAGAAAAATAGGGAAAGAAATGAGAGCGATGCAAGAAAATTATGAAAAGATGAGCAGAAAATATGAAGTTGGGGGGGGTGATATACCTTAAAAAACTTAACTGACCAAATAGTAAAAGAGGTACAAAACTAGGTTGATGAAAAAAATTTAAGAAGCAGAATTGCCCAAATGGAAAAAGAGCCTTAAAACCTCACTGAAGAAAATCATTCATTAAAAATTATTATTAAGGAGCAGCTAGATGGTAAGGTGGATAGAATATTTACTTGCCTTGGAGTCTGGAGGACCTGAATTCAAATTCAGACTGAGACTCTTACTACTTCCGTGCCCCAGGATTATTCACTTAACTCTAATTGTCTCAAAAAAAAAATAGAATTGGGCAAATAGAAGCTAATGGCTCCATGACACATCAAGAAACAGAATAAAGCCAAATGATTGAAAATGTATGAAAAAGTGAATATTTCACTGGATAAACAACTGAACTGAAAAGTAGATCAATGGGAGGTAATTCTAAAAGCCACAAAAATAGCCTAGACACATTTCAAGAAATTTTAAGGAAAATCTATCCTGATATACTGGAAACAAAAGGACAAATAGAAAATGAAAAAAATACACAAATCATCTCCCGAAAGAAATATGAAGATGGAAACTCCCAGGAATATTACAGTCAAATTCCAGAACTCCCAATTCAAGGAAAAAATAACGCCAAGGAAACTACAGCAATATATCACAAAGATCATAACACTGTAATCAGGTGGAATTTACACCAGGAATGCAGAACTGGTTCTATATTACTAGAACTGTAAGTGTAGTTGACTTCTCAATAACAAAAACAACCAAAACCATATGGTTATATCAATGAATGCAGAAAAAGCTTTTAACAAAATACATCCATTCCTATTAAAGATATCAGAAAGCATAGGAATAAATGAAGCGTTTCTTAAAATGGTAAGTAATATCTGTCTAAAACCAAGAGCATACATTTGTAATGGAGATAAAGTAGAAGCCTTTCCAAGAAGATCAAGTGTGAAGTAAAGATGCCCATTATCACCACCACTATTCATTATTATACTGGACACTGTAGCTATAATAACAAAAGAAAAAGAAATTGCAGGAATAAAACTGGGCAGTGGGGAAACAAAACTAGCATTCTTTGTGGATAATGAAGAACTAGACAATCAATTAAAAAACTAATTGAAACAATTAAAACTTCCAGCAAATTTTCAGGAAATAATATTAACCCCAAATAAATCATCACCATTTCTAAATATTACCAACAAAATCGAGGAGAAAGAGGAAGGAGAAATTCCATTAAAAAGAACTACAGACAGTATAAAATACTTGGAGTCTACCTGAAAAGACACACTTACAAAATTATATGAATACAATAGAACACTTTTCACATAAAAAGATCTAAATAACCTGGGAACTATTCATTCCTTAAAGGCAGGCTAAATCAATATAATTCAAATGATAATTCTACTGAAATCAATTTATTTATTCAGTGCCATACCAATCAAATTACCATGTTATTTTATAGAGTTGGATGAAATAGTAACAAAAGTTATGTAGAACAACAAAAGGTGAAGAATATCAAGGAAATCAATAGAAAATACATGCAGAAGGTAGCATAGCCATACCTTATTTAAACTATATTACAAAGTGACAATCATCAAAACAATCTGGCATTGGGTAAGTCAGTAGTAGAACAGCATTAAAGATTAGATACACAATATAGGGAGGCAAATGCCCATTGTCATCTAGAATTTGATAAACTCAAAATTTCAAACCTTGGGGACAAAAAGTCATTATTTGACCAAAAAACAATTCTGAGAAAACTGGAAAGCAATTTGGCAGAAATCAGTCATAGACCAATATCTCACACCGTGTACTAAGAAAAGCTTGAAAGAGAAGAGTGATATCATATGCAAATTAGGGGAACATGGGAAAAAGTTGCCTGGCAGATAAGGAAAATTTTATGACCAAACAAGCAATAGGTAGCATGGGAAGTAAAATGGCTAATTTTGATTGCATATAATAAAATTTTAAATGAACAAAACTAATGTAGCCCAAATTAGAGTGAAAGCAGGAAACTGGGGAAAATATTTGACAGCAAGTTGCTTCAGATAAAAGTTTTATTTCTCAAATATTTGGGGAACTGATCCAAATCTATAGAAATAGAAACCATTATGCAGTTGATATGGACAAGTTTTCAGAAGAATAAATCAAACCTATCAAGGTCATATAAAATGCTCTAAATCACCAATAATCTGAGAAATGCAAGTCAGAACAAGTCTGAGATGCTTACCAGATTGGCTAATATGAGAGAAAGCAAAAATAATAGACGTTAGAGGGGATGTGGAAGAAGAGTTACACTAAGGCACTGCTGGTGGAGTTATGAAATTATCCAACCTTTCTGGAAAGCAATTTGGAATTATGACCAAAGAGCTATCATCCTGTACATATTCTTTGACCCAGAAGTACAAGTACTTGCTCTATAACCCCAAGAGATCAAAGGAAAGGGAAAATGATTTATATATACAAAAATATTTGTAGGTGCTCTAAAGGTGGCAAAAAATTGAAAATTTAGAAGCTGCTCATCAACTGGGGAATGACTGAACAAGTTGTAGTATATGACTGTGATAGAATATTATTGTGCTATTAGAAATGATGAGCTACATGGTTTTAGAAAAATCTTGGAGCTGATGAAAATGAAGTGAGAAGAACTACACAGTACTGCACACAGAAATAGCATTATCATAACATTAATTAACTGTGAAAGACTTGGCTACTCTAAGTAATATAGTGATCCATGGTAATTCCAAAAGTCCCATGGTGAGAAATGGTACTTACCTCTAGAATGAGAACTGATTAATTCTGAATGAAAATTGAAGCATATATCTTTTCACTTCATTTTTCTTGCTTTTTTGCAACATAGCGCATGTGAAAACATTTTATGTGATTTCACATGTAAAATGGGTATCATATTATCTTCTCAGTTAATGGGGGAGGGGATTGAAGAGAGGGAGAAAACTTCGAAATTGAAAATAAATTTTTTAATTTATTTAATTAATTTTACAACATTGATTTCCACAAAATTTTGGGTTCCAAATTTTCTCCCCATTTGTCCCCTCCCCCCACCCCAAAACACCGAGCATTCTGATTGCCCCTATCACCAGTCTCCCCTCTCTTCTATCATCCCTCCCTTCTCTTATCCCCATCTTCTCTTTTGTCCTCTAGGGCAAGATAACTTTCTATACCCCTTTACCTGTATTTCTTATTTCTTAGCTGCAAGAATAATACTCAACAGTTGTTCCTAAAACTTTGAGTTCCAACTTCTCTTCATCGCTCTCTCCTCACCCATTCCCTTTGGGAAGGCAAGCAATTCAATATAGGCCATATCTGTGCAATTTTGCAAATGACTTCCATAATAGCCGTGTTGTGTAAGACTAACTATATTTCCCTCCATCTTATCCTGCCCCCCATTGCTTCTATTCTCTCTTTTGATCCTGTTCCTCCCCAAGAGTGTTGACATCAATTTGCTCCCTCCTCGCACTGCCCTCCCTTCCATCATCCCCCCCGCCCTGCTTATCCCGTTCTCCCCCACTTTCCTGTATTGTAAGACAGGTTTTCATACTAAAATGAGTGTTCATTTTATTCCTTCCTTGAGTCGAACGCGATGAGAGTAAGCTTCATGTTTTTTCTCTCACCTCCCATCTTTTTCCCTCCACTGAAAAGTCTTTTACTTGCCTGTTTTGTAAGAGATAGTTTTCCCCATTCCATTTCTCTCTTTTTCCTCCCAATATATTTCGCTCTCACCACTTAATTTCATTTTTTAACATATAATCCCATCCTATTCAATTCACCCTGTGGTCTTTGTCTCTGCGTGTATTTGTGTGTGTGCGTGCGTGTAATTCCACCAACTACACAGATACTGAAAAAAGTTCCAAGAATTACAAATATTGTCTTTCCATGTTAGGAATGTAACTCGTTCAACTTTAGTAAGTCCCTTATGATTTCTCTTTGCTGTTTATCTCTCCATGCTTCTCTTGATTCTTGTGTTGGAAGGTCAAATTTTCTTTTCAGCTCTAGTCTTTTCATCAAGAATGCTTGAAAGTCCTCTATTTCATTGAAAGACCATTTTTCCCCTGAAGTATTATACTCAGTTTTGTTGGGTAGGTGATTCTTGGCTTTAGTCCTAGTTCCTTTGATTTCTGGAATATGATATTCCACGCCCTTCCATCCCTTAATGTAGAAGCTGCTAGATCTTGTGTTTTCGTGATTGTATTTCCACAATACTTGAATTGTTTCTTTCTAATTGCTTGCAATATTTTCTCCTTGACCAGGGAACTCTGGAATTTGGCCACATTGTTCCTAGGACTTTCTCTTTTTGGTTCTCTTTCAGGAGGTGCTTGGTGGATTCTTTCAATATTTGTTTTGTTCCCTGGTCCTAGAATCTCAGGGCAGTTTTCCTTGATAATTTCATGAAAGATGATGTCTAGCCTCTTTTTCTGATCATGGCTTTCAGGTAGTACCATAATTTTTACATTGTCTCTCCTGGATCAATTTTCCAGGTCAGTTGTTTTTCCAATGAGATATTTCACATTATCTCCCATTTTTTCATCCTTTTGGTTTTCTTTTGTAATTTCTTGGTTTCTCATAAAGTTCTTAGCCTCCATCTGTTCCATTCTCTTTTTTAAGGAGTTATTTTCTTTAGAGAGCTTTTGAACCTCCTTTGCCATTTCACTAATTCTGCTTTTTAAAGCATTCTTCTCCTCATTGGCTTTTTCAACCACTTTTACCAATTTAGTTAGACTATTTTTCAAGGTGTTATTTTCTTCAGCATTTTTGGGGTCTCCTTTAGCAAGGTGTGGACCTGCTTTTCATGGTTTTTTTGCATCTCTCTCATTTCTCTTCCCAGTTTTTCCTCCATGTCTCTTACTTGATTTTCAAAATCCTTTTTGAGCTCTTCCAAGGACTGAGACCATAGAGTATTTATTTTGGATATTTGGGATGCAGAAGCCTAGACTTTTAAGTCTTTCCCTGATGGTAATCGTTGTTCTTCCTCATCCAAAGAATGAGAGAAGACTATGGCCTTATTTTTCTCCCTTTTTTGCACATTTTTGCTACCAGTTACTTGACTTTTGGGTCCTTTGTCAGGAGTACGTTATACTCTGGGAATCCTTAAAATCTCAGTTCCTCCAAGGTGGCACAATCAAGCGTGTACTGGTCTGGGCGCAGAAAGGGATTTTTGTGCCGAGAATCTTCACAGAGTTTCTTCTCCCCAGCCACCTGGCCTCCAGTTCAGCCAAGCCAGCACTGGGAGGGGTGGGGGGGGTGGGATTCAGTCAAGCTGTGGGGGCAGAGCCACCATTCAGTGCGAGACAAAGACCAGTTCCCCCAGGGCCTCTATACAGGGCTGAGGTAAGACTCAGCTCCTCAGTGTCCCCAGGGGTTTTGCAATCCAACAATGGTCGCAGACTGCTGTAGGGGCTGCTGGGCGTCTGCAGTTGCTGCCTGAGGCTGGAGCTATGGGAAGGCCCTTCTCCCTTCTTGACCAGCTGAAAAAACGCCATCACTGACATTTGTCCCCTGTGGGTTGAGGGATCTGAAAACCTGCTGCTACTGGGACTGGGGATTCTGGGACTGGAGATTCTGCCCCCGAGTGCTGTTCACAACCGGGCAGCCAAGACTAGGCTCCACTCCGTGTCCAGTGTAACAGACAATAGACGGTTCCCGTGGGCCTTTCAGGTCACTCTTGGCTGGAAATCTCCTCCACTCTGTTGTTCTCCACTTCTGCTGCTCCAAAATTTGTTGAGAGTCCCTCTCTATAGGTATTGTGTGGGCTGTTTGGGGAGAGCCTGCATTTTTGTGTCATTCTACTCCACCATGTTGGCTACACCCCTTAAATTTTTTTTAAATCAGTAGCTTAAACTTAAAAACTATTTCCCCAGATTTACTGTTTTTAAGGGAGAAGCTATAAATCTTAACCCTTTCCAAGAAGGGCAGAGTGGCCAGCTACTACCTCCAATCTCCTGCTTTCCTTCCTGGCAAGAATCAGACTCCTTGGAGAAGGGTGGGAGGAAGAGATTCTAGAAATATCTGCTTTTGCCTCCGTGAAAGTCACATCTAGACAGACCCATATAGGCACTCATAACGTACATGGGTCAACAAAAAAGAACCCATACCCTCTTACACTAGATTTTGGTGAAGAGTTTGATAAACTATCTCATGCTGTTCTTATGGAGACGATCGAGTGCATAGTACAATCAGATGGCATAGATAAGTTTAGAAGTGACATTGGATGACTTTGGAACTGGTTGAATGGCATCCCTCAAAGAATATTTATTAACGAGCTGATGTCAACCAGGAAAAGAATTCTCTATTAGCATATCCCATACATCTTTGCTCAGTTTGTTTAATACTTTTGTCAATGACTCCAAGACATACATGGATATGACTACTTTTTAGGTTATTCAAACTGTGCGGTATAGCTAACATACTGTAAGATAAAATATTCATCCAAAATAGACCTTAACACAATGGAATATAGGGATTGAATGTTTTTTTAGACAAAATTGGATACAAATTTAATAAATTGGTAACCATTTATACTTTGCATCAAAAAACAACTCTACAAGTACAAGTTAAGTAGGCATGGGTAGTAATTATTTGGGGGAAAAAAGGTTTTAACAGAGTTTAAGGTCAAACTGAGTCAACTCTGATGTGGCAATCAAAAAAGGGAATGTGATTGAGCTTCATTAAGGGAATTGTAACTTTTAGTAATGAGATGTCCCAATGCACTCTGCCCTTCTTAGATGACATCTGGAGCATTGGGTTCCATTCTGAGTCCTACTTTTTTGAAAGGCCATAAATAACTTAGACAGCACCTAAAGAAGGGCAAACCAGATTGTAAATGATAGTGATTCCATCATATGAACGAATGGCAGTTTAACTGGAGATATTTAACTTGTAGAAGACAAAACTGGAACGCAGTGTCTTTAAGCATTTAAAACCGTGTCACATGGGAAAGGATTTAGATTTTTCCATATGGCTCCAGAGGGCAGAATCAAAAGAAGTGGGTAGAAATCTCAACGGCAAATTTGGACTTGAAGTCCGAAAAAAAAGTAATTGTTAGAACTCTTCAAAAGTGAAATGATCTGCCTTGAGTAAAGTAGTGGTTTTCCAAAGGCCACCTGATGTCCCATGGACTGTATCATAGTGGGGACTCTTTCAGGCATAGGTCTGACTAGATAAAAACTGGGTTCCTTCTGAACATGTGGCCTCCCCAATTAGAATCCGAAGTCCTTGAGAATGAGATCTATTTCTTGCCTTTTTTTGTATCATAAGAACTTAGCATATATAAAATGTGCTTGTTCAGTTAACTTTTCTAAAATCTCTACCCAATGAAAGAGCACCAGAATGGGGGTTAGAAGAAACACTTGCTAACTTCAGACAGTTTCTTCTCTGGGCCCCAGTTTCCCCATCTCTAAAAGAGGCAAATTGAAATGTTTCTCTACAGATCAATTTCTAGTTTTTAAGCTATGATTTTCCCCACCCCTGAAGCAGGAGCCTTCCCTCTCCCTTTTCTTCCCCTTACTCTCCCTCATCCTTTCTCTTCTCTCCCCACTCAAACCATCAATTTCTAAATTATGTCATACTCATCTGAAGGTAAGTGACGAGCAACAGGCAAAGAACTATGAGCAAACAAAATATAATCAAGTTAAGTATTAGATAAGGAACGAAGGAAGTCACTAACATGTAGCAATATTGAGGATGGCTTCTTGCAGAACATGGGATTTAGTTGGGACTCAGAGAAAGACTGGGAGGCCTGGCAATAGAATGGAAGAATGTGCATTGGAGCTTGCACAGAATAACCAAGGTGTTTGTTCCAAAATACCTAAGTATAGCTTCCAAAAAAGTATTTATTTAAAGGACTGATATTGCATCACCTAAATCTAGGGAATATTGAATTCCTAATGACTTACCTCCAGCTGGAAATGTGTTTAAGCAGGACACAGTTTTGGTAAAATTAGGCAACAAATGAAGTGGATTGTATGAAAATTGCACCTTATTCTGGTCCACTCCTTCTAATCAATATAGTCAGTAAATTTATAGGTAACTGCTATAAAGGGACAATAGCAGGAAATGAGATTGCAAAGAGGAGCCTGAAAGTCATGTACAAACTGTCTTAAAGGTCAAAGGAGCATGATTTGCAAATTGTATCATATATTAATGGCAACTCATATCTAGGTAACATGTGCTAGATCAGGGGAAACCATCTAGGTGGTGATGTCAAGGTTTTGATCCTGGGAAATGTGAATTCCAGACAAAATCCAGCCTCTGCAGTTTCAGATCAGCAGAATATCCAAGGGTGCTGATGATTTGAGATGATGTGGATATGCCAACGAACTATCTCCAAACTGTCATAGATAATTGGTCTGTCTCCACAAAAAATAAACTCTTGCTTCTTCCTCACCCCCAGTACCCTTCCGTCTGAGTCAGGTCCATGCTGGCCAACTCTAGCCCATAGTTACATGCAGGATATTCTCTGCCTCTCCTCTTCCCTATCCTTTACTCCACACCACCTGCCTTTCTTCCACTCCATCCGTTTCCATGAGATCTGCCTCTGTTTCACTCTTCATCATTTGTCTCTTCTTTTACAGGATTTTTTACCCCCATACTCAATTTAATTAAAGTGTTATTGCCACCTCTTTTCTCACTGTCAACTTATGGTGTTTTCTGGCAAGTACCCGAAACACTGGATATGTTTGCCCCCATTTCCTAATTTCATAAATTATCAATTCATAGATATTCAGCCCCCCAAGCCTCCACTGTTCTTTCCAGCATTGGTCCTCCTCTGATCACTTTCAGATGCCTAAAAAGCTCATGCTGTATACACATTCCTTCCATATCTTTCAAAACCTATTCTCTGGAAAGAATATGTTTCCATTAAATATGCAGGACCAATATTTAAAAGTCTTTATCTTTTAGGAGGTAATGGGGGTGAGGAGTTTTTCTAACTTAACAGACTGACAAAGCATTTATATAAAGAAATGGAATTCTAGATAGAACGTGAGTCCTGCACTTCTGGAGGTGGGGGAGGTATTTTGGGGGCTTCCAAATGACAGCAGAGTAAAATGATAGTGTTGAGAATGGAAGAAAAATGGTTTCCTTAGAGTGCCTTGTGCTGGAAGTTATTTATGTTACACTTCATGGCATGCCTTGGCTTAGAATGCAAAATTAATGGGATCGCTGAAGGTGAAGGTGCAGGTTTTGCTCAAGATAAGACTTTCCCAACACAGGGTCCAAAAAGATTGCCTTAAGAAGTAACAAGGACTCCATCATGAAGAATGTTGGACCAGATTTTGGATGAATACCAAATATATAAAAACTCGTGAATAAAATAAGGGTGGCACCGACCACATGAACTCTGAAGTTCCTTCTAATTCTAATCATTGTATTTTCAGATTGTATATGTTTTTTCCCACTCCAAGGTATAAGAATATAAGAGCTTTAAAATTTTCCTAGCTAAAGTTTGTAGGCTTTAAGTTGTAAAACAGAAGCATAGAGTTCATAATTACACAAAACCTCTGAAAGCCTGCATCCTCTCAAAAACAAGCCTAGTCAGATATACTGCAATTTCTTTTCATAGTGTTGAGAACGTACTTTATTGTTAAAGAAGTATCTTTTTTTTCACTGACTAAACTGTGCTCCTCAAAGACAACCCCATAAAAGAAAGCTCTTGATGCAGGTGGTGAATCTTACTCAAATTGAGTAGAATTGTACTCGTATGTTGTTAGAGCTAGTAAAGCGTCCAATTTCCTCAATGGAGGAACAGGGAGGGAAAGCAATTTGCTCAGTGACTGCACCATGAGGTATGTCTTCTGTCTCCCAGCTCGGTTCTTCTCAGTGCACCACATTACATTTCTACCTCTAGGACTGGGAAATGACTAGTTACTCAGTCACGTGTGTACTTCTATATAAGTGGGGGTTTTTGTTGTTCAATTGTTTTTCAGGTGTGTCTGATTCTTCGTGACCCTGTTTAGAGTTTTCTTGGCAAAGATGTGGGAATGATGTGCCATTTCCTTCTCCAGTTCATTTTACCCATGAGGAAGGAAACTGAGGCAAACAGGGTTAAGTGGCTTACCCAGGGTCACACAATAAGTATCTAAGGCCAGATTTGAACTCAGAAAGATGATTTCCTGACTTCAGACCCAGCACTGTATCCACTGTGCTACCTAGTTGCCTGAAAGTAAGTGGTATGACTTAAGTAAAACTTCCTTTACGTAAACGGCTAACTTCAGGTTTATCATTGGTTCAACTTTGCCAGGAATAGCATTCAAAGACTAAGTGTTCTGGTAGTGATCTTCTCAGTCCCTCTCCCATATATGCCCCCAAGAGCACTTGTGCATCGTCATCTAAAGTGAAGTTCTAAAAACACAATTAATTTGAATTTTTCTTTATTTCCCATGATACAATACATGCAGTACAAATCAGACAAAGTGGTACATCCAGAGCCCTCTGGTCTTGCATTCTAAGAAGTCTGGCAATAATAATGTTTCACGTGTATGTGTGTAGGACTTCTAACTTTCAGAGCACTTTCTTTATTTTCTCAATCAATCTTTCCAACATGCCTGTGGGGGGAAAATGTAGCAGAGTCATTATTATGATGATTCAGCAGGTGAGGCATCCAAGGCTTCAGAAAGCTTAAATTTGAAATAATATAGATCTAGATGACCTACTTTTGATGTTTTTCACTAAAGAAGGAAACTGAAATACTTGTCCATGGGCTGGCGTGGAACCAGCATTGTCAAATGAGTTTCCCAGAAATCTTTTCTTTCTTCTGAAACCCCCTGTGAGAGAAGCAACGACTCTTCACTGCTGTTTTCATCAAAGCTTAAGCTCCTGGTCACTAAACCAGTGGGAGGCAAAGGCCATTCAGAGTTATTGTCTTCACACATTGCTCCATTCTCCTGGCACCTGGATATACTCCAGTACCTGTGACTTTCATTGAATGTTGCAGCAGCCATACATTTGGCAGCAGTCTGATCACAGGAGCACAGAAGCTTCTCACACAGACTCTGTCCTCTACCTAAAGAAGTAAAAGCAAAACAATGAACAATTCAAAATATTATGTCCTTCTCACCAAGAATAACTCATGGGTGTATAGTGAAACTTTACCTTTTACCAAGGCTTTCCTTGTAACAGCCTTGAGACACAGGTAGTTTGATATTATCACCCCCATTTTAAAGATAAGGAAATTAAGACTCAGAGAGTGACATGACTTGCCTGTTCTTACAAAAAAACTGACAGTATCTGGATTCAGACTCAGATCTTCTCAAATTTGAAGTTGAGCACTCTTTCTACCTCATTACCTTTTACAGAGAAATTTGTTAACTACAATGCCTCTTCAAGTACAATTTCGTATTATATAATGTGGTGAAATGGAATCCCCTGCTAGATTATAAAGTACCTGAGGAGTTGGAGGGACTTTGGAGATAGTCTTGTCTAGCGTCTACCTAAAGGAAAGCTACCACCTATAGCAACTATGGTGACCAGATAGCCTCTGCTTGAACATTCCCAACCTATTTAAGCATGACCCTCATATTTAGGAAATTTTTATGTTTTTTCAACCTATTCTTCCCTATAAATTGTACTCATTAGTCCTAGTTTTGCCTTCTAGAGTCAAGTAAAACAAACCTTTGATTTCTCTTCTGAATGATAGCCCTTGATAGATTTGAAGATCCCTGTATCTTCCTCTAATCTGGTCTTCTTTAGTGCAGTCTAAACATCTCCAATTCCTTTAGCCAGTCATATAGAAGGGATTTCAGTTCCCTTACCATCCTAGTCACATTTCACTGGACATACCCCAACTCAACTGAGCTCTTTGTGTTATGTGATGCAGAGAACTAGACACAGTACACCAGCTGTATTATGACTGGTGTGGAGGAAGAGAGAATGATCACCTCCCTTACTCAGCATATTTGTATTTCAGAATTCATATCTGCCCTAGAATCAGGTATAGTAATCGTTACGCAACAGGCACTGAATAAATTGTTAATTTATTGAATTTATTGAATTTCAAGGTCTGATAGGAATGACAATTGCTCTATTCGAACATAGTCATTTCTCAAGGCATATATATGTGTGTGTGTGTGTGTGTGTGTGTGTGTATGTGTGTGTGTATGTATGTATGTATATGTATATCACACGAGATTCACAGAGTTGTTACTAGGCTCAGATGAGAAAAGCAAGTGCGAAGGCACCTTGTAATTATAAAGTCTCTCCCCTACACCAGGATGTACATCCCCCTCCTCCACTTCCCAGCACTGCGTTTATGTGTTGTCTTCACACATTAGAATGTAAGCCTCTTGAAGGCAGAGGCCTTCTCTTTTATTGTATTTGTATCACTACAACTTGGCACAGTACCTGGCACATACTGAGTGATTGGTAAATGCTTTCTCTCTCTTATCGATCCACCTATACATTTATGTATGTATGCATGTATGTATGTATCATTTATTTCTGTCTATCTGATTGTCCTCTCTTTAAAGAGTTACCAGAATGAAAACTATTATTATTAATCATATTATTATTATTTCACCTGGCAGCCTAACCTGCCCTTGATCTCCCAGTTCTTTGACCTGATCCTGATTTTCAGTATTTCTAAATCACCCATTCCAGGCTATTTTCTCTCTTACATATAGCCCTTAATTTAGCCATGTTTATTCACTGATCGTCCCCTTGTACTTTCTCAACTCTGCATCTTCTTCGCTTGCAAATCATGCTATTGCAGTGCCTCAAAATCTTTCCATTTGTAAATCCTGTCCATTTTTCAAAAGTCAACTCAGATCCCATCTCATGCATGAAGATTTTCCCCTACGAAACTTTTTAAGTCTGATCCTTACTTTTCACCTTTTGCTACCTGGCTTCTAGCCTTGTCATTTAATTGAAACTAAGATAATTTTTTTAATACCAGGTTCAACTCCAATTTTACTTCTTCCATGAAGACTTCCCAGATGATGTCAGCTGCTCTCTCCTTTCTTTGATCACGTGAATACAGTTCTACAAGGCTTCAGTAAGTGCCTACTCTGCTGGAAACCCTGTTTTGGCCACTCGTTTGACCCTTATTATATGATGCTTTGTATTGTTAATTCTTCTTCTTTGTGTATGTATGCTCCTTGATGAAAGGACTCATTCTATTTTTACCTTTTTGTGCTCAGAGTTGAGCACTGTGTAAAGTGCATGACAGGTACTGAACGAATGTTTATTGGTTGACTATCTCTTCTGCTAGATAACCAATGACTTAGGCACAGTGGCTCTGCCTTCTTGGAAGAATAGACTCTTACAGTTGGAAGACATCACAGAGGTAGCCTACACCCTTGTATCCCTGAACAGTCTATCCTATTGCCTCTATAGATTCCTCAGTAAGTGGTCATCCAATTTTGACTTAAATGCTTCCATTGATAGGGACTTTATTATATCGCAAGAAGTTGACTCATTCCACCTAAAGTACTAGTAAATTTTCCCTCATATTATTCCTCAATTTGCCTCTTTGCAATTTTTTAATTGTTTTTAGTTCTATCTTCTTAGGTGAAGCAATATATAGCATAGAAGTATTACCCTTCAATATTACAATCCTTCGTGTAATTGATAATAGCTCCACTGAAGCCTCCTCTGCTCCACTTTAGTCTTTCCTCCCTCCCTTCAATTGTCTTCATCTAATATCACCTCCTTCCATTGTATACTTGTTGATAGGCCTCAGAGTGCCTAAAAGACAAAATAGATGTTCAGTGAATATTCTTTGGTTGATACACTGAGAAATGGTGCTTCCAGTAGGAGCTAATGCCATTGAAAATAAAAATTGCATGGAATTAGGGAATTTTAGAGTCATCTTCTCTGGTGTCTAAGTGAAGCATAAATATCATCACCATAAGATGATGGTGAGCATCCAGCCTCCATTTGAAGATCAAAATTCAGAGCCAAATAAATAGAATGGGGGGGGAATAACATATGCAATGATTACCATAACCTAGATAAGGTAGTCAGGCTCAGATCAGTCACAGTCATCAGTCTTCGGAGAGTACATAATGAAACACATCTGACAAAAAACTAAGAGACTATGGAGGCAGAATATACGTATATTATTGGACCACTGTTTTGTCCATGGAAATGAATTAATTTCGTTATTTGTATGGAGGATTGGGGTGGGTGGGGAAAAATTGTGCAAAAAACAAAGGCATCGGTAAAAAACTTTTAAAAATTCAGCATAGTTACATTTGAATTATTTAGAGTTTTGTTAGGGCTCTTGTATTTACTTTTCCCATATTAATTTTTCTTAAGTTTCTCTTATTGCATAATTACTTTATAAAATACTTGATATTTTTTCCTCTGTATTTACACATACATTTATACATACGAACACAAATATATTTACACATTTTTGTGTATTTATTTTTTCTTTTCTTTATTTCCTGTCTCTAACCAGATTATTCAACCATTTGGAGGGAAGGGCCATGAGAACATGCAGCTTGTACTCAATGATTCCCTGCTAGCCTGACCTGAGCAACAGCCTCCGTGGTATCACTTACATTGTATTTTGTGATTCTCACATGTCACTTTGAATTTTGGACTCCTCTATAACTCACGGTGAAATTTCTTCCCTCGTTCCAATCACCAATGATGTGAAAAGCAACACCTGCAACAAAGCAAAAGGTTTCTTGTTCAAAGGTATCAAGTGCCCAGACACAACTTTGTTTTCTCTTTAAAAACAAACTCCTATGGCTCCTTCTTTATGGAAAAAGCAGTATATTAACAGTGCTCTCTTGGAAACCAGGCATATCAAAATAGCATCCCTAAAACTATATTCTATGAATCCCTGGGGTAGGGGAAACAGCCAAGGAATTCTTTGTGGAAACAAAGTTAGAATCGTCGCCAAAAAAAACAAAACAAAACAAAGCACAAAAACTGTCATCATTTTCTTCTGTACTGCTCTCTGGGCCAGGAGTGCACAACTTGTGTAATAAGCTGATGCAGATATTGATTGAAAATTTATTGGTGTCCCCACAATTGTTGAATACTTTTAAACAGAATGTGATGCAACCAACAACATGATTGTTCGGTTAGTTCAGGAGAGTTCAAGTAGGATAATGTGTCCATCTGTACTCACACCGGCAACATTTCTGACAATTAGTATTGCCAAGCTCTATGCTAAGTTACAAGGGTGCAAAGTAAGGTAAAAAACAGCCCCTTCTATAAAGAAACTTAAATTCTAATGAGAGCAATGTCAGAAAACAGGTGCACACAGGTTACATATGGAACAAAAAACACTTAATCTCAATGGAGAAAGCACTAACAGCTGGAGTGCCCAGGAAAGGTGTCTTGCAGAAGCATGCATTGGATATGAGACATGAAAGAAGTCATGGAAACTCAAAGCTGGAGGTGAGGAGGGGGAGCATTCTAATCATGGAAAGTAGTACATGCCAAGGTAGGTGGAATGCCAAATGTGGGAAGCAGCCAGTAGATGAGTGTGGCTGGATTTAGAGCATGTCAAAGGGAGAAAACTGTATTAATGTTGGGAAGGTAGGTTGAGGCCAGGTAGTGAAGACTTTCAGTTTCAGATGGCCGTGGAATGACTTTCATTACCTGTGTGATTTTGAACCAATTTGTTCAGTTAACCCTGAAGATACTTAACCCTGTTTGCTTCAGTTTCTTCATCTTATAGTGATCTAGGAAAGGAAATGACCAACTGTTTCAGTATCTTTGTCAAGAAAACCCTAAATATGATCAAGAAGCATCAGACATGACTGAAAATGACTGAACAACAACTTTGTATTCTCAATAAGTTCAAAATAAGCTTGTTTTGTTCTCTTTGTTGGGCCTTTTTTATCCAGTAGAAACAGGAGTAGTCTGACATCGACAAGGAAGCAACACAGGAACAGTAAAGACTTGTGATAAAAGGAAAGGCAAAAACATAGTCATTACTATCCAGGTACTCACATTCAAATGGGAGACATAAGCAGTGAATTATTATGTACGTACAAGTCACATGTAGTCTAAATGGAAGATAATCTTGAAAACAAAGAAGCAGGACAGAGGAGGGGCAGACATAATTTGGGGAAGGGACAAAAGGACTTGGACATGATGGATTTGGTCACTTCTCACATTATTTTCTTCACAAACTTTGCAACTATCTAGTTCTATATAAACGGAGATCGTTTAGAACATGAATATTCCTTTGCCCACATTTGTAAATAAGTCTAGCAGGTATCCTAGTACTTCATGATGGGCTTTGCTGATAAGAGAAGCTTAGGATCACTCATAGCAGAGGATTTTAACAAAGATTATATAAATCCCCAAGACAGCTATGAATAGATTTCAGGGGGTCTGTGGACTTGGATAGGAAATTATATATATATATATATATATATATAATTCAATATAATTTGCTTTCCTTGTAGCACTTTGTAATTTATTTCATGTATTCAAAACCATTATTCTGAGAAGGGGTGCATAGGTGTCACCAGACTTCCACAGAACCCATCTCTCTCTCTCTCTCTCTCTCTCTCTCTCTCTCTCTCTCTCTCTCTCTCTTACACACACACACACACACACACGCACACACACACACACACACACAACGTGCAGATGTGTGCATTCACAAATGCATGTATATGAAGATACACTTAGATATATCTCCACATGCATACACGTTCATATGTGTATATGCACACATGTACATCTATGTGTGCATACACACATATACATATCTCCAAGATTTACCCCATTCTGACCAAATGCATTTTTCACAATGGACAGATATAGCATAGCAAATAAATCCATTTATCCAAGTTAACAAATTGCAAATCAGGGAAAAATATGTAGAATATATGGCAAGCCATATAGAGAATAGATGATTCCTCCCATTGGGATTAAAATAACTCACCTCAACCAAGAGAGAGAGTCTCAGATCTCACCTAAAGAAAAATTCCTGAAGTCTCTAATGTGTCAAACTGGGGATAAGGACATGAAAGAGATTGACAACTCCTTCACAATATCAGCTTCTTCCCAGTCTTTTTCCTCCCTTCATCAACCTGAAAAATGTTTAGAATGTCACATTCTCTCTCAAAACTGGAAGTTTAAAGATTACGAATTTCTCTTCTCTCTCACTTTCACCAACTCTGCCCAACTTCTGACACTGAGCAACCCAATCAATGAGCTCTTTTGCACCAAAGGTTAGAAGAAAAATATTGTTTCTGTGTTGTACTAGTTTAATAACTGCCAAAAATGTTATTAATTAAAGCTAATTACATTAATTTCCTCTCATTCCTCAAGTGTTTCAATCTGGCTTCTGAATTTATTACAAAATGAAACTGCTCTCTCCAAAATGACCAATGGTCTCTTAATTGACAAATTTGATAGTCTTTTTATTTTTAAGTCCTCATACATTTTGACCTCTCTGCTGCATTTTATAATCTTCACCATCCTTTCCTCGTCAATTCTCTTTCTTTTGGTTTTCCTGTTTGACCAATCCTTTTAGGTCTCTTTTTAATTATCGATATCATGCCTTCTAACTGTGGGTCTTTCATAAGATGCTGTCCTGGGAATTCTTTCCCTACATTTTCTCTTGTGGTAAACATTCAACTGCAATAGGAGCTGACTTAATTATCATTTCTTTTAATATTAATCCCAAATCTATATACTCAGACCCAGTCTGTCCTCTCTCTCTCTCTCCCCTTCCCTTCCTCCCTTGCTCTCATGAGTTTTACTCTGACATCACCAATTGCCTAGTAGACATTTCAAACAGGATGTCTTAAAGGCATTTCAAAACCAACATGGCCAAGACAGAATTATCATCTTTCCTCCAAATCCCACTTATCCAACTTCCCTATTATAAGCATCACCATTAATTCACGCTTGTTGTTCCACTCTTACAGGCTCATAAAACTATAATTATGCCCCCCCCCCAACTCTGTTCATCTCACATAACAAATCAAGTGCCAAATGTTACCCTTTTCATCTGTGCAACATATCTCATATTTGAACACTTGTCTCTAGTTACCTAGTCACCATATTAAGCCTTCATCGCTTAGTCTACACTACTTCAATGACCTCCTCATAGGTCTCCTTTTTTCTAGTCTCTTCCCACTCAACTGTCAAATGGTTTTCCTAAAGTACAAGTCTGACCATGTCAACCCTTGGTCAAAATCTTCTGACTCATCACCTCCTGAACAAATATAAATTTTTTGACATGCAAATATCTTCATAACCTTCCTTCATACTCCCTTTCCAGTCTTTACACCTTACTTCCCACCTTATGTTCCATGATCCAGTGACATCAGTCTCTTTGCTGTTGCTTACATAGTACATCTCGAAACTCCAACATTTTTTTTCTTTTTTATTGTTCATTTATTTTTAGTTTTCAAAATTCATTTCCAAAAAAATTTAACTTTCAAACTTTCTCCCCATCTCTCCCCTACACGCACCCAATAAAATCTTGCATTCTGATTATCCCTTCCCTCAATAAGTTCTCCATTCTATCACACCCATTCCTTCCCTTATCCCCTTTTTCTCTGTTTTCTTGTAGGGCATGATAAGTTTCTATACTCAGTTACTTGTATTTCTTATTTCCCAGTTGTATGCAAAAACAGTTCTCAGCATTGGTTCTTAATACTTTGAATTCCAATTTCTCTCCCTTCCTCCCTTCCCAACCATCCCCACCGAGAAGGCAGGCAATTCAATATAGGCTGTATAAGTGTAGTTTTGCAAAAGACTTCCCTAATAGTCATGTTGTTGGAGACGAGCTATATTTCTCCCCATCCTATCCTGCCCCCCAAAGTATTGTATTCTCTCTTTTGACCTTGTCCCTCCCCAAAAGTATTTACTTCTAATTCTCCCTGCTCCCATTTCTCCTCCCTTCTATCATCCCCCTCACCCCATTTATCCTCTTCTCCCCTGCCCTCTGTAGTGCAAGATATACTTTCATATCAAACTGAGTGAGCATGTCATTTCCTCAAGCCAAATGTGAAGAGAGTAGGCTTCCCTTTTTTCCTCCACTGAAGATTTTTCCTGCCTCATTGATGCGTAATAAATTGACCTCATTCCATTTCTCCCTTTCTCCTCCCAATATATTCCTCACTCACACCCCAAATTTATTTAATTTTTTTAACTATCATTCCTTCTTATTTAACTCCCCCTGTGTTTTCTGTCCACACACACACACACACGCACATATGCGTGTATGTTTGCGTCTGTGTGTGTTGTGTGTGTGCCATCCCTCCAAGTACCCACTACCCAAAGTCACAGGAGTTACAAATATTACCTTTTCATGTAGGAATGTAAACAGTTCCACTTTACAAAGTCCTTTATGTTCACTCTTTCCTGTTTACCGTTCCATGCTTCTCATGATTCCTGTGTTTGAAAGTCACATTTTCTACTCAGTTCTGGTCTTTTCATCAAGAACGCTTGAAAGTCCTCTATATCATTCAATGACCATTTTATTTCCCTGAAGTATTGTACACAGTTTTGCTGGGTAGGTGATTCTTGGTTTTAATCCCGGTTTCTTTGACTTCTGAAATATCATATTCCAAGCCCTTGGATGCCTTAATTTAGAAGCTGTCAGGTCCTGTTTTATCCTGATTTGATTTTCACCATATTCAAACTGCTTTCAATATTTTCTCTTTGACCTGGGAACTCAGTAATTTGTCTACAATATTGCTAGGAGTTTCTCTTTTCAGATCCTTTCAGGAGGTGATCTGTGGATTCTTTAAATATTTATTGCCCCCGTCCTGGTTCTAGAATATCAGGGCAGTTTTCCTTGATAATTTCATGAAAGATGATGTCTAGGCTCTTTCTTTGATCATGGTTTTCTTGTAGTCCTATTATTTCTAAATTGTCTCTCCTGGATTTACGTTCCAGGTCAATTGTTTTTACAATGAGATAGTTCACATTATCTTCTATTGTTTTCTTTCCTTTGGTTTTGCTTTGTAATTTCTTGGTTTCTCATAAAGTCATTAGCTTCCATCTGTTCCATTCTCATTTTTAAAGAACTATTTTCTTCAGTGAGCTTTTGAACCTCCTTTTCCATTTGACTAATTCTGTTCTCTAAAGCATTCTTCTCCTCATTGCCTTTTTGGACCTCTTTGCCATTTGGGTTAGTCAATTTTTAAAAGGGTTATTTCCTTCAGTACTTCTTTAGGTCTCCTTTAGTAAGCTGTTGACTTCCTTTTCATGATTTCCTTCCATTGCTCTCACTTATCTTCCCAAATTTTCCTCCAACTCTCTTGCTTGATTTTCAGAATCCTTTTTGAATTCTTCCATGGCCTGAGCCCATGGCATATTTATGTTGATAGTTTTGGATGAAGAAGTCTTGACTTCCTCTGAGATTACGCTTTGTTCTTACTCATCTGGAAGGATGGAACAAAATACCTGTTCACCAAGAAAATAACCTTCTAAAGTCTTATTTTTTCTCCTTTTTGGGCATTTTCCCAGGCAGTTACTTGACTTTTGATTCCTTTGTTGAGAGGAGGGTCTATTCTGGTGACTTGTATTTTCTCACATCCTCCAAGGTGGTATACAAACAAGGAGGAGGTATTTACTTCTTTCCTGAGCTGTTTTCTGGTCTGGGAGCAACCAAAAACTTTTCTGCCCAGCATATGCAATTGAAATCCCTCTCCGTATCCTTCACTAGCTCCACACCACTGCTCCTCCTCACCCCTGGGTGGAGCTCAGGTCTAAGAATCAAATCAGAGGCTCAAATCCCTCATGGGCTTTAGGCAGAGGTCTCCCAGGGCAGCCACTCAGGGCTGAGATTAGATCAACCCTTTAATTCCCCAAGGGCTCTGGGTGAAGGGCTCAGAAAGTGGCAGCTGCCATGCCTGCTGCTGAAGGTCCAGATGGCACTCCCCTCTTCTGGGTGAAGGAGCTTTCCCACTGACCTTTGAAGCTGTCTGTGGTATTAGTGGGTTGAGCAATGTGGGAGCTGCTTCCAGTGGCACCTTAATCCTGTTCTGGGTCCTGACCCTGCTGCTCAGCGCTGGTCTGTACTCGTTGCTCTGCTCTCCAGACATTTTCACTGGCGGGCTCCCATTCCTAGAATTATTCCCTTCTCCTCTGTCTCCTGGACCCCCTAAGGTCTCTGCTAAAATCCCACCCTGTATAAGAAAATTTTCCAGATCTCTTTTAATGTGAGTACTTTCCATCTTTCTCAATGTGAGTACTTTCCATCAATTATCTCCAATTTGTCCTGCACTCTGTGTATTTTGTTCATGTGTCCTCCATTAGATTGTGATCTCCTTGAGAGCAGGGAGTACTTTGTTTTGTTTTGCCTTTGGATGCCTAGTATTTCATATACTAACTACTATATTGAGTACATAATAGGCACTTAACAAAAGGTTGTTGAATGCTCCATCACAGTCTATCCCATTACTCAATCAATTCCAGTGACTCCCTATTGCTTCTAGGATAAAATACAAACTCATCTCTTTGACTTTAAAGTCCTTTACAGCCTGACTATTTGCTTCACTGCAGCTTTCTTCCATCACATGATAGTCTAGCTAAATCCCCACACAGAATTGCATCTCCAACCTTTATTTTAGCTGCTATTCCACTCTCTCTTAACTTTTACTTCAGAAAATTCCTCTTCCTTAAAGATGCAAGGCAAATATTTTCAAAACAAAGCATTTTACAATTCCAACTGCTAGCACCATTCCACCTACCTTCTATTTCTTTTGAAAAATTTTTATATACTCATATGTGTACTTAGTGTCTCCCCTCATATAAACTCCTGGAGTAGAGTTTTGAAGGTAGGAAGCATACTCTGTATCTCCAAAAGCTAGGATTGTGCCTAGTATTGTGGCATAGAGTAGAAGCCTGAAAAATGTTGATGAAGCTATGCTTTGTCTTTGTGATCATCTCTTCCATTTTAGGGGTTCACAGCTATCTCTTTAAATAATGTTTTGTACGTTTTCTACTCACTGCAATCAATGTAACTGGTTTGTGTTGGAATACATGAAATGGAAGACTCCTTGCTTTTCCCTTCAAAAAATTGGGAATGTTTTCTACTCTGCACTCTTGTGATTCCAGTCTTCATAATTTTTCAATGATCCCTGAGAGTGATCAAGCAATCAATTTCCTCTAGTATCTGAGGATGTATGTGAATCAATATTTGGATTGATTGAAGATAAAATAGTGATCTTATTATCTTAGACTTCATATTCCTAGTAGCAATTTTTGTTCTGCTTTTTCTAATCCAAGTCATATTCCTCGCCAGAGAAAACAGAAACAAAATAAACATTACAGAAACACTTCAGACACAGACCTCTTGCCAGTCATTGTCTCATCCATCTGGAAGACCTGTCTTTATACCTACCTCCACTGATCCTCTTTCCTCTCATATAGTTTTCAAAACAAAAATTCTCATTGTCCTGCTCTTAGGTTTCCTTGCCTAACTTGCTTCTGATTAGGGTAAATGAGGATTCTTCAGATCAGCACTTTAACTTTGAACTCATCTGAGACTAAATCAATCTTAGAAATTCAAAGTTGGTAATTTATAAACTACCAATTAATTTAATAAAAATGACTGTATAAAGAAATAGATCTATGTAACTATAACAATCACTATATAACTATATACAAATATATGTGTATATGCATATCTATCTATATCTATATCTATCTATCTATCTATATCTATATCTATATATCTGTATATACATATATATTTAGGGTTAGGGTAGTTATATGCAGGCAGTCATCCCTGGGTGAACATGATTGGTACCTGGAAAAGGCCACTTCAAGCAAATCAACGGACAATATAGACCAGTATGTTTCATTGAAATAGTGGGAAAATTTTCGTTTGGGACCCTATACTATACATTTTATTATATTAGGACACTGGCTCTGGAGTCACATCATTTCACTCCAAATCAGACCTCCGACATTTGCTACTTAGGTGACTTTCAGCATTAATTAACTTTTACCCTCCATTTCCTCATCTTAAAATGAGGACTAAATAACTAAAATTCAGAGGACACTAAGTGATTTTTTAAGGTCTCTTCCAATTCTACACTTACAATACTAAAAACTGAATCTAAATACTATGAAAAGAAATTTATTTTGTTTTATGTTTAACACAATACTGGTGATGACTGCAACCCTGAAGTAATTCTTAGAATGAGCAAAGATCAAATGTTACCAAAAAATAAGGGTTTCATCAATTTGCCCAAGATCCTCTTATATTCATATCATTCTTTTCTGAACTATCTACTGACAATCAGGAAGAAAAGGACCAGACAAAGACAAAATAGGATGGTCTTGGAAATACATCAGTCTTAAGTATGAATGGTGGCATCTAATTGTATAAGTGGTCAATTCGTGAAAATATATTCATGTTACAATTTTGGTTTGCCCCAGTAACTTCCAGAGGAGGCAGTATAACAGATCTCTGTAGCAAGAAAATTTGTGCTCAGAGTCTGCCAGTAAAATGCACTAGATTGTTACCTTCACCTTTCAATTCTCTCCGCAATATTCTATGACCACAAATTGCAAGATAACTGCTGATCTGTGGACTGGTAAAAGTTTTCTCACTGGGAGTCCCCTAATCAGCTACCATGAAACAAATCCAGATTCAAACAAAATGCAACCTCATAACTTTGAGGACCCAAATAATAAATACCCAAATAATGAGTGACATATATTTGTATGTATTCATATATATATATATATATGTATATATATATATGCATATATATATATGTATACCTTATTCTAATACAAGGTTTTTCTGACTAGAACAAAAAAATAAGAAAGTATTTAAATATATGTATGCATACATACACACATATGGAATTCATTGGTTCAGTACTTGGCAACGAATTTATCTACTTCTAATTATTTCTAATACAGATGTTTGTGTGTGTGTATGTGTCTGAAAAATCATCAATTTTATTTCCCCACACTTTGAGTTAAGCACCACTATGTGCTAGACACTGTGCTAATCTCTTAACTAATATTTCCTTTGATCCTCACAACAATTGTAGGAGATTGGTATTATTACTTTCATTTTACTCTGTCTTGATCAGCACACAGCAGAAAAGTGCCGGTTTGAACTTACATAGTCTTGACTCCAGACCACCTGCCACATAGTTGCCCCCAGTTAATAGAAAAGTAGTTTTAACAGAAAAGAATGAAAGATCTCTTTTACTGCGAGATTGACTGCACAGTCACCAGCATGTAGACACACTTAAGAAATCTTTATTAAGTGAATTATTATAGTGAAGAAGAAAATATAAAATAATATTTGCAAAGCAAGATATATACAAGACAGTTGAGAGAGGGGAGGTACTACAGTCTAGTGGCTGTGGAAAGATTCCTGTGGAGGGTGAGATTTTAGCCAGGGAGGTCACTTGTCAGGGTAGAGGAGCAAGAGCTTTTCAGGCATGGGGTTCAGCCAGAGTGAGTGCTCAGAGACGACAGATGGAGGGTCTTCTTTGTCAAAGTGGCACAAAGTCAGTGTCACCCGTTGGAAGAATACTTGCTGGGGAGTAAGGTGGGAGAAACCTGGAAAAGGTGAAGGGATCCAGGTTATGAAGGGCTTTGAATGCCTAATGAGGCATTTTGTATTGGATTCTGGCAGCAATAGGAAACTCCTGGGCTTTATTGAGTATTGACAGGGGTGATATGATCAGACTTAAGCTTTAGAAAATCACTTTCGTGGCTGAACAGAGCATGGATTGAGGCAGATAGGAATGTCCTCCTCTCCCCTTCTCCCCTCCCCCCCCCCCCGCAGAAGGTTATTTTTATAGTCCTGGGTGTGAAAGTCTGTAACAGGGGGTGTCAGTGTCACAGGAGAGAAGTGCAGACATGGGAGAGATGATGTGAGGGTGTAATTGACAGGCCTTGCCAATAGCTTGTTGCCAAGGGGGTGAGACATAGTGAGGAATCCAGGCTGACTCCTAGGTCATGATCCTGAGGGATTTGGAGGGTGGAATTGCTCTCTGCACTCTTGGGGGAGGTATGTGATGGGAAGGGTCTAGGGGGAAAGATAATGAGTTCATCTCTCTGCATTTTTAGTTCCATATGTTTAGTGGACATCCAGTCTGAGATGTCTGAAAGGCCCTTAGAGATAAAAGACTGGAGATTGGCAGAAATATTGGGACAGCAAAGGGCCATTTGGGAATCAGCATAGAGAAAATCGTTAAATCTATGGGAGCTGATGAGATCACCAAATGACGTGGTGTGGAGGGAGAAGAGAAGGGCCCAGGACAGAACCCTGAGGGAGACCTATGTTTAGAATAGTATCCAACAAAGGAAGGGGAGTAGGAGAAGTCAGAGAGGTGGGAGGAGAACCTCAAAAATCTAGAGAAGAGGGTATCAAGGAAGAGAGAATGATTACTGGTGGCAGAAGCTGCAAAGACCTCAAGGAGACTGAGGTTTGTAAAAAGGCCATTGGGAGTCTGGCAGAGTTGGGAGAGAGAGAAGCACAGGGCCTGAGTAAGCAGCAGCAGATGCAGCAGCAACAGCTACTTCTGGGCCTGTCAGCTCACAGACTGAATATTTGAAAGTTCCCTACTTGAACTTCCAGAATCCAGGAGGGTAGAGTACATTGTAAATACTGTCACCATGCTTTGTTGATCTTGAAAAATCCACAGAATATTTTCCCAGGATATACCCAGGAGAAGTGGAACCAGCAGAAGTGATACAACGGTCTTTTAGAGATTGACAGGAAGGACCCTTCTTGCTGTGTCTGAAGGGGACCAGTGTAGGACATGAGACAATCCCGGAAACTTCACTTCATCATATCTTATAGCACAATAGAATTCCATTATGTTCATATACTGCAACTTGTTCAGCCATTCCTCATTTGATGGGTGTCCCCTCGATTTCCGGTTCTGGGCCACCACAAAGAGAGACGCTATAAATAATGTTTTATATGTGGGACCTTTTCCTATTTGTATGGTCTCTTTAGGATAGAGTCCTAGAAAAGATATTGCTGGGTCATAGAATAAGATCATTTTTGAAGCCCTTTGGTGATAGTACCAAATTGCCCTCCAGAATGCTTGGATCAGCTCACAGCTCCACCCACAATGAATTAGTGTTCCAACTCTCCATATCTTCTTCAAAATTTATCAACTTCCTGTTGTGTCATGGTACCAATCTGGATACCTCAGAGTTGTTTCCATTTGAATATCTCTAAGCAATAGGGATTTAGAACACTTTTTGTTATGAATACAGACAGCTTTCATTTCTTCCTCTGAAAACTGTCTGTTTGACCATTTGTCAATTGGAGAATGACTTGTACTCTTGGATATTTGATTCCGTTCTCTATATATTTTAGAAATCAGGCCTTTATCACAGACAGTAGTTACAAAAATTCTTTCCCATTTTTCTGCTTCCCTCTTACTTTTGGTTTGTATGTGTAAAAGCTTTTCAATTTAATGTAATCAAAATTTTCCATTTTGCCTTTTAAAACTCAGGACCAATAGATGGAAATAGAACTTCCATTGAAATTATACAATATTTGGGTGCTTACCTGCCAAAATAAACCTAAGGGCTATGGGAACACAATCAGAGAACCCATTTCCCACAAGTATAATGAGATCTACATCAATGGAAAAACATCAGATGCTCGAGGATAGCCTGAGCTAATGCAATCAAAATGATAATTCAGCCTAAATTAATTTGCTTGCTCAGTGCCATCAACAACCAGTATTGTTTTGAAGAGATAGAAAAAAATATCAAAATTCATCTGGAAATTTAAAAGGTCCAGAACATCAAGCTATGAAACGAAAAGAAATATTCCCAAGCTGGTGTACCATACCAGACCTTACATTGTATTATAAAGCAACAATCATCAAAATGACTTGGTCCTGTTCTATGAAATAAAACAGTAAATCAGTGGAGTAGGTTAGCTTCACAAGACACAGTAGTCAATGGGTACAGTCATCAACTGTTTGATAAACCCAAAGACGACATCTTCTGTGATAAGAACTCACTGTTTCACAAAAGCTGCTAGAAAAACTGGAAAATAACAAGGAAAATTTGGACATAGGACAATGTGTGACACCATATACCAAAAAAAAAAAAGTCCAAGTGGTTATCTGATTTATGTATAAAGACTGATTGAGAGTATAAACAAATGAGGGGAACAAGAAGTAGTTTATCTGTCAGATTTATGGAGAATGCAGGACTTTATGACCAGACAAGAGATAGAGAACATTACAAAATGAAAGATGCATGATTTCGTTTCCATTAACTTGCAAAGTTTATGTGCAAACCTAAGTCATCAATGATGAGGAGGAAGTAGAAACCTGGAAATAATTTTGACAAGTAGTGTCTGTAATAAAGGACTCATTTCTAAGATAAATACAGAGCTGAGTCAAATTAAGGAGAATCCAACTCATTCCCCAGTTGATAACTGGTCAAAGATATGAATAGGCAATTTTCAGAGGAAGAAATTAAAGCTATCTATATTCCTAAGAAAAATGCTCTAAATCTCTTTTGTATAAAATGAGGCAAATAAAAACAACTGTGAGGTATTCCATCATGCCTATGAGATTGGCTAACATGAAAAGAGGAAAATGATCAGTATTGGAATAGATGTGAGGAATTTGGAAGACTGATTCGTTGTTGGTGGAAGTATGAGCTGATCTTACCATGCTGGAAAGCAATTTGGAACTTTGACCAAAGATCTACAAAAATGTGCATAACCATTGACCCAGCAATAATACTCCTAGGGCTGTATGCCAAAGAAATTATAAAATGGGAAAAGAACCACACATATAAAAACATTTTTCACACCTCTTTTTCTGATGTCCAAGAACTGGAAATTCATGGGATGGCCATCAGTTGGGTTGTTGCTGAACAACTTGTGGCATATAAATATAATCAAATGCTATTTAGATATAAGAAATGACAAACAGGCAGAATTTTAAAAATCCTTCAAAGATTTCAATGAACTGATGCTGATTGAAGTGAATAGAAACAGGAGATCATTGTTCACAGAAACAGCCTCAGTGTATGATGACTGATTTTCATAGGCTTAGCCCTTATCAGCAACGCAAGGAGGTTAAATATTTCAAAGGACTTATGATGGTAAATGCTATCCACATTCAGAGAAAACAACTAAAGAGTCATAATGGAGAGCAAAGAAGACCATTTTCTTTTTTATTTTGTTTTGTTTTGTTTTCTTTCTCATGATTTCTGCCATTCGTTATAATTCTGACATGCAATCTGACTGATATGAACATGTTTTGCATAGGAATGTATGTGTAAAGCCTATATCAGATTGCATGCAGCCTTGGGAAGGGAGGGGGAGAAAATTTAAAACGTATAGAAGTGAACTTTGAAAATTAAAAATAAAAAAGAGAACACCATGAATGGCTTAAAAATACAGTACTGTTTACTCCATGAGAGCAATTATGCTTCTGTCACATACAGAGTACACATGAACATGTCTGGAATGATCAGGACCCCTGCATTACATCATTTGCAGGCCAGTTATTATGCAGAATAGTCATCTGAAGTCCCCATTCAGGGATTACTCCCTCTCATCCCTAAAGATTACAAACACAGAAATCTCCAACTCTTTACTGCAACTGTGTTTCTACGGTTTTTTAAAAAATAAAACTCAACCAAATCCAAATTTCGCAAACTGCTAGCCTTCTGACGTAGCCATCTGATGATATTTAGTTTTGGTGGAGTAGTGGGAGGAGCTGAAGTGTGGCCTATCCAGGGATGCTTAGTTGTAAATGAATGAATGTATTCTATGTTTCCAGAGCACCATGCAAAGACAGAGCAAGCAGAAGTCTAAACTGATGTGGTGTCTTAATTTTTTCCATTCCTGTGCATCAGAAACAATGATTCCTGAGCAGGAAAGTGACAGAAATGGAAGTTTTCCCTTTTTTTTTTTTTTTGGTAAAACTGCCTACCATGCTCATAAAGTCCAGTCTCCTGGGATTGTACTTTTCTCCATGGTTTCACTGGTTTCATTTGGCTGGGGCGACTCTCACCTGCTGTCAGTTTCAGGTATAAACCTCAGGTTTTCACAACTGATGGAGAGAAGAGAGATCCTTGTTGTTATCCTGTCTTTGACCACTCTGCCAAGGTAAGATGGATCCAGGAATACAAGCCAAGAGCTAGCCAAACTATAGTGCCCTCCACTAACTATTGCCAATCTTTGTCCATATCCCCCTTTCCTTTCCCTCCCTCCCTCTTATGCACTCCCTCATCCTCCCACTTACCATCTTTTTTCTCTGCTTGTGTGGGACAAAAGGTCCTTCATGGACCTTCTGGTGACAGGTACCCCAACTGCTACTTAGGAACTTTGGTGCGTCAGCTAGAGAGAGGAAGGTTTGTCCCACTGAAAGAGAAGCAATGTTCCTTTGCAAATAGTTGAGAAAGAAAGGTGATGGAAACAAAATAAAACCCTGTCATGTAGGCACTTTTGTGTTGGAAAGGTATACTAAAAAAAACCAATCATTTTTCTAAAAACCTTACCAGTACATGTCAACTTCCCTAAATCTCTTTATACCAGATATTCTAGCAGCAACCTTAAACATGACAATGAGCCAAAAGAAAAAGAAAGACAATCCAAGAATTCTGAAATTGCAAAATGGGATTTTGCAACAATTAAATCGTTATAATTTTACTGTTTTTACACAACCAACTATATACAATGTATGTATTTGAACAATAAAGTAAAATGTCCCAAAGAAATGTTCTCTTCTCTGGAGGAAAATAAAGCTTATTCAGATATAGGGTCGTTGCTTCACTGCTGGCTGGGTGTTGACAGGGTGGTTCAGGCAAAGATGAAATTTACGAGTTTCCTAGAAGCAGCAGATGGGAAGGTAATGGAGAGGTCCATTAAGTGACAGTCCATCGATGAGTCCATGAAGGCATCGATTCATGTATTTTGATCGTTTGATCTTCCATGTGGTGTTGAAGACTATCCATTTGTTGCCTTTTAAGAAAAGGAAACAGGTCGAAGGAATAAATACTGTGTAAAATGAACCCCGGGAACAACAGAAAGAGCTATAATAATTTTCTATCGCAATTATTTGAAATATTAGTTTCCAAAGCAAACAGAAAGTCCTCGTTAACAACTGGATGTGGCTGAATATAAACTTGGGTTCTCAACCTTATACTATATATTAACATCAATTGCAGCAAGATCGTACAGTTAAGCCCTTAAGGAAACCCAAAGTTCGATGAAAATGAAATCATACTTCAAGAATTTTTATCTGTTGAGAAGAGGAACATATGATAGAATTAGATAAAAAAAGAGCAAAACACCCTTATCTCTTCACCAATAACCAAGAGAATCAAAATCAGCAGAGACTAAATAGCTCCATTAAACGTAATCTGTCAAATTAGGATGTCTTGCAATCGTAGAAATATTCAAAGGAATCACTCATCCCCTAATGGATCAAAGGTGATCTATCCACAGACAATCAAGAACACATACATCAAAAATCATCTCTTGAAACCCCCCCAGAAATTATGAGTTCTGAGGACGTAGGCATCCACACATGCCAACCCAAACTTCGACAAAGAACCCCCAAAAGCAAATATCCTTAGGGCCTGTTAGATATCTTCTCCAAAAAGACTTGCTGGGATAGAGAACTGATCACCTCTTGAGAAAACCTATTCCCCTTTGTGTCACCTGGAATTCTGGTGATTTGCTAATTCCACTGTTTGGCATTCTGACACATGGGACTCAGCTTTCTTCCATGTGACTGCCTTTCAAATACTTGAAAACTGCCACAATTCCTGCAGATATCCTCTTTCCCTAGCTAATCATGCCCTCGTCCTCCCTAGATAAGCTGGCAGGGCCTGAAGACCACCAATCATTATGACTACACTTTCTACTTTACCAATGAGCTTCACACTGCCTTTTGGATGTGTACTTACTGAGGCAAGGTACAGAGAGATGATTGCCTTCCTAGGTCTGGGTATGTTCATTTCTTATTTCAGGAAAGATCGCTCTAGCTCTCTTGTCTGCCATATTACACTACTGACTCAACTGGAGTTTGGAGTGCACTAAAAGGCCAGATTCTTTCAGGAAAATCTCTGCCTAATTATGCCTGCCCCTACTTTGTTAGTGAAGTAGATTTTTTGATCCTTAATTATTTTATTCTAGCAAATAATTTTATACTCCAAAGAGACCAAAGAAGAAGGGAAGAATAGATACGTGCAAAATATTTGTGGTAGCATTTGTTGCTACAGCAAAGAACTGAAGACTGAGGGTGTGTTCATCCATTAGAGAATGACTGAAAACATGGTATATGAAAGGAAGAGAGTGTTGCTGCACAGTACGGAGTTATAAAAGGAAGTGAAATCTAGGAAGGCATATGAGCTGACAGATTAAAGCACAATTACATACACTGACAGCAATGTGGTAAAGAGAAATTCCTCCAAAAGACTTGAGACTCTGGTCAATGCAATGATGAATCAATGAGTCCAGAAGACTAGTAATGAAGCAGGCCTCCATCCTCTTGGTACAGACTATAATTGCAGAATCATACTGTCTTTAGTGATAACAGATGTGTGATTCCCCCCTCTCTTCTATTACCTTAGTCTGTTAGAATGGGGGCGGATTACGTTTTCTTCAGGGTGGATTAGAAGGAAGGATATGAATATTTGGGGGGCAAGTGTAACAAGAAGATACTGATTCCAAAAATTAAAAAAAATGAGCTACAAAACATTTAATTTAAATTTAAATTTAAGAACATCCAGCAAAGAAGAGAATCAAGTTCAGAAAAGGGACATAGACATATGTAAGCCACACAAAATAAATACATACTTTGAAATTACCCAAACTACATATAATAGAGATTCATGTTTCATACACAATTCTCTTTTTCCTCTTTATTCTATCGTTGATAGAAATAGTCATATTGGTTGATGTTTGTCAAATTCTTAGTTAAAGAGACCAAAAATAATTTCATCTTACTAGATTTGACCTAATAACTTTACCATGTGAGATCTTTTGGCATCTGACTGTTAGAAGTGTTAACTGTCTTGGAAAAACATGCCATCTATGCCTAAGTCACTGAGGTATGACTACGACTTCAGTCTTGTCTTTCATCTCCTTGTAAATCCATCTGAACGTATTACTTTCTAGCCACTTTCTTCACTCATTTTGGAAAGGACCGCATGGGAAACTTGGTCAAATGATTGGCTACAATCTAGAGAAAGGATAGCTCCAGCATTCCCCTTCCTGAGCAGTCTAATGACCCTGAGAAGAAGGGAGATGAAATGCACTGTGTGTGACTTTGGGAAAGCTAACACCAGGCGCTGACACTTCCTGCTTTTCTAGCAGTTTTCTAGCCACTCCCTAAATAACATGCTCTATAATTTCTCAGCAACAGAGGTCACCCTCCTTATTCTCCATGTGCAGACTTCGCTCTCTTCCCTTTTGAGAAGATCAGGACACTCGCCCTCCTTTGGTCCTCTCCTGTGCTCCATGATTTTCCCCAAATCCTAGTTTGTGGCCTCACCAGTGACATCTGCCTTATTTTTCCCATCTTGAGAGCTCAACTGTGCCTCGTGCCCTGAAGTCGCCAAGGACAATCAGGTACCTCTCTTAACTGACGCATCTTCCTTTTGAGCAGCTATTTCAGTATAAAATGGATTCTCCTTAGTAAAGAAAACAAAAGTGCAGTAGGAGGGACTGCCTCTCTGCTCTCAGGTAGATTATACAGCTGGAGCCCTAGTCCCGATCCTTGTTTCTTCATCCTCTATTTCCACATTGAGATAAAATCTTTTAAGAAGTTTAAATTTAAGTTAAAATTTAAATTTAAGAATTTAAGTTAAAATTTAAAAGTGAGAGCCTTTTCTTCTGTTCATCCTCCCTCACAATCAAAGATATTCCAATGAAAAGAATGTAAAGGTATCCTCTAAACTGGTCAAAACAAGGAATATTGACCAGATGATGTGGGGTTGTGACGTTCTGTAGTGTCCTACTCTTCTTGACCCCATCAGGCATTTCACATGGCTTAAAATGGTCCTGCACTACAGAGGAAGAAAGCAGTCTCAGAGAGAAGGCAAGCAGGTGAGGGAGAGGGTGAACTAGCTGTCTCTATGTCTAGCTACTGATTAACATAGCCTCTCCCCTGGCATCAGAGGCCAGCTGGTCTTCTCTAGAGTCTTAAGTCTGCTTAGTGTTGCCTTCTTTCATGCCGTTCCCCTTGCCTTGGAAGCCCTTGTCTGCAGTCTCTGCAGAGTAGAATCCAAAACGCCTCTGAGAATGGTCCAATTCAGTCTCCCTTCCTTTGAATCAATCTAAAACTTAAATGTGCCTGTCTTTCTGTATTATGTGTGTCTATATACTAGAGTTGTTTGTAAGACTCTGCTAAGTTCTATCTCCTATACTCAATCCTAGGTGCACACACAGTATGTATCAATAAAGGATAGATGAGTGGAAAAAACAAAATCACTTAGAGATATCCCACTCTGGCCAGGGCTGCCCACAAGGGGAGGTCTCCTGGTAGAGTTTGGAGCAGGTCTGTGCAACCTGTGGCCCTCGGGCTCTGGAGCTGGATGCAATGAGTCCAAGGACTTCCTCTCCACATTTTCCTCTAAATTTGTCAGTGGCCAAACCTGAAATACTCTGGTAGGTAGCACAGGGCCCATGAACCACAGGTGGGGAAGGCCTGGGTTAGAGGCTCACGCTATGTTGGGGATCTGTTCAAGGGGAATTTTCTTCAGGTGTGAGTTGGCAGACGGAGTCCATAGGTGATCCTGTTCAAATCTGAACCTTTTGTTATCTTGTGAGAGGAAGCAACATGGCACAGTCACAGGGCAGGAAGAGATTTTTAGGTTGGCAGATCCACTTGTTGTGCATTTGGCATAAGTAACATGAAAGGATGTTCCAAACATACCATAATAAATGATAAACAAAAGGTCCTACCTGAGTTGGTGGAGAGAGATGTGCAGGCTGTGGAGCTTCTCCTTGCTCACAGTGGGCTGGGTATTGAGCAGCTCCTCTAGAAGGGAAGCAGGGACAGGGCAGGATGGAAGTTGAATGGGAGTCACAGGGAAGGATTTGATCTCTCCCTTCAGTTCCTTCCTCTGAAAAACAAAGGTGTTATTTGTGTTATTAGTGCCTACCGTTTAGAGACACAGAGAAAAACTGCAGGGGTGAAGGAGGGAGAGAGATAAAATAATGGTACATGTGTGCAAACCCAAGCTTTCTAAATGTGCACAATGTTACCCAGTTATTGACAGGAGGGCCCCCAAACTCAGCAAGTACAATGTTGGTGTTTTGATGGCCCCCAAGTTGTAGCTAATATTTGGATTGCATTTTCATGTTTGTAAAGCACTTGACATGTGGGAACTGATGGAGATTATATGAATTTGCCAAACTCATGATCATCAATATCATCTCCCTTAGATATGAACCAGTAGATGAGGATTTTCCATGAAGCACTTCTGGCATCATAAGCAACTGTTACTTGTACAATGGGTCATCAGGCTTCACCTTTATTTTACTGGGACATTTATTTCAGATGGATGAATTACAGCAATCATCCTCAAACGTATGGAAGTCCTCTAAAGACATAGCAGGAAGACCCTATACAGAGTGAGCCTTGGGCGTGCCATGGCCCAAAGCAAAGGATGCCTGGGACCTCTGGCCTCTGAACAGAAACATTCAGGAGCAGTTTTCTGGATTGGGTTTCATTCCAGATCTCCTGAGCAGGATAAATTCCAGAACCTGCCACTTGTTGGGGGCCTAAAGATCTTTCCATCACAACACCTCTTCCTCTTGGGACATTAACTAACTACAAACTGGCAGCTACAGAGGGAACATGATTCTGCTGGCTAAGGCTCTGCAGCATGACCACGTGACCTGTCCTGGGGAGGGTATTCTGCCCCATGAGGGAGCTCAGGTCAGGGGGCATTACCTTGCTCATCTTGCCTTGCTGCAGCTCAGCCTGAGCTTCTGCCAACTCCAGCTTCAACTGGGACACTTCCCGGTGGTGTTTTTCCTCCTGTGTCCTAAGGATGGACAGAAGAATATCAAGTAAAAATGGCATTTCTATGCTGATCTGCAACTGGTTTTGGCTATAAAGCAATCTATGTCCAGTCTAGAAGTGATGGCACCTGGTATTGTATTTTGCATCTTTCTTAATGTCATGTATACAAGACGTACAGTGATGTTCCAGAGCACTAGGGATTTATGAGCACACAGACTCCAAAAAAACACTTAAGCACAGATGTTTGATAACTACATGTTTCTGATAAATCTGCCTGATGATCCTCACCTTGTGCTGTCTGCACTAGTCACAGACACCATATGTGTTTCAAGGGTGATTTACTGTACCCTTTCTAGTTACCCTCAAGTGTGCCACCAAGGCATTTTTATGCTGGCATAAACACTGCCTATCCCTTACATCAGCTAAAAGCTTCTTTTCGAAGTTGACCTAGAAAGGGAGCCAAACTGAACCTGAGCCCCTCCTGTTCCTACCCATGCTCCCGGTGCTGATTAGAGATCAAGTCCAAGGGAAAACATGGTCTAACCAGGAAAGACTGCATTGGTAATGACCCAGACTGCATTGGCAATGACCCAGACATGAAAAGACATTGTGCCTGTGTCTCTGGCTTCTGGACCTCAGGAGATACTGGAATGTAATAATAATAATACCACGAATGGCTACATTTCTTCAACACCTACTATGGGCCAGGAACTGTGCAGAAGACTTTACAATGATCATCTCATATGATCGTCACAACAACCTTGTTGGAACAGATGCTATCAACATCCCCATCTTAAGAGTCGAGACAGCTGAGACAGACAGAGGGTGAAGGTTTAGAGCACTAAGTGCCTGAAGCCAGATTTGAATTCTGGAGTCGGAGCCCAGACAAGTCCCAGTGGGGCAATACTTACAGCAGCCTATGTGTGTCTGCCTGGAGATTCTTAGCCAGCTGCTCCTTGGCCTGCAGTTCTTTCTTCAGTTCAATGAGTTCCAAGGTGGCAGCTTTGTAATGCAGCTTGTTGTGAACGGCTTTGATATTACTTGCTGCCACCTGTGGCAAGGGGAAGCAAGAGTCAGGCCAAGAAGCCTATTAAGTTGCATTTTCTGTGAAATGAACAGGCAAATAAGCAGACCTTTTTACTTCTGGTGTAGACAAAAAGGCCTTTCAATAGTACTCCTTGAAAGATGCTGAGAAAGCCTTTGACACTACCATCTCTGTGATATGTCTTTCCACATCTGGCAACGACCAAAACCACATAGCCCCTGGTGAGAGCTGTTCTGAGATTCAGAGGCAGCAGGAGTAGCCACATCCACCCACATCCACCTGAGCAACCACATACCTGCTCCTTGAGGCTGTGAACATTGGCCTTCTCAGTCTTTAACGCCCTCATGAATGCCTGAATCCGCTGGTTGATTTGCTGGTCTTCCTCTACTTTTTTCTGGAGAACCACCTTGACCTAGACAACAGGAAGGCAGAGGGGTGGCACATTGTCCTGTCAAGTGTCTGGGAAACCACAGTTAGTGTAAAAAGTAGAACTAGTGTTGGGTGACAGCATTGCCACAAGAGCAGACCTTAGAGTGGGGGCTGTATGCTCTTCTAGGCACTAGCTCCAAGCAGGACCATGCACATTCCAACGTGCCACTTAAAAGCAAGCCACAGAGTTTTGAGTTTCTGTGAAGAGACTAAAATACTTTTCCAGAGAAACTAGGTAAAAATGGACTACAGAGATTGCAGAATGTGGAGTATTTAGTGGTGTTTCTTAGCCTTCTCAAGCAAGCATGGTCTCTAGTGGGCTCCCTGGCCAAGTCCCTGATAAAGGCAGCCTGAGTGATAGGGGGCAGAGTCAAAATGACAGAGTAGAAAGAAGAAGCTGTGGAAGCGCCCCACATAGCCCATAAAATACTTGCAAGTATGACTAAACAAATTCTGGAGCAGCAGAAACCATAAAAGGACAGAGAATTGCAGCCCAAGACAGCCGGGAAAGCCACCAGGAAAGTGTTATCACAGAAGATGCAGAGTAGCACACAGCCCAGGGTGGACGGCATGATGGGGCAGGGACGAGATATGGAAGAGGTTTCAGGGAGCCACCAGCTGCAGCATTTTCCAAATTGCTCAATCCACAAATGACAAAGACAGTTTCAAAGGTCATGAAAAAGCTCCTTTGCCAAGGAGAAAGGAATGTGGAATGCTTTACAAAGCAGAATTAGCCTAATGGAAAAGGAGGTTCAGAAGCTCACTGAAGAAAATAGTTGCATAATCATTAGAATGGAGCAGATGGAAGTGAATGAGTGTATGGGAAACCAAGAAATTACAAAACAAATCCAAAAGAATGAAAAAATAGTAGATAATTTGAAATATCTCACTGGAAAAACAACTGACCTGGAAAACAGATCCAGAAGAGACAATTTAAAACGTATGGACTACCGGAAATGCATGAACAAAAGAAGAGCCTAGACAGCATTTTTCATGAAATTATCGAGGAAAACTGCCTTGATATTCTAGAACCAGAGGGTAAAATAAAAAATTGAGAGAAACCACCAATCACTTCCTGAAAGAGATCCGAAAAGAGAAACTGCTAGGAATACTTCAGCCAAATTTCAGAGTTCCTAGGTCGAGGAGAAAGTGTTGCAAGCACCTAGAAAGAAACAATTCGAGTATGGTGGAAATACAGTCAGCATAACAGAAGATCTAACACCTTCTACATTAAGGGATCAAAGGGCTTGGAATATAATATTCCAGAATTCAAGAGAATTAGGATTAAAACCAAGAATCACCTAAAGGGCAAAACTGAGGATAATATTTCAGTGGAAAAAAATGGGTATTCAATGAAATAGAGGATTTTCAAGCCTTTTAGATGAAAAGACCAGAAATGAATAGAAAATCTGAATTTTAAACACAGGAATCAAGACAAACATGCAAAGGTAAACAGAAAACAGAAATCACAAGGCACATTCTAAAGTTCAAATCATTACATTCTTACATGGAAAGATAATATTTGTAACTCTTGAGCCTTTTCTCAGTATTTGTGTAGTTGTACAGATTGTGCCACACATACTCACACTTGTCTGGAGAGAGAGAGAGAGAGAGTGAGAGAGAGAGAGAAAGAGAGAGAGAGAGAGAGAGAGAGAGAGAGAGAGAGAGAGAGAGAGAGAGACAGGGTGAATTGAATAAGAAGGGATGATATCTATAGAAATAAAATTAAGAGGTGAGATAGGAATATATTGGGAGGAGAAAGGGAGAAATGATATGGGGGAAATTATCTCACATAAAAGAGGTAAAAATATATTTTTTCAATTGAGAAGAAAAGGGAGGAAGTTGAGAGGGAAAAAGTGAAGCTTACTCTCTTTATATTAAGCTTCAGGAGGGAATAACATGCTCCCTCAATTTGGTATGAAAATCTATCTTACACTACAGGAAAGTAGAGGAGAAGGTGATAAGTGGGGTGTGGGGCGATGATAGAATGGGGGACAAATGAGCGCGGGGATATGTGGGGGGATGATAAAAGGAAGGGCAGATGGAAGGAGGGAGTAACTAGAAGTAAACTCTTTTGGGGAGAGACAAGGTCAAAAGAGAGAATAGAATAAATAGGGGGCAGGGTGGATGGAGGGAAATATAGTTAGTCTTACACAGCATGACTATTATGGAAGTCTTTTGCAAAACTATACACATATAGCCTATATTGAATTGCTTTCCTTCTCAGTGTGGATGGGTGGGGAGGGAGGAAGGGAGAGAAGATGGAACTCAAAGCTTTAGGAAGGAATGTTGAGAACTGTTTGGCATATAACTGGGAAATAAGAAATATAGTTAATGTTATATAGAAATCTATCTTGCCCTACCAGAAAAGAGAGAAGATGGGGATAAGTGAAGGGAGGGGTGCGATAGAAGGGAGGGCATATTGAGGGAAAGGGCAATCAGAATACCAAGTATTATGGGATGGGGGAGGGGAGAGATGAGGAGAAAATTTGGAACTCAAAACATTGTGGAAATGAATGTTGACAACTAAAATTAATAAAAAAAACTTAAAAAAAATATATGTGTAGTGCAATTTTTCCCAGAAGAAATTTCCAAACTACGGAGCTAAGAAAAGACCTTTAGCAATGGCCAAGACAATAGCACCTTTCTAAGTAAAATAAAAAGAAGAACAAGAAGAAGAAACAAAGAAGGAAACAAATTCATGAGTCACTCATCTTGTTGATTTAGTCCCGGAGGTTAAAGTTGTGCCTTAATAAAACCTTGTTGAGTAAAATTACCATATATACTATAACCTTATGAAACAAGGAAAAACGTTCTCGTTTTCACTGTGGAAATTCTATCTCCACAAGGATAGATAGGAAGAAATAGTAATTCTACTCATGCCTCACAGTCAAATTGTTTCCCTCCAAACTATTCTTAAAGAAAAATGTGTTTTGATTTGAAGATCCAGGTGAACCAACCCACTAGCATAAAGCTCCAAATACCTTCAGGTTCAACTCTACTAAATCGGCTTCTCTCTTCATTGAAGTCATTTCCAAGACATTGTTTTTCTCCTGAAGGCTTCATTGGCCTGTTCCAAAATGTTAACCTTTTCCTGCTCCTGATGTAATTGCAGAGTCAAATTCTTATTGATATCCTTCAGGCGCTGTATTTGCCTTTTGAAGCCTCTTGGCTCTTGGAGCTGGGGAGAAATTACGGTACAGGCTCCCTGTGATCTGAGCTAGTTGGACACTTTAGTGAGTAAAATATTTTGATGAATACTTATCAGGCAGAGTAATGTTCCAGGAAATAGACCACACCAATAAAATATGTGACAGATGTACAGAAGTTGTATCCATAGAGTTGTACTCAACACGACATCCCAAGAAACCAGCTTCAACCATCACAAAACCCAATCACTAGCCTGTACATTATTGCAGTCCCCACAGTCACCAGCCCATCTTTCCTGCCATTTCTCACACTCCGTTTCTGTAGCATCCCTTAACATCTCCCCCAAGAAGCAGCAGAGACAACCACCTCATCTTCCAGGTCCATCACTTTCTCCTGGTACTCTTCCAGCCTGCCCTGCAGCTCCTCATGTTGGGTCTGCAGCTCGCTGAAGGACTGCTCCCGGATGTGCAGAGTGTCCTGGACCAGGGTGATCTGTCTCATGAGATCCAGGTTCTTCTGCTGCAAGGCATCCAATAGCGAGTCTCGCTGAGGCATAGTCACCTTTCCCTGTGAGAAATCAACTCCATAAGTCACCTCCATCCAACACAACAATTCCAGTGTTCACTTGTCCTTTCTTGGGCTGCTGTTTGATTGCTAATCATTTAATATCATGTAAACCTCGAGAAAGGGCAGAGCCTGAACTAATTGACTAGAGGTAGCCCCTTGGTCTCACAGATATCTCTTCTCTACTCTCTACTTCTCTACTCCCAGAATTCCCTTTACTGTGTCAACAAGGCAAGATGAAGTAGACCAGAGCATTCTGCTATTAATGACTACCAAGGACAAAGCTCCTCAAGAGAAGGCACTATCGTAAATATATATTTCATGGACATATGCTATGTTATGTCATTTTCATGGTAAAGAAAACAGATATCCTGGGTCATATTTCAATTAATTGTTTGTCTCCTCTCTTGTCTTACTGTATTTACCACTCATTCAGTTAAGAAAATTCTTTTGCATATTATGGTTAAACATTTATGGAAATCATAAATCTGAGTCCTGCATCAGGATTGTTCTAGCATGTGTTAAAGCCTTCTCATTCTTTTGAGCACACAATCCGAATTTACATTCCTGCTCCTTAGATATGCATGTTCTCTATCTTTGGCCAGCCTGAAGGGAAGAAACAATGTGAATTAAATGCCACCTAGCCTGTTTGCCTCTTTTAACCCAACTTTCAGGCAAACAATGTTTAAAACACAAACCAAAAACAGACAAATATTTGAGTGCTGACTATCATGTCTTAGGAGTACACATCTCATGCCTAATTTTCTGGTTTTCTCACACTAAATCTGGTCTTGTCAGTGTAGAGAATTGCATGTATATGAGCTAGGTCGAGCTCACTGGAAATGTGTATTACAGAATTTTCTGCGGAATACAGCAGTGAAGTGACTTCCTCAAGTTCACACAACCAGGAAGTGTCTGAGGTAAGATTGGAACTTAGGTGTTCCTGGGGCAGCTTGGTTGAACAAAATATAGAACCCTGGACTTCGAGTGATGAAGAAATGATTTCATATCTATCCACACACAGGTCTGCCAGAGTCTGACTCCAACATGAAAAGGGTTTTATTCTCTTTCTCCTGACACCATGAGGACACAGGTGGACCCATTGGATTGTGCCCATGCGAGCTTCACTACATGGCCATAGCAGTTGCCAGTCACACTTCTTTGTGGCTGATCTGTGGGAAAGCTGCTTCCCACTTTCCTACCCTATTGCTCTCTATGTTTTCAGGCTGTGGACTCTACTGTGCTCTCTGTATTGTAGCCATACATCAACACTGGAAGAATACTGGTATTCACAAAGGGTTCTTTGGATGGAGGAGAAAAGGTCCCCAAAACCAACCAATGATTTCTAAAGGAATAAGAATTAAAGGGTTAGAAAAAGGAATACACTGGGAGAAAGGGAAAGGGAAAGGTACAATGAGGTAAATTATCTCACAACAAAGAATAAAGAATGAACTATAACAGTTGAGGGGAAGATGGAGGAGGTGGGAAACCTTAATCTTGAACCTTCACCGTGAACCTTATTCTCCTCTGTACTGACTCAAGCAAGGAATGGCACCAGAAGGAATAACTCAGTTATGTATAGAAATCCATCTCACACTGTTGGAAAATTGAACGGGGAAGGGCTAGGAGAAGGGGGTGCTTCTCATTGAAGAGAGAGAGGTGGAGGCAGGAATCAGAAGCAGTTCATGTTCAAGGAGGGATAAATGTTACACACACTCCTCCAAGCTTGGTTATAAAAAGATGAAGGGGCCTTTTAGTCGTTACAGAAAACACTGGACTAGGTGGTGACGGGGGGATGGACACAGTCTATCTAAAAAGCCTGATTTTGGGGGAAGAGAAATTTCATAATTTGTTAGGTTTGGAAAGTTCTCGGGGAAATCCTTATTTGGTGGAGAGATTTTGAAAATCATACAAGATTTGGTACTTTGACATTTGGCATTGGAGTACCATGAATGAGGAAATTGAGTCTTAAGAAAATTTTGTTTTGGTGGAAGAACAAGAAAAGCATCCTTTAGAAAGATTCATTTTTCTGTATTTGGGTCACCAAACAGGAGAAATAGCATACACTTCCATAAGAAAAATAAGGGTATGAAGGCTGCATGGTAATTTTAAATTGTGTCAAGATCAAGTTTGTAGCAGAATTGACAAAAGATAGAAGATTTCTACATAAAGACGGCAAGAAGTTCCTTTTTTGAAGATGACTTAGATGAGCATGCAGATCAGAAATCTGCCTCAGACTGTGTCTCCCCCAACCCCTAGACTGCTGTGTGAGATGAGACTTCTAAATGTGCAATTATATTTTATCTTTTTCTTTTGGGTCTCTATATCTGTCCTTACCAAAGGGACTGCCCCTTTGACTTATTAATGCGTTGATCATCATCTTCTCTTTCCCTCTTTCTATATTTGTTGAGAACAATCTATTCTTGCTTAAAAGGGAGATGGATGGAAGGAAGGTTGTGTATGGAAAAGAGAGTGAGATAGCATTCATCAGAATGGAGACAGATGTGGAAAAAAGATTTGAATACATAAAAGAGGATGAATTGGGAGGAATGAGTACAATTTTTCTCTCCACAGAAATTACGTAATATATGAAATGAAACCAAAAGGGATCCATACAGGCCAGAGAGTTTTGACTTGCAAGAAATACAGGAAAATAAACTAACTGTAGGAGACACTATCAAAGTGAATTAGTGCTAGATTATTTTCTAGCAGAGGAAGAGGGAAATTTGAGCAATATCATGGAGAAATCATTTCCCTAAGTTCAGAATAGCCATCAGTAGAATGGGAGACATAAGGAAGGAGTTATGTTTCACAGAGAAGGTAACACACAAAGCAAAGGTCCAACTGGTCTGGAACTTGTTTTGAGGTTAGAAGGCAGCTAAGTAGAATAAATGTGAAGTGTAGCTTGGAATTCTCATGAATAAGAAGCTAACAAATGTTGATTTCTCTTCTAGGAAAGCTAAAGGTTCATTTTCACGGTCATCCCATACCTACAGGTATGGGAAGGGAGAACATGGTATTGGAAACTATACACCCTGTATTACCTAGTCAATGAGGTCCTAGGGGACAGACTTTGTAGTCAGGTAAAGGTTTTTAAGGCTTACTTTTGTTTCTGGAGGCTGTTCTATTCACCCCTCCAGAGTGTGAATAAGTTATTTCTCATGGTCTTGCCTCAGAAGCTGGTGTTTGGCTGAGGTCATCAATGGGCTGGGCCCGTTATCCCTGGGCCCAAATGTCAGCTACCCTTACAAGCCTAGCCCTCCATTGTCTTACCTCCAGGGAACCTTCAACTACTGCCCATTCTTCATGCTAGCAAAATGCTTTTTTATTGGTTTCTGCTGTCCTGATGCCAACTTATTGGTCACGCCCTTCAAGACCCTCCATAAATCCATTCTCCACTCACCCCAGACTACTGGAGCATGCCTAGATCCCTACCACAGTCTTTCTGAATATAAGACCCAACTTGCCTCCATGATAGTGCTCAGATTCCATCTGGACCTTATCACCAGGGTTCAGTTTCTAACTGGTCCATGTGTAAGTCACAAATGTACATGTCCTTAACCAGTCTACCCCAAATGGAAGACCTATAATCAACTTTTTCTCTGGCTGTCAAAGAAGGCTTGGTTCAGTTTATCTGGGAAGGGCAGGGGTTTGCTATTTCAGGTTCCGACCACCCCCAAACCTCAACACAATGACTTGCCCAAGGTCACATAGCAACGAAGAGTCCAGTGCAGGATTTCAACCTGGCTATTATTGCTTCTATAATGAAAAGTTTCTAACAGCACTTACATGCTGCTTTAAGGTTTACACAGCATTTTCTGGAGCTAATCTCCTTCTTTCCTCCACATATTCCTAGCACTTAGAAGCTATGACTGTTTTTGAACAGATTTTTCTTTGACATACTAGGAAATGGTGGCTGAGAGATCTCAGGGGCCCGTACCAGGTTGGAAGGGGGAGATGGGTCCTCCCACCCGGGAGGTTGCCTCGCCGCTTCTGGGACAGCTGAAGAGAACCAGGCAGGCCTGGGCTGAAGCAGGCCCAGGGACCAGGGTGAGGGCCTCTCAAGTGACCCCCGAGGCAAGGAGACAAGAAAGGCAGGAAAGTCCTTGTGATTCTGAGTGTTGAGCCACTGGCAATCTGCTGTACTAAGGGCGCTACACTGGGGAAGGGGGAAGGTAGGTCCCTGGGACCTCCATGGTCTCACCCGATCTGTGTTCCCTGAGTGCCAGGGATGGAGGGCACTGGGCCAGGCAAGGTAGCTGCTGTGTCCAGCGATGCCATGGCAGAACGCCCCGCTACACTGTTTCCAGATGTGCACGGCACAGCCGACCAGCAGCACGACAGCCAAAGCGCACAGCAGCTCCCAGACTAGTGTTGGCCACTCTCCTGGCCCCTTGTCCCACCAATTGGCCCCCCACCACCCCTCCTCCCACTGTAACGCCCCCAAATTTCCCATCCCCCACCACATAACACCCTGGAAGCACACTGCCTCCCACTAAGGCTTGTGCTCCCACTCAGTCTCCGGCCCCCTTGGCAGCTTCAGGGTCACCAGGGTACTTGAAGGACCTCCAATCCACCTCCTCTGTGGATCCTGAAGACAACTGAGGGCTCCCAGTGAACCGTGCACAAACGGGAACCAGGCAACCAACGAACGTTCCAAGTTCCCCAAGACACAGGCTCAACCTAGGCACTGGAATGCCAGAGCCTATATGCCCTTGAGCCCCACCCCCTCAGTTCTAAGGATGGGGCATCTTAACTGATCTAATCACTCCTACCCCTTGAATGGATTGGAGACAGTTCTGCCCCACCCAGTCCAATGGACTTCACTGAACCAGCCCCAGTGTCCCCAGTCAACCACAACTACCAACCCCAGGGACCTGGCCACACAGGAGCTTCCTTCCTCACCCCCAGGGTTCCCTCAGTCAACTGAGCCCCCAGTTGAATTCTCTAGGACCACCGAAGACAGGTCAGATCTGGTCAGATTTTCCCATGTCCTAACCCTCCTAAGGCATGATGACAATCTCTGTACACCTCCCTTGAGTCCAACTTGTTGACCCCCTCAGGGGTACCCAAGCAGGGTTCTGCAGCAGCAGTATCCTCATCAGGAACACAACCATCACTAGACAAAGGTGCTAGAGGAGGTTGGAAGAAGCTCACATTTGGAAATGGGGACTCAGGGATGATTCCCTGGTCAGACCTCTCTTAATCAGGGTGCTTCTCTTTTCATTCCTTATTTATCCTCTATATAGTTTGCTTTGCATATCGTTATTTGCATGTAGTCTCCTCTGGTAGAATGTGAGCTACATTCATGGCAGGCAATGTCTTTGGTCTTTTTTTGTTTTCCCAGTGCATCACCCATTACATGCTGGGTCATCTCCAGTCATCCTGATGAACATTTGGTCACTGGACCCAGAAGGCTCAGCAGGAGAAAGGGAGGTTGGTGAGGCGGTACGCCCTAACCTCGCTCAAAACATAGTGAACTGCAAGTCATGTCAACTTTACTCTGATGACATGGTCTTCTTCAAAAACTAAGGACAAACACAGACCTATGAGTAGACGTAGATGCTTGAATAGGGATGCAGCTAGCTGGGTACCTCAGTTCATCTTTTCGATTTTGTAGACCCCTACCTTCTCCTCTCCAAAGGAAGGTAAATTTGAATGGCCAGAGGGCCACCAATAAACGTGGGGTTAATTGGCTATATTTCTTTCTTTCTTTCTCTTTCTTTCTTTTGTTCTGTCTTTCTATCTTTCTTCCTTCCTTCCTTCCATTCTTTCTTTTCCTCTTTCTTCATTTCTCTCTTTTTTATTCCTTCCTTCCTTCCTTTCTGTCTGTCTGTCTGTCTGTCTGTCTTACTTTCTGTCTTTCTTTCACTTTCCTTCTTTTCTTGCTTCCTTCCCTCCTTCCTTAAATTCTTCCTTCTTTTCTTCTTTCTTTCCTTCCTTCCGTCTCTGTCTCTCTGTCTTTCTCTCTCTCTCTCCCCAAACCTTAAAGCAAGTACACTCATACATGGCACACCAATATGTCCCTGACCAAACTCCACTTAATATTTTTCTGAACCTTCTTGGTTTAAATGATTATCAGTAGTCACTGTTGCTCTTTCCCTCCAGTCGTATTTACTCTTATTTTTTTCTTTTGATCATTACAATGGCCATTCCCTGATTATTTCTTAAAGAGTTCTATTCATTAAACATGCATAATCACTCTCTAAGAGAATTCCAGAATAGGACTTAGCAGAAAAAAACAACATCTCCCACTGCATCCCGGCCCATCTCCAGTTATCATGATTAATATCTTGTCACTGGATCCAGAAGGCTTAGGAGGAAAATACGAGGCTGGTGACCTTGCACAGCCCTCCCTCACTCAAAACAATGTCTAGTGCAAATCACGTTATCATTTCTCTGATGTCCTTCAGAGGCCTTGGAGTCCAAGTCCTTCCCAAACAAAGGAAGAATACAACAGGTAGAGTTTCAATAGGAGCCTCAGTTGTGTGGAAGAAGGTGCAGTAAGACTGCCAAAGAGACTTAGGGGGATTCTGTTTTAGATAGCTTGATCCATGGCTGGCCAAGGTGGGAGAGTACCAACTCTTGGGAGCATCTTTAGAGCTAAATAGATTAATGTTTGGTAGTATTCACTTGTCAATGCAAGTGATCCTGGGAGTTGCACTTAAGGACCTCATTTAAAGCTTATTCAATTTTTTTATGAAGATGGGACTAAGTATTTCATTTTCTCTCCTGTTGATCTGATCTATTTACATTTATATATATATTCATGTCTTTCTCTAAAATGGTTTCATACATTGGCACGTTATTAAGCATAATATCTCCTTTAAATTGCTTCAATTTTACATTAATTAGTTATAAAGATATCTTTACATTTTGTTTTTTACATATTTATCTTCAAATATATCCATCTCCCACGAAGAGACTTCCTTTAAAATAAAAGATTTTAGAATGTGTAGCACAACTAGCCAATACATCAAAAAGTTTTTACATTAAATCAATATTCCATACTGATAGACCCTTAATATTTCAAGGGAAGGAGGGAAATAAATTTTGATATCTCTTCTAAATGGATAAAGAGTTCATTAGACTTTCAGAGCATTCAGTTAAATTTCTATAGCAGTTCTTGACATTCATACAGTTCAATGATTGTGGACCTTGTTGAAGTGGTTCTTCATATGTCAATTTCTATTTAATCTTGTGTCTTCCCATGTAAAGGAGGATGATCAGAGAGTTTATGAACGATAAGGTGGGGCATTTAGCCACATTCCTAGCCTAATTCCTCAGGCTTCTCAAAGAGGTTCAAGGCAAAGTCCTGGGTAACTGTGTCCTTCAGTTAGGCTGAGCAGAGAAGAAGTGGAACTTCTATCAGGGTAGTAGCTTACTCATGTAGTTGGAAGTGCATGTGTTCTCTGTGAGTGCTTGCAGAAGTGTCTGTGTTCTCTGGGAGTGTGCTGGACACTGTCTGACTTTCTTTTGGCCCTTCTGTAGACACCAAGAAAGGGCTTGTGTCCCCTCCACCATCTGTTGGGATGGTGCTGGGAGCAGTGAAGGACAAGGCAGCTGAACCTGCCTCTGCTGCTGCCTGAGTATCCCATGCCACTAGTGTGGCCTTTCAAAGCTCTCTAGATCCTTGGCTGACTGTGGACTCTACTGGAGTCAAGAAGCATGGGAGGTTTATGGGAGAAATCAGGATCACTCTGGAGGATCTCTTAGGTGAAACTGAAGTTTTTTGGGGAAAATCCGCTGGTCCACTGGGTGTCTCAGATCTGAGCCCATTTGTGATCATGGCCACAATGAGAAGTGTACACAGAACGGTAGCTGAGCCTACAGAGATTTGAAATAGAATCTCTGACTGTGGAGCTCATCATGGGGATGCTGGTAGACTCTGCTGATTTTCTGGTAACATCAGACTCCCTAAGCCCATGAAATGTGCTCCTGGAAGAGAATGCTACAAGCAGAGGAGTTGGTTAGTTTATGCGGGCAGGTTTGGTGTTATTGTCACAGGGATATCCATTTTCTCTCAGTGGGATAATACCCAATCTCCTGAGCTACACTTTCCTCCCCCATGCACATCATGGGCACTTCCTCCCGTAGAGCACTCTCATCAGCCCTGCTCAGGCCTTGAACCTATGCTCTAGCCATTTCTTTTCAAGCCTCCTTACTTCCTTGATGCCCACACAAAAGACTGGTCTTGAAAGATTCAAGCTTAGTCTCCAGAAATTCAGCCCTGGCCTACCATGGTCCCCATAGGTGCATCACTCTCCTCATATATTTTTTCATCGAATCCAAGCTCATGCTTCATCTCACTCTCTCCTTTACCGTACACGGGTACACTTTCATCCCCCAGATCCTCTCCAGGTCTGGAAATTTGACCCAATCCTCTCTCTCATACTTCTCTAATGTCATGTGTCCATGTACTCCACTTGTTCCCCAGGTACCATTCCTTCATGATGAGGCACTCAGTTGCCTCTCACTGGTTACCACTCCTTTCTAGGCCTTGTCTCCCCCATTAGATGCAAATTCCTTGAAGGCTGGCTGCCTGAGGAGCTCCATTTCACACTGTTTCCCTATCTTTGCTGATATAAGCTGTGACCTTTGACAATGCAGAGATCAAGTTCCCAACAAGGCCAGTGCGGACTGCTAGGGCAGTTTGACCATCCAGGGTAGAAATGCTTTTGACTTTCAAGCCCGTGGGTAGTTTTCTGTGGTGCTGGAACAGTGACTTCAGCAAGCATTTTGAAAAGAAAACTAGCAGCACTGGTGCCTCTTTCAAGCAATTGCTCCCTTGGCCCAGTGGATAGTGCTTGGTCAGAGGGTGTCCACAGGACTAGTGCCATGTGTTATGGGGTTTTCTGAAGGGCAAAACAAGGTGGGATGGGTCCTGCTGGGTTGTGTCCGTGAGATGGCACCTTTGGAATCCTGGTCCTCCTCCAGCCCTGAGATCAGAGTGAAATCTGATAGAGTAACTGTGTTAGTGACCTTGATTGCAGTACAAGACAATGGATGCTTTGTGTCAATCTCCCATGGGGCTTTGGTGATTTTAAATGAACTTTGAATTTCAAAGAGGATGGTCTGGGTCACAGCAGACACACTTGAACCTCATCTCATATGGACAGGAGTCACTGTAGTTCCCCCTCCTACCCACTGCCAAGTGGAAGAAGGGTATATATCTCTGGCAGTCAGAATGGCCTCAGTACTTTTTGGAGTCTCCTCTGCAATTGTAGGAGGAGGTATGGCTGAGCTCAATTCAGCTGCTGTGTTGAGCCCTGGAGGAATTGAGTTGATACTTGTTATTGTCCTGCATGTAATCATGCTCTCTGTAGTCAGAGGAACCTCTGAGCTCCCTTCTGTCTGCTTGTGAAACAATATGAGCATCAGTCACCACAAAAGTTGAGCCTGCCATGGTGATCAATGAACCTCCAGGATTAGTGTTTGAGAACAGTTGATCTTCAGTAGAAGTGGTAGTCTATGGTTCAGTTGTGCTTTTGTCTGACACTCTACTTGGAATCTCGGGGCTGAGAGTGACCACAGGACAGAGAGGGCCAATATCTGGGATTTTGGTGATAAAGGTGATATCCGGCCTTGGGACAGTTGAGCTGATGTTCACCGTGGTGAGATAACTGGCTTCAGCTTCAGTAGATGAGGGGGAAACTGTGCTTTGTCCAGGGAAAACCATGCAAGTGGTGCTGGTAGTAAGAAGCAGTGCTGAGTTCACTTGAGATTCTGTGCTGTGCCCTGTAAGAGTCATAGCGATATCCCCAGCCTTCTTCTTCAATGGAGACTGGAGATTTTTTGTTGCAATCACCAGTGGAAGTAAGCCACGAGTGGTACCTAACCCCCTTGGTACTTCTCCCATAAAAGCAGCTGAGGACATAGGAGATACAGGTAAAGGAGTGATCAGTGAAGCACCTGTGCTACTTTCTCCCACTGTACCCAGAAGCTCTTGGTTGGGAGGGGACTCGAGATAAAAAGACACCATATCTGTGACCCTGCTGCTGAGGATGACACTTGGGCTTTCAGTTCCAGGAATATTTAAGCTCATAGCCTTAGACTTGTAAGTATCCTCAGAGATGGTGACTGTAGACAAAGGAGAGAAGGTCTGGGGCAAAGTAGACATAATATCTACCAATCCTGTTGACATATGTGGCTTCAGTAGAGGTCAAGAACCAGGGAACCTCTGTTTTTATTTCAGGCAGAGCCCCAGCAATGCTGGTGATGGAGATAGCAGGTGCTGGTGAAGTGAATACCAAGGATGAGTCTGATTCTCCTTCAAGCCTGACCCCGGACGTACTTGGAGAGTGGCAAGGAGTACTGTAGCCAGCTAACTCTGCCCTAGACCCTCACAAAGGAGTTGAGATGTAGTGAGCTGTACTCTCAGCCAGAAGAAACATCCCTGGGATGAGTGTGCCAGCCTGTGATGCTGCAGTGCTACATGATCTGATGGTCTCCCACACTGATGTGCTACTAGAGGCCAAACTGCCATGTCAATGTCCACTGTCACCTAGTTCTGAAGTCATTCATTGGTGCAACAGAGGGAGTGCCTCCTTCAGGGGGTGTGAAATCTGTCCTGTTGGACAAGTGCCTGTTAGAAATCTTGAACTTGGTGTCTTGTACACATCTGAAATGCAACACATCCAAAATTCTACTCATTGCCCCTCCCTGTAAACCTTCATTTTATCTCAGTTTCTCAATTTCAGGCTATCACCATCTTCCTAATCACCCAGGCTCACAGTTCAAGATTACTCTCTTTCACTCCCAATCCCATGTCTAATCTGGTGAAAAGGAATACAGATTTTGCTCTCCTGACACCTCTGCTATATGCTCCTTCACTCCTGTGACCCTATCATCATCCTGGTGCAAGCCCACATTACCTCATTCCTGGACTATTGCATTAGCCTTCTGGTGGGTTTTCTTGTCATAAGACACTCTTGTCCATCCTCCACTCAGCCGCCAAAATGATTTTCCTAAAGCCCAGGTCTCCCCATGCCATTTTACCATTGAATGAAATACAATGGCTTTCTGTTACCCTCAAGAATCAAATAGAAAGTGCTGGTTGGCATTCAGAGTCATTCACAGGCTGCCCCCCCTTTTATTTGCCAATCCTCTTGTAGTGACACTGGCCTTCTTGCTCTTCCTTGCATTGCCTCACCATCTCCCAACTTAGCACATTTTCGCCGACTGTCTTCCATCCCTGGAGTCCTTTCCCTCCTCATTTTACTAACTTCCTTCAAGCCCCTGTTAAGATTCCCCCCTTCCTGTAGAAAGGTATTCCTTTCCTGTCTATAGGAAGGTGTGATCTTAATAGACATGATAACCTTGATTCTTAAGGGATCACTATTAATTCTAGTGTCCTTCTTTTATTGATAATCTCCGATTTATCAGGTATTTACCTCATCCTCCCACAGGACTTGTCAAGAGGCCAGCTCTCAGCTCATCAGGAGAGACATCCCTGATGCAATTTCACTGGGCTCTGAGAGAGCTGTGTGGCCTGTTGGAGTAGCTCTCACGCTAGGGTCCTGGTGGAGAAGGCAGAATCAGCACTGCATGTAGCCACTGGTGTAACAGAAACAGTATACTTCTCAAAAGCTGTGGGCTATGTAGGTTCAGTCGCAAGTGATACAAGTGGGATTCTCTGAGCTCATCACACTTCTTTCAGAGAGTGAAAAGAAAGTCCTGGAGTAACTGGTCTCTTCACTGAGGCTGGGCAGACAAGAGTTGGAGATCATATAAAGCCATTCAAGTTACTCCTTGACCTGTGGGCTGCTTGTCTTAGAGTATCATGTGGTCTATAGGAAATTGTTGCCCACTCTTTTACACTCCATTGACTTTTCTATAGACACCAAGAAAGTTCGTGTGTCTCTTCCAGGAGATGTTGGCATGATTCTGGGAGCAATGGAGGACAGGGCACTGACCATGACTGTGTTACTGTCTAGGGCAGGCATCCTACTTTTCTGGGGTGATTCACATCATAGACATATCTGGGTTTGGCCCAACTCCCATGGCACTGATGGATGTAGGATTTGAAGGTAGAGAAAAAAATGGGCCTGATTTCAATTCCTGTTATTCAGACAGAGACATGGGTAGAATCAAATCCAGTGGGCCATGGAGCCTGGGTGGTAGTGGGACTCTTCCTAGGGGATATTTCTGATAGAAGCATGTCCAAAGGGAATGCAGAAAACATTGTCCTGGCTCTACTTATCTTTAAAAGGACTGCTGGAGATTGAGCTGACTATGGCCTCTATTGGAGGCAAGGAAAGTATTGGGCTTTCAGCAAGCCCAAGGCATCTCCAGCCAATGTTTCATGTGATATTGAGGCTTCTGTGAAAGAGTACATGATTATTCTCTGTTTTGTAGGCCTGAAACCAATTGTGATGGTGGCCACAGTGAGAAGGTGGAGCTTCAATGGCTCTTGTACCTGGAGTTGTCTCTATGATGATCATCTCTGTTGCTGTGACAGAAATGGTATCTCTCTCAATAGAGACAATCTTGGGGATGCTGGTGGACCCTGTTTAGTCTCTTCCTAAGTCGGATCCACTGACATTATCCAATGTCACTATTCTTGAGTTGGAGAATTCTGTGCTCATGTAAGTTAGTTGGAGTTGGCAGTTGGTTGAAGTGTGCCTAAGTGTTGAAGGACAAATTTTGGTCTCATTTAGACAGATTTTTATTGCCTCTTAACATGGCGCCTTCTATATTCAAGACATCTCCCAAACCACTGCCTCACTTTCCCCTGCATTCATTAGTTCAGCTTCAGTTCCTGGATAAGCCTTACCTATGGTGTAAGGATTCCATCAGAGACTGCTATACACTGCTATGCTAACCTTAGTGTGGCCACGTTTGTCTGTGAGGCCCATGTAAGTGAACCAATCCCATGACAAGATTCATTTTTGACTCATGCAGATCCCAGGACGACTTGCAGAACAGAGATAAGAGGAGAAGGTACTGATCCTTACTTGCAATTTTATTGATATCTGTGGCAGAGGAATGAATTAGGATAGACAGTTAGACCCGGGGGCAGCTAGATTGTTCAGTGGGATAGAGCACTGGTTCTGAAATCAGGACGACCTGAGTGAAATCCAGCCTCAGATATTTGACACTGGCCATGTGACCCTGGCAAAGACACTTAACCCCAACTCTCTTGCAAAAAGATAACAAATGAAAATTAAGCTCAGATTAACTGACTGATTGATACTTGCCCAAGCCCTTACCCACAATTCTCCAAAGTTGCTATTACCCTACAGGCTTCACTGGAGAAAGCAATTAGACAGGAAAATCTGGGTACCACATTTCAGGAAGTATGTCAAAGGAATATGATTCAATCTACACTGCTAACGCTTATCCTTGTGAGGCTTTGGTCAAAGGTTCACATCTACTTTAGAGTTTTCTCTACTTTAAAATATTTGTACTAGACAACTAAATTCCCTTCAAGTCCTAGTAATATGAGTCCATAAGTGCAAGCAGAATGGTGAATTGTTGGCCAAGTAAAGATGTTTGCCATTCCAGTCATGGCAAGAGATATGACTTCAGATGTAGCAGAAGATGAGGTGCTGTCAGTTCTTTCTCCTATATGAGTCACAGAGCTACTGCTGCTAAAAGTAGCATGACTTGCCACTGTTGATACAGGACACAAGACTGTTTTTGCTCCAAGCCTGAACCCCAGGAAAGGAGGGTGTACTGTAGAGTGGAATTGCCATCTGGCCTGGTGCTAGACACTCCAGCATGACTTGCCTTGAGGTCAGCTGAGGTCTCAGCAGGAAAAGATGCCCTGGCACCATTGCTCTCCATCCCCGACTCATCTCAAATGAAGGGGTGCTTATGGAAGCCATATAACTAGCCAGCTGTCTGTTTGCAAGAGTGATGAAAAATCTAGGATCTCTTCTAACACTAGGAGGAAAAGATGTTTCTCCAGTCACTGGTCCAACTGATCTGGCTGCCCTCTCAGAATGCAAGGTCTCCCTCTGTTCAGAGGTAGGAGGTAGAGTTTGTGTTGTCAGGGCTCTTGTCGTGAGAGGAGAGGGGATAGTTTGAGAAAGGTTGGCTCCTTGTCTTACATCATGGGAGCCAACAGTGGATGTTGTCTCTGGCCTGGTAAAAGTTGGGGATCCCTCTGAATGTGTTTGATATTTGAGAGTTGTGTGGTGTTTGAGTGTACATTCCAGAAAGAAAACAGACAGTGTTATAGGCCCAGATATCCCTTGGTAGGTGCCAAGGAAGAACATGTGTTGGGATGATCCTTATAGCACGATGGTGCTGGGCAGCTGAGCCAGACTCTCTTCAAGTCTAGGAGTCTGACTTCGGTGGGGTAGTGACCTCAGCTTGTACTGGATTCAGTGCTGGGTTTTCTCCTGGTTCTTTGCCATGGAAAGTTGAAAGAGAGAAGGACATGGAGGCAGGAGGACTGGTGCCCATCCCTAAAGCTGAGGCAGTTGTGCAGAGGATATCTGGTCGAATTGTCATAAATATTGATCCCATACTGGTTTTCTCCATGGTAATTGTACGTGCTTTAGACAGGATGATTGGGAGAAGAGAAGGAATTCTCCCAGGGACACTGGTCTGTAATGGAGTGCTTGACTCAGAGGTAGTTGTTGTTTCATCTGAAGTCAAGGTGAACAACAGACTCCTGGTTGCCATGTTCCCTCCTGCAGATGTCTTGGGTACAGCAGGGGTTCTCGTTGAAGAAGAGGTTGATTGTGTGTGAGGGTGTCTTGATTTACTGGCCAGTTGTCTCAGTGGGAACATGTTGGCTGGTGGACTGAAGTGAAGGAAGTACCTCCATGGCAACTGACTCTGTTGGAGCATTTGACAAAGAGGGTGATCTCAAAGATGGTGTTCAGCCCTGAAAAGTCACAAGTTTGAGGAGATGAGCCTCCTGCCTGGGTTCTTTTTCTAGGGAATTCTGTGATTGAGTAGTTGATTGGCACATGTGAAGGCTGCAGGGAAGCAAAGACAGCAGGCTATTCATCCCCATTTCTCCTCAATAATGCAATTCCATCTTAGGGAGACCACCCCTACCACTTCACTTTCTCCTTCAATGCCTAACATAAACACATTTTCCCTGATATGTGTAAGTTAATCCACCAAAGGGGCTCACTGGGGACCATGACTAATACTACTCTGGGGTACAGCATGCAATATCTAGCTGGCCTAAATCCAGCCCCATTCTGCCCACTACCCAAGCCTCACTAGAGCTCTTACCTAGGAACCCTAACCTCTGGCGCAGGCCCCTCATATCATTCTCTTACTGGTCCCCGTACCTATGGTCCCTCTCCTAAGCTCACCTCGGTGCCCCTCTTCTATTCAGTTAAGATGCTCTCTGACTTCCCTCCTTGCCATGTAAACATCACTCTTCGCCACCTAAATTCTGCCACCTTCTTTACTTAACTTAGTTCTAGCCAAGTCATCCCTCTGCTTCCCTCCAGCCTCACCTGTTATGCTGGCCCTGTCCCACCTAAGCATCAGACTTTGCTCCTTTCTCTTCAACTCTGATTCCAAACCTCCTCCTCTCCTACCCCAATGAGCTCTGATTCCTTTACTCCTCAATTGTCTCCCTCTACTGTTCACTCTCACCTCTTTTTTTCATCCTGACTCCTTATTAAACCAATTCATTTCCACACTGTAGCCCACTCCTGTATCCCTAGCCCCTTCATCATTTCCTCCCTTATTCCCTTTCAAAACTCAGCCTTCGATCAGTCCCCCCCTTTCCCACTATGCATACTACACATATGCTACAAGATGAAGTTGGAGAAAGTCACACAATCGTTCTGACTAGGTCCACGACAAATTGGTAACACCACGTCAACCGGGCCCTCACTGCTCTAGGCAAACCTTCTATACCTCCCTCATCAGCTCACTCTTCTTCTCTCCACAGTGAATCTTACAAACCTACTCATCCCTCCTCAAACGTCCTATGGTTCTCCCTCCCCTTATACTCTCTCTGCTGAGAACTTCACCTCATACTGTACAGAAAATATTGAGAGCTTTCCCCATGAGCTCCTCATTCACGTGTCTTCTGCCCCTCTTTCCTGTCTTCTCACCAAGTCTAACACCTGAAAAGGGGGAATTCTTTCCATCTCATCTCCACCAACAGTTTATCCCACTCTACCATCTGTCTCCAGCTCCTATTTTCAGTCTTTCACTCCTGCTCTTTCTCTGCTGCTTACAAATATATCCTCATCTCCCCCTTCCAAGAAAACCCCTCACTTGATCCTACCATCCCTTCTAACTCTCATCTTCTCTCTTTTCTGTCCTCTGTGGCTAAACTCCATGGAAAGGCCACTACAAAAGACCCTTCCACCATTCTCTCTTTTTAAGCCTTCACCATCCTGCTATGACCTCACTACGACACAAAAACTACTTTCTCCAAAGTTATCAGGGATCTCTTCGTTGCCAAATTCAGCAGCCTTTTCTCTGTCCTCATTATTCTTGACCACTCTGAAGCCTCTGAACCCCAGGACCATTCTCTCCTCCTTGATACCCTCTCTTCTACAAGTTTTCAAGGTTCTTTTCTAACCTCTCTGATTGCTCCATCTCAGGTTCCTGGGTTGCTTCCTCCTCCAAACATAGGTGACTCTCAAGGTTCTATCCTGGGCCCTCTTCCCTATACACTTTCACTGAGTGATCTGATCAACTCCCATAAATTCAATTATCATCTGTATGCTGATGGTTCCCAACTCTAACTTTCCTGCCCCAATCTTTCTACTGATCTTGTGTCTCTGCGTTTCAGATATCTCAACCTGAATATCAAGTAGACACATGAAACTCACCATGTCCACAACTGAACTCATTGTCTTTATCCTTAAACCATTTTCCACTACTCCTTTCTGTACCCCTGTAACAAATAAGACCACAGTCTAGTCCACTAATCCTGGATGCTTCACAATCTCTCAATCCCTATAGTCAAAGTGTTACCATAGCCTGACAATCTCACTGTTGCAACATCTCTTCTACAAGTCTTTTCTCCTGTGGTACTTGGTGAAGGGCTAATCATCTCACATGGATTATTGCAATACTTTGCAGGAATATGTGCTGTCTCTGAAGTCTGCTCACGTCTCTCTCCACTCCAATCTAACCTCCACTCAGCCATTCCAGTGTTTTTCCTAAAAAATGGTCCTATATTTTCACATAAACTGCTTCCCACTTGCCCACTTAATAATCTCCAATGGCTCCTTTTCACTTCCAGGATCCAATACAAAATGCTGTATGACCTTAAGCCCCGCATAACCTAGGACCCTCCTAACTTGCTGGTATTCACACACCTTACCTCTCAACTCATACTCTTGTATCTAGTGATGCTGGTCTCCTGGATGTTTCATCACGCAGACCCTCAACTACCCAATTCCAGGCATTTTTTCTGGCTGCCCCCCATACTTGGACCTCTGCCCTCCCTCCCCCCCACCACTCTACCTTACGAACCTCCCTGACTTCCTTTTATGTCCCAGCCAACATGTCATCTTTTACTGGAAGCCTTTCTCAGTCTCTTCCCTCTGTTGATTATGTTCTACTTACCCTGTATAGAGATTGTTAGTACATGTTTCTTTGCTTCTTGTCTCCATTACATTGTAATCAGGGTCTGTCATTTGTTTTCACATCCCCAGAGCTTAGCAGGGGACTAGCACATGGGAGGATTTTAATAAATGTCTATTTACTAACAGAGTCAGGGCAGGCACTGGGGTGAGTGATGTGGATACAAAGAAGGGAAAGAAAGAGCCTGTGCTCCAAAACTTTCCAGGCCAATGGGGAAGACAACGTACTGTGTAGGGTACAGAGACGCTTGGCAATGAATGAGAGAGTCAGAGATATTAGCAAAGAGAATAGTTCGTTTATTGACTTTCTCAAGAAAGGGTTCCCTCAGAGTGCTGGAACCTAAGAGAGCTGAGGTGTGTTCAGCTCAGCAGATTATAGCTTCTAACAACAATCCTCTCCTCACTAACCCCCTTCCTCAGGGCTCATGGGTGCAAGCCCTGAGGGTACAATTCACAGCAATCTACGCTAGCGACAGAGAACAAAGACAGTTGCACAAACTTGCCTGGAGACAAGGACAGGAGGGAGGTGGGGGGGGGAGAGGTGTTATTTCTCCTAGCTATGTGCCTATAACATGGTGGGGTGGGGGAAGTCTGGGAAAGTACATAATATATTGAGATATTTCTTTACAAGTCAACAGGACAAGAAAAAATTGACTCTGTGAGGAGGCCTGCTTCACTCCTGAGAAATCTTCAGAGATCATCTCTCACAACACTAACCACTCTTTACAGATGAGCTCTCAGGCAATGAGAAGCCATTGCATGCTGTGGAGAAGGTGAGGGCAATGGTGACTGTGAAGCCTTGGAAAGTAAATGTTTGAAGGATTTGAGGAGGCTGCTGCCTTTACAGCAGCAGCAGCTACTTCTGGGCCTATCAGCACACAGACTGAACATTTGAAAGTTGCCTTCCTGAACTTCCAGGATCCAAGATGGCAGAGTACATTGTAAGTGCTGTCACCATGCCTTGTTGATCTTGAAAACTCCAGAGAATATTGGCCCAGGATATATCGAGGAGAAGTGGAACGAGTAGAAGGGATACACCAGTCTTTTAGCTGGGGAGACTGGGGAGATTAACAGGAAGGGTCCTTCTTGCTGTGTCTGAAGGGGACCAGTGTCGGACATGAGACATCTCAGAAAACCTCACTTCATCATATCTTATAGCACAATAGAATTCCATTATGTTCATACACCACAACTTGTTCATCCATTCCCAATCTGATGTGTGTCCCCTCCATCTCCAGTTCTGAGTCAACACAAAGAGAGCTGCTATAAATAATTTGGTACGTGTGGGACCTGTCCCTATTTTTTGTTCTCTTTAAGATAGAGTCCTAGAAAAGATACTGCTGGGTCATAGAGTAAGATCATTTTTGTAGCCCTTTGGTCATAGATCCAAATTGCTCTCCAGAATGGTTGGATCACCTCACAGCTCTGCCAGCATTGAATTAGTGTTCCGGCTCTTCAAATCTTCTCCAATATTTATCATCTTCTTTTTTGTCAAGGTAGTCAATCTGACGCAAGTGATGTGGTACCCCAGAGTTGTTTTCATTTGTGTATCTCTAAACAATAGTGATTTAGAGCACTTTTTCTTATAAATACAGATAGTTTTATTTTCTTCCTCTGAAATCTGCCTGGTTATATCTTTTGACCAATTGTCAACTGGGAAATGACTTGTATTCTTGGACATTTGACTCAGCTCTCCATATATTTTAGAAATCATAATTTTAGAAATTTGGATAGGAGACAACAGTTACAAAAATGTTTTTCCCATTTTTCTGCTTCCCTCCTACTTTTGGTTGCTTTTGGTTTGCCTATGCAAAAGTTTTTCAATTTAATGTAATCAAAATTATTTGTATTGCACGTTACAGCCCAATGGCATGAGATGGAAAGAGAATTCCAATTGAAGGTACTGTATACATTATGAAATATTTGGGAGCCTACCTGCCAAAATAAACCTAGGAGCTGTGGGAACACAATCAGAGAACACTTTTCTCACAAATATACTGAGATCTAAACCACTGGGAAAACATCAGTTACTCCAGGGTAGCCTGAGCTAATGCACTAAAAATGATAATTCAACCTAAATTAATGTACTTTTTCAGTGCCATCCCAATCAACAACCAGATATTACTTTGAAGACCTAGACAACAATATCAAAATTCATCTGGAAATATAAAAGATCCAGAATATCAAGCTATGTAAGGAAAAGAAATATGAGTCAAGCTGACGTACTACAACAGATATTAAATCGCATTACAAAGCAGCAATCATCAAAACGACTTGGTCCTGTCTATGAAATAAAACAGCAGATCAGTGGAGTAGGTTAACTTCACAAGACACAGTAGTCAATGAGTACAGTAATCACCTGTTTGATAAACCCAAAGATGCCATTTTCTGTGATAAGAACTCACTGTTTGACAGAAGCTGCTAGAAAAACTGGAAAATAACAAGGAAAATTTGGACATGTGACACCATATACCAACATAAAGTACAAATGGTTTTCCAATTTAGGTATAAAGGCTGATTGATTGCATAAACAAATTAGGGGTGTAAGAAATAGTTTATCTCTCAGATTATGGAGAATGCACGATTTTATGACCAAACAAGAGATAGAGAACATTATGAAATGCAAGATGGATAATTTTGTTTCCATTAAATTGCAAGGATTTTGTACAAAGGTAAGTCATCCAAGATTAGGAGGGAAATAGAAAACTGGAAATAATTTTGAAAACTAGTGTCTGTGGTCAGGAACTCATTTTTAAAATAAATAGAGAACTTAGCCAAATTAACAAGAATACAATTCATTCCCCAACTGAATACTGGTCAAAGATATGAAGAGTGAATTTTCAGAGACAGAAATTAAAGCTACGTATATTCATAAGGAAAATGCTCTAAATCACTTTTGCGCAAAATGAGGCAAATAAACACAAGCTATGCCTATAAGATTCCCTAACATGACAAAACAGGAAAATGATCAATGTTGGATTAGATGCGAGTAATTTGGAAGACTAATTCGTTGTTGGTGGAACTCTAAGGTGATCTAACCATTCTGGAAAGCAATTTGGAACTATGACCAGAGATCTACCCCATCTTTTTCCTCTCCTTGTGTGGGACCTAAAGTCCTTCAGGACCTGCTGGGACAGGGGACCCAACTACCATTTAGGAAGTTTGGTGTTTCAGCCAGAGAGAGAAAGGCTGGTCCCACTGAAAGAGAAGTAATGTGCTTTTGCAAACAGCTGAGAAAGAAAGGTGATGGAAACAAAATAAAACCCTATCATACAGGCATTTTTTTGTTGGAAAGGTATACTAAAGAAAATAATCATTTTACTAAAAGCCTTACCAGTACGTCAGCTTCCCTAAATACTCCGTATACCAGATTTTCTAGCAGCAGACTTCAACATGGCAATGAGTCAGAAGAACAAGAAAGACATTCCAAGTAATTTTGAAATTGTAAAAGGGGATTTTGCAACAATGAAATCGTTGTAATTTTACTATTTATAGACAACCAACTATATACGATGTATGTACTTGAAAAATAAAGTAAAAGGTCCGAAAGAAATGTTTTCTTCTCTGGAGGAAAAGAAAGCTTATTCAGATCCAAGGTCATTGTTTCATTACTGACTGGGTGTTGAAAGGGTGGTTCTGTTCCTTTCAGTCAAAGCTGGAATTTTCAAGTTCCCTAGAAGCAGCAGATGGGCAGGTAATGGAGAGGTCCATTAAGTAACATTCCATCCATGAGTCCATGAAGGCATCGATTCATGTATTTTGGTCTTGTGTTCTTCCATTTGGTGTTGAAGACTATCTATTTGTTGCTTTTTAACAAAAGGAAACAGGTCAAAGGAATAAATACTACGTAAAACAAAACACAGGAACAGCAGAAAGAGCTATAATCATTTTCTACAACAACATTTAAAATATTAGCTTCCAAAGCAAGAAGAAAGCCCTTGTTAACAACTGGATGTGGCTGAATATAGATTTGGGTTCTCAACCTTCTACTGTATCTTAACATCAACTGGAACAAGATCGTACAGTTAACCATTTAAGAAAACCCAAAGTTAGATGAAAATGAAATTATACTTCAAAACTTTTTATCTGTTGAAAAGAGGAACATATGATAGGATTAGACATAAGAAACCCACAACACCCTTATCCCTTCACCAATCACCACGAGAAACAAAATCAGCAGAGTCTAAGTAGCTTCATTAAGCGTAATCCATCAACTTGTGATGTTTCAAAATCTCACAAATATTCAAAGGAAACATGCATCCACTAAGGGATCAAAGGTTCTATCCGGAGACAATAGACAACACATACATCAGAAATGATGACTTGTGAAGACCTAGGCATCCACACTTGCCACCTCAAACTTTGACAAAAACACCCCTAAAGTGAATAAACTTAGGGCCTCTCAGCTAGCTTCTCCCTAAGGATCTGCTGGGATAGAGAACTGACAACGTCTTGAGAAAGCCCATTCCCCTTTGTGTCAGCTGGAATTTTGGTGACACTGCTAATTCTACTGTTTGGCATTCTGCTGCATGGGACTCTGCTCTCTTGCATGTGACTGCCTATCAAATACTTGAACACTGCCACAATTCCTGCAGATATCCTCTTTATCCAGCTACTCATGGCCTGCTCCTCCCTAAATAAGCTGGCAGGGCCTGAAGACCACCAATCATTATGACGACACTTTCTACTTTACCAATGAGCTTCATACTGCCTTTTGGATATGCATTTACTGGGATAAGGTACAGAGAGATGATTGCCTTCCTAGGTCTGGGTATGTTCATTTCTTATTTCAGCAAAGATCACTCTAGCTCTCTTGTCCGCCATATTACACTACTGACTCACCTGGAGCTTGGAGTGCCCTAAAAGGCCAGATTCTTTCAGGACAATCACTGCCTAATAATACCTGTCCCTGTAATTTATTAGTGAAGTAGATTTTTTGATCCTTAATTACTTTATTCTAGTTAATAATTTTATACTCCAAAGAGACCAAAGAAGAAGGAAAGGATTAATACATGCAAAATGTTTATGGTAGCATTTGTTGCTACAGCAAAGAACTGAAGACTGAGGGCATGTTCATCCATTACAGAATGACTGAAAACATGGCATATCAATGGAAGAGAACATTGCTTCACAGTATAGAGTTATAAAAGGGATAAAGTGCGATCTAGGATGACATATGAGCTGACAGATTGAAGCACTATTACATACACTGACAGCAATGTTGTAAAGAGAAATTCCTCCAAAAGACTTAAGACTCTGGCCAATGCAATGATGAATCAGTGACTCAGAAGACTAGTAATGAAGCAGGCCTCCATCCTCTTGGTACAGATTATAATTGCAGAATCATACTATTTTTAGCGATAACAGATGTGTGATTCCCCCTCCCTCCTATTATCTTAGTCTGTGAGAATGGGGGCGGATTACGTTTGCTTCAGGGAGGATTAGAAGGAAGGATTAAATACTTGGGGGGCAAGTGTAACAAGAAGATACTGATGCCAAAAATAAAACAAAAATGAGGTACAAAACACATTTAAAAACATCCAGCAAAGAAGAGAATCAAGTTCAGAAAGGGGACACAGACATATGTAAGCCACATAAAATAAATACACTTTAAAATTACCCAAACTAAGTATAAAAGGGATTCATGGTTTCATACACAATTCTCTTTTCTCTCTTTTTTCTAACTTTGATAGATGTAGTCATTTTGGTTGATGTTTGTCAAATTCTTAATTAAAGAGACCAAAAATAATTTCATCTTACTAGATTTGACCTAATAATTTTACCATGTGAGATCTTTTGGCATCCTGACTGTTATAGCCGTTAACTGTTTTGGAAAAGCATGCCATCTATGCCTAAGTCACTGAGGTATGACTACGACTTGAGTCTGGTCTTTCATCTTCTTGTAAATCCATCTGAACGTATTACCTTCTAGCCATTTTCTTCACTCGCTTTGGAAAGGACTGCATGGGAAACTTGCCCAAATGACTGGCTACAATCTAGATAAAGGATAACTCCAGCATTCCCCTTCCTGAGCAGTCTAATGACTCTGAGAAGAAGGGAGATGAAATGAACTGGGTGTGACTTTGGGAAAGCTAACACCAGCCGCTGACACTTCCTGCTTTTCTAGCCATTTTCTAGCCACCCTCTGAATAGCATGATCTATAATTTCTCAGCAACAGAGGTGACCCTCCTTATTCTCCATGTGCAGACTTCGTTCTCTTTCCTTTGTAGAAGATCGGGACACTTGCCCTCCTTTGGTCCTCTCCCGTGCTCCATGATTTTCCCCAAATCCTAGTTTGTCGCCTCACCAGTGACATCTGCCTTGTTTTTCCCAGTACCTTAAGAGCTCAACTGTGCCTGGTGCCCTGAAGTTGCCAAAGGCAGTCAGGTACCTTTGTTAACTCAGGCATCTTCTTGTTGAACAACTATTTCAGTATAAAATGGATTCTGCTTAGTCAAGAAAACAAAAGTGCAGTAGGAGGGGCTGCCTCTTGGCTCTCAGGTAGATCATACAGCTGGAGCCCTAGTACCAAACCCTGTTTAATCTTCCTCTATTTCCACAATGAGATAAAATCTTCTAAGAAGTTTAAATTTAAAAATTTAAGTTAAAATTTAAAAGTGAGCCTTTTCTTCTGTTCATCCTCCCTCACAATCAAAGATATGCCAATTAAAAGAAATTAAAGGCATCCTCCAAACTGGTCAAAACAAGGAATATTGATCAACGATGTAGGGTTGTGACGTTCTGTCTTGTCCAACTCTTCTTGACTCCATCTGGCATTTCACATAGATTCAAATAGTCCTGAACTGTAGAGGAAGAAAGCAGTCTCAGTGAGAAGGTTAACAGGTGAGGAAGAGGGTGACCCAGTTGTCTCTATGTCTGTCTACTGATTAAAGAAGCCTCTCTCGTGGTAGTAGAGGTCAGCTGGTCTTCTCTGGTGTCTTAGTTCTGTTTAGTCTTGCTTTCCTTCATGCTATTCCCCTTGCCTTGGAAGCCATTGTCTGCAGTCTCTGCAGAGGAGAACCCCAAACTCCTCTGAGAATGGTCCAATTCATTCTCCCTTCCTTTGAATCCCTCTAAAACATAAATATACCTGTCTTTATCTATTAAATGTGTGTGTATACTAGATTCGTTTGTAAGACTCTCCTAAGTTGTATCTCCTGTTTTCAATCCTGGGTGCACATACAGTATGTATCAATAAAGCACGGATGAGTGGAAAAACCAAAATCACTTAGAGATATCCCACTCTGGCCAGGGCTGCCACACAAGGGGAGGCCTCCTGGTAGGAGTTGGAGCACGCCTGTGCAAACTGTGGCCCTCGGGCCCTGGGGCTAGAAGCAGTGGGCCCCAGGACTTCCTTTTCATACAAAGGATGTTTTCCTCTACATTTTCCAGTGACCAAGCCTGAAATGCTCTGGTGGGCAGCACAGGGCCCATGGGATACAGGTTGGGAAGCCCTGGGCTAGAGGCTCACCCTGTGTTGGGGATTTGGTCAAGAGGAATTTTGTTCAGGTGTGAGTTGTCAGAGGGAGTCCATAGGTGATTCTATTCAAGTCAGAAACTTTTTTCATCTTGTGAGAGGTAGCAACATGGCATGGACACAAGGGAATGAAGAGGTTTTTAGCCTGGCAGACCCACTTGTTGGGCATTTAGCATAAGTGACATGAAAGCATGTTCCAAACATATTTCCTTTTTTATAATGAATGATAAACAAATAGGTCCTACGTCAGTTGCTGGAGAGAGATGTGCAGGCTTTAGAGTTTATCTTTGTTGACAGCGGATTCAGAATTGAGCAGCCCCTCTCGAAGGGAGGCAGGGACAGGGAGGAGTCACAGGAGTCATTGTTCTCTCCCTTCAGTTCCTTACTCTGAAAAACAAAGGTGTTATTCATGTTAGTAGTGCCTAACTTTTAGAGACAGACAGACAGAGAGAGACAGGGAAAATAATGGCACACCTGTGGAAACCCAAGCTTTCTAAATGTGCATAATGTTTCCCAGTTACTGACAGGAGGGACTCCAAAATCAGCAAGTGAAATGCCCGTGTTTGATGCCCCCCAAGTCGTAGCTAAGAATTACATTGGATTTTCATGTTTGTAAAGCACTTGACGTGTGGGAACTCCTGGGAATTATATTGATTTTTCAAGCTCATGATCAACAATATAACCCTTCTTACATATGAAGTAGTAGAGTTTTCCATGAAGGACCTTTCGCATCATAAGCAACTCTTTTTTATCCAGTGGATCATCAGGTTTCACCTTTATGTTACTGGTACATTTATTTCAGAGGGATGAAGTACAGCACTTCTCATATTTATGAAAGTCCTCTAAAGATATAGCAGGAAGAGCCCATACAGAGTAAGCCTTGGGTGTGCTAAAGCCCAAAGCAAATGGAGACTGGGACCTTCGGCCTCTGACCAAAGATATTCAGGAGCAGCTTTCTGGGTTGGGTTACACTCACACCACTTCTCCTGAGCAGGATAAAGTCCAGAAGCTGCCACCTGTTGGGGCCCTAAAGATCTTTCCATCACAAAGCCTCTTCCTCTAGGGTGATTAACTAACTACAAACTGTCAGCTACAGAGGGAACATGATTCTGCTGGTCAAGGCTATGCAGCCTAACCACAAGGCCTGTTCTGGAGAGGGTCTTCTGTCCCATAATGGAGCTCAGGTCAGGGGGCATTACCTTGTTCATCTTGTCTTGCTGCAGCTCAGCCTGTGTTTCTGCCAACTCCAGCTTCAACTGGGACACTTCCTGTCGGTGTTTTCCCTCCTGCATCCTAGGGATGGACACAAGAATACCAAGCAAAAATATTATTTCTCTGCTGATCTACAACTTCTTTTGGCTATAAAAGTCTATATCCAGTCTAGAAACGACAGCACCTATCAGTATATTCTGCATCATTGTGTAAGTCATGTATAGAAGACATACAATAATGTCAGAGCACTGGGGATTTATGAGCACACAGATTCCAAGAAACAGGTAAGCACAGATGTCTGATGACTACATGTTTTTGATGAGCCTGCCTGATGATCTTCACTTGGTCCTGTCTGCTCTGCTCACAGACACCAGATCTGTTTTAAGGGTGATTTACTACGCCCTTTCTAGTTACCTTCAAGTATTGCCACCACGGCATTTTTATGCTGGCATGAACACTGTCTATCCCTTAAATCAGCTAAAATTTGCTTTTTGGAGTTGTCCCATAAAGGGAGCCAAACTGAAACTGAGCTTCTCCTCCTGATCATACCCATCCTCCCAGTGCTGGATAGAGATCAAGTCCAAGGGCAAGCATGGTCAAACCTGGAAAGTCTGCATTGGTAATGACCCAGACATGAAAAGACATTGTGCCTGTGTCTCTGGCATCTGGACCTCAGGAGATACAGAGATGTGTTAATAATAATACCATGAATGGCTACATTTGTTCAGTGCCTACCATGTACCAGGAACTGTGCAGGGCACTTTACAATGATCATCTCATATGATAACCACAACAATCCCATTGGAGTAAGTGCTATCAACATCCCCATCTTAAGAGTTGAGAAAGCCGAGGCAGACAGAGGTTTAAGGCTTAGTGCTCTAAGTTCCTAAAGACAGATTTGAACTCTGGTGTCAGACTCCAGATAATTCTCAGTGGGGCAATCCTCACAGCAGCCTGTGTGTGTCTGCTTGGAGCTTCATAGCCAGCTGCTCCTTGGCCTGCAGCTCCTTCTTAAATTCACTCACTCCCGAGGTGGTAGCTTTGAAATGATAGAGGTTGTATATGGCTTTGACATTGGGTGCTGTTGCCTGTGGCAGGGGAAGGTAAGAGTCAGGCTAAGAAGCCTATTAAATTTCATTTTTTGTGCAATGAACAGGCAAATAAGTAGAGCTTTTTACTTCTGGTGTAGACTGAAGGACCTTTCAACAGTACTCCTTGAAAGGCTTAGAAAGGCTTTGGCACTACCATCTCTGTAATATGTATTTCTAGATCTGGCAATGGTCAAGCCTACATGGCCTCTGGTGAGGGCTGGTCTGAGATTCAGAGGCAGCAGAAGCAGTCACATTCACCCACATCCATCTGAGCACCCACATACCTGCTCCTTGAGGCTTTGAACATTGGCTTTCTCAGTCTTCAGTGTCCTCTGCAAGCCCTGAATAAACAGGCTGATTTTCAGGTCTTCCTCTTCTTTTTTTCGGCAAACCTGCAGTGGACCTAGACCACAGGAAGGAAGTGGTGCGGCACATTGTCCTGTCAAGTGTCTGGGAAATCACAATCAGTGTAAAAACAAGAACTCTGTTGGATGACAGCACTGCCATGGCAGGAGACCTTAGGGTGGGGACTGTATGCTCTCCTAGGCACTGGCTACCTAGACCCTGGACATTTCAATGTGCCACTTAAAAGCAAGCCACAGCATTCTGAGTTTCTGTGCAGAGACTAAGATGCTTTCCCAGAGAAACTAGGTAAAAATGGATGACATAGCCTGGTGGATGGAGAGACTTTAGTACTACTTTTTAGCTTTCTCAAGCAGGAGTGGTCTGTAGTGGATTCCCTGGCCAAGTCCCTGAGAAGTGCAGTATGGAAGATGGGTGTGAAGTCAAAATGGCTGAGGAGAAAGAAGGACCTGTGGAAGCTCCCCCAAATACCCCATAAAATACCTGTAAAAATGAGTAAACAAATTCTAAAGCTGAAGAAACTAAAAAACAACAGAGTTGCAGCCCAAGACAGTCTGGAAAGCCACCAGGAAAGGTCTATCGTACCAGGTTCAGACTGGCACACAGCCCTGCATGGACAGCATGGCGAGGCAGGGACAGGATCCAGAATAGCCTTCAGGGAACCACCAGCAGCAGTATTTCCCAGATAGCTCAATCCACAAACACCAATGACAGTTTCAAAGGTCAGTGAGAGAGCTCCTTCACCAAGGAGAAAGGAATGTGGAGTGCTTTAAAAAGCAGAATTAGCCTAATGGAAAAGGAGGTTCAAAAGCTCACTGAAGAAAATAGTTGTATAATAATTAGAATGGAGCAAACATTAAAAGGAATGATTTTATGGGAAACCAAGAAAGTACAAAACAAAAGAAAAGAATGAAAAAATTGTAGATAACTGTGAAATATCTCACTGGAAAAACAACTGACCTGGACAATAGATCCAGGAGAGATAATTTAAAATTTGTGGGAATACCTGAAAGCTATGAACAAAAAAGGAGCCTAGACATCATCTTTCATGGAATTATCAAGGAAAACTACCCTGATATTCTGGAACCAAAGGGTGAAATAAAAATTGAAAGAAACCACCAATCACCTCCTGGAAGAGATCTGAAAAGAGAAACTTCTAGGAATACTGTAGCCAAATTTCAGAGTTCCCAAGTCAAGGAGAGACTATTGCAAGCAACTAGAAAGAAACAATTTGAATATTTTGGAAATACAATCAAGATAACAGAAGATATTACAGCTTCAACATTAAGGGACCAAAGGCCTTGGAATATGATATTTCAGAATTCAAGGGAACTAGGATTAAAACCAAAGATCACCTAATGAACAAAACTGAGGATAATACTTCAGTGGAAAAAAGTGGTTATTCAACGAAATAGAGGATTTTCAAGCATTTTTGATGAAAACATCAGAGATGAAGAGGAAATTTGACTTTCAAGCACAAGAATCAAGAGAAAGAAGCTAAGGTAAATAGGAAAGAGATATCACAAGGCAGTTTCTAAAATTCAGCTGTTTACATTTCTACATGCAAAAATAATATTTGTAACTCTTGAGACTTTTGCCAGTATTTGTGTAGTTGAACGGATTGTACCAGACATACACACGAAGACATACAGAGACAAACACACACGCACACACACTGAGACATATATACATATTTAGATAGATAGATATATGGAGTGAGAGATTACAGGATGACTTGCATAAGAAGGGATGATATCTAAAAAATAAAACAGCTGAGAGAGGAATATATTGGGAGGATAAAGAGAGAAATAAAATGGGGAAAATTATCTCATCAAAGATGCAAAAAAAGTTTTTTCAATGGATGAGAAAAGGGAGGAAGAGAGAGGGAAAAGGGAAGCTTACTCTCTTTACATTAAGCTTAAGGAAGGAATAATATGCTCACTCAATTTGGTATGAAAATCTATCTTCCACTACAGGAAAGTAGGCGAGAAGTGGGGTGTGGGGCGATGATAGAAAGGAGGGTAAATGAGAGGACGGGGGTATGTGGGGGGATGATAAAAAGTAGGGCAAATGGGAGGAGGGAATAATTAGAAGAAAACACTTTTGGATAAGGACAAGGTCAGAAGAGAGAATAGAATAAACGGGGGCAGGATAGATGGAAGGAAATACAGTTAGTCTTACACAGCACGACTATTGTGGAAGTCTTTTGCAAAGCTACACATATAGCCTATATTGAATTGTTTTCCTCCTCAGTGTGGATGGGTGGGGAGGGAGGAAGAGAAAGTAGTTGGGATTCAAAGTTTTAGGAACGAATGTTGAGAACTGGTTTTGCATATAACTGGGAAATAAGAAATACAGTTAATGGGAGATAGAAATCTATCTTGCCCTACCAGAAAAGACAGAAGATGAGGGTAAGGGAAGGGAGGGGGTATAATAGAAGTGAGGGCATATTGAGGGAAGGGGTAATAAGAATGCAAAGCATTATGGGGTGGGAGGAGCTGAGAGATGGGGAGAAAATTTCGAACTCAAAATATTGTGGAAATGAATGTTGACAACTAAAAATAAATAAATAAGCGTTTTTTTTTTAAAAAAGTGCGGTACTATTGTTCCCAGAAGAAACTTTCAAACCAAGGAGCTAAGGAATGACCCTCAGCAATGGTTGAGACAATAGCAACCTCTTCCGTTCTAAGTAACCCCCCCCCCCAAAAAAGAAATATAGAAACAAACCCATGAGTCAGTCCTTTTGTTGATGTACTCCTAGACAATAAAGCTGTACCTTAAGAAAACCTTTTTGAGTAAAATTACCAGGAAAAATGTTGACATTTTCACTGTGGAAATTCTGTTTGCACAAGGAGAGATGGGAAGAAATAGTCATTTTACTTATGCCTCACTGTCAAAGTCTTCCCTTTCTAACTCTTCCTAAAGAAAGATGTGTATTGATTTGAAGATCCAGGAGAAGCAACCCACTAGCATAAGGCTTCACATACCTGCACGTTCAGCTGTGCTAAATCTGCTACCCTCTTGATTGATTCCATTACCAAGATATTGTGGTTTCCTGAAGGGCTGCATTGGCCTCTCCCAAAATGTTCACCTTATCTTGCCCTTGATGTAACTCCAGAGACAACTTCTGAAATACATTCTACAGGCGCTGTATTTGCTTTCTGAAGCCTCTTGGTTCTTGGAGCTGGGAAAAATCACAATTCAAAGGCTCACTGTGACCTGAGCTGGTTTGGGACTTTAGGGAGTAAAATATTTTCATGGACATTTATCACTCAGAATAGTGTTCAAGGAAATAGACCACACCAATAGAACACGTTACAGATGTACAGACGTTGTATCAGTAGAGTTCTGCTCAACACAATACCGGACAATAGTCAGCAGTGCTAAAGCATGAGATGAGTGCACAAGGTCCCATGAAACCAGCTTCACAAAACCCAATTACTGACCAATATATTACTGCAGTCCCCACAGTCACCAGCCCATCTTTCCTGCCATTCCCCACACTCCATCCCTGAAGCATCCCTTAACTTCTCCCCCACGAAAAAACAGAGAGAAGCACCTCATCTTCCAGATTGTTGAATTTCTCCTGGCACTTTTCCAGCCTGGCCTGCAGCTCCTCATGGTCAGTCTGCAGCTCGCTGAGGGTCTGCTCCCGGATATGCAGTTTCCTGGACCAGGATGAGCTGTTTCATGAGTTCCAGGGGCTTCTGCTACTGGGCATCCAACTACAGCTCTCGCTGAGGCATAGTCACCTTTCCCTGTGGGAAATCAACTCCATAAGCCACCTTCATCCAACACAAAAACTCTAGTGTTCACTTGCCCTTTTTTGGGCTGCCATTTGATTGATAATCATTTAATATCATGTGAACCTCAATAAGGGGCAGAGCCTGAACTAATCAACTAGGGGTAGCCACTTGGCCTCACAGATATCTCTTCTCTGCTCTCTGAGTAAACTCCCACAATGCCTCTTACTGTGTCAATAAGGCAAGATGAAGAAGACCAGGGCATTCTTCTATTAATGACTACCAAGGACAAGGCTCCTCACCAAAAGGCACTATCTTAAATACATATTCCTTGGACATATGTTATGTCATGTTCATGGTAAAGAAAACATAGATATCCTAGGTCATATTCCAATTAATTGCTTGTCAACTCTCTTGTCTTACTGTATTTACCACCCACTCAATTAAGAAAATTCTTTTGCATATTATGGTTTAACATTTATGGAAATCACAAATTGGAGTCCTGCATCAGGATTATTTTAGCATGTGTTAAAGCCTTCTCATTCTTTAGAGCACAAAATCAGAATTCACATTCCTGGTCCTCATACATGCATGTTCGCTAGCTTTGGCCAGCCTGAAGGGAAGGAACAATGGAAATTAAATGCTACCAAGGCACTTTGCCTCTTTTAACCTAATTTTCAGGAAAACCAAGTTTAATACACAAACCAAAAACAGAGAAATGCTTGAGTGCTTACTATCATGTCATATGAGTACACATCTCATACAAAATTGTTTGGTTATCTCACACTAGATCTGTGGTCTTGTTAGTGTAGAGAATTGCATGTATGTGAGCTAGGTCCAGCTCACTGGGAATGTGTATTACAGAATTTTCTGGGGAATATAGCAATGAAGTGACTTCCTCAAGGGCACACAACCAGGAAGTGTCTGAGGTAGGATGTGAACTTAGGTATTCCTGGGGCAGCTTGGTTGCAATGTATAGAGTCCTGGACTTGGCGTAATAAATGTTCTGTCCACACACAGGCCTACCAGAAGCTGACACCCACATGTAAAGGGATTTCTTCTCTTTCTCCTGACACCATGAGGACACAGGTGGACCCAAAGGATTGTGCGCATGACACCTGCACTACGTGAACAAGCCAGCTTCCAGTCATACTTCTTTGGTGCTGATCTGTAGGGCAGCTGCTTTCCACTTTTCTACACTATTGCCCTATATGTTTTCAGGCTATGGAGTCTGTTGTGCTCTCTGCACTGCAGCCATCTATCAACATTGGCAGAATACTGCTATTGACAAAGGGCTCTTTGGTTCAGGGAGAAAAGGTCCCACAAATCAACCAATGACGTCTAAAGGAATTAAAATTAAGTAGTTAGGTAAAGGAATGCACTGGGAGAAAGGGAAAGGGAAAGGCACAATGAAGTAAATTGCCTCACAACAGAGATTCAAGAACGAGGTTTTACAGTCAAAAGGAAGATTGGGGAGGTGGCAAAACCTTTATTTTAAACCTTCACCTTGAACCTTATTCTCCTCTGAACTGGCTCAGGCAAGGAATAGCATAACAAGGAATAACTCAGTTAGGTATAGAAATCCATTTCACACTATTGGAAAATAGGAGGGGAAAGGGATAGGAGAAGAAGGAGAGAGAGAGGTGGAGGCAGGAATCAGAAGCATATCGTGTTCAAGGAGGGATAAATGTGATACAGGCTCCTGGAACCTTGGTTATAAAAAGGTGAAGAGATCTTTTGGTGTTACAGAAAACGCTGGACTAGGTGGTGATGGGGAGATGGACACAGTCTATCTATAAAGCCTGAGTGCTGGGGAAGAGAAAGTTCATAATTTGTTATATTTGGAAAGTTCTCAGGGAAACCCTTATCTGGTGGAGAGATTTTGAAAATCATACAAGATTTGGTACTTTGACATTTGGCACTGCAGTGCCACAAAAGAGGAAACTGATTTTGAAGAAAAAAAATTTTTGATGGAAGAACAAGAAAAGCATCCTTCAGAAATGTTCATTTAGCTGTATTGGGGTCACCAAACAGGAGAAATAGCGTACACTTCTTTAAGAAAAATGAGGGTATAAATGGTGAATGAAAATTACAATTGTGTCAAGATGAAGTTTGTAGCAGAATTGACCGAAGATAGAGGATTTCTACATAAAGACAGCCAAGAAGTTCCTCAGTTGAAGATGACTTGGATGAACATGCAGATCTGATGATGTCTCCCCCACCCCCTAGACTGCTGTATGAGATGAGACTTCTAAATGTGCAATTTATTGTTTATCTTTTTCTGTTGGGTCTCTGTATCTGTCCTTACCAAAGCGACTGCTCCCTTTGATTTGTGTATGGGTTGATCAACCTCTTCCCTTTCCTCATTTGTATATTTGTTCAAAATAATCTATACTTACTTAAAGAGGAGATGGATGAAAGGAAGAATGTGTATAGTAGAGTGAGGGAGCATTCATCAGAATGGAGATAGATGTGGAAACAAGATTTGAATAAATAAAAGAGGATGGATTGGGAGGAATGAGTACAATTTTTCTTTCCACAGACCTTATGTACTATACGGAATGAAACCAAAGTGATCCAGGCCAGAGAGTGTTTTGACTTGCAAAGAAATGCAGGAAAATAAAGTGATTGTAGAAGATACTATCAACAACAATTAGTACTAGATTATTTTCTAGCAGAGGAAGAGGGAAATTTGAGATATATCACGATGATATTTGTTTCCCTAAGTTCAGAAGAGCCACCAGTAGAATGGGAGACATAAGGAAGGAGTTATGTTTCATAGAGAAGATTACAGGCAAAGCATGGGTCCAACTGGTTTGGAACTTGTTTTGACGTTGGAAGGCAGCTAAGTAGAATAAACATGAAGTATAGCTTGGAATTCTCATGAGTATGAAGCTTACAAATATTGACTTCTCCTCCTCTAGGAAAGGTAAATGTCCATTTTCATGGTCATACATAACTTGTGGCAGAAGGGGGAACATGGTACTCGAAATTGTACATCCTGCACTACCCAGTCAATGGGGAGATAGGGGAGGATCTTTATAGTCAGGTAAAGGTTTTTAAGGCTTACTTTTGTTTCTGGAGGGTGCTATCTTCACCCCTCCAGAGTGGGAATAAGTTATTTCTCATGTTCCTGCCTCAGAAACAGGTGTTTGGCTGAAGTCAGAAGTCTTTCATTATCCCTGGGACCAAATTTCAGCTACCCTTACCTAGCCTCTCCCTCCATTGTCTTATTTCCAGGGAACCTTCAGCTACTTCCCATTCTTCATGCTATCAACATGCTTTTCTCTTGGTTTCTGCTGTCTTGACGCTACTCACCGAAATTACTGGTCACTCCCTTCAAGACCTCCCTTAAACCCCTCCTCCACTCACCTGAAACTACTTGACCATGCCTAGATCCCTATCACAGTCTTTCTGAACATAAGATCCAACTTGTGTCCATGATAGTGAAGGAATATTTCATATCCCTTGAATAAAGTAAGTTCACTCTGTCCTTTTGGTGACCTCTCAAGGAATATAACATATGTGAGTCAGCCATGTATTAATGTTTTGGGAACTAGCCACTCCTGGAACACATAGATAATACTTGGAAGATTTGGCTAATCCTTCCAGTATATGACTAATTAACTTATATCTTGTGACCCCTGTATGATATCTCCCTGATGGACAAACATCTGTATTCCCATGGCCATGTTCCCGACCAGCTTGGAACAGTGTGCGGAGCCATTGGCAAAAAGCCGTCTTTGTCTAGGTCCCTATAAACTCTCCTTGCTTAGTGTAAGTTCTTGGAATCTCACCCACGGAGAGGACGCTCTGCCTGGGACTACTTGCTCCCAATTCAGACCCTGAAAGCTGTATCCCGGGTCTCCCCAGGTGAGAAAATTCAGGTGTCGGTACTTTCCTGAATTGGTGATGTTTTTCTATTTCCTCTTATATCTATGTTAATATTGCTATAATTATATTGGTATTAGGCTATATTAATTATTTCTGCTATAGCTCTAAACTGTTCATGCATTTGCCTTTTCTGTAAATCAATAAATTATCCAGCTTCTTCTTCTCAAATGGGTCTTATTGTAGGTGCGAATCTGAACCATAAATTTCCTTAATCACACAGATAGTGCTCGGATTGCATCTGGGCCTTATCCGCAGGGCTCAGGTTCTAACTGCCCCACGTGTAAGTCACAAAGACACAGATTCCCAAGAAGTCTACTGCAAATGGGAGACCTATAATCATCTTTGTCTTTGACTGGCAAAGAAGGTTTGGTTCAATTTCTCCGGGAAGAACAGGGGTTGCTCTTTCAAGTTCCAAGCACCCCCAAACCTCAACACAATGACTTGCCCAAGGTCATATAGCAAGGAAGAGCCCAGTGCAGGATTTCAACCTGGCTATTGTTGCTTTTACAATGAAAAGTTTCTAACAGCATTTACATCCTGCCTTAAGATTTCCACAGCACTTTCTGGAGCTCACCTCCTGCTTTCCTCCCCATATTCCTGGCACTTAGATGCTGTGAAAGTTTTTGAACATATTTTTCACTGACGTATTAGGAAATGGTGGCTCAGAGAGCTCAGGGGGCCCTGCCAGGCTGAAAGGGGGCGACAGACCCTCCCACATGGGAGGCTGCCTCGCTGCTTCTGGGCCATCTGAAGAGTAGCTGGCAGCCCTGGGCTGAAGTGGATCTCAGGGATGAAGGCAAGGGCCTCTGACGTGACCCCTGAGGCAAGGAGACAAGAAAAGCAGGAGTGTTCTTGTGATTCTGAGCACTCAGCTGTAGGCACGCTATTGTACTAAGGATGCTAGGCTGGGGCAGAAGGAAGGCAGATCACTGGGGCCTCCATGGTCTCACCTTATCTGTGTCCCCTGAGTGCCAAGGATGGAGGGCACTGGGCTAGGCGAGGTAGCTACTGTGTCCACCAATGCCATGGCACAATGCCCTAGTCCACTGTTCCCGGAAGTGAACGAGACAGCAGACCAGCAGAACGACAGACAAAGCACCCAGCAGCTCCCAGACCAGTGCTGGCCACTTTCCTGACCCCTTGTCCCACAAATTAGCCCCCCCCCCACCTCGCCTCCCACCGTAACGCCCCCAAATTTCCCTTCTCCCACCACATCGTCACCCGGAAGCACACTGCCTCCCACTGAAGCTTACACTTCCACTCAGTCTCCGGCCCCCTTGGCAGCTTCAGGGTCACCAGCGTCCTTCAAGAGCCTCCATTCTGCCTCGTCGATGGATCGTGAAGACAAGTGAGGGCTCCCAGTGAGGAACAGGTAAGCAGCGAACGTTCCAAGTTCCCCAAGACACAGGCTCAACCTAGGCACTGGAATGCCAGTGCCTACAAGCCCTCAAGCCCCATCCCCTCAGTCCTGGTGAGATGGGACACAATTACTGACCTAATCAATCCTACCCCATGAATGGGTTACAGACAGTTCTGCCCAACCCAGTTCAATGGATTCCACTGAACCCACCCCAGTGTTCCCAGTCCACCATAACTACTAACCCCAGGGGCCTGGTCACACAGGAGCCTCCTTTCCCACCCCAGGGATCCCTCAGTCAACTGAGCCCCCAGTTGAATTCTCTAGGACCATCTAAGACAGGTCAGATCTGATCAGATTTTCCCATGTCCTAACCCTCCTAAGGCATGATGATGATCTCTATACACCCCACTTGAGTCCAACTTATTGAACCCATCAGGGGAACCAAGGGGTTCTGCAACAGCAGTATCCTCATCAGGAACACCACTATCATTAGACAAAGGTGCTGGAGGAGGAGAAGCTCACCTTTGGAAATGGGGACTCAGACATGGTTCGCTGGCCAGATCTCTCAACCAGGGCTCTTCTTCTCTTTTCATTCCTTATGTATCCTGTACATAGCTTGCTTTGTATAGCGTTATTTGCATGGAGTCTCCTGTGTTAGAATGTGAGCTCCTTTCAGAGCTGGCAATGTCTTTGGCCTCTTTCTGTATTCCCAGTGCCTCACCCATTGCATGCTGGGCATCCTGATGCATATTTGGTCACTGGACCCAGAAAGTTCAGCAGGAGAAAGTGAGGTTGGTGAGGCTGTACAGCCTTCCCTCACTCAAAACAAAGTCAGCTGCAAGTCATGTCATCATTTCTCTGACGACATGGTCTTCTAAAACTAAGGACAAACACAGACCTGTGAGTAGATCTAGATGTCTTAATGGGGGTTCAACTAGCTGGGTACCTCAGCTCATCTTCTAGCTTTTGTTGACTCCTTCCGTCTCCTCTCCAAAGGAAGGTAAATTTGGATGGCCAGTGGGTCACTAGTTAACGTGATGTTAACAGAGCATATTTCTTTCTCTCTTCTTTCTTTCTTATTCTTTCTTTTTTCTTTTTCTTCCTTCTTTCTTTCCTTTCTTTCTTCATTTCTCTTTCTTTTTTCTTTCTTTCTGTCTCTCTTTCTGTCTGTCTTACTTTCTTTTTTTCTCTCCCTTCCTTCCTTCCTGCCTTCCTTCCTTCCTTCCTTCCTTCCTTCCTTCCTTCCTTCCTTCCTTCCTTCCTTCCTTCCTTCCTTCCTTCCTTCTCTCTGTCTCTGTCTGTCTGTCTCTGTCTCTCTCTCTCTCCAAACTTTAAACCAAGTGCCCTCATACATGGCACACCAATAAGTCCCTGCCCAAACTCCACTTAATATTTTTCTGAACTTTTCTGACAGAAGAGTGATTATCAGTAGTCACTTTTGCTGATTCCTTCCAGTGAGATTTACTCATTTTTTTTTCTTTTGCTCATTAAAGGGGCCATTCCTAGATTATTTCTTAAGGGGACCTATTCATTAAATGTGCATAACCACTCTCTGAGAGAGTCCCTGAATAGGACTTAGCAGAAAAGACCAAAATCTCCCATTGCATCCTGGCCAATCTCCAGTCATCATCATTAATGTCTGGTCACAGGATCCAGAAGACTTAGGAGGAAAAGGTGAGGCTGGTGACTTTGCACAGCCCTCCCTCATTCAAAACAGTGTCTAGTGCAAGTCATGTTATCATTTCTCTGTTGTCCTTCAGAGGCCTTGGAGTCCAAGTCTTTCAAAAACAAAGGACGACCACAACAGGTAGAGTTTCAATAAAAGCCCTGGTTGTGTGGAAGAAGGTGCAGTAGGACTGCCAAAGAGAGTGAGGGGAATTCTGTTTTAAAGGGCTTGATCCATGACTGGGCAAGTTGGGAGAGTACCAACCCTTGGTAGCATCTTTCGAGTTAGGTAGATTAATGTTTGATAGAATTCACTTGTGAATCCAGGTGATTCTGGGAGTTTCTCTTAGGGACCTCATTAAAAGCTTTTTCAATTTCTTTATTAAGATGGGACTAAGTATTTTATTTTCTCTCCTGTTGGTCCGGACAAATTACATTTTCGTAAATATTCACGTCTTTCTCTAAAATTATTTCATATATTGATATATAACATCTCCTTTAAATTGTTTTAACTTTACATTAATTAGTGATAAAGTGATGTTTGCATTTTGTTTTTTAGGTAATATTTATCTTGAAATATATCCATCTCCCTCCTAGAGACTTCCTTTAATATAAAAGATTCAAAAACGTATAGCACAACTAGCCAATACATCAAAAAGTTTTTACATTAAATGCATTATTTCATACTAAATTTAATACTAATATTTCATACTAATAATTATTTCATACACTTCAACATTCCAATGAAGGGAGGGAAATAAATTTCAATATCTATTCTAAATGAACAAGAAGGTCATTAGTATTTCACAGCATTCAGCTCAATTTGTATAGTAGTTCTTGACATTCACATTGTTAAATGATTGTGCACATGGTTTAAATGGTTCTTCATATGTCAGTTTCTATTGGAACCTATGTCTTCTCATATAAAGAAGGATGATCAAGGAGCATATGGACGCTGAGTTGGGGCATTTAGCTACATTCCTAGCCTAATTCCTCAGGCTTCCCAAAGAGGTTGAAGGCAAAGTCCTGGGTAGCTGAGTCCTTCAGTTAGGCTGAGCAGAGAAGAAGTGGAGATTGTGTCAGGGCAGTGGCTTACTCACGTGCTTAGAAAGTGCATGTCCTCCCTGTGAGTGCTTGCAGAATGTTTGTGTCTTCTAGGAAGGGGCTGGACACTGTCTGACGTTCTGTTGGCCCTTCTGTAGACACCAAGAAAGGGCTTGTGTCCCCTCCACCATCTGTTGGCATGGTGCTGGGAGCAGTGAAAGACAAGGCAGCTGAATTTGCCTCTGCTCCTGCCCGAGTATCCCATAATAGTATGGCCTTCCAAGGCTCACTAGATCCTTGGCTGACTGTGGGCTCTGCTGGATTCAAGGAACGTGGGAGGTTTACGGGACAAACAAGAGGATTTCTCAGGTGAAGCTGATATTTCTATGACAAAATCTACTGATCCTCTGGGTGTCTCAGATCTGAGCCCATTTGTGATCATGGCCGCAATGAGAAGTGTACCCCAAATGGGAGCTGAGCCTGGAGGGATTTCTATGCTAACTGTCTTTCTTACAGTCTCAGAAACAGAATCTCTCACTATGGAGCTAGGCATGAGGATGCTGGTAGACTGTTTTCATTTGCTTGTCACATTAGACTCACTAATCCATGAACTGTGCTCCTGGAGAATACTACAAGCAGAGGAGTTGGTTAGTATGTGGACAGGTTTGGTGTTATTCTCATAGGGATATACATTTCCTCTCAGTGGAATTCTTTCATTCCTTGGGATAACACCCAATCACCTGAACCTCGCTTTCCTCTCCAATGCACATCACAGGCACTTCTTCCTGTAGAGTACTCTCATCAGCTCTGCTCTGGCCCTGAAGCTAAGCTCTGGCCATTTCTCCTCGAACGTCATTACTGTCCTGATGCCCACACTAAAGACTAGTCTTGCAGGATTCAAGCTTAGTCCCTAGAACGTCTGCCCTGGACTTCCGCGATCCCCATTGGTGTGTCACCCTACTCATCTATTTTTTTTTTTTTTATCAAATTCAAGGTCATGCTTCATTTCACTCTCTCTTGTACACGGGTACACTTTCATCCCCCGGATCCTCTCCAGATCTGAAAATGTTACCCAATCCTGTCTCTCATTCTTCTCTAATGTCATGTGTCCATGTACTCCACTTGTTCCCCAGGTAACACTCCTTCATGATGTATAACTCAGTTGCATCTCACTGGCTACCACTCCTTTCTATGCCTTGTCTCCCCCATTAGATGCAAATTCCTTGAAGGCTTACTGCCAGAGGAGCTCAATTTCACAGTTTCCCTATCTTTGCTGATATCAGCTGTGACCTTTGACAATGCAGAGATAAGGTTCCCAATAAGGCCAGTGTCCACTGCAAGGGCAGTGTGACCATCTAGGGCAGAAATGCATTTGACTTTCAAGCTCCTGGGTAGTTTTCTGTGGTGCTAGAACAGTGACTTCAGCAAGCATTTTGAAAAGAAAAGTAGCAGCACTGGTGCCTCTTTCAAGCAAGTGCTCACTTGGCCCAGTGGATAATGCTTAGTCAGCGTGTGTCCACAGGACTAGTGCCATGTGTTATGGGGTTTTCTGAAGGGCAATCCAAGGTGAGATAGGTCCTGCTGGGTTCTGTCCATGAGATGGCACCATTGGAATCCTGGCCTTCCTCCAGCCCTGAGATCAGAGTGGAATCTGATAGAGTAACTGTGTTAGTGACCTCGACTGCAGTACAAGACAATGGACATTATGTGTGAATCTCCTAAGGGGCTTTGGTGATGATAAATGAACTTTGAATTTCAGAGAGGATGGTCTGGGACACAGCAGACACACTTGAACCTCATCTCATATGGACAGGAGACCCTGCAGTCCCCCCTCCTACCCATTGCCAAGTAGAGGAAGGGCTTATATCCCTGGCAGTCAGAATGACCTCAGGACTTATTGGAGTCTCTTGGGCAATTGTTGGAGGAGGTATGGCTGAGCTCAATTCAGCTGCTGTGTTGAGCCCTGGAGGAGTTGACGTGATACTTATTATCATCCTGCATGGAATCATGCTCTCTGTAGTCAGCGGAACCTCTGAGCTCCCTTCTGCCTGCATGTGGAACAATATGAGCACCAGTCCCAACAAAATTGAGCCAGTCGTGTTCACCAATGAACCTCCAGGATTAGTGTTTGAGAAGAGTTGATCTTCAGTAGAAGTGGTGGTCGATGGTTCAGTTGTGCTTTTCTCTGACACTCTACTTGGGAGATCAGTGCTGAGAGTGGCCACAGTCTGAGAGGGTCAATATCTGGGATTTTGGTGATAAAGGTGAGACTTATGGTATCAGGTCTTGGGGCAGGTGAGCTAATGTTCACTGTAAAGGGAATCGTTTCAGTTGAATTTAGGGAAGTTGAAGAAGAGAGTGTCCATGGCCATGCAGGGGTGGCATCTGTCTCAGTGATGGTGAGATCACTGGCGTCACCTTTAGTAGGTGAGGGAGAAATTGTGCTTTGTCCAGGAAAAACCATGCAACTGCTGCTGGTGGTAAGAAGCAGGGTTGAGTTCACTTGAGCTCCTGTGCTGTCACTCTGGAGCCACAGAGATATCTCCAGTCATCTTGACTGTGACAGTATGGACTTTGCTCCATTGTGGCCAAAGGGAGAACTCAGGTCCTCTCTGAGTGTCCAATTGGGACTGCAGATGGTTAGCCGCAATCACCGGTGGAAGGGAGCAAAGAGTGGTACCTAACCTCCTTGGTTCTTCTCCCAAAAGGGAAGCTGAGGACATAGGAGATCCAGGTAAAGGAGTGATCAGTGAAGCACCTTTGTTACTTTCTCCCACTGTACCCAGAAGCCCTTGGCTCTAGTGGTCTCAAAATAAAGAAAGCCCACATCTGTGACCTTGCTGCTGAGGATGACACTTGGGCTTTCAGTTCCAGGAATATTCAAGCTTATGGCCTTGGACTTGTAAGTATCCCTCAGAGAAAATGACTGGAGACAAAGGGGCAAAGTAGACATAATATCTAACAATCCTGGTCAGATCTGTAGCTTCAGCAGAGGTCAAGGACTAGAGGACCTTTGTTTTCATTCCAGGCAGAGCCCCATCAATGCGGGTGATGGAGTCAGCAGGTGCTGGTGAAGTCAAAACCAAGGATGATTCTGTTTCTCCTTGAAGCCTGACCCTGGAAGTAGTTGGAGTGTGTGATGGAGTTATGTAGGCAGCTGACTCTGGCCTAGACCCTCACAAAGGACTTGACATGGAGTTAGCTGTGCTCTCAGCCAGAAGAAACATCCCTGGGATGGTCTGATGGTCTTCCACACTGATGTGCTGCGAGAGGCCAAACTACCATGTCAATTTGCACTGTCATCTAGTTCCCTACTAACCTATCTGCAAAACATGAATTCCCACAAAAAAAAGCACCTTCAGTTTTTCATTCTTTCCCTGATAATATTCTTCCTTAGTTCTTCCCTTTTTCTCTTCAAGTTCATTGAGATAGCTATTTACAAAAGGTGTTTCCATTTCCATTTCTCCCACTCCCTTTTTATCTCTACAGTCTGGTTGCTAAGTTTCATAAGCAAAATGAAATTGTCCTCGCTAATGTTACTATAAAACTCGTCATTGCAAAAAGAAATGACCTTTTCTCAATCCTCATTCTTCTTCATCTCATTGCAGCCTTTCCTTCCATTCTCCTACTTTCATTGATATTCTCTTCCCTTTAGATTTTTATGACAATACTCTCCTGGTTCTTTGGCTGAATCCTGTCTCAGTCTTTTTTGCTACATTCTCACCCAAGTCATCAATGCGAATTTTGGGTATTGTATATTAGGGCTCTGAGTTGGGCCCTTGTTTTTTCTTTTTCTAGGAGATTTTGTAAGCTCCTGGAAATCCGTCCTGAGAACGGTGATTCTCAGATATACTCATCTACCTTTAGCCTCTCTAGTGATCTGCAAACTCATTACTCGTTTTGGACAACTGCCTGTTAGAAATCTTGAACTGGTTGTCTTGTCCGTATCTGAATCGCAACACATCCAAAACTCTACTCATTTCCTTTCCCCCCCAAAATTCATTTCGTCTCAATTTCCCAGTTTCATGCACTCCCCATCTTCCAATCACCCAGGCTCACAGCCCGGAACTACTTACTTTCACGCCCAAACCCATATCCAATCTTTTGTCAAGGAATATAGGTCTTGCTCTCTTAACACCTCTCCTATATGCTCCTTTACTCATATGACCCTATCATCCTCCTGGTGCAAGCCCACATCACCTCATTCCTGGACTATTGCAGTACCCTTCTTGTGGATTTTCTTGTCATAAGACACTCTTGTCCATCCTCTACTCAGCCACCAAAATGATTTTCCTAAAGCTCTTGTCTGACCATGTCATTTTACCATTCAATGAAATATAATGGCTTCCTGTTCCCTCAAGAATCAAATAGAAAGTGCTAGTTCACATTCAGAGCCTGTCCCTCCTTTTATTTGTCAATCTAATTGTACTTTACTCCTGCATTCTGCCAGTGACACTGGCCTTCTTGCTCTTCCTTGCATTGACTCACCATCTCACAACTCAATATATTTTTACTGACTGTCTTCCATCCCTGGAGTCCTTTCCCTCTGTATTTTTCTGGCTTCCTTCAAGCCCTTGTTAATCTTCCCCCCTTACTGTAGAAAGGTATCCTCTTCCTGTCTGTAGGAAGATGCGATCTTAATAGACATGATGCCCTTAAAAGCTAAGTGCATGCAGTTCTTTAATTCTTACGACCTCACAGAAGTGGGAAGAGATGAAATGGGAGAGCTCTCCCGATCACCATTAAAACAGTATAGTTTCCTTTTCAGAGACAAATGAAACAGTATAGTATAGATAGAGAGGAGGTAAATGTTGCAATATATATAGCATGTGGGGAAAGTACCAAAACAAAGTATCCTTATATAGAAAATGATCCTATTTGTATTTAGTCTCGAGAAAAGAAAATTCTCAAATTTGTAATAGTAAATTCACAAAAGAGAACACAGAAAAGATCAGAGCATCTATAAATATTAGCTTAAACATAGTTTAGTAAACCAAAACAAATATGGAGAGATTTGAAAATGATTCATCTTACGTAAAACAACAAAGCTTTACTGGGACTTCACTACAAAGCATTTCTTTTTTTTTTTTTTTTGAAACGTATGTCAATGAAAGTTCTCATTTGATTTCAATAAAGGTATTACTTATACAAATAATATGATAAATATAAAATAATGAAAACTTCATCACTTAATCAGGGAAATTCGAAAACTTTAAGAAGAGCCCTCCCAAAATCCCTTACAAGGTTATTGCTGTTGCCATAGTACTATTTATGATTGGCACCTTTCACAATGTCATAGGCGCTCTGCTATTAGCTGGATATATCAGCAAAGGTGGGGCAGAATGAGTCATTTCTGTTCTGGTAATTGAAATTCTGGTATTCATGCCAGGATTCTACCTTTTGTGCATTGCCTACTATGTTCCCAAATGCTACACGGGCTACTCTTACAATGACATTCCAGATTTTGATGACTAGAGTCTACTTTGGTCCAGAAAAAAAAAAATTTGCTTTTGGGAATAAGCTTATCACTGAAAAGCTGAACCCATGGAAATTTAAATACCAGTGGGTCAGAGAATTCTCTAGTTCTCTAGCAGTTACTTTACCAAGGTCATTGCTAGGCTCTATGGGGTTATCCCAAAGATGTGAACTGAGCTTGCAATTAGAGAAATAAGTTTCCTTACCTCCTGTTCTGAGATAAGGTTTTTGAGGAGGCAGCTTTCCCATACACATATACAGATACATATTTTCCAAAGCAGTTGTGGAAAGGAGAATAGAATCATTCAAAAATTTTTTTTGTTAAGACATGTCCTTTTTAGTCTGAGGTTCATCATCAGGTGGGCTTGATGATGACGAATTTTTCTGTTGCAGATTCTTTTGGAGACCGTCAACAGAGTTATAGAGAAGTAGCTGGATTTCCCTATCTGAATACATGTGTGTGTATATGAATAGATGAATACATACATATATGTGTATATTCACATGTACATATACACACAAACTTATATAGTAACAGGAATTTGGTGAGGAAATGGCCAAATAATGGTTTGGTTGAAAAGAGACTGAATCTCTCAACTGTAAGTTGAAAATGTTGACATTTTAGCTTTTATTTTTGGAAATAGTTTGTCATTAACAACATGATTTGTGTCAAATAGAATACGTAATGTGTTTAATTTTATTTTGTTAAATAATTATTTGAAAAACTCCAAATGACTCATTTAACCCATGAAGCTATTTTTTCCATTGTCCTCCAGTAGAACACATCTCAGTAAAACTAGGCATAATCAAATGACAATCCACGATCATTCCAACTTGCTTTTTGAAGTGTCACACAAATTAGGAATTTTGAATGTCTAAGAAGAGATTTTGCAGTTTTTCATCTTCCTGATATTCTTGCTAGGCCTTATATGTTTCATGAAGGCTTGATGTCTATACCATGGGGCATTTTGTCCTCTGATGATAAGGATGTGCCATGCTTTTATCATTATTTTAATTTTTTTTACCAGTTGTTAGTATTGCTAATTTTTTTAATGAAAAAATAAGGTTGGGGTAATCATAATTTAGTTGTTTTATAAATTGCTTTATTAGTACCTTTTGCTGTTTTCTTATTGTTAAGAGATACAGACTCAGTCACTTGAAGTCTACTCTTGGCCAAAGTAGGCTGATTATTTCATTGTTGCAGGGAGTGAGTACATTTAAGAGAAGTTAAAATGTCAAAGTCAGAGCTCTAGATTTAATACTTGTAAAACCTGTGCCTTACATTGGACATTTAATAGACTTGATTATCATGTTGCATTTCAGTCTATGAATCACATATAGAATATATCCTCTACTATCTTCAATTCAGGACACCAGCGACCAGATTCCCACTGGGACAATTGGCCAGAAATCAAGACACCCTCTCTCACACACAGTCAACCTATTTTTCAAGAAGAGCCACTGCTGTACCTAAGACATCTGCAGGAGTGAACGTGGCAACCAGGAGCCTGTTGCTCGCCTTGACTTCAGATGAAACAACAGCTACCTCTGACTCAAGTACTCCTTTACAAACCAGCCTGACTGGGAGACTTTCCTCTCTTCTCCCAGTCATCCCATCTAGAGCACCAACAACTACCAGGGAGAACTCCAGTATGGGATCAATATCTATAGCAATTCCACCAGATGTCCTCTGTACAACTGCCTCAGCTTCAGGGATGGGCACCAGTCCTCCTGCCTCCATGTCCTTCTCTCCTTCAACTTTCAGGAGAAAACCCTGCACCAACTCCAGGACAACCTGAGGTCACTACCCCAGAGAGGTCAGACTCTCAGATGTGAAGAGAATCTGGCTCAGCTGCCCAGCACCATCCTGGTATAAGGATCATCCCAATACATGTTTGTCCTTGGCACCCACAAAAGGGATATCTGGGCCCATAACATTGTCTGTTACCTTTGTGGAGAATATACTCAAACCCCACACAACTCTCAAATATCAAACACATTCCTTGAGACCTCCAACTTTTACAAGGCCAGAGACAACATTCATTGTTGCCCTCCATGATGTAAGACAGGGAGCCAACCATTCTACAACTATCCCCTCACCCAACACGACAAGAGCCCAGACAAGCCAAACTCTACCTCCTACCAATGAACACAGGGAGACTTTGCATTCTGAGGAGCCAGCCAGATAACTTGGACCAGTGACTGGAGATACATCTTTTCCTCCTAGTGTTAGAAGAGATCCATGGAAATTCCAAAGATCAGGCACTATTTTCCTATAAAATTTAGAACAGGAATCCTATTTTTAAAAGTATCATTATGCTTTAAGCATTAATTATTTTTATGTGATACTAACTCTGTTTTTTAAAAATTGTTTTTGTTTCCCTACTAATTTTTTATTTATCTCAGTATTTATTTTTTACCCTTTAATAACAATTCTTGCTCTGTGTCCAAAATTGCAGTTTGTGTAATCACTGGCTTTTATTTGTGGAAGATGAATAGCTTCGTACAGTCTAATAGCAGTTCCCATTATCTATGATTTTTCACATATGCAATGGGTGCCAGTTCTGAGAAATATTAAACTGGGTAGCAATTTTGTATAAAAAATTTTAAAATGTTATGTATAGTATAGATGATCATGTGTTTTAATCTAGTCATTCCATACAAGAATTTAGTGTAGTTGGAGGAATTCAATGAATTATGCCAAATTTACCCTTCACAACTTTACATTGGCTTCTTTAAACTTTACATTTTCATTAAAAAGTTTACCAAACTTTAGTTAGATTTATTTTTACAAGGTACTTAATCTTATCTAATAAGGGAAAAAATGGATTTCTTTTGCTTTTTGGCTTGATTTGCTATTAGCAATTTTGAAGTAATTTGCTTTGCTCTGGAGTATTTTTTGTAGCATATCCGTATATACATATACAAGTGTGTATTTTTGTGTGCATACGTACATATATATACATATATATACATATATATGTATATATATATGCATGTGTATGAATGAATTTACCTATGTAGGTCTTCCTTCCAGGTTAAAGAATGAAATGAAATGGAATGACCTGCCTTCCCTTTACAAAAGTGAGCCCTTTCACCACACTGTATTCACATAAGTGGGAGAACTATCATACTTTCTATAGTTTAGCCCTTTTCTGTCCTATGACTGCAACCAGGAGTGTAATTCCTATCCTAACAGAAAAAGGAATTTCTTTGAAGACTTGGCAAAGAGAGTTGAAGATGTGAAGGGTAGTTCTCAACCTTATTTTTGCTATTGTTTTGGCTTTAGGCAAACAAGGTCATTGATGTCAAGTGCTTTTACCAAACCTGACAAGCATATCAGTGCTTATATCATTCTTTTTTGAATTAATTAATTTATTTAACTTTTAACATTCATTTCCACAAAATTGTGGGTTCCAAATTTTCTCCCCATTTCTCTCCTTCCCCCACCCCAAAACGCTGGGCATTCTAGTTGCCACTATCACCAATCTGCCCTCTCTTCTAACATCCCTCCCGTCCCTTATCCCCATCTTCTCTTTTGTCCTGTAGGGCAAGATAATTTTCTATACCCCATTACTTGTATTTCTTATTTCCCAGTAGCATAAACAGTACTCAACAGTTATTCCTAAAACTTTGAGTTCCAACTTCTCTTCAACCCTCCCTCCCTACCCATTCCCTTTGGAAGGCAAGCAATTCAATATAGGCCATATGTGTGTAATTTTGCAAATGACTTCCATAATAGTCGTGTTGTGAAAGACTACCTCTATTTCCCTCCATCCTATCCTGCTCCGCATTGCTTCTATTCTCTCTTTTGATCCTGTCCCTCCCCAAGAGTGTTAACTTCAAATTGCTCCCTCCTCCCATTGCCCTCCCTTCCATCATCCCCCCCACCCTGCTTATCCCCTTCTCCCCCACTTTAGGTATTGTAAGATAGGTTTTCATACCAAAATGAGTGTGCATTTTATTTCTTCCTTGAGTCAAATGTGATGAGAGTAAACTTCATGTCTTTCTCTCACCTCCCCTCTTTTCCCCTCCACTAAAAAGTCTTTTGCCTGCCTCTTTTATGAGAGATAATTTGCCCCATTGCATTTCTCCCTTTCTCCTCCCAATATATTTCTCTCTCAACGCTTAATTTCATTTTTTTAAGATACGATCCCATCCTCTTCGTTTCACTCTGTGCATTCTGTTTGTGTGTGTGCTCATGTGCGTGTGTGTGTCTGTAATCCCACCCACTACCCAGATACTGAAAAGCTTCAAGAGTTACAAATATTGTCTTTCCATGTAAGAATGTAAACAGTTCAACTTTAGTAAGTCCCTTCTGACTTCTCTTTGCTGTTTACCTTTTCATGCTTTTCTTCATTCTTGTGTTCGAAAGTCAAATTTTCTTTTCAGCTCTGGTCTTTTCATCAAGAATGCTTTAAAGTCCTCTATTGCATTGAAAGACCATTTTTTTTTCCTGAAGTATTATACTCAGTTTTGCTGGGTAGGTGATTCTTGGTTTTAGTCTTAGTTCCTTTGACTTCTGGAATATGATATTCCAAGCCCTTCTATCCCTTAACATAGAAGCTGCTAGATCTTGTGTCAACCTGATCGTATTTCCACAATACTTGAATTGTTTCTTTCTAGGTGCTTGCAATATTTTCTCCTTGACCAGGGAACTATAGAATTTGGCCACAGTGTTCCTATTAGTTTCTCTTTATGGACCTCTTTCAGGAGGGGATCTGTGGATTCTTTCAAAATTGAAAAGATGATGATGTTTAGGTTCTTTTTTTGATCATGGCTTTCAGGTGGACCCATAATTTTTAAATTGTCTCTCCTGCATCTATTTTTCAGGTCAGTTGTTTTTCCAATGACATATTTCACATTATCTTCCATTTTCTCATTCTTTTGGTTTTGTTTTGTGATTTCTTGGTTTCTCCTAAACTCATTACCCTCCATGTGTCCCATTTTACTTTTGAAAGAACTATTTTCTTCAGTGAGCTTTTGAACCTCCTTTTCCATTTGGCTAATTCTGGTTTTGAAAGCATTATTCTCCTCGTTGGCTTTTTGAACCTCTTTTGCCAACTGAGTTAGCCTATTTTTGAAGGTGTTATTTTCTTTAGCATTTTTTTGTGTCTCCTTTAGCAAGGTGTTGACCTGCTTTTCATACTTTTTTTTTTATTATTAAATTTATTTATTTAACTTTTAACATTCATTTTCACAAAATTTTGGCTTACAAATTTTCTCCCCTTTTATCCCCTCCCCCCCCAAACACCAAGCATTCTAATTGCCCCTATGACCAATCTGCTCTCTCTTCTATCATCCCTCTCTGCCCTTGTCTCCATCTTCTCTTTTGTCCTGTAGGGGCAGATAGCTTTCTATACCCCTTTACCTGTTTTTCTTATTTCCTAGCGGCAAGAACATTACTCGACAGTTGATCCTAACACTTTGAGTTCCAACTTCTCTTCCTCCCTCCCTCCCCACCCCTTCCCTTTGGAAGGCAAGCAATTCAATATAGGCCATATCTGTGCAGTTTTGCAAATGACTTCCATAATAGTTGTGTTGTATAGGACTAACTATATTTCCCTCCATCCTATCCTGTCCCCCATTACTTCTATTCTCTTTTGATCCTATCCCTCCCCATGAGTGTCGACCTCGAATTGCACTCTCCTCCTCATGCCCTCCCTTCTATCATCCCCCCCTCCCTGCTTGTCCCCTTATCCCCCACTTTCCTGTATTGTGAGATAGGTTTTCCTACGAAAATGAGTGTGCACTTTATTCTTTTCTTTAGTGGAATGTGATGAGAGTAGACTTCATGTTTTTCTCTCACCTCCCCTCTTTATCCCTCCACTAATGAGTCTTTTGATTGCCTCTTTCATGAGAGATAACCTGCCCCATTCAATTTCTCCCTTTCTCCTCCCAATATATTTCTCTCTCACTGCTTGATTTCATTTTGTTTTAAAGATATGATCCCATCCTATTCAATTCACTCTGTGCACTCTGTCTCTATGTATGTGAGCGTGTGTGCATGTGTAATCCCACCCAGTACCCAGATACTGAAATGTTTCAAGAGTTACAAATATTGTCTTTCCATGTAGGAATGTAAACAGTTCAGCTTTAGTAAGTCCCTTATGACTTCACTTTGCTGTTCACCTTTTCATGGTTCTCTTCATTCTTGTGTTTGAAAGTCAAATTTTCTTTTCAGCTCTGGTCTTTTCATCAAGAATACTTGAAAATCCTCTATTTCATTGAAAGACCATTTTTTCCCCTGAAGTATTATAGTCAGTTTTGCTGGGTAGGTGATTCTTGGTTTTAGTCCTAGTTCCTTTGACTTCTGGAATATACTGTTCCATGCCCTTCGATCCCTTAATGTAGAGGCTGCTAGATCTTGTGTTATCCTGATTGTATTTTCACAATACTTGAATTGTTTCTTTCTAGCTGCCTGCAGTATTTTCTCCTTGACCTGGGAACTCTGGAATTTGGCCACAATGTTCCTAGGAGTTTCTCTTTTTGGATCTCTTTCAGGCGGTGTTCTGTGGATTCCTTGAATATTTATTTTGCCCTCTGGTTCTAGAATCTCAGGGCAGTTTTCCTTGATAATTTCATGAAAGATGATGTCTAGGCTCTTCTTTTGATCATGGCTTTCAGGTAGTCCCATAATTTTTAAATTGTCTCTCCTGGATCTATTTTCCAGGTCTGTTGTTTTTCCAATGAGATATTTCACATTATCTTCCATTTTTCCATTCTTCTCTCTTTGTTCTGCGATTTCTTGGTTTTGCATAAAGTCATTAGCCTCCATCTGTGCCATTCTAATTTTGAAAGAACTATTTTCTTCAGCGAGCTTTTGAATCTCCTTTTCCATTTGGCTAATTCTGCTTTTGAAAGCATTCTTCTCCTCATTGGCTTTTTGAACCTCTTTTGCCAATTGAGTTAGGCTAGTTTTCAAGGTGTTAATTTCTTCAACATTTTTTTGGGTCTCCCTTAGCAGGGATCTGATCTGCTGTTCATGCTTTGACTTCATGTCTCTCATTTCTCTTCCCAGCTTTTCCTCCACCTCTCTAACTTGATTTTCAAAATTCTTTTTGAGCTCTTCCATGGCCTGAGCCCATTGGGTGGGCTGGGACACAGAAGCCTTGATTTCTGTGTCTTTGCCTGATGGTAAGCATTGTTCTTCCTCATCAGAAAGGAAAGGAGGAAATGCCTGTTCGCCAAGAAAGTAACCTTCTATAGTCTTATTTCTTTTCCCTTTTCTGGGCATTTTCCCAGCCAGTGACTTGACCTCTGAATATTTTCCTCACACCCACCTCACCTCCTGATCCTCCCAGCCCGTGTTTGTGGTCTGAGATTCAAATGCTGCTTCCAGCCTCAGGGCTTTTGGCAGGGGCAGGGCTCCTATTCAGTATGAGATTATGATCTGGTGCTGAGATCGGGGCAGGGCCACCTCTCAGGCTCAGTTCCCTCAGGGGGTTTATGCACAGACCTTCCGCAATGGATTCAGGCTCCCGCCCGCTTGGGGAGCCCCTGTCTGCAGCCGCCTCTCAGCTTCTACCTCCCGGGGGGGGGCCTGTATTATGGGGGCACCCCACTCCCCTCTCGACCCGCCAAAGAGACTCTCTCACCCACCCCTGTCACCTGTGGGTGGAGGGACTTGTGCGGCCGCTGGAGATCCCGTCCCTGAAGCCTGCTCGGATCTGTTTCTCTCGGTGCCGCAGCCGTGGCCGCAGCAGGTCTGGGCTGGGCTTTGTGTCTACAGCGCGACGAACCTTTTGCGAGAGGTTTGCAGATCCCTCTGTGGGTGGAGGGACCCGCGTGGCCGCTGGAGATCCTGTCTGTGAAGCCTGCTCGGATCTTTTCCTCTTGGTGCCGCGGCCGCGGCAGGGCTGCACTCAGCTCCCAGTCCCGGCGCCCAGTCCGCAGCGCGAAGGACCCCCCCGCGAGAGGTTTGCAGGTCTCTCTGGAACAGAAATCTCCCTCGCTCCAATGTTCCGTGGCCTCTGGGTGCGGAATTCGCCGTGAGTTACTTCCCTGTAGCCATTCTATGGGTTGTGGGTTCGGAGCTATGTGTATGTGCGTCTTTCTACTCCGCCATCTTGGCTCCGCCCCTCCTGCTTTTCATACTTTACTTGCATCTCTCTCATTTCACTTCCCAGATTTTCCTTCACCTCTCTAACTTGATTTTCAAAATCCTTTTTGAGGTCTTCCATGGCCTGAGCCCATTGGGTGGGCTGGGATACAGAATCCTTGACTTCTGTGTCTTTCTCTGATGGTAAGCATTTTTCTCCCTTATCAGAAAGGAAGGGAGGAAAGACCTGTTCACCAAGAAAGTAACCTTGTATAGTCTTATTTTTTTCCCCTTTTCTGGGCATTTTCCCAGCCAGTGACTTGACTTCTGAATGTCCTCTTCACACCCACTTCACCTCCAGATCCACCCAGCCAGCGCTTGGGGTCTGAGATTCAAATGCTGCTTCCCAGCCTCAGGGCTTTGGGAGGGGGCGGGGCTGCTATTCAGTGTGAGATTAAGTTCAGGTGCTCAGGTGGGGGCAGGGCTGCCACACAGGGCTTAGTTCCCTCAGGGGGTTTATGCAGATACCTTCAACAATGGATCCAGGCTCCTGCCTGCTTGGGGAGCCCCTGTTCGTTTCTGCTCCCGCTGCTGCCTCCCAAGGGGGCCCGAGCTATGGAGACTCCCTACTCCCCTCCTGGCAAGCCAAAAAGACTCCCTCATTCACCCTGGCGCCTGTGGCTGGAGGGATCTGCAAGGCTGCTGGAGACTCCCTCCCCAAAGCCTGCCTGGATCTGCTCCTCTCGGTGCGTCGAGGCCAAGATAGGGCTGAGCTGGGCGCCGGGTCCAGGGCGCGACAGACCTTTCCTAGGTTTTTCAGGGCTTTCTGAAACAGAAATCTCCTCCGCTTCATTGTTCTATGGCTTCTGCTGCTCCAGAATTTGTTGGGAGTTCTTTTTTACAGATATTTTATGGGCTGTGGGTTCAGAGCTACCATACGTGTGTCTTTCTACTCTGCCATCTGCACTAATTCTTCTTAATCCAGTTGTATCCCATCCCTATCAGGTATGATTAGGGTAGGATTTCATTTTACTCATAAAAGGCACAAAGGGAAAAGGGAAGCAGGGTAAAAGAGCCTGGGTAGATAGAGATATTCCTAGGAGGGCACTGATAAGAGAGGGAAAGGAATTTAAAAATGTGTTGATATACATCTGAGAAATAACAAACTTAGTTATGAGTGGTAAAAGAAATGAGAACGGAAGGAAGCAAAACAGCCTCAAATGTTTATTGTTAGGGGAAAGATGAAGAAAGTGAAAGATAAGTGGGTCAGCCATCATACTACCTGAGTGGCACTATGTGGGGAGGGCACCTTGGTTGCTGTGTATTTTAGGGAAGAATATAACCACAAAGACAGGGGCGACAAAAGTCTGTGACAACTTTCAACCTCACTTCACCTGTAGTTGCTGTTAGCAATTACAACATTCATCATTCTGGGAATGTCTCTATCCATGGTAATTACAGTTAATCTTCCAACTAGGCAATAATTATCTAGTTGCCATACCATGCAGGATCAACGGGCTAGGGTTCACTTCTTTCAGCACGACTGAACACAGTGAAAAGTATTTCAACCTTGAAAAGGGACTAGCATTTTTCAAACTGTACAGTGACTGGTTGTATGTTTTTGTATTTCTTCAGTTTTAGACTACATTTGTATATTAAACAAATAGGTTACTACACTCATTTCCGTTATCATTACTCTGCTGAAATGCTTTTTAATAACCATCTCAATAAAACAATATATATTTATGGGAAGGGCAAAAGTTATTATATTAGTCTGCAAATCACAGCTTATGTATCAGAACAAGGTCAATGAGGATAGCCAGACAATCATGAAAGCCTTTGACTTCAGCCATTTCAATGAGCCAGTACCTCAGCTGCTTTAACCTATGAGGCTGTTCTCTCTCAGCCATTCCTACTTTGGGCCTGTAATTGTGAAGGCAGCGGTTCACAAGGATCATGCCAATACTGGCATTTCTTGGCTTTTAGGATAAGCAAAAATATTAATTGAAACTCAATATATAGTTATCACTTCTAATTTTGAAAGATAATGAATGACTAATGTTGGAAATTACATTCAACATAGGGGTATGGTAACAACAGGACAGCATTTCGTTGTTTCTAAGAACACATCTAATAATTTGTGTATATTTTCAACAATTATGAAAATGTACAAACGTAGATTGGGGCAAATGAATAATGCGCTGGGAACCATCAAATGCCCATCCTGGATTCCACAGACTTCCAATGTTTCACAGACAAAATAAAACATATATGTCTTTTATAAATACACTTGGAACTTAATTTTCCCATGGATAATTTCTGTGACTCATGTTTAAAGATCCCCTTGCTTGCATCGTCAATTACACTCCAGAAAGGCAGTACAGCACAGGGGAGAGAAAGCAAGCCTTGGAGCTGGCAAGAACTACCTCTGACTCCCACTGGCAGTGTGACCTAGGCCAGTCACTTAACCTCTCAGGGATCTAAGTAACTATCTAAGATTCTAATTTGCTGAAAGATACTGGCCTGCAGTGCAAAGGGAGTTCCCTATAGCATGACACCATATATCCAGTCCATACCCCATGAGAAACTCAAACATACACATTTAATTGGATAGCTATATTAGGTATGCTGAGAGAGTAAGGAAGCTGATTCTATAAACTACACCTGAAAAACCGGTCACCTTACACTTACCACAGCTGCTCTTCCAAACCTTTTCATCCCTCCTCAAAGCTCCCATATTTCACTCTGCACCTCCTCAGCTAAAAATCTTGTCTCATATTTGGCTGAAAACAATTGAGGCTATTACTTGAGACCACCCTGTCCCCACTTCTTCTCATCTAACATCATCCAAATGCCTTCTGTCAGTATCTCCTCCTTCATTCATCCCACATGAAAATGCTTCTTCAGGGGGCGGAGCCAAGATAGCGAAGTAGAAAGACGCACATACACATAGCTCCGAACCCACAAACCACAGAACGGCTAGAGGGGACCAACCCAGGGCGAATTCTGCACCCAGAGACCACGGAATATTGGAGCAAGGGAGATTTCTGTTCCGGAGAGACCTGCAAACCTCTCGCGGGGGGTCCTTCGCGCCGTGGACTGGGCGCCGGGACTGGGAGCAGAGGGCAGCCCTGTCGTGGCCGAGACACCGTGAGGAAAAGATCCGAGCAGGCTACGGGACGGGATCTCCAGCGGCGGCACAAGACCCCCACCAACAGGTGACTGACGGGGATAGGTGAGAGAGTCTCTTTGGCGGGTCGAGAGGGGAGTGGGGTGCCCCCATGGCCGGGCCCCCCCAGGAGATAGAAGCTGAGAGGCGGCTACAGACAGGAGCTCCCCAAACGGGCGGGAGCCTGGATCCATAGTGGAAGGTCTGTGCATAAACCCCCTGAGGGAACTGAGCCAGAGAGGCGGCCCTGCCCCTGACCACCTGAACTTAATTCTCACACTGAATAGCAGCCCTGCCCCCGCAAAAACCCTAAGGCGGGAAGCAGCATTTGAATCTCAGTCCCCAAACGCTGGCTGGGAGGACCAGGAGGCGAGGTGGGTGTGAGGAGAACATTCAGAGGTCAGGTCACTGGTTGGGGAGAATGCCCAGAAAAGGGAAAAGAAATAAAATTATTGAAGGGTACTTATTCGGAGAAAAGACACTTCCTCCCTTCCTTTCTGATGGGGAGGAACAAAGCTTGCCATCAGGCAAAGACACAGAAATCGAGGATTCTGTGTCCCAGCCCACCCAATGGGCTCAGGCCATGGAAGAGCTCAAGAGGAATTTTGAAAATCAAGTTAGAGAGGTGGGGGAAAGACTGGGAAGAGAAATGAGAGGGATGAGGGAGAAGCATGAAAAGCAGATCAGCTCCCTGCTAAAGGAGAACCAAAAAAATCTTGAAGAAATTGGCACCTTGAGAACTAGCCTAACTCAGTTGGCAAGGGAGGTGCAAGGGGCCAATGAGGAGAAGAATGCTTTCAAAAGCAGAATTAACCAAATGGAAAAGGAGATTCAAAAGCTCACTGAAGAAAATAGATCTTTCAAAACTGGAATGGTACAGATGGACGCTAAAGACTTTATGAGAAAGACCGATATCTCAGAACATAGCGTGCAGATTCGAAAAATGGAAGATAATGTGAAATATCTTGTCGGAAAAACAACTGACCTGGAAAATAGAATCAGGAGAGACAATGTAAAAATTCTGGGACTACCTGAAAACCATGATCAAAAGAAGAGCCTAGACATCATCTTCCATGAAATTATCAAGGAAAACTGCCCTGAGATTCTAGAACCAGAGGGCAAAATAAATATTCAAGGAATCCGCAGAACACCGCATGAAAGAGACCCAAAAAGAGAAACTCCTAGGAGCATTGTGGCCAAATTCCAGAATTCCCAGGTGAAAGAGAAAATATTGCAAGCAGCTAGAAAGAAACAATTCAAGTATTGTGGAAATACAATCAGGATAACACAAGATCTAGCACCCTCTACATTAAGGGATCGAAGGGAATGGAATAGGATATTCCAGAAGTCAAAGGAACTAGGACTAAAACCAAGAATCACCTACCCAGCAACACTGAGTATAATGCTTCAGGAGAAAAAATGGTCTTTCAATGAAATAGAGGATTTTCAAATTTTCCTGATGAAAAGACCAGAGCTGGAAAGAAAGTTTGACTTTGTAACACAAGAATGAAGAGAACCATGAAAAGGTGAACAGCAAAGAGAAGTCATAAGGGACTTACTAAAGTTGAACTGTTTACATTCCTACATGGAAAGACAATATTTGTAACTCTTGAAACATTTCAGTAACTGGGCACTGGGTGGGAGTACACACACACACATGCACACACGCACACATACATAGAGAAAGAGTGCACAGAATGAATTGAAGAGGATGGGATCATATCTTTAAAAAAATATTAAATCAAGCAGTGAGAGAGAAATATTGGGAGGAGAAAGGGAGAAGTTATATGGGGCAATTTATCTCTCATAAAAAAGGCAAGCAAAAGACTTATTAGTGGTGGGATAAAGAGGGGAGGCAAGAGAAAAACATGAGGTCTACTCTCATCACATTCCACTAAAGGAAAGAATATAATGCACACTTATTTTGATAGGAAAACCTATCTCATAATACAGGAGTGTGGGGGACAGGGGTACAAGCAGGGTGGGGGGGAAGATGGAGGGGAGGGCAGGGGGAGGAGAATGCAATACGAGGTCGACACTCATGGGGAGGGAAAGGACCATAAGAAAATAGAAGTAATGGGGGACAAGATAGGATGGAGGGAAATATAGTTAGTCCTATACAACACAACTAGTATGGAAATCATTTGCAAAACTGCTGGAGATGGAAGCTCAATTCCATGTGGACAGCCTCGGGCGGGTAAAGGTGGGAACTTCTAAATCTTAGAGTTCTCACGAGGCCCCCCCAGGAAACGACTGGGAATCGAGGTGAACCGAGCTATCTCGTGTATTTCCGCCTCTTCCCGTGAAAAACGTGATGGGAGAGAGCTCTCCCCACCTTCGAGATTGTCCCGGACCTGGGCACACCTAACAGCACGATATTCAGATGCAAACTATGCGGCTGGAGAGCTTAAGTAGGATCAGGAAAGCCAGAAAGTTCTCTTGGGCGGAGGGGCCACGTGTGAGGACAACAAGGCTCCGCTTTTCCTCTCTCCCCTCCCCCTCTCTCCCCACTTACACTTCTACTTCCAATCTCTTATTATAAGATCTTTGCCTCCTTGGGAGATTCTTCGCTCCCTCCTAAGGAAGAATTCCCCTGCACTTGTAACTAGACCCTGAAATAAAGCTCAACCCTTGTTCGACTCTGGAACGTCCTTTCTCTCATACGAGCATCCGGTTTGGCCAACCGAAGACCTCCGATAGAGGTAAGGTAAGACTCGGGTAGCCCACAGGCCTCTAGGCCTGGCACAAAACTAAACAGATTTGGCCTATATTGAATTACCTGTCTTCCAAGGGGAAGGGGTGGAGAGGGAGGGAGCTAAAGAAGTTGGAACTCAAAGTGTTAGGACCAAATGTAATGTTCTTACCACTGGGTAACAAGAAATACAGGTTAAGGGGTCAAGAAAGCTATCTGGCCCTACAGGACAAAAGAGAAGACGGAGACAAGGGCAGGGAGGGAGGATAGAGGAGAGAGCACATAGGTCACAGGGGCAATTAGAATGCCTGGGTTTGGGGGGGAGGGGATAAAAGGCGAGAAAATTTGTAACCCAAAATTTTGTGAAAATAAATGTTAAAAGTTAAATTAAAAAAAAAAGCTATTAGACAAGTCAAGGAAAGAGGAAAAAAAAAAAAAAGAAAATGCTTCTATAGGTCCAACTCATCGCATTCTATCTTATCTCCTCCAGCGTATCGCCCCTCTCTCATTCCTATTCTTGCTTTCTTCAATCTTTCCCTGCCTAATGGCTACTTCCCTCCTTCCCCATTCCCAAAAACATCTTTACTTCGTCAACCTGTCCTCACTCTCATCTCACATTTCTCTTGGCATTTTTGCCTAATTTGTGCTCTAAGAGGATTCCTGAAAACACGTGTCTCCACTTCCTTTCTGGACTCTTTCTTTTAACATTAGTCTGGCTTGTAAAATCTCCAAAGATACCAATGCTGCCTTAACTGCCAAATCTAATGGTCTTTTCTCATTTCTCATCCGACTTGATCTCTTTGAAGCCTTGTCAAACTAGAACACTTATCTGCTTGATATTCCCTACAGTCTTCGTTTTGTAACACTAGTTTTCCCCGGATCTCCTCCTAAGTATCTGATCCTCTCCTTCCTAGCCTCCCTTGTAGATTACCATCTCCATTCGACTGACCTCCTAGCAAGCAGAGACAGCCTCCAGATTTCTTTCTATCGGTTGTGATTAGCTGGGTGACTGACACATAGAACGCGATTAATAAAAGCAGAAATTTCTTTTCTGCCTTGTTGCTTTTACATTCCACATACAGTGACCATATTTCTCCAGATGGGGCAGCTAGGTGGCCCAGGGGATAGGAGTGCTGGCTTTGGATCAGGGAGACTCATATTCCTGGCTTCAAATCTAGCCTTAGGCAAATATTCGTTGTGTGGCCCCGGGCAAGTCACTTAACCTTATTTGCCTCAATTTGCTCATCTGTAAAAGGACCAGGAGAAGGAAATGGAAAACCACTCCAGTATCTGTGCCAGGGAAATCTCCCAAAGTCTTCCCAGAGAGTCAGGCACAACTGAAAGGCTGAAAACAACATTTCACTAGAACAGGGTAGCATTTGCTCCCACCTCACCACTGAGGAGGCGGAAGTCAGCTGGAGGCTGGCTAAAGGAAAAAGTGAAGGAGTTTCCCTTCATTCAAAATGGGTAGGCAGGAGGGGGAGGGGACGCCAGTGGTCACGATTGGGATCCACTCTCCAGCAGGCAGAGCCTGACCCTGCTCTGTCCCAGATGCTGAGGGGAAGAGCTTGGCCAAGGGGTAGCCGAGGCACAGGCGCCCCCGTGGAGGGGGGGGTGTCTGAGGCTGTTCCTGGGGGCCTTCCCTTCACTCTCCCCCACCGCCCTCTCACCTGCCCTTTTTATCCAGATCGTCGACTCCGGCCTTTTCGTGGAGCAGCAGTTCCTGCACCTTCTTCACATCCCCAAGCTCGGCAGCTTTGTGTATCTTATCGAGGTCCTTGACTCTGATGATGTAAGAATCCGGGCCGAAGGGTGGGACCCCGCTGTCCCTGCGCGGGGGGAGGAGGAGGAGGAGGAAGATGGGGACACAACGCTCCTCCTAAAGATGTTAGAAATGTTCTTCATGTTGGCAGGGGGTCACAGAGAGGGTGGGGGAAGTCACGAGGAGTTCTCCCTTGATGTATTGGCCTCCTCTGGGCCCTCGCCTATTCTCCAAAAAGAACGTCAACCGCTCCAAGTGAAGTGACTCCTAAGCCAGCAACAGCAAGGAATCGATCCTAGAGACGGCTGTAGCCCTAGCAACGCCTCGAGGGGGACCGAAATGAGCACGCGTTCTCCAGATGCAGGAGTCACGCGCATGGGCCCAACGGTAAAGCTAAGCCTGGGCGAGTGCACACGTGCCAGGTCAGTTAGGTCTCCGCGGGAGGGGTCCACAGCTCAAGATCGCGAGGGTGGCTGAGCCCTGGGCTGGCTGCTTCCTGTGCTGGAGGTTCTTTGGAGCCTGGAGCTGTGACAGGATGCATAGAAGACGGGGGAAGGCGATGGGGGCCAGGTGAAACCTAAGGGGAGGGTGGGGCATGTGGATTGGGAGGAACTGGGTTCGAACGTCGAATCCTGGACCCGCTCTGTTGTTTCCATTTGTGAAGGTGGGCAAAGCACTTCCTCTCTGAGCCCCAGTTCCTTCTTCTGTACAACGCAGACTTCGGTCTTGATAACTTCCCAAGTGTCTGCCAGCCATGAATAATTCTGTGAAGCCCAGACTGAAAGCCAGCACCATGTTGGTGCTCTGATGCCTGATGGACGCCCTGGGACAAACGCAGTCTAGGTTCCTCTCTCCTCTGATTCTCCCTTCAGGAGGACAGGGCAATGATTCCTCTGGGACAGGGAGCCTGGCACAGGGAGGGTGGAGCTGGCCTTAACCAGGCAGCCCTGGGTTCGAGCCCAGCCTGTGCAGAACTGCAATTGCCCTATTGATGCTTTTATTAGAGTGGGGGCTGAGGGAGTTACAGCAGTTGTTTGGGAAAAGATATGTCAGGTTCAGCTGATTATAAGTAAGGCTAGAGTACAGAATGAGACTATTTTTTTTTTAACATGGCCAATGCAGAAATTTATTTTGCTTGACTTGACAAGCACATAATAGGAGTTTTGATTTGGTTTCTTTCTCAATGAGGAGTAGGGCAATTGGACGAGAAAAGGTAGATATCTTTCTGAAAAAAGCAATAAAATAAATTCTTCAAAATGTACCTAATACATACCTACATGAAAGTGCTAGATTATTTGCACAGAAAAAAATGATGAGACACAGGAGGCCACAGTAGATAGAAGGCTAACCTTGAGTTCAGGAAAATGAGAGTTCAGGTTCTACCCTGCCATATTCAAACTGTATAACCATTGGATTGTCATTTAACCTTTCAGGGTTCTGAGGCAGCTCTCCTAGAAGCCCCTAAGATTGCGGATGAGTTATTGAATCTACGCAAGTGGAAGGAGTTAACACACCTAGAATTGCTAGTAAAATCCCAGGTCTGAAAAAAAATGGAAAAGAAAACAAAAGGGGAATAGTGCATGACAGGTATTCAGAGAAAGATGGGAAAAAGTATGTGGACTAATTGAATTAAGTGAACATAATCAGGAGGACAGCACAAAAAAGGAAAATCACAGTGGAAATGAAACGCCCAAAGACAGTAGCATTGTAATTCTGATGACTAAGCTTCGAGATTAGTCCAAGAGATTTAGGAAATGAAGCTTGCCTTCCCACTCTGTGGAGATGAGGAACTGTGGGAGCAGAATGCCACACAGGTCGTAAATGTCTGAGGCCATGTGACCTAAGAGCTTCCTGACTCCTAAAGGCCCAGTACTCTACACCATGAGCCACCTAGTTGGCTCTTAGACAAATTGGGTTCAGTGACTTGCTCAAGGGCACACAGTAAATGTTTGAGGCCATTTGAACTCAGGTCTTCCTGACTCAAAACCCAGCACTCTATTCACTTAATCATCTAGCTGCTTCCCCCTGCTGAAGGTAGTAAATGGCTATTCCTGTCTTCACATGGGAATCCTGTGATGACAGGAAAGATCTATCCATGATCAAGAGCTTGGTTGTCAGATCAGACTTTCCACATGCTACCATTTCCACAAAGGACAAGACTGCTACCATGAAGGTGGAACAATTTTGGTTTTCAGCCTCAATGTCAATGCAGCCATGGCACCTACTAGGACCAGATCAATCTAAACAGTGGAGGGATGTGTGTGTGTGTGTGTGTGTGTGTGTGTGTGTGTGTGTGTGTGTGTGTGTATTATATATATATATATAATGAGAGGCAGAGACCATGGACCTACCTGCCATGAGTGACCAGCATGACTGATCTTCCTTCCAACCCCTCCTAAAGGCATCCTCCAAAGCCTTCTCATAGCTCCCCATCTTTTCCCTCCTTCCTTCCTGGAAATTGGCTCCTCACTGTTCAGCCTCAAATACTTTGGCCTCAGTCAGGGAGCCTTGCTTAAAAGCGAAACTGCAACTCCAGCACCAGAGTGAAACCTCTGAACTTTTTATTGCTAAGAAATACTCACCTGTGGTCTTTTGTATGCTGCAACCTGAGGTCAATGAAGCTCTTTCCATCTGACTCACAATTGGAATGTCCTCTATTTTTTGTCTTCAAATATAAACTCCTTCAGGACAGACTTACTTTTCTAAATGTATTCCCAGTTCATTTCATAAACGTCTAATAAAAGCTTTCCCATTCATTCTTTGTTCCTCATTCATACAAAGTAAACAGAACCAGGAGAATCCACAGACTATGACTGCAATGGTGTCAAGAAAAAGAAGACACCATCTTAGAGAACAGAGGAAAAAAGGAAGCAGTTTGAATTGTAGTGACTAATGTTTGTCCAGGAAAACAGATCATCAAAAAGTCTGCCATGCCCTCTACATGTAATCATTCCAACATGTGTTGGAATTCTCTCAGGTCCTGTTGAAGAAAGAGAGATGGGAGAACTGCTTCAGAATGTGAATGAATTCACTTAGATCTTCTCTGTAGCCATTGGGAGGTTTATTGATGCAGAAGCTGAGATTTAGTAAGGAGCTAAACAAAGGCCTTGCTTTAGAAAAAGGACCAGTTTTATGTAGGATGACTTTAGGGTTTCCTTGTGGGTGTAGGAGATCTAGGGTCTTGCAAGATAAAGACACAGGGTGAGGACTATGATGGACACATGGTAAGGAAATCCCATTCCCCAGGATGAGGGGTAGGAACAGGAATTTTTTGTTTCCCCAGGATGAGGGGTGAGAACGGGGAATCATACGGTCCAGGATAAGGGGAGGTTGTGGTAAGGGGAGATGTTTAGGGCACCAAGGGCTTCACAAAGTCAATCAATATTACTTTACCTCTCAGGGCACTGTTTCTACCCACATCAGTCCTGCCTGCAGGAAGAACCAGACCCTAAATATTCCAGAGACTTCATGCTGTGGTTGAGGAGCTAACCACAAATTCCCCTGAGAGAGCAGGAATAACGCAGTGAGGACTCACAACTGGTGGATGACTATGATGGGGTGCTTGGGTGCATGTGCTTGGACCCCAATTCTAAAATCACATTTCTCTTAAAAATCACATTTCTCTTAAAAATCACATTTCTCTCTAACCTCAAAACACTCTCTCAGTCAGTCTCCCTCCAGTTCAAGGACAGCCTGCCCCAGCAGGAACCGTTATTTCCCTTCCTACCATAGTAGCCAGCTGCACCTATAGAATTTATCACTTAGAGCCAGCTGCGTGCTGACTAAACTAGCTGTGCACTGGTTCATGGCGACATTAATTCCTCGCTGACCAGTGATATGCATCTTCAACTTAGATTTATGTGAGCTCCTTTACATAAATCTTGTCTAAGAAGACATTGGTGACAGAAGTATGATTTTTTATGATCAATCCTGACTATCGTTTGACTTAGTGACGTTTCAGACTTAAAACCACACCTCCATGTAGCTCCCCCTTGGGCTATTTCCCGATAAATATTGAGTAAAATACCTACACAGTACATACCTAAAGTACATGTTCTTTTAAGAACTGACTACTCCCTAATCACACCACAGAATACCTAGTTAGCGTATTTGGCACCCATCTTACTATACAATAATCTGTATAAACTTTATCTATAATTCCTTTAAATGGCAGGTTCCCTAAGTATTCTTGCCCGCTAAAAAGTGTAATAATAATAAACTGTTTTGCCTACTTGACTTAAGATTGTTTCAGTCCAGTGAATCCTTTCCAGACTAGGTTGACAGGGATCTCTAGCGCTTCCTGAACCTTTCTTGACCCTCATCATATTTTTGGCGACTCCTCCAGAGGATAATCTGACATCTCAAGTCCTCTCCAAGTCAAGGTGAGCTTTCTTTTCCCTTAAGCTTGCTGAGCTTTCCCCTCTCCTTGCCCTATAGCTGAGGTTCAACTCGTGCACAAGGAACGCTTACTGGGGTTCGGGCAGAGCCTTTAATGGGCTCTGCCACTCTCCATTGAAACAAGGGACGCCTTTTGGAATTCAGTGCACTTTCTAGCACACAGTGGTGCTTAATTCAAAATGTGGGGAAATAAAATTGATCATTTTTTATACACACACCCCCACAAACCTATTTATTAGAAGTAATTATAAATAGATAAATTCATGGCCAAGTAATGAAGCAATGAATTCCATATTTGTGTATGTATGCATACATCTATTTAAATACTTTATTATTTATTTTATTTTAGTCAGAAAAAGCTATGTATTCATATACATACAAATACATGTTAGTCATCATTTGGGTATTTATTATTTGAGTCCTCCAAGTTATGAGGTTACATTTTGTTTGAGTCTGGATTTGTTTCATGGGAGCTGCTTAGGGGACTCCCAGTGAGAAAACTTTAACCAGTCCGCAGATGAGAAATTATCTTGCTATTTATGATCACAGAATATTGCCCAAATAATTGAAAGGTGATGGTAATAGTCTAGTGCGTTTTACTGGCACAATCTGAACACAAAATTTCATGCTACAGAGATCCGTTAACGCTGCCTCCCCTGGAAGTTGATGAGGCAAACCAAAATTGTAACATGAATATATATTCAGGGATTGACCACTTATACAATTAGATGCCACCATTCATACTTAAGACTGACATATTTCCAAGACCATCCTATTTTGTCTTTGTCTGGTCCTTTTCTTCCTAATTGTCAGTAGATATTTCAGAAGCGAATGATACGAATATAAGAAGATCTTGGGGACATTGATGAAACCCTTTTTTCTCTGGTAACATTTAATCTCTGTTCATTCTAAGAATTACCTCTGGGTTGCAGTCATCACCAACGTTGTGTTAAACATAAAATAAAATAAATTTCTGTTCGTAGATTTTAGATTCATTTTTCAGGATTGTAAGTGTAGAATTGAAAGAGACCTTAAAAATCGTTTAGTGTCCTCCAGCTTTTAGTTATTGAGTCCTCATTTTATGATGAGGAAATGAAGGGCGAAGGAGGTTAATTAACGCTGAAAGTCACCTAAGTAGCAAATGACAGAGGTGTGATTTGGAGTGAAATGATGTGACTCCAGAGCCAGTGTCCTAGAATAATAAAATGTATAATAAAGGGTCAGAAACAAAATTTTTCCCACTGTTTCAATGAAACATACCGGTCTATATTGTCCATTGATTTGCTTGAAGTGGCATTTTCCAGGTACCAATCATGTTCACACAGGGAAGATCTCCTGCATATAACTGCATACATATATACAGTTGTATATATGTGTGTATGTGTGTGTGTATCTACACATACACACACATATATACATCTCTATATATAGATATATATACACATATCTATCTACCTATCTATATATATTGACATATACATATCTATATATCTATATACATGTATGCAGACATATATGAATATACATATTTATATATAGTTATATAGTGATGGTTATAGTTCCATAGTTCTGTTTCTTTATACAGTCATTTTTATTAAATTAATTGGTAATTTATAAATTACTAGCTTTGAATTTCTAAGACTGATTTAGTCTCACATGAGCTCAAAGTTAAAGTGCTGATCTGAAGAATCCTCTTTTACCTTAATCAGAAGCAAGTTAGCCCACGAAAGCTAAATGCAGGAAAATGAGAATTTTTGTTTCTAAAGCCATGTGAGAGGAAAGAGGATGAGTGGAGGTAGGTATAAAGACAGCTCTTCCAGATGGATGAGACAATTACTGGCAAGAGGTCTATGGGCTGAAGTGTTTCTCCAATGTTTATTTTGCTTCTGTTTTCTCTGCCAAGGAACATGACTTGGATTAGAAAAAAAAAAAACAGAGCAAAAATGGCTACTAGGAACGTGAGGTCTAAGATAATAAGGTCACTTTGTTGTCTTTAATCAGTCCAAGTATTGATTCACACACATCCTCAGATACTGGAGGAAAAAATGATTGCTTGATCACTATCAGGGATCTTCGAAAAATTATGAAGACTGGAATCACAAGAGTGCAGAATAGGAGATATCTGAGACTCTCTCACTTGGTTGAGCTGAATTCTTTTAATCCCAATGGGAGGACTCATCTACTGTGTATATTGATTGTCATATATTCTACATATTTTTTCTCTAATTTCCAATTTGTTAACCTGGACAAATGGATTTATCTGCTATGCTATATTTGTCCATTGTGAAATACACATTTCGTCAGAATGGGGTCAAACTTGGAGATATGTATATGTGTGTATGCACACATGTACGTTCATATGTGCATACATATATGCCTGTGTGTATGTGTAGATATAACTAAATGTATCGTCCTATACATGCACTAGTGAATGCACACATCTACACATTGTGTGTGTGTGTGAGAAAGAGAGAGAGAGAGAGAGAGAGAGAGAGAGAGAGAGAGAGAGAGAGAGAGAGAGAGAGAGATAGGGAGAGAGAGAGAGAGAGAGAGAGAGAGAGAGAGAGAGAGAGAGACACGCACACACACACACAGTGCTTGGGACCCTCTTTCCCATTAAGGAATAGTTATCCAAAGTGAAGCTGGGAGGGTGCAACCAAGATAAGCATTCCTGCTGAACTCTCCTAACATTCCACACCAAAAACTTCAAAATAATCCCTCAAATTAAATTTTGGAGTAGTATAGCTAACAAAAGCTCAGGGTAAGATATTTTTTTCAGAACAGGACAGCTTACTTAAGAGGTATGAAAAAAGGTCTTTGACATTGGTGGGGGTGGCATGCAGGAGTGCAGTGGTGTTGTCAGATCTTTGGTTTGAAGGTTGTAGCATTGACTGCGTCTTTCTGCATTCCAACACCTTGGAAACCCTAAATTGTCACAAAGAATTATTTGTGAAAACAGCAGATTGAGAAAAAACGAGCTAGGGACAGCTCTCCTACTTCCCAACTTTAATATAAAGCGTTCAAAGTCAATAAAAAAAAAGCTGGAAAAATGAGCAAAGAACAAATAAAGACCCTGACCATAAAAAGCTGCTTTGGCAATGGCAAATCAATAACAAACTCAGAAGCCATTGGCAGAAAAAGATTTGGAAGCAAAGCCGTAAAGAAAAAATGCAGACTAGACACAAGCTCAAAAATTATTTCTGAGTGAGATAAAGAAAGAGCAAAAGAAAAATTATGTTAAAAACCAAGTAAGAATGGGAGAGCGATGCAAGACAATTATGAAAAGAGAAACATTTTGGTAAAAGATGAGCAGAAAATAACGGGTTGAGGGAGGGTGAAATACCTTACAAAACTTAATTGAGCAAATTGTAAAAGAGATACAAAACTAGGCTGATGAAAAAACCTTTTAAGAAGTAGAATTGTCCAAATGGAAAAAGAACCTTAGAACCTCAGTGAAGAAAATGATTAATTAAAGATTAGAATTAAGGAGCAGCTAGATGGTACAGTGGATAGAATACTTTCTTGCCTTCAAGACTGGAGGACCTGAATTCCAATTCAGCCTGAGACGCTTGCTAATTCTGTGCCCCTAGGTTATTCACTTAACCGTAATTGCCTCAAAAAAAATAGAATTGGGCAAATAGAAGATAATGGCTCCATGAGACATCAGGGAACAGAATAAAGACAAATGAATGAAAATGTATGAAAAAATGAGTATTTCATTGGAAAAACAAGTGAATTGAAAAGTAGATCAATGGGAGGAAATTTTAAAAGCCATAAAAAAGAACCTAGACACATTTCAAGAAATTTTAAGGAAAATCTATCCTGATTTCCTAGAATCAAAAGGCAAAATAGAAAATCAAAAATAAATTCAGGAATCATCTCCTGAAAGAAATATGAAGATAGAAACTCCTAGGAATATTACTGTCAAATTCCAGAACTCCTAATTCAAAGAAAAAAAAACGCCAAGGAAACTACAGCAATATATCACAAAGATCATAACACTGTGATCAGGTGGAATTTATACCAGGAATGCAGAACTGGTTTTACATCACTAGAACTATAAGTGTAGTTGACATCTAAGTAACAAAAACAACCAAAATCATATGGTTATACTAATGAATACAGAAAAAGGTTTTAACAAAATACATCCATTCCTATTAAAGACATCAGAAAGAATAGGAATAAATGGAGCCTTTCTTAAAATGGTAAGTAGTATCACTCTAAAACCAAGAGCATACATTTGTTATGGACATAAGTTAGAAGGCTTTCCAAGAAGATCAAGTGTGAAGCAAAGATGTCCATTATCACCACCACTATTCATTATTACATTGGAAATTGTAGCTATAATAATAAAAGAAAAAGAAATTGCAGGAATAAAAATGGACAGTGGGGAAACAAAACTGTCATTCTTTGTGGATAATGAAGAACTAGACAATCAAGCAAAAAAAAACAAATTGAAACAATTAAAATTTCCAGAAAATTTTCAGGAAATATAATAAACCCCAAATAAATCATCACCGTTTCCAAACTTTACCAACAAAACGCAGTATTAAGAGGAAGGAGAAATTCCATTTAAAATAACTACAGACAGTATAAAATACTTGGAGTCTACTTGAAGAGACACACTTACAAAACTATATGAATACAATTTTAGAACACTTTTCACATAAAAAGATCTAAATAACCTGGGAACTATTCATTGCTTGTGGGCAGGCTAAACCAATATAACTCAAAAGACAATTCTACTGACATTTATTTCTTCAGTGCCATACCAATCAAATTACCCTGTTATTTTATAGTGTTGGATGAAATAGTAACAAAATTTGTGTAGAACAACAAAAGGTGAAGAATATCAAGGAAATCAATAGAAAATACAGGCAGAAGGTAGATTTAACTATATTACAAAGTGACAGTCATCAAAACAATCTAGCATTGGGTAAGACAATAGTAAAACAGTGTTAAAGATTAAGTGCACAATAGAGGGAGGTAAATGACCACTGCCATCTAGAATTTGATAAACTTAAAAATTCAAACCTTGGGGACAAAAAGTCATTATTTGACCAAAAAGCAGTTCTGAGAAAACTGGAAAGCAATTTGGCAGAAACCAGTCATAAACCAATTTCTCACACCGTGTACTGAGAAAAAGTTGAAAGACAAAGGTGATATCATACGCAAATTAGGGGAACGTGGGACAAAGTTACCTGGCAGATAAGGAAAATTTTATGACCAAAAAATCGATAGATAGCAAGGGAAGTAAAATGGCTAATTTTGATTGCATGTAATAAAATTTTAAACAAATAAAACTAATTTAGTCCAAATTAGAGTTAAAGCAGGAAACGGGAAAATATTGGACATCAAGTTGCTTCAGATAAAAGTTTCATTTCCCAAATATATGGGGAACTGATCCCAATCTATAGAAATAGGAACCATTATCCAGTTGGTACAGACAAGTTTTCAGAAGAATAAATCAAAACTATCAAGAGTCATAAAAATGCTCTAAATCACTAAGAATCTGAGAAACGCAAGTCAGAACAAGTCTGAGATGCTTTCCAGACCGGCTAATATGAGAGAAAGCAAAAATAATAGACGTTAGAGGGGATGTAGAAGAGTAGTTACACTATGGCACTATTGGTGGAGTTATGAAATGTTCCAACCTTTTTGGAGAGCAATTTGGAATTAAGACCAAAGAGCTATCAAATTCTTTGACCCAGAAGTAGAAGTACTAGTTCTATAACCCCAAGAGATCAAAGGAAAAGGAAAATGATTCATATATACAAAAACATTTGTAGCTGCTCTAAAGGTGGTGAAAAATTGAACATTGAGAAGCTGCTCATAAGTTGGGGAATGACTGAACAAGTTGTAGTATATGACTGTGATGGAATACTATTGTGCTGTTAGAAATGATGAGCTCGATGGTTTTAGAAAAATCTGGGAGCTGATGAAAATGAAGTGAGAAGAACTACACAGTACTGTACACAGTAATAGCATTGTTGTAACATTAATCAACGATGAAAGACTTGGCTACTCTAATTAATATAGTGATCCAAGGTAATTCCAAAAGTCCCATGATGAGAAATGGTACTCACCTCTAGAATGAGAACTGATTAATTCTGAATGAAGATTGAAGCATATATCTTCTCACTTCATTTCTCTTGCTGTTTTGCAACATAAGTCATGTGAAGATATTTTACATGATTTTAATGGGTATCATATTACCTTCTCAGTTAATGGGGGGAGGGGAATGAAGAGAAGGAGAAAACTTTGAACTCAAAATAAATTTTTTTAAAAGAGTAGCTTAAGCCTAAAAATTATTTCCCCTAGACTTTCAGTATTTAAGGAAGAAACTATAAATCTTAACCGTTTCTAAGAAGAGCAGAGTGACTAGTTACTACCTCCAATCTCCTGCTTTCCTTCCTGACAAGAATCAAAGACTCCTTGGAGAAGGATGGAAGGAAGAGATTCTAGAAATATCTGCTTTTGCCTCCCTGAAAGTCAAATCTAGACAGACCCACATAAGCTCTCATTATCTCCATGGGTCAACCAAAAAGAACCCATACCCTCTCACACTAGATTTTGGTGAAGAGTTTGATAAACTATCTCATGTTGTTCTGATGGAGAAGATCGAGAGTATAGTATAATCAGATGGCAGAGATAAGTTTAGAAGTGACATTAGATGACTTTGGAACATTAATGACATCCCTCAAAGAGTATTGATTAATGAGCTGATGCCAACCAGGAAAGAATTCTCTATTACCATGTCCCATGCATCTTTGCTCAGTTTGTTTAATACTTTTGTCAATGACCCAAAGACATAGACGGATATGACTAATTATTAGATTATTCGAACTGTGTGATATAACTAGCAAAATGTAAGAAAAAATATTCATCCAAAATAGATCTTAACACAATAGAATATAGGGATTGGATTTTTAAAAATAAAATTGGATACAAATTTAATAAAATTGTAACCATTTGTACTTTCCATCAATAAACAACTCTACAGGTACAAGTTAAGTAGGCATGGGTAATAATTATTTTGGGGGAAAATGTTTTAACAGAATTTAAGGTCGAACTGAGTCAACACTGATGCGGCAATCAAAAAAGGCAATGTGATTGAGCTGCGTTAAGGGAATTGTAGCTTTTAGTAATGAGATGTCCCAATGCACTCTGCCCATGTCAGATGACATCTGGAGCATTGGGTTCCATTCTGAGTTCTCCTTTTTTGAAAGGCCATAAATAAGTTAGACAGCACCTAAAGAAGTGCAAACTGGATTGTAAATGGTAGTGATTCCACCATATGAAAGAAGGTCAGTTGAACTGGAGATATTTAACTTGTAGAAGACAAAACTGGAACACAATGTCTTTAAACATTTAAAACTGTGTCACATGGGAAAGGATTTACATTGTTCCATATGGCTCCAGAGGGTGGAAGCAAAATAAGTGGGTAGAAGTCTCAGCGACAAATTTGGACTTGCAGTCCGAAAAAAAATAATTGTTAGAACTCTTCAAATTTGAAATGGTCTGCCTTGTGTAAAGTAGTGATTTTCCAAAGGCCACCTGACCTCCCATAGACTATATCGCAGTGGGGACTCTTTTAGGCATAGGTTTGACTACATAAAAACTGGGTTCTTTCTGAACATGTTGCTTCCCCAATTAGAATTCGAAGTCCTTGAGAATAAGATCTATTTTTTGCCTTTCTTTGAATCACGAGAACTTAGCATATATAAAATGTGCTTGTTCAATTAACTTTTCTAAAATCTCTAACCAATGAAACGGCACCAGACTTGGGGGTAGAAGAAACATTTGCTAACTTCAGACAGTTTCTTCTCTGGGCCCCAGTTTCCTCATCTCTAAAAGTGGCAAATTGAAATATTTCTCTACAGATCAATTTCTAGTTTTTAAGCTATGATTTCCCCCACCCCTGGAGCAGGAGCCTTCCCTCTCCCTTTTGTTCCCCTTACCCTCCTTCCTCCTTTTTCTTCTTTTCCCACCCAAACCATCACTTTCTAAATTATGTCGTACTCATCTGAAGGTAAGTGGCCTTCTATGACCTTTTAACTTTCAGATAACCAAGCAACAGGCAAAGAACTATGAGCAAACAAAATATAATCAAGTGAAATATTAGATAAGGAATGAAGGAAGTCACTTACATGTAGCAGTAATGAGAAAGGCTTCTTGCAGAACATGGGATTTTAGCTGGGTCTCAGAGAAAGACTGGGAAGCCTGGAAATAGAATGGAAGAGAGAGAATTACAATTGCATTGGAGCTTTCACAAAGTAACCAAGCTGTTTGTTCCAAAATACCTAAGTATACCTTGCAAAAAAGTACTTGTTTAAAGGACTGATATTGAGCCACCTCAACCTAGGGAATATTGAATTCCTAATGACTTAGCTCCAGCTGGAAATGTGTTTAAGCAGGACACAGTTTTGGTAAAATTAGGCAACAAATGAAGTGGATTGTGTGAAAATTGTACCTTATTCTGGTCCTCTCCTTCTAATCAATATAGTAAGTAAATTTATAGGTAACCGCTATAAAGGGACAATACCAGGAAATGAGGTTGCAAAGAGGAGCCTGAAAGTTATGTACAAACTGTCTTAAAGGTCAAAGGAGCATGATTTGCAAATTATATCATACATTAACGAAAATTTATATCTCGGTAACATGTGCTAGATCAGAGGAAACCATCTAGGTTGTGATGTCAAGATTTTGATGCTGGGAAATGTGAATTCCAGACAAAATCCAGACTCTGCAGTTTCACATCAGCAGAATATCCAAGAGGTGCTGATGACTTTGAGATGATGTGGATATGTCCATGAACTATCTCCAAACTGTCATAGATAGTTGGTCTGTTTCCACAAAAAATAAACTCTTGCTTCTTCCTCACCTCCAGTACTGTTCCATCTGAATCAGGCCTCTGCTGGCCAACTCTAGCCCATAGTTACATGAGTGACATTCTCTGCCTCTCCCCTTCCCTATGCCTTACTCCACACCCCTTGCCATCCTTCCACTCCATACGTTTCCATGAGATCTGTCTCTGTATCACTCTTCATCATTTGTCTCTGCTTTTACAGGATTTTTTGACCCATCCTCGGTTTAATTAAAGTGTTATTGCCACCTCTTTTCTCACTGTCAACTTATGGTGTTTTCTGGCAGCTATCCGAAACACTGGATATGCCTGCCCCCATTTCATAATTTCATAAATTATCAGTTCATAGATATTCAGCCCCTCAAGCCTCCACTGTTCTTTCCAGCTTTGGTCCTCCTCTGATCACTTTCAGATGCCTCAAAAAGCTCATGTTGTAGACACATTCTTTCCATAGTTTTCAACACCTCTTCTCTAGAAAGGTTATGTTTCCATTACATATAAAGGACTAATATTTAAAAATCTTTATCTGGTAGCTGGGAATAGGGATGAGAAGTTTTTTTAACTTCATAGACTGACAAAGCATTTATCTAAAGAAATGGAATTCTAGATAGAATTTGAGTCCTGCACTTCTGGAGGTGGGCGAGGTATTTTGGTGGTTTCCAAATGACAGCAGAGTAAAGTGATAGTGTTGAGAATGGAAGAAAAATGGTTTCCTTAGAGTGCCTTGTGCTGGAAGTTATTTAATGTTACACTTCATGGCATGCCTTGGCTCAGAATGCAAAATTAATGGGATCGCGGAAGGTGAAGGTGCAGGTTTTGCTCAAGATAAGACTTTCCCAACAAAGGGTCCAAAAAGATTGCCTTAAGAAGTAACAAGGTCTCCATCATGAAGAATGTTGGAGCAGATTTTGGATGAACACCAAATATATAAAAACTCGTGAATAAAATAAGGGTGGCACCGACCACATGAACTCTGAAGTTCCTTCTAATTCTAATCATTGTATTTTCAGATTGTATATGTTTTTCCCAATCCAAGGTGTAAGCGTATAAGAGCTTTAAAATTTTCCCAGCTAAAGTTTGTAGGCTTTAAGTTGTAAAATAGAAGCATATAGTTCATAATTACACAAAACCTCTGAAAGCCTTCATCCTCTCAAAAAAAGCCTAATCATATATACTGAAATTTCTTTTCATAGTGTTGAGAACGTATTTTATTGTTAAAGAAGTATCTTTTTTTGCACTGACTAAACTGTGATCCTCATAGACAACCCCATAAAAGAAAGCTCTTGATGCTGGTGGTGAATCTTACTCAAATTGAGTAGAATTGTACTCGTATATTGTTAGAGCTAATAAAGGGTCCAGTTCCCTCAATGGAGGAACAGGGAGGGATAGTAATTTGCTCAGTGACTGCACCATGAGTTATGTCTTCTGCCTCCCAGCTCAGTTCTTCTCAGTGCACCACATTACATTTCTACCTCTAGGACTGAGAAATGACTAGTTACTCAGTCACGTGTGTACTTCTATATAAGTGGAGGGTTTTGTTGTTCAATTGTTTTTCAGCTGTGTCTGCCTCATCATGACCCTGTTTAGAGTTTTCTTGGCAAAGATGTGGGAATGATGTGCCATTTCCTTCTCCAGTTCATTTTACACATGAGGAAGGAAACTGAGGCAAACAGGGTTAAGTGGCTTACCCAGGGTCACACAATAAGTATCTAAGGCCAGATTTGAACTCAGAAAGATGATTTCCTGACTTCAGATCCAGCACTCTCTCCACTGTGCTACCTAGTTGCCTGAAAGTAAGTGGTATAACTTAAGTAAAACTTCCCTTACCTAAACTGCTAACTTCAGGTTTATCATTGGTTCAACTTTGCCAGGAATAGCATTCAAAGGCTAAGTGTTCTGGTAGTGATCCTCTCACTCACTCTCCCATATATGCCCCCAGGAGCACTTGTGCATCGTCATCTAAAGTGAAGTTCTAAAAACACAATTAATTTGAATTTTTCTTTAATTCCCATGATACAATACATGCAGTACAAATCAGACAAAATGGTACATCCAGAGCCCTCTGGTCTTGCATTCTAAGAAGTCTGGCAATAATAATGTTTCACGTGTATGTGTGTAGGACTTGTAACTTTCACAGCACTTTCTTTATTTTCTCGATCAATCTTTCCATCATGCCTGTGGGAGGAAAATGTAGCAGAGTCATTATTATGATGATTCAGCAGGTGAGGCATCCAAGGCTTCAAAAAGCTTAAATTTGAAATAATATAGATGTAGATGACCTACTTTTGGTGTTTTTCACTGAAGAAGGAAACTCAAATACTTGTCTGTGGCCTGGTGTGGAACCAGCATTGTCAAATGAGTTTCCCAGAAATCTTTTCTTTCTTCTGAAACCCCGTGTGAGAGAAGCAACAACTCTTCACTGCTGTTTTCATCAAAGTTTAGCTCCTGGTCACTAAACCAGTGGGAGGCAAAGGCCATTGAGAGTTACTGTCTTCACACAGTGCTCCATTCTCCTGGCACCTGTATATACGCCAGTGCCTGTGACTTTCATTGAATGTTGCAGCAGCCATACATTTGGCAGCAGTCTGATCACAGGAGCACAGAAGCTTCTCACATAGACTCTGTCCTCTACCTAAAGAAGCAAAAGCAAAACAATGAACAATTCAAAATGTTACGTCCTTGTCACCAAGAATAATTCATGGGTGTATAGTGAAACTTTACATTTTACCAAGGCTTTCCTTATAACAGCCTTGAGACACAGGTAGTTTGATATTATCACCCCCATGTTAAAGATAAGGAAATTGAGACTCAGAGAGTGACATGACTTGCCTGTTCTTACAAATAAACTGACAGTGTCAGGATTCAGACTCAGATCTTCTCAAATTTTAAGTTGAGCACTCTTTCTACTTCGTTACCTCATACAGAGAAATTTGTTAAGTAGAATGCCTCTTCAAGTACAATTTCGTATTACATAATGTGTTGAAATGGAATCCTCTGCTAGATTATATAGTACCTGAGGAGTTGGGAGGGACTTTGGAGATAGTCCTGTCTAGCCTCTACCGAAATCAAAGCTAGCGCCTGTAGCAGCTATGGTGACCAGATAGCCTCTGCTTGAACATTCCCAGCCCATTTAAGCATGACCCTCATATTGAGGAAACCTATGTTTTTCCAACATATTCTTCCTTATAAATTGTACTCATTAGTCCTAGTTTTGCCTTCTAGAGTCAAGTAAAACAAACCTTTGATTTCTATTCTGAATGATTGCCCTTGATAGATTTGAAGATCCCTGTATCTTCCTCTAATCTGGTCTTCTTTACTGCAGTCTAAACATCTCCAATTCCTTTAGCCAGTCATCTAGTAGGGATTTCAGTTCCTTTACCATTCTAGTCACATTTCTCTCGACATACCCCAACTCAACTGAGCTCTTTGTGCTATGTGATGCAGGGAACTAGACACAGTACACTAGCTGTATTATGAGTGGTGTGGGGGAAGACAGTATGATCACCTCCCTTACTCAGCATATTGGTCTTTCATAATTTATATCTGCCCTAGAATCAGGTATAGTAATCTTTACACAACAGGCACTGAATAAATTGTTAATTAATTGAATTTATTGAATTTTAATGTCTGATAGGAACGACAATTTCTCTATTAGAACATAGTCATGTCTGAAGGCATGTATATACATATATATATATATATATCACATAACAGATTCACAGAGTTATTACTAGGCTCAGATTAGAAAAGGAAGTGCGAAGGCACTTTGTAATTATAAAGTCTCTCCCCTACTCCAGGATGTACATCCCCCTCCTCCACTTTCCAGCACTGCGTTTATGTGTTGTCTTCACACATTGCAATGTAAGCCCCTTGAAGGCAGAGGCCTTCTCTTTTATTGTATTTGTATCACTACAACTTGGCACAGTACCTGGCACATATTGAGTGATTGGTAAATGCTATCTCTCTCTCATCGATCCACCTATCTATCATTTATGTATGTATGTATGTATGTATGTATGTATTTATGTATGTATGTATCATTTATTTCTCTCTATCTGATTGTCCTCTCTTTAAAGAGGTACAAGAATGAAAACTATTATTATTAATCATACTTTTATTATTTCACCTGGCAGCCCAACCTGCCCTTGTTCTCCCAGTTCTTTGACCTGATCCTCATTTTCAGTATTTATAAATCAACCATTTCAAGCTTTTTTCTCTCTTACATATAGCCCTTAATTTAGCCATGTTTCTTCACTGATCGTCCCCTTGTACTTTCTTGACTCTGCATCTTCTTCATTTGCAAATCATGCTATTGCAGTGCCGCAAAATCTTTCCATTTGTAAATCCTGTCCATTTTTCAAAAGTCAACTCAGAGCCAATCTCGTGCACGAAGATTTTCCCCTACGAAACTTTTTAAGTCTGATCCTTACTTTTCACCTTTTCCTACCTGGCTTTTAGCCTTGACATTTAATTGAAACTAAGACAATTTTTTTAGACCAGGTTCAACTCCAGTTTTACTTCTTCCATGAAGATTTTCCGGATGATCTCAGGTGATCTCTCCTTTCTTTGATCACGTGAATACAATTCTACAAGGCTTCAGTAAGTGCCTACTCTGCGGGAAACCCTGTTTTTTCCACTCATTCGACCCTTATTATATGATGCCTTGTATTGTTAATTCTTCTTCTTTGTGTATGTATGCCCCTTCATGAAAGGACTCATTCTATTTTTTTTTTTATGCTCAGAGTTGAGCACTGTGTAAAGTGCATGACAGGTACTGAACGAATGTTTATTGGTTGATTATCTCTTCTGCTAGATAACCAATGACTTAGGCACAATGGCTGTGCCTTCTTGGAAGAATAGACTCTTACAGTTGGAAGGCATTACAGAGGTAGCCTGCACCCTTCTATCCCTGAACAGTCTATCCTATTGCCTCTATAGATTCCTCAGTAAGTGGTCATCCAATTTTGACACAAATGCTTCCATTGACAGGGAATTTATTATATCCCAAGAAGGTGACTTATTCCACTTAACGTTCTAGTAAATTTTCCCTCATATTTCTACTCAATTTGCCTCTTTGCAATTTTTAAAATTGTTTTTAGCTCTATCTTCTTAGGTGAAGCAATATATAGTATAGAAGTATAACCCTTCAATATTACAATCCTTCATGTATTTGAGCTCTCATGCTCCACTGAAGCCTCCTCTGCTCCACTTTAGACATTCCTACTCCCTTCAATTGGCTTCATCTAATATCACCTCCTTCCATTGTATACTTGTTGATAGGCCTCAGAGTGCCTAAAAGACAAAATAGATGTTCAGTGAATGTTCTTTGGTTGATATACTGAGAAATGGTGCTCCCAGTAGGAGCTAATGCCATAGAAAATAACAATTGCATGGAATTAGGGAAGTTTAGAGTCATCTTCTCTTGTTTCTAAGTGAAGCATAAACACCATCAGCATAAGATGTTGGTGAGCATCCAGCCTCCATTTGAAGATCAAAATTCAGAGCCAAATAAATAGATTGGGGGGGAATAACATATGCAATGATTACCATAACCTAGATAAGGTAGTCAGGCTCAGATCAGTCACAGTCATCAGTCCTTGGAAAGTACATAATGAAACACATCTGACAAAAAATCTAAGGGACTATGGAGGCAGAATATACGTATATTATTGGACCACTTTTGTCCATGGAAATGAATTAATTTCGTTATTTGTACGGAGGATTAGGGTGGTGGGGAAAAATTGTGTAAAAAACAAAGGCATCGGTAAAACTTTTAAAAATTCAGTATAGTTCACATTTGAATTATTTAGAGTTTTGTTAGGGCTCTTGTATTTACTTTTCCCATATTAATTTTTCTTATGTTTCTCTTATTTCATAATTACTTTATAAAATACTTGATTTTTATTTCATCTGTATTTATACATACATTTATACATACATATGTACACATAGAAACACAAATGTATTTGCACATTTTTGTGTGTTTATTTTTTCTTTTGTTTATTTACTATCTCTAACCAGATTATTCAACCATTTGGAGGGAAGGGCCATGTGAACATGTAACTTGTACTCAATGATTCCCTGCTAGCTTGACCTGAGCAACAGCCTCTGTGGGATCACTTACATTGTATTTTGTGATTCTCACATGTCACTTTGAATTTTGGACTCCTCTATAACTCACGGTGAAATTTCTTCCCTTGTTCCAATCACCAATGATGTGAAAAGCAACACCTGCAACAAAGCAAAAGGTTTCTTTTTCAAAGGTATCAAGTGCTCAGACTCAACTTTGTTTTCTCTTTAAAAATAAACTCCTACCGCTCCTCCTTCACGGAAAAAAGCAATGTATTAACAGTGCTCTCTTGTAAACCAAGCATATCAAAATAGCATCCCTAAAACTATATTCTATGAATCCCTGGGGTAGGGGAAACATCCAAGGAATTCTTTGCAGAAACAAAGTTAGAATGGTCACCAAAAAAAAGCCAAACCAAACCAAAACACAAAAACTGTCATCATTTTCTTCTGTACTGCTCACTGTGTCAGGAGTGTGCAACTTGTGTAATAAGCTGATGCAGATATTGAATGAAAATTTATTGGTGTCCCCACAATTGTTGAATACTTTAAAACAGAATGTGATATAACCAACAACATGATTGTTCGGTTAGTTGAGCAGAGTTCAAGTAGGATAATGTGTCCCTTTGTACTCAAACTGACATTTCTGACAATTCGTATAGCCAAGCACTATGTTATGTTACAGGGGTGCAAAGTAAGGTAAAAAAACAGCTCCTTCTACCAAAAAACTTAAATTCTAATGAGAGCAAGTTCAGAAAACAGGTGCACACAAGTTACATATGGAACAAAAAACACTTAATCTCAATGGAGAAAGCACTAACAGCTGGAGTGCCCAGGAAGGTGTCTTGCAGAAGCATGCATTGGATATGAGACATGAAAGAAGTCATGGAAACTCAAAGTTGGGGGTGAGGAGGGGCAACATTCTAATCATGGAAACTAGTACGTGCTAGGTAGGTGGAATGGCAAGTGTGGGAAGCAGTCAGTAGATGAGTGTGGCTAGATTTAGAGCATGTCAAAGGGAGAAAAGTGTATTAATGGGAAGGTAGATTGGCGCCAGATAGTGAAGACTTCCAGTTTCGGATGGCCGTGGAATGACACATTTGAAATGCCCCAAGTAGGCAGCTGGTGATGTAGGACTCCAAGCAAGAGAGAGATTTCTGCGTAGAGGTGATGATTAAAACCCATGGAGGCTGATGATGTTCCCAGTGTGGCAATATACAATGAAAAGGCAGAAAACCCAGGAGAGAACCTTGAGCTATGCAAGCCATGTAGGCATAAGATTTGTGACTGTTATTGTACCGAACACAGCTGAACAAAATGAGCATGATAAAAGATGATAACCCTAGTTCTGATGCAGTTGGAGACATTTGGGCACCTAATTCAAGAATCAAATGTGAAAGTGACCTCCTAGATGAATTGGTGGCCCTTTCTAGACCCTTAAAATCTCACTAAATAGACAGTCACGTTCATGTCTCTGAACCATGATTTTTTCATCTATAAAAGGAAGAGGTTGGCTTAAAAAACTTCTGGACTAGACAAGCTCCAAGACCCAGGTTAGTGCAGGGCCTGGTACTTAGCAGACAATCAATGTGAAATGAACTCCATTTAATTAAAGATGCTTCCAGCTCTAAGCGTTTATGACTGTGTGCAGAGAGTAGCAGCTCTGAAGTCAGGAGTACCTGATTTCAAATACGGCCTCAGACTTTCACCAGCTGTGTGATTTTCAGCCAATTTGTTCAGTTAACCCTGAAGATACTTAACCCTGCTTGCTTCAGTTTCTTCATCTTAAAATGATCTAGAAAAGGAAATGACTATCTGTTTCTGTATCTTTGTCAAGAAAACCCTAAATATGATCAAGAAGCATCAGACATGACTGAAAATGACTGAACAACAACTTTGTCGTCCCAATAAGTTCAAAATAAGGTTGTTTTGTTCTCTTTGTTTCTCCTTTTTTATCCAGCAGAGAACAGGAGTAGTCTGACATCGACAAGGAGGCAACATAGAAGCACTTGCGATAAAAGGAAAGGCAAAAACATAGTCATTGCTCTCCAGGTGCTCACATTAAAATGGGAGAGATAAGCAGTAAATTATTATGTACGTACAATTCATATGTAGTCTAAATGGAAGATAATCTTGAAAACAAAGAAGCAGGACAGAGGAGGGGCAGACATAATTTGGGGAAGGGACAGAAGGACTTGGACATGCGGGATTTGATCACTTCTCACATTATTTTCTTCACATACTTTGCAACTATCTAGTTCTATATAAACAGAGATCGTTTAGAACATGAATATTCCTTTGCCCACATTTGTAAATAAGTCTAGTGGGTATCCTAGTACTTCACGATGGGCTTTGGTGATAAGACAAGCTTAGGATCACTCATAGCAGAGGATTTTAACAAAGAATATAGAAATCCCCAAGACGGCTATGAATAGATTTCAGGGGCCTGTGGACTTGGATAGGATATATATATATATATATATATATACATAATTCAATATAATTGGCTTTCCTTATAGCACTTTGTAATTTATTTCATGTATTCAAAAACACTATTCTGAGAAGGGGTGCATAGGTGTCACCAGACTTCCACAGAGCCCATCTCTCTCTCTCTCTCTCTCTCTCTCTCTCTCTCTCTCTCTCTCTCTCTCTCTCTCTCTCTCTCTCTCACTCACTCTCTCTCTCTTTCTCTCTCTCGCATGCACACACACACACACAGACACACACACATACACACACAAAGCTATGGAGCTCTATTCTACAAGTATTCGTGATCCTCACTATCTTCATGAGTCAGGGCTTCATTGTAATGAACCTATGCCAGTTGACCTTGTGCCACTACTGTGTGCTTACACGACATCCATATCACACAGCTATTATCCCCCATACCTATTCACAGGATCAATTGGGTTTCCCCTTCCTCCGTGACCATAGTAACAGTCATAAGATTCAGGTTCCTCTGGGCACTGAGCAGTCAGACCAAAGAGCATTTCTCCAATCTGGGGCATCTCCTGCTTGACTTCTCCCCTGTCTTCCAGTTGCACAAAGGTGAATCTGTCACAATCCAATTTACAAAAGAAAGAAAAAGAAAATCAAATATTCATCTTTCAGGACATCACAGGATCTGAGTTTTAACAGAGTGAAGTTCATGGCAGTCCATAAAAGAACACTATAGGAATACTTTGGAAGGCAATAAGATTTTTAGTCCAAAAACCTGGGTTCTAGCCTTTTTCCTGATATTGTGTGACCTTGGGAAAATAACATTACTTCTTTGTCCATCAGCCTTCTTATCTGTCAGATGGAGACTAGTGGAACATGCTCGCTTTACAGATGAAGAAGTTGATGCCCAGAGGGATTAAATTTCTCAGGTTCAACACTGCTAGTAAATTTCTCAGATGAGACTTTAACCCCAGGCTTCTTAACTCCAAGTCCTGTGTTCCATCCATTATACTATTCTGCTTCTCCTATAAATCAAGCAATCCTCTGTCAACAATCATTTGTTAAATGCCTACTTTGTCTCAGGCATTGTGCTAAGTACTGCGGATACAAAAGAGCAAAAAGACAACCTCTGTCTTACAGGAGAATATGTGTTTTTACTAATTTTTTCTTTATTTTTTACATTCTTTTTTGTAAAGTGTGTTCCAAATTCTTTCCCTCCTTTTCCTAGCTCACCCATTGAGAAAGCAAGCAATACAATATCAATTACACATATTAAATCATGTAAAGCACATTTCCATATTAGCCATGTTTCAAAAAAAGATAAAAAGAAGAAATGTAAAGGAAATTTTAAAAATCCCTTAAATCTGCACTCAGACTTCACCAGATCTCTCTTTAGAGGTGAATAGGATTTTTATCATAAGTCCTCTGGAATTTCCTTGGGTTATTGTATTGATCAGAGTAGCTACATCTTTCAGAGTTGATAATACTGCTTTTACTCTGTATAATCTTTGAGGAATTTACAGTCTGATGTAGATAACATTGGCCTTATCTATTCACAAATCTTAAGTATTTCGGAGTTATTTTTTATTTATCCTGTTGTTGCAATGGTATAAATAGTTCTCTAGGTTCTGCTCACTTCACTCTGCATTAGATCTGGTCAGGTTTCTCTAAAAATATCTCTTTTGTCATTGACGGGGATGAAATTACATAATTCACATCAAAGTATTTCGAGGAGACATTCACAACCTTTAATAAATACAAGATACTATCCTTATCATTCCTTACAGTTCATGAAAATTTCTGGGGGTGATGAAGGAATTACCTATGAACAACTCTGATGTCTCCAGCTCACTTATCACATTCGATGTTGCACTAAGGTCATTAAGAATGTGTCTTATCCCTCTGCTTTAAGAAAGTCTGTGTAATTGAGAACTGTCTATTTTTTCACCTTTGCATGACCATCACCTCGCACATACTGACAGCTGACTGTCTGTTCAATACACCTACCATAAGTGTGAATGTGAATATCACCAAAGAAATTTCCTAGGTCTGTCCCTTTACCTATCTTTGTAAATCCCCTGATCCGAACTGCTCACCTTACTACCTTCCCTCCTCCACCTGTAAAACTATTTGATGGGGTGACAATTCCTACATCTAGGGCTGTCTATCTATTTAAGCCGGGATTCAATCATACTGGGTAGTCTGTGTCTCCATCAGCACTTATATCAAGACTAAATTTAAAATGGACAACAAGAGCAGCCTTGAAAGAAAAGTTACATGATGTTAACAGGCTTCTGGAAAGATTTCTATAGAAGTTCTTATTGTAGGTACAATAGTCATAAATTTTCCCTTCATCTAGCATGAGACTAAGGATAGTGTCTTGTCTAAACATAGTATCCCCAAAATTGTTATTGAGAGGGATCACAGAAGGCTCTCAGACGGGTTTCTAACAGGATATGTTTCTCCCCTCCTCCCATCTTAACCAAAGGCAGACTATCCTTACTTTCAAGCCCTGGAATGATTTCCAGTTTTTAGGGAAATAGGAAATAGCTCTCTTTCCTCAAACTATTATGGAATGCTGGAGGGATGTATGGAAAATCTAACTAATGTAAAAATCAGTCAAATCAATAAGCATATATGAAGCACACTGGTTATGTACCAGAAACTGTACTAACGCCTGAATATACATAGAAAGTCCCAAACATGATCCCTGTTCTGAAGGAACTTACAGTCTGACGCAGAAGATATCAATTAAAAACTATTTTAAAAATACATTAAAAGGCAAAAGGTGATTAGGTTGAAAAACAGTTGTAGATTCGCTGAAGTATACATACTCTTAAGGATACTCTTGCTAGGTACATATCCCAAAAGAGAGCAAAGGAAAAGCAAATGGACCCTTATATACATAATAGTTGTATCAACTCTTTTCACTGAATCAAAGAACTAGAAACAAAGGAGGCCATCATCAAATGAGGAATGGCTCAATAAATTATGGTAAATGACTGCAGTGAAATATTATTTTACATCTAGAAATGACAAAAGGGATATTTTCAGAGAACCCTGATCAGACACCTATGAGCTGATGCAGAGTCAAATCAGTGGAACCTGGGGAACAATTTATACCACGGCAATTTATTCCATCCCAGCAGAGATCTCCAGACCAAGACTGCAAATCTTCATGCACAGGGTCCGAATAGAATGATGGTATCTCATGCAGAGCTGGCCTTACATGTGGGTGCAATGGGTGAATGGTTCTAGATAAGTCTTGTCCCTACAAAAATGTCTTCCATGTTGACCCAGGGTGTCTGAAATTACCCATAACTTACCCCTTAAGGAACTAAAGGTGGCTATTAACATGCTGATGTTACAACAGCATTGGGTGCGCCAAGCTCTATGGAAACTGGTACTGCTTTTTGTAGACAGCAATAAGCAACTTGTATATTAAGGAAAAATCTTTTTGATTGGTACATGTAATTATGAGGAGATGAGATTAGTAGACATGCATAGGACATCTTATGAACATTAACTGCTACATACTCAAAGTCTATGGCTTTCAAATGGAGTCGCTGAGGCTTACTCATCCCAAGTAACTGACGTTACACACATATATGTATATGTTAATACACATGTATGTATTTATTTCAGTGTGTATATATTTATATCTTTATGCATGCCTTTTTCACTTTAGCTCATTTCAATAAACATTAAATATGTATCTCCTGTATGCCAGGCTCTGTGCTAAATGTGGGATTACAAATGAGAAAAACACAATCCCTGTCATCAAGGAACTTGTAATTCAATAGAGGACTCTTTTTGAACAGGGAGGGAAGGCCAACAGGGAGCATTATAAACACGTCATATATACACCAAAAACTGCCCCCGATACTGTTGGGTTTTTGGGTAATAAACTCTTTTTATCTTATTTCTTGGGTTTGCCTTAGAGATCAGGGTGAGGCCCTACCAAGATACTCTCTCTCTGTTTGTCTGTCTCTTTCAAACACACACGTGCATGCACACACATACATATACTCATGTATTATATACAGATATGTAGTTATACACATATGCACATGTACAACGTACACACATGTAGACACACATATATACATGTATTATATAGACACATGCATTGACATACCTATTCACAGGTATTATATACACACATGTAATTGCACACACATATATACACATGCATTATATACACACATGTAGTTAAGACAAACATACACACCATGTATTCCATATTACAATACTGCCATTTTGGAGCTCAAAATCAAAACCCTCCTTCCAAGGATTCAATGGCTCTCTTATATCTATATGGGCAGGAGGCACTCTCTCTAACTGGATCCAAGGACACTGCTGGTATTCCTACTCACCTTTTCCTCTCATCTCCTTAGGGATCACTTCCAAAGCCTGAAAGTCAGAGTCCTCAGATTTAAGACCACACAAGGCCCTTGTTATTCCTTTCATAATGGAGACAGGCTGCAAGGGACCTACAAACACATAGATGATAGCTCATATAGAAACTGTCAATAGAGAGATTAGTCAGTGGTCTCTGTATAAATGCAGAGACATAAGCTGGGTCTATCCAAAAGACCAAGATCTTTTCTTCTGATGTCACAAATGCTGGGCAGACAACTCTAAAGTTCTCATCCATGAGAATTCCTTAGAACTTCTTTCTCAAAGGGTCAGTGTCTCTTCTCTGCCCTCTAAGGTTTTATTGTTTTCCTTCTTGTCCTTATTTGTAGGTTACTCATTTGTATTGGTAATGGCCTTCCTTCAATGAGCATTGTGATTAGAATGATGAGATGGTTTAGAATGACGCCAGCAGGAAGAGCAGCCTGCTTGGAGTCAGATGCACTGGGTGTGAGTTCTAACCCTTATTCACTGTATTCCCTTTGACAAATCACAGCACCTCACTAAGTTCTCCTTTCCTCGTGTATAAAACAGAGATAACAACATTAAATCTGAACTTCAGAAGAGAATATGATTACTCCTCAAACAGGTATTTTTGCTTATTGATCACACAAGTCATTTCATCAACCATCTTTGTACTTTTCAAATGCTAACCTCCACTGTTCCCCAGGCCTGGGACACACTGCCTCCTGACCTCACACTTTGTAGAATCTTTCTTTCCCTCCAAATTTGGCTTAAATGCCACCTTCTACATGAGGCATCTTCTGATTTTTCTAGCTGCTAGTGCTGTCTTCCAAATGACATTACATTTATTCTGTACATAATAGTTACAGATATACATATGGTGCCATCTTTCCCCTAGAGATTTAAATTTCTGGAGGGAAGGTAGGATTTCATTTTTGTCTTTGTTTCTCCACACCTAGCACAGTGCCTGGAACATATCAGGTGCTTAGTAAGTACTTGCTTGCCTGCACACACATAAACTACTTTGAAATAACACAGAAAAATAATATGCACATATATATATGTGCGTATACATGTGTGTATGCACACACACATATGTATGTGGGGGGTAATTGCTCTTCCTTGGATAGTTCTATGATTTATGATTTCATCAACGTGGGTAATTCAGCTCAATTAATAGGATATAAGTTATACTGGCAAACCCAGCCCTCTCATTCTATGTTACTCTTCTCGAAAGACCTCCCATAAATTCCACTGAAAAAGAGCTCTACTCAACCTGCTGGGAATCTCTCCGTGTTTCTTCCTACATTGTTATGTAGGTGGAGCGTGTGGATTGTCCATTGCTTGTCTCTCAGTCTACGCCCATCTTCTTTCCAAATCATGTAACTCTTTGGTGATCTACTCCCCTAGGCATAATTCCTCATATTGCCTAGTACACCCTGTTTCTGACTATCAGGTAGGTCTCCATTGCTCTGCGGCTAACCCTCAAATGTAATTCTTTTGGAGACCATGGGATTCAGAGCAATATATCATCACTGGAAAAATACTGAAAAAAAGATTGTGTGTAAACATACTCATATTCGTGTGTATATACTTATATATATATATACATGTATATATACACATATATGTATACACACACATATATACACACATATACAATGTCTACACATAATACATGTAATGTGTTTATATTGATTTTGAGTATGCATTGAATATGCATACATACACACAGACACATGTATGATTTGTGCAGGCTCATACAGTTTACGAGTATCTAAGGCTGGATTTAAACTCAGGTCTTCCTGGCTCCAGGTCCAGTGCTCAATCCACTATGCCACTTAGCTTTATGATATACCACCATGTGCACATAAATATACATATTTGTATATGAAACTGTACTTGGAGTTAGGAAAATCTTGGTACCAATTCTACCTCAGACCCTTATCTGCAGTGTGACCATGACTAATTCCCTTCACCTCTCTGAGGTTCAGTATCCTCCTGTAGAAAATGAGGTCAGACTTGAAGGCCTCTTGGGTCACTTTTTACCTCTAAATATAAGATTTAGTGATCTAACTAATTACAGATCTCAACCCAAGGCACATTCTTTCTCCCCTTGGTTTTTCCTCCATTCTTCTCAATTCTACTGAGTGAGTATAAAACTCTGGAGCTTTAACCTACTAGTACAATTTCATCTATAAACAGGAAAATCTGGAAAGACTCAGCATTTATAGGAAATCCCTCCTCCATTGGGACTCAGAGCTGGGCATCCTTTCTGACAGCAGCAAAGACTTTTGCTGATCACTCATTGTTCTGTTTTAAGCCTCTTTCAATGTGAAAAGCAGTTTTCTTAGAAAGTCATCCACGTGGTTACAAGACTCTCTGAGTTTTAGAGCAGTGACAGGAGACATCTTATTGGAGAAGAGCCAACAAAAGGGGCAGTTTCCTCTTGAATCAAATAATTCATAGTTTAAATAATGAGTACAGTGGGATTTTATAGTTTCTGCATTTTTCAGGCAACTATGGGACAGACTTCTGTGCGGTTCTACTGTAGGATAATTTGCCAATGTCTACTTTTTCCTTCTTATACCATCTTCAATAATATCCTCTAGTGTAGTCCAGACTAATAATCTTATGTATGGATCTGGCCATTTAACTTCACTGATCAAAAATCTTCAATATGTTGGTATATCCTGTCAAATTCAAAGTCTTCTCCCTGGCATTCAAGGCCTAAATTATCTGGTACCATCTTACTTTTCTTGCTTTATCTCATTCTCTTCTCCTCATCTAAGCCTGTTTTGCTCCACTCAAACCAGACTACTCTATGTCCTTCTATGAAAACACACTTCTGTTCAGGCCATTCCAGGTCTCTGGAACTGTATCCTTGAATGTGTGTCCATATTATTCACATACAATATTTGTTGACATGGGAACGTATGTTCAGTAGGAAAGCATTGCTATTCTCTCAGTTGCCTTTTGGAAATTTGTGGGGTGGAGGGACAAGGGGGGATATTATTTTAAAATTCTTGATTTTTCCAAGCATTTGGCGTCATTCCATGTTTCAGACATCGTTCAAATCCCCTGATTCTCTCCCAACTGTGTTAACTCTGGCATATATCTCCACCGTGTAGAGTCCTGGTCCACTCTGAACTCTACTTCCCCGTGTTATACTTTGGAGATTTTGATATTAAAGTCCCCAAATAGTGATTCCTCTGCCATTGACAGAGAAAAGAGTTAATAATAAAAATCTTAATATGTCTTTCCCATTTATTTTTGTCTGCTCTTCTCCTAGTTTTTAATCTTTACATACTCTTACCATGATCTGGCTTAACTGAGTTTCAGTACACTTCCTGTAAAATCTTCTTTTTCCCTGCATTCAAAATTATTATCATATCAGTAGCCAGTATTTCCTTTCTATTACAATACAATACATTTCATTCTTTTAAATGTTATGTGAAGCTCACTATGTCCAAAGTCTCTTCACACTTCTCAAAATATTCATGGTAAATGGGCATGAAGTTTCTGCATAGTCTTCAAGGTTTTAGCTTTTCTTCTTTCCTCCATGTTTTCCACTTTTTTTTTTTTTGCACTTACCTCGTGGCATAGAACAGAGAGAGATCGAATAATAACAATAGCAAGAATTTATATAGCACTTGAAGTCTAGTAAAGTGCTTTACAAATACCAAATTTTATCTTTAGAACAACCCTGGGAAGTGGATGTCATTGAGGTAGACAGGCATGCATGGCTACACACATGAGTTAAGTGAGTTGTTTAGTGTCATACCTCCAGTAAGTCTGGATTTGAACTAAGTTTTTCTGACTCGAGGTCCAGCACTCTATCCACCATATCACCTAACTGATTCCTATTAGAGGGCATATTGATTTAATGTTGGGTCTTCCTGAGCTCTTGTTAGAGCTTCTTTACCCCCAAATTATTTGCAACATATGACAAAAAGCTATAATTATGCTCATGGTTGTCTCTTTGCAAATATTCCTCCTAAGTAATGCACGAAGAAGTGATCCACGAAATAATGTTTTTGATGAGCAGGAAGGGGACTAGGGAGGGAATAAGCCTTTATTTAACATCTGCTATGTGCCAAGCACTGTACTAATCATTCTATACTTATTATGTCACTTGTTTCTCATTAGGCAGCAGGTGCTGTTCTTACCCCTAGTTGAGGAAACTGAGGCAAACAGAAGTGATGTGACTTTCCCAGGATCATATACTTAGTAAGGGTCTGAGGTTGGATTTGAACTTGGGTCCTCCTGACTCCAGGCCTAGTTCAAGGAAATCAACTAACTACATCAACTGTTGCTACAATTCTCTTTTGTCTTCTAGTATCATTTTTAGCAAATATGCCAAGACTTCTATGATTCAGTTCCTCTAGCATATTGGTCACTAGGCAAGGATCTCACTTTTATTGAGAACTAAGGTAAAGGTAATAGAAGGTCTAAAATTTGTGTGATTCTAGCACCCTTTAGGGACTTTAGTTTTTTTAAGTGCTATGATCAATGCAGAACCAGAAGGGACCCCCATAAGACTAGGAACAGGTTTATACATAATTTTTCTTCATGTGTTTCCATTACCAAGGGTCCTACTGGTCTACTTAATGAAGCTGTCTATACTACGTCATTGTGACCCTTCTGAAATCCAGTTTTTAGTATGACAGAATTTGCCAAATCCTGCACTCTGTGTTCATGGCCATAGAGAACCCAGGGTCCCCCTCGTGCCATGAGGAGGGACCAGAGTGGAGTTTTTGGAAGGTTATTATTTTTCATGTTTGGACAGGGCATAGAGCATAGTAATATAGACTCTCATCCAGTCCATCTCAGTTTCTTCCCACCTGGGATGACATAGACAGGATCTAAAGCAAAAACAGTGCTGTTCTTGTGACCCTTTCTCTTCTATTTTTCCCCTACTTGGGATCAGGGGTGTGCTGGGGCTAGCTCAAACTGGCTCATGAGAGCTGGTTGTTAAATTTTCAGTGTTAAGTATTTACACCTTAGAAATCAGCAAATACTATAAATCAGGGCTTGTTGTTTGTCAGTCATCTGGAAAGTAATGGCAAAAATGCTGGTACATTTTTTCCCTATATGGCTGGTTGTTAGACATTTTCTGCCTGTCTGGGACCCTTTGGCTTGACGGTTTAAGTGCCACCTTGCTCAATTTTGTCAGTGATACCATGTTGGGGTTGCTAGGGGGCACAGTAGATAAAGCACCAGCTCTGAAGGCAGGAGGACCTGGGTTCAAATCCAGCCTCAGACACTTGACACTTACTAGTTGTGTGATCCTGTAGAAGTCACTTCACCCTGATTGCCTCACAAAACAAAAACCAACCAACCAACCAAAAACCACATAAATCATCAAATGAGCATTCATTCCTATGCTAGGTGTAGTGCCAAGTGCTAGCTATGTTACTGTCGTAGGGCCTGCGTCACTGTAGCAGTCATCTCCAGAAGGAGTACAACAGAAGTGCTCACAAGCAGATGCCCTACTTCACTCACTAGCTCAGTGATGTTGCTAAAGGCTTTAGTATTCTCCTTAAATAAAAAAATCTGTAAAACACTAGACTTAAAGCCAGTTGAAATTCTGCCTTAGACATTTAATAGCTCTGTGATTCTGTACAAGCTACCAGAGGCAAGCCCAAAAGAGGGTTGGTGCTAACCAGCATGAATCATTTCCCTGATGGCGAGGCAAATTAATCCCCCCTCAGCTCTCAGAAAGTAGAATCCATTATGACAGAAGAGGAAATCAATTAGAAACCTTTCCTTGGCTCCTTCTTGGGAAATGTGTGGGTATTCATGAATTTGGGACAATAGGGCCAGTGGAAAGCACATGACTAAAAATCCAAACAAGTGTTTATTCATTAAGAGCAGCAAGAAATAGCTGGTCTTTAAACAAACAGAAGCAAAAGGCCAGGGTAAAATTCTTCTTAAAATGAGGAAGCAGGCACCTGCCTCCCCAAATGCGTAAAGATCTTTGCACCAAGGGGGGCAGAGCCAAGATGGCGGAGTAGAAAGACACACATACACATAGCTCTGAACCCACAACACATCGAATGGCTAAAAGGAAGTAACTCACGGCGAATTGTGTACCCAGAGGCCACGGAACATTGGAGCAAGGGAGATTTCTGTTCCGGAGAGACCTGCAAACCTCTCCAGGGGAGTCCTTCGCGCTGCGAACTGGGCGCCGGGACTGGGAGCTGAGTGCAGCCCTGCCGCGGCCGCGGCACCGAGAGGAAAAGATCCGAGCGGGCTTCAGGGACGGGATCTCCAGCAGCCACGTGAGTCCCTCCACCCACAGAGGGACCTGCAAACCTCCCGCAAAAGGTCCGTGGCGCTGCAGACACGGAGCCCAGTCCAGACCTGCTGCGGCTGCGGCCACAGCACCGAGAGAAACAGATACGACCAGGCTTCAGGGACGGGATCACCAGCAGCCGCACAAGTACCTCCACCCACAGGTGACGGGGGTCGGTGAGAGAGTCTCTTTGGCGGGTCGAGAGGGGAGTGGGGTGCCCCCATAATTCAGGCCCCCCCGGGACGTAGAAGCTGAGAGGTGGCTGCAGACCTGGGCTCCCCAAGCGGGCGGGAGCCTGAATCCATTGTGGTAGGTCTGTGCATAAACCCCCTGAGGGAACTGAGCCTGAGAGGCGACCCTGCCCATACCTGACCACCTGAACTTAATCTCACACAGAATAGCAGCCCTGCCCCCGCAAAAAGCCCTAAGCCTGGAAGCAGCATTTGAATCTCAGACCCCAAACGCTGGCTGGGAGGATCCGGAGTCGAGGTAGGTGTGAGGATAGTATTCAGAGGTCAAGTCACTGGCTGGGAAAATGCCCAGAAAAGGGAAAAGAAATAAGACAATAGAAGGTTACTGTCTTGGAGAACAGACATTTCCTCCCTTCCTTTCTGATGAGGAAGAACAATGCTTACCATCAGGCAAAGACACAGAAATCAAGGTTTCTCTGTCCCAGCCCACCCAATGGGCTCAGGCCATGGAAGAGCTCAAAAAGAATTTTGAAAATCAAGTTAGAGAGGTGGAGGAAAAGCTGGGAAGAGAAATGAGAGAGATGAAAGAAAAGCATGAAAAGCAGATCAGCTCCCTGCTAAAGGAGACCCAAAAAAATGTTGAAGAAATTAACACCTTGAAAACTAGCCTAACTCAATTGGCAAAAGAGGTTCAAAAAGCCAATGAGGAGAAGAATGCTTTCAAAAGCAGAATTAGTCAAATGGAAAAGGAAATTCAAAAGCTCACTGAAGAAATTAGTTCTTTCAAAATTAAAATGGCACAGATCGAGGCTAATGACTTTATGAGAAAGCAAGATATCACAGAACAAAGAGAGAAGAATGGAAAAATGGAAGATAATGTGAAATATCTCATTGGAAAAACAACAGACCTGGAAAATAGATCCAGGAGAGACAATTTAAAAATTATGGGACTACCTGAAAGCCATGATCAAAACAAGAGCCTAGACATCATCTTTCATGAAATTATCAAGGAAAACTGCCCTGAGATTCTAGAACCAGAGGGCAAAATAAATATTCAAGGAATCCACAGAACACCGCCTGAAAGAGATCCAAAAAGAGAAACTCCTAGGAACCTTGTGGCCAAATTCCAGAGTTCCCAGGTCAAGGAGAAAATATTGCAAGCAGCTAGAAAGACACAATTCAAGTATTGTGGAAATACAATCAGGATAACACAAGATCTAGCAGCCTCTACAATAAGGAATCGAAGAGCATGGAATAGGATATTCCAGAAGTCAAAAGGACCTAGGACTAAAACCAAGAATCATCTACCCAGAAAAAGTGAGTATAATACTTCAGGGGAAAAATTGGTCTTTCAATGAAATAGAGGATTTTCAAATTTTCTTGATGAAAAGACCAGAACTGAAAAGAAAATTTGACTTTCAAACACAAGAATGAAGAGAACCATGAAAAGGTGAACAGCAAAGAGAAGTCATAAGGGACTTACTAAAGCTGACCTGTTTACATTCCTACATGGAAAGACAATATTTGTAACTCTTGAAACATTTCAGTATCTGGGTAGTGGGTGGGATTACACACACACACATGCACACACGCACACACACATAGAGACAGAGTGCACAGATTGAATTGAAGAGGATGGGATCATATCATAAAAAAAAATGAAATCAAGCAGTGAGAGAGAAATATATTGGGAAGAGAAAGGGAGAAATTGAATGGGGCAAATTATCTCTCATAAAAGAGGCAAGCAAAAGACTCATTAGTGGAGGGATAAAGAGGGGAGGTGAGAGGACAACACGAAGTCTACTCTCATCACATTCCACTAAAGGAAAGAATAAAATGCACACTCATTTTGATATGAAAACCTATCTTACAATACAGGAAAGTGGGGGATAAGGGGATAAGCAGGGTGGGGGGGATGATAGAAGGGAGGGCATGGGGAGGAGGGTGCAATATGAGGTCAACACTCATGGGGAGGTATGGGATCAAAAGAGAAGAGAAGTAATGGGGGACAGGATAGGATAGAGGGAAATATAGTTAGTCTTATACAACACAAGTATTATGGAAGTCATTTGCAAAACTACAGAGATTTGTCCTATATTGAATTGCTTGCCCTCCAAAGGGAAGGGGTGGAGAGGGAGGGAGGTAAAGAAGTTGGAACTCAAAGTGTTAGGATCAACTGTCGAGAATTGTTCTTGCCACTAGGAAATAAGAAATACAGGTAAAGGGGTATAGAAAGCTATCTTGCCCTACAGGACAAAAGAGAAGACGGAGACAAGGGCCAGGAGGGATGATAAAAGAGAGAGCAGATTGGTCATAAGGGTATTTAGAATGCTTGTTGTTTGGGGGGGGGGATAAAAGGGGAGAAAATTTGTAACCCAAAATTTTGTGAAAATGAATGTTAAAAGTTAAATAAATAAATTTAATAAAAAAATAAAAAAAAAGAAATAGAGAACATGGAGGGAACATTTGTTAAAGGAGTAAATCTGTAAGGAAAGTAAACTTATAAAAGATGGAATGAGGTGATGCCATGGAGAGGGTACTAGATTTGGAATCATTATGAGCTGAGTACAAATTCTGCCCCAGATAATGATTAGCAATGTGTCCATGATCCAGTTACTTAACCTTTCTTAATCCCAGTTTCCTCATCTGTAAAACCCGAATAATATATCCCACCTTCCAGAAATGTTGAAAGGATCAAATGATTTAACCTGTATAAAGTACAAATCTAAATGCTTTCTATAAATGCTAGCTGCAGTAGAAGTAGTAGTAGCAGTAGTAATAGGAAGAGGAGGAGTTGGAGAAGGAGGAGGAGTAGGAGCAGGAGGAAAAGTAGGAGTAGGAGTAGTAGGAGTAGTAGTAGGAGTAGTAGTAGTAATAGTAGTAGTAGTAGTAGTAGTAGTAGTAGTAGTAGTAGTAATAGTAGCATTAGAAGTAGGAAGATTACTACTACTACTACCACCACTACTACTAGTAATAAAATGAATAAGTATGTAAAAGCAATATATCTGTAAGTAAGAAAAAAGTAAACCTTATAAAGAGAGTAAAGTAGTAATAAAATTACAAAGCATGGAATCTTGCTTTTCAAACAAGGAAGATCAAAACATATGAATAGAAGAAAAGCACAAAGTCAAAACTCCTACATCCAAAGCCTGCAAGAAAAATATGAATTTCTCACAAACCCTGGAAGAACTCAAAAAGACTTTTGAAAATCAAGTAAGAGAAGTAGAGGAAAAATCGAGAAGAGAAACGAGAATGATGCAAGAAAATCATGTAAAATGAGACAGCAGCTTGCTAAAGGAGACCCTGCCCCAAAAGAATATTAAAGAAAATAACACCTTAAAACACCCAAATGGCAAAAGGGGTTCAAAATGCAAATGAAGAGAAGACTGCCTGAAAAACAATAACTGACCAAATGGAAAAGGAGTCCAAAAGTTCCTGATGAAAATAATTCCTTAAAAATTAGAATGGAGCAGATAGAAGCTAATACCTTTAGGAAAAATCAAGAAATCATAAAACAAAAGAAAAAGAACCAAAAAAAAAAAATAGAAAACAATGTGTAATGTCTCACTGGAAAAACAAACAACCTATGAAATTGACCTAGAAGAGACAAATTAAAGTTTGGTGGACTACCTGAAAACCATTATCAAAAACAAAATAGCAAAGACATCATCTTTCAAGAAATTTTCAAGGGCAACTGCCCTGATATTCTAGAACCACGGGGTAAAATTGATATTTAAAGAATCTACCAACCACCTTGTGAAAGAAATCCCAAAAGGAAATTCTTAGGAATTTTACAGTCAAATTCCAGAGTTGCCAGATCAAGGAAAAATCTTGCAAGTAGCCAGAAAGAAACAATTGAAATATTGTGGAAATGCAATCAGAATAACACACGGTCAAGCAGAGATGTTGTATGTTCAAGTGGCTAGATCTTGTGTTATCCTGATTGTATTTCCAACAATACTAGAATAGGTAATCCAGAGATCAAAGGAGCTCTGGGATTCACACCAAGAATCACCTGCTAAGGAAAACTGAGTATAATATTTCAGAGGGGGAAAATGTATATTCAAAGAAATAGAGGTCTTTCAAGCCTTCTTGATGAAAAGACATTTTAAGGTTAGAATCCCTAAATGCGCTGAATAGAAAATTTGACTTCCATATACAAGAATGAAGAGAATCATGAAAAGGTAAATAGGGAAGAGAAATCACAGGGGACTTACTAAAGTTGAAATGTTTACATGCCTACATGGAAAGATATTTTGTAACCCTTGAGAGTTTTCTTAGTATTAGGATAATTGGAGGGAATATTACATATGTATATATAAATACATATGTATTTATGTGTGTATATCTGTGTGACATGTGTGTATATGTGTATACATACATATGTGTATATATGTACATATGTACATCCATATAGCCATCAGATCAATACCCATCTGAGAGCATGGGACTGGCACCCACCATAAGACCAATGGAGACCCTGTGCAACAATATATCGAACAGACCCCATATCAAGCAGAAAACAGGCCCAATGAGAAGACATCCGTTATTCCAGAACATCGTAATTGTGAGCTGCCACTCCACAGCCCCACACTTTCCCTGGCAGATTGCACTTCAGGTCGGATCCTTATATATCCCTCCTCTTCCCAATCATGCTGTGTATATATATGAGAAAATATGCCTTGGTTTTTGGGGTGGGGGTCTATTAGGACTTTTCTTACCATGTGATTTAATTTCTTTCCCTTGAAATAGCTGTGTCCTCAGGGAAGGCACACGACCTGTACATTACAGACCTTCACCAGCAAATATGCAGGGGTCTCTTTCCCTTTACTTCTCCCTCTCGAGCCCTTCCTCCCAGGCCTGTCTCTCTGCCCCCTTATCCCCACCGCACCCTCTTTGAGTCTTCTCTGAGTCCCCTTGAAGCTGGTCTTCCCTTTTTCTCCTCAGAGTCCCGAATGCATGGTGGTGCCGCTGCTGGCTCTCTCGTGTGTGGCCGCCTTGCTTTTCAGATAGGTGACCCTCTGTAGTAATGAGACAGAATGGAATCTGGAGTGACCTGGGCTAGATCCCCACCAGTGGAGGCTCTACAGGCACTGGCTGGTGAATAGAGTCACATGAGGGACTTAAACTCACCTCTGTCTTTAGATAGCACATTCACATGTACTATCCTGCCTGGGGGGCTCATCAGGGAGTCAGTGTGCTAAGAAAATAACCCTTCAGTTATGTAATAAAGATGATCTCCCCAGAGATGTTCTGCCTGGGACCTGGAGATCAGGACTCAAACCAGTTATCATTTACTTGGTGCAAAATTCACTTTTATCTTTCTTGCTAGTGACCTGCAAGGACTAGGATTTGATTTTGCCAAAAGTTGACAAATGTGTGGATTTAGAAGTGGGATATCAGCTGTGTGACTGATAAAGTTTTGTAAATGATGTTCCAAAAAATAAAAAAAGAAAGAAAAAGCCTATTCTGTAATTGTCGCTTCCTCTCAGAAAAGCTCTGATAGAAAGAAACAACAGTGTCCCATAAAACCAGAGCATACTCTCTCATAGAGACACAGCATGAATGGGAAGAGGAGATATGGGAAGGGATCGCACCTAAACGGCAAACTTGTGGAAAACAACAAATCATTGTTGAGGTCTTCAGCCCATGATGGATTTGCGTTAAGAAATACTGGACTGACAGAACCACACATGATAACAGACCTATAGGAAGCCATCCAAGACCAAGATGTTGGAAATATGTGCAGCTTGAGAGTTTATAATATTGCCCAGGATCACAGGCACATCCCCACAAAGCCCTGGAAAAACATATTGTCTATTGAGGATATAGCAGAATTCTTTGTGAACAGAATCAAAGCAGGGATGGAGAATGGACCAAGAGAGCCCTGAAAACAAGAGAACCCCTCATCAGGTGCAGAGAAATGGTCAGAGCAAGGTGAGGACTCAGAAGAGAAAGTCTTAGATGAACGTAAACTAAGTTTTGTTGCCCATTACCCAGGGAAAATGGGATAAAAGTAACCAAAGGCTGAAAAAAGACAGAGCTGCCCAATTCTTACTACCTTACCTTTTTCTCTTCTTGAGAAACCTTTGAAGAAGGACAGAATGAAAATGGCTAAGTGGAAAATTTAGAGAAATTAGAAAATATATACTATATATTCATCAAGGCTTAGAAATTTATTTCATTGGCAAATTAAAGAGATCAAAGAGATCCTTGATGAATTCAAATCATGTAGCCTAAGAAAATTGCATCCCTCGGAACTGATAGAATTGGTAGGTGAGATTGCTGAACCACTGACGGTGATAGTTGTAAGAAAAGGCCTTGAGAAGAAAACGTAATGTCCTTATTTGTTTTTAAAAAGGAAAAAAAAGAACTGGAAAAGATCTTGATTGGTTTTGAATATTGTGATAAATCTTACAGAATTAATTTCAATATGTGCAGGCTTACCCTTATGTTTGAGAAATAAAGTTCGGAGGTACTACATAATTAGCAGTTTGCCTGGAAAAAGATCTGAGGGTTTTACTGAACTTGTAAAGAGACGTACAGCTTCTGTGATAAGGATGTGATGGTCCCCTGTTCAAGGACCAAATATAGTTTAGCGTTCCTTTCTGAACCCCACATTTTCAGATGGACATGGATGGGCAGGACAGTATCCAACATGGGCAATTTCCATAATAAATAGCTTGGAGCATATGCCTCCTTGAGACCGGTTGAACAATTGGCTGAATTGTTTACCCTGGCAAGAGAATACCAAGAAATAACAGAATAACTCTCTTTAAGTACTTGAAAGGCCTAAAATATAGAAGAGAAATTTGATTTATTGTTTGACTCCCAAGAGCAGACCTGCGAGCAGTGTACACATTAAGCCTAAATTTGAATTTGTTCTGAAGAAAAATTCTCCATCACTTAGAGCTATCCAAAAGTGGAGTGGCTGTCATTGTGACTAATGCACGTTCTTATTGGAGGCCTTGAAGCAGAGGTTGACAGTTAAGTTGCAGTGATCATCCTTTTTCAAGTATGTAGTTTGAATTAAGTAGTCACTTTGTTTCCTTTCAACTCTGAAATTCTCTGATTCTCCCTTGACAATAAGTGCTCATGACAATGCACCTGTCAACAAGATGTTTTGAGTAGTTCATTAAGGGAAGTGTTGGTGAGGTTCAGGGTCAACCTTCTTTACCCAAGGAACCTTTGAGTCTGTTAGGATATGTCGTTGAAGTAAAACCACACTGGCAGAGAACTGAGGTGGAGAAACATGGGAGGTTTTGGTAAATGCTCAGGTGACTAGTTTTTGATCTTGTATAATTCCTGAAAATGGAGCATCTCAAAATTGTGTTATTGGAATCATTTCAAGAGTGAGATGGACAGTGTGAGGGTTGTTTGTTTTTTGGTTTTTTTTTTTTTTGAGAATACTCAGTAATATCTGCTTAGTTCATCGTGCTTTAGTGCATGATGGAGAAGGTGCTTCTGACTGTGTTAGATGTAAAAAGGCTGCTTCAGGAATTGGTAGTCAAGGATGAGTGACTGCATAGTAGATAAATCTGTTGCTCCAAATAGTTGCCATTTTGTTATCAGTGAATGTCATCACAAGGTAGTGGTGAAAAGCACTGGTTTACTTAAAATTGAAAAATAATTCAGTTGACATTCTGGTAGTCTTCCGAACTTACTAGCAGCAAATGCGAGTTAGATGCCTCTTTGGGTAAGTCAGAGGGGACTGCAAAGAAATGACAAAACAAACCATACACAAATTGGACACATTTCAAGCAAACTTTAGTGGGTTGAAAAGTGAGGATTAACCCTTGGTCTCCCACAGATAGGAACGGGGTTCTCAAAGTGTTTTCAGTTCAGGGAATGTGGCTCTAGGTCTGAGGGGGTGTCTGGCATTAGACCCGCTACTGATCCCTAGTGGTGTAAGTGCTAATGACACACAGGAAAATCCCTGAAGCTTGCAACAGTCTAATGGTGGGCCTTGGTTCTTTTTCTCTATGTAGAAATAATGGCAACACTGATGATGATAACAATAACTCACATTTATGTAGCAATAAACTATGTGCCAGACACAATGCTAAGCACTTCAGGAACAATTTACAGTTGCTTCATTTGATTCTCACAACTGTGGGAAGTAGCTGCTATTATCACCCCCATTTTAAAGTTAAGATAATAAAGGAAAAATTATTTGTCCAGCATCACCAGATCAGACAAAGACAAAATAAAAGGCTTTGGAAAAATATTAATGTTAGGTAGGAATGGTGGAATTTAATTTTATAATTAATGGTCAATTCATGAATAATATTCATGTTACAATTTCGCATTCCTTCAGTAAGTTCCAGGGGAAGCAGTATCACGGATTGATCTCTGGAGCAAGAAAGTCTACGTTCATATTCTGCCAGTAAAACACACTAGTCATGTAACTACACCTATGAATCCTCTGGGCAATATTCTATGATCATAAATTGGAAGACAATTGCTGATCCACTGAATGGTAGAAGTTTTCTCTCTGAGAGTTCCCTAATTAACTGCCATGAAGGAAATCCAGACTCAAACACAATACAGCCTCATAACTTTGAGAACTCAAATACTAAGCACTTAAGTAATGAGTAACATATCTTTATTTTTCTGTATTCATATGCATATAACTTATTCTAATATGAGATTTTTCTGACTAAAATAATAGAAATAATAAGGCATTTATACCTATGTATGCGTACAAACACACACACACACACACACACACACACACACACACACACACACGAAATTCATTGATTCCGTACTTGACAATAAATTTATCTACCTCTAATTGGGGCTGCTAGATGGTGCAGGGGATAGAGTACCAGTGCAGGCATCAGGAGGACCTGAGCTGAAATCTCACTTCAGACACTTGATACTCAATAGCTGTGTTACCTTGGGCAAGTTACTTAACCGTAATTGCCTCATCCTGGGTCATCTCCAGTCATCCTGATGAATATCTGGTCACTGGATTCAGATGGGTCTAGAAGAGAAGTGAGGCTGGTGACATACACAGGGCTCTCTCACTCAAAACAAAGTCAAGTGCAAGTCATGCCATTATTTCTCTGATGGCATGGTCTTCTTTGGCAATGAAGGAGGAATACACATCTACCTCTAATTACTTCTACTAAATATGTTTGTGTTTCTGTGTATGAGAAATCACCAATTTTATTTCCCCACCCTTTGGATTAAGCACCACTATGTGCTAGACACTGTGTTAATCTCTTTGCTAATATTTCCTTTGATCCTCACAACTGTAGGAGATTGGTAGTTTTATTTTCATTTTACTGTGTCTTGCCCAGGACACAGAAGTAAAGGACCCGAGGACAGGTTTGTACTTAGACAGTCTTGACTCCAGACCAGCTGCCACCTAGTTGCCCTCATTTCATAGAATGGTAGTTTGAACAGAAAAGAAGGAAAGCTATCTTTTACAAAGCAAAGTATAGAAGCACAGTGATTTTGGTTGTTGATTTCCCTTCCTTTGGAAGGAAATGGGTGTGGAGAAGTATTTCACTCTTTTATTCATAAATAAATATGGGAAATGAAAAAAAGGCATTAATGAGGAAATCTCTTTAAGTAAGATGCATACACATGAGCACAAAGATTGCTTTATACAACTTTGGATGATAAAATTATATGTTTTAATAAATATCCCTTCTTATTTCTTACTGAAAAGAGAACTCAGATTTTTAAATGAAAGCACTCTCCCCCCCCCATATGATTTTAGGACTTTTCTTAGGAAATACAGGAGATCATTGCTGATTATCTCTCCTGCTAGAAGGCCCCCACACACACACCGACAGAGTGAGCTGAGTTTAGCCATTGAAAATTTATGTGAATGAGAGAAAAGAAATAGGACATAACATAATCTTTTCACTACTGCTTTTAAAAAGGCTAGGTGAACCTACAGGGTGAGAGGAAGGGAACATTTTGATCAAATACCTAATTGAAGAATAACACATTATCTACGGAAACGTTTGTCATTACTTCAGCATCTCTGGTCTTATCCTTGAATTGAGGTTGAAAATTGAATTCCATGCAGAGAAAATATGCATGAACACATATATGCAGCAGACGTGCATATTTGTGTATGTCTATATGTTTATGTGTGGATATAGGTAGATACAGATATAGATACAGATTAGATACAGATATGAACATAAATATAGATATAGATTTCAGATACCCATTACATATGCATAGGGATAGGAATATAAGGACATGGATGTAGATACACATACAGATATGTGTACCATATATACCAATATGGACATAGATACAGATGAGCTATCGATATGGACATAAATATAGGTATAGATTAATATAAGTATAGGTACAGATACAGATTGGATATATATGTAGAAATAGGACCATATACAGATTAGACACAGATATCGATATAGATATGAATACAGATACACTGATATAGATGGGAAGATACATACAGATACAGTTCAAATATAGATCTGGACATGAATGTATATAGATAGATAGATAGGTAGGTAGGTAGATAGATGGAGATAGATATAGCTGCAGACACAGATTGGATGGACATAGAAATGAAAACATATTAGAGAGGGATATAGATATGGACATGAGTATAAATGTACATGCAGATAGGTATAGGTATAGACACAGAATAGGTAGATATGGAAATAGAAACATAAGCAGATTAAACAGGGATGTAGACACACATATAGATAGGTATATGAATATAGATACACTGATATAATATAGAGATACATATAGATACAGATATAGGTTAGATATAGATATGTATATGCATATATATATAAGTATATATATACATACATCTATACATACATATATATATATATATATATGTATGTATAGATGAAAAATTATCTTGGAATTGAAAGAGCTGGATAATAGGGTAAATTGAGGAAAACACATTAACACCAAACCCTTTCAATGCCCATGTCCCAAGGGAAAACATCAAACCTTCTCTCAGTCTTTACGTACTGAAGGTTATGAGTCTAGCCCTGTCCCAGGCCTCAGCTTCAGGGGAACATGGAAGGTTAATAACTTGCTCCTCTGCTGACCACTAAAAGTGGCTCACCTTGCTGTCTAGCTCACTTTTCTTGATCACCTCAGATACACGGAGGGATTGGGGCTTCTGTCACCAATACTCCCAACTAGGATGGCGGGGTGTTCTTGGACAGAAGGAAAGTGGTACAAGCACTTCTCAAGCCAGGTGCATCAGGAATTGGGGACCTCTGGGAAGTGAGTCAGTCGTGCTGCCTCGGTGTTATTCTCCTGGCCTCACCAAGAGAGGAGGAGGATTCTCATAGGCCATAAAGTCCTAAAATCCAAGAGGCCTCTGCTGGGATGCCAAAGGCCATGCCATTGTTTTCCCCTGCTTTAACCTCCTCCTTCAAGAATCCCCAGCATCCTTGTAAAACTCCTTCTTGGTCATCTTGGAGATGAATTACACCGAGGAGAGGATCGTGTGTGTGGCGCTGGAGGTGAGAGGGCAGATGACCTAGCCTCTTTATCTCTCCCCATTATCACCCCCAAATCTGAAGATTTCAAGTACAGAGGGCATCTTTTGATTTTGGGAGGAACCAACTGGCACCTCATTGGTCTGAAGTGACTAAACAGAATGCTGTTTACAGCAATTTGGGGCAGAAATTGTTGGGGCACCATAGAAATTGCTATCTGTCCAGGGTCTAGGTGTGCATGGTGGTCTATGACCCTTGTGCTGCTCACGGTCTCTTCCTAACCACAGAAGAAAAGCTGTGGAGCAGGGGTTGCAATGAGCAGGTGCAGCTGGGACACGGTGATACCAAGAAAGCGGAAGCCCCTAAACTCATGGAAGTCCGTAGCAAGGAAGTGATGGTGTCCGCTGGCTGTGGGAGGAACCACACTCTGACTTTGACAGAAACTGGCTGTGTGTTTACTATTGGAGAGAACAAGATGGGGCAACTTGGCCTTGGACGACAGCAATGCCATTCTGAGCCCTGCACAGTTAATGAACAACAGCCAGCCAAAGAGGAAAATGACTTGTGGCGATGAATTCAGCATGATAATGGACTGCAAAGGAAAACTCTACTCCTTTGGGTGCCCTGAATATGGTCAGCTGGGACACATTTCTGACAGGAAATTCATTGCCCGGCCTCAGAGGATAGTATGTGACTGTGAGTTGGTCCCCTGCTAGTTGCCATCTGCATTGAAAAGACAAAAGATGGACAGATTTTGCCAGTCCCCAATGTCGTTGTCTGAGATGTTGCCTGTGGCACTAATCACACTCTGGTTCTAGACTCTTAGAAACGTGTTATCTCTTGGGCGATTGGAGGGAATGGCTTGCTGGGCCATACAGAGCACAAGGATGTCCCTGTGTGGTGAAGCTGTTCAATTTCCTGGGCCGGGAAGCCAGGCAAATCTTCACTGGCTACCCCTGCTACTTCAAAGTCAGTGAAGTTGGTGGCTTGTTTTTCTGGGGTGCTGCCAACACTTCTCTGGAGTTCACCATGTATCTCAAAGCTGCTCAGGACCTCTGTCGCTGGAGAATTACCAACTTAGCTTGTGGGAAGAGTAGTATTATCCTGGCTGCAGATGAGAGTATCATCAGCTGGGGCCTGTCTCCAACCATTGGTGAATTGGGCTACTGCTATCACAAGCCCAAGTCTTCCACAGCTGCCCAAGAAGTGGAAACGCTTGATGGCATTTACACAGAGTACATTGCTATATGCTACTCACACCTTTTGGTGAATGGGAGGGAACAGAGGGAGACTAAAAATTAAAGTCAAAACAACCTCCCTGAATATAATTCCTGCATCCTCTCTTGATGCTGGGGGCAGCAAGGCTGCCACCAGGCTCTCCACGCCCCTCCAGGCAGTCAGCATTGTCAGTGTGCCCTGGAACACTAAGAAGGCTGATGAGACGAGATTCCTCAGTGAAAAAGTCGCAGATGCTCCTATTTGTTAGTCTTGCCAGGTTCACTTTTATAAGCAAATTCAACATCAGCTACCTTTTTACTGTAGAATCTCCGAAGTCTTTCTCTCCCCCTTTCTCTACTTTCTCCCTTCCCCTACCCCAAATGTTCAGTTAAAATATTTGCTTTCAGTTGAGGACTTTAGGATTCCCAAAATAGGCACACAAAAAAACAAAAAACAAAAAGTAAACCCCTGTTCTTCCAAGACCATCTTTGTTAAAATTCCCACTTCCAAGAAAGTCTTGTAAAAAAAGACTCCCTCTTCCAAGTGCGTTCTCTTGCTCCAAATGGAAAGAGATTCTGCAGAGGTTCTTTGCAACTAAATATACCTATTCATGCAATTTTTCCTTTCATATTGACTCCAACAATGACGTTGTGCAGGGTTAGCTATTGTGCTAACAGCCTAACAAGTGAAATTTGATTTATTTTCCTAAGTAGGAAGCTTTTCCTACGACAGACATTTAATCATAGAAAGAACAAAATAAGGCTTTTCCAAAGCGTTGAAAACAACACTGACTTATGACAAAATATATGGCTACCAGTATCCTGTGACTTTTAAGAGATACTGAAAGATCATTGCACTCAAAATCCATGCTCCTGTCTGCCAGCTAAACGATTTCAATCTATTATTTTTCAAGAGTCACAGAATCAATATTGGAAGGAAAACCCAAAGTTTCTCCCAATGAATTCATACAACTCATCAACAAAGAGAGTTTTCAAGAACTTCCCCAAATGGTCAGAAGCACAATGAAGAGGAATCTCTGTGGTTTCCTACTTCATCAGTATTTGAACTGAACCTGCCCCTTGATTCCAGGCCACAGCCGCCCTTAGCCACCTGTCCACCTTTCACCTCCAATAACCCCCACTTCATCTGTCCTCTCGTTCCCGCACCAGTCTCCTGCTCAGCTACCTAGTCCCCCGGCCTCATTTCCCTCCACCGCCAAACCAGCCTCAGCCCCAGTGGCTGCACAGCCTTCACTGCCCCCATGACCACATCATCCTCCTCTCATGTGTGGCAGACCCACCACCAGGACTCAGACGCCACCATCAACTGCCAGATCAAGCTGGAGCTCTATGCCTCCTGTGTCTACCTGTCCATGTCTTACTACTTTGACCCATATTATGCAGCGTTGAAGAATTTTGCCATTTACTTCCTCCACCAGTCCCACTAGGAGAAGGAGCACGCTGAGAAGCTGATAAAACTTCGGAACCAGCACAGTGGCTGCATCTTCCTGCAGGACATCAAGTAACCCGACCAAGAAGACTGGGAGAGTGGACTGAATGCAATGGAGTGTGCTGTGTACTTGGAAAAAAAGTCAGTCAGTCGTTACTGGAATTGCACAAGATGACAAATGACAAGAATGTCCCCCATGTATATGTTTTCCTCAAAACCCACTACCTGGACCAAAAGGTAAAGTCCATCAAACAACTGAGTGATCACTTAACCAACGTGCACAAAATGCCCTCCCCCCACAGCCCCTCTCCCCATTCCGTCAGGACGGAATATCTTTTTGACAAGCACACCCTTGGAGACAGTGACAATGAGAGCTAAGTCACATCTGGCTCCCCAACACCTGGAAACTGCGGGCATGACTACTCCTGTATTTCAGGGCACGCATATTTTGGTTATCTGACCATAATCTGTATCAAAAAACTACCACCATATACATCCCAATAAAGTGACCTGGTACTTATGAGAAAAAAAAAAAAAACAATACCCCAATCAATAGTAATCTCAAAGGTTTGAAGATCACCACTATGGTGAAGATCACCCATGAAGACCTGAGGAATCCCATGGCATTTTCGACAGCCCTCCTTATTAGAAAGTGTTTTCTTTGTGTAGAGCTGAAAACTACAATTTATTACCTAAGGTAAGTGGATTTTGTTTCTGGAAGACACTGTTCATATGCAAGCATTCCTGGGGATGGGGTGAATACATTAACACTTGGAGCTTAGTTGAATTTCTCTGGTTTCTGATTGTCCCTTAGGGGAGTAGGTAGGACTGTGAAAGCGACATAGACCTGTTAAATTTTTTGATGTCATAAGGCTAAGTCAGAGGCAGGGAAAAGGGGAAGAAAAAGGGTGAAAAGAGAATTAGTAACATTTGAGGATATTGTGAAAATCCAGAGCTGCTCTTTTGGAAATGAAGATGTGGTGGCTAGGTGGCCCAGGCAGCAAGGATGCTGAATCTGAAGTCAGGAAGACCTGAGTTCAGATCCTATCACAGACATTTGCTAGCTGGTTTACCATGCACAAATCACTTTTCTTCAGTTTCCTTGTATGCAAAACTGGGACAATAATTGCACCTACCTCCCGGGGCTCTTATGAACATCAAATGAGATAACCTCTACAATCCTTTAAGTCCTTTATTAATGGCAACTTCTTATTTTCTGTACAAAAAAAAATGAATTTTCATAAAGAAAATCCTCTTTTCTTACTTGTCTTGTTAATATTATTAGGAAAGACTTTGTCCTTGCTTCCTGTTCGTGAAGAATTCTTAATTACCATTTTTGAGAGCAATCGCTGGTGTACTGGGGAAGCCACCAGTCCAAAGAAACCCTGCACTGGTTCCTTTAGAAAGGATGAAATTCCCACTCAATGACTGGTTTGATAAGTCCTAGTTTCCTTTAGAGTTTACAGGAATCTTTCGGTGGTCTTTGATAGGAAAATGGTGAGTGAACATTGAGTCACCCTGCTGTCCAGTCCTTTGCTGCTGTCAACAGAGACTGGTACCCGAAGGCCATCCCTACTAAATCAAAACTGATCTCAGATGCAGCCAATTGTGGACTAGGCAGGTGAAGGAAGAATGGGTCCGTGTTGTGTGCCTTTCATCAGGCTGAATCACCTGGCTTATCCTGAGTCCTATCTCTAGGTTTCATAGCCTTGGAAGAAAGTAGAGAAAAAAGAATAAGTTGTTTGCTAATTAACCTCAGAGTATATAAATAGGGGTCCTGCTGCCCAATGTCCTCTGCAGGTGAGTTTCTTAATATAGAGCCCTGAGTGTTCCAGTATGGATTACTCTGCCTCCCTTCGTCCAATTGTGTTATGACATTTTGTGAAGAGGTTCACAAGTGACCAGAGGCTGTTGGTTAGAAGCTAATCTCTTACACTGGGGATTGGGGGTATATATCACTTACTCCAAACTTTGTTCATAGCCATTATGATTCATTCAGCAGCACAGGCCTATTCAGAGAAGCATTTTTTATCCATGTGGCTAGGTGGGGGCACTTGAGTTTCATTGATGGGGCATAGAAACATCTCAATAGAGAGATGGATGAAACACTTACTAAGTTCTTGTTCACCTCTGCGAGGATCCGTGCTATCAAGAAATACTGATGAGGAGGAGAAAACAGAAAAGAAGAGAGGAAGAGGCACAAAAAGGTCAAGAAAGAAGAAAAAGATAAGGAAAAGAAGGCAAAAGATAATGAAAAGGAAGGAGATAGTAGGAACTGGAGAGAGAGGAGGCAAGGATGCAAAAGTGTTGGAGAAAAGGGAGCAGAGGAAAAGGAATATGGTGATGAGACACAGATGAGGGGGAGGACTACGAGGAGTAAAAGCAGGAAGAGAGGATGAGAAGGAAGAGGAGGAGGAGGACAACCACACCATCTGCAAGGAAAGAAGAAGGTATGACCAGGCAGCTCCTAGCAAGGGGAGGGGTTTTGTGGCCTTTGAGGGTCCCCCTCCCCTCCTGTTGGGAGTTTACCACTCAAGAAGCAGGATTGATTTGGTTTCTGGAGGTTTCCCAACCTGGCTTGGGACAGCCTTCCTTTAGTCCAGGAAGACCTTAGTCATCCCAGTTGGGAGTGGTAGTGACAGTCGCCTCTACCCTCTCAGTGTATCTGAGGTGCGCCAGACATCAACATGAGACACCCTTGGTGGTCATCAGATGGGTGAGTTATTGATCCCACCATGACCTCCCCTAGAGCTGGGGCCTAGATCTCAACTAGACTCAAAAACAACTTTCAGTCCCTGGGGTGGGGGAGTGGGAGGGGTGGAGCTATAGGAGGCTGGGTTGATAATGAGTGTAGGGGGAAAGTGAAAAGGGATAGGGTAGATTGTGAGGGGGATGTGAGGGAAGTTCTGGTGCCCTAACTTGGTTGGCTCATGGGCATTGAAACCTGCTTCAGTGTTATTTTGTTACACCCTGTTTTTCTATTTTAAATAAATTAACCATTTTCACCTTTACAGTGTAATTTTACAGAATTAATTATAAAAAGTAACTCACATACTGTCCCTCCCTTACCCCACTTGGGTTGAATGAATTTACATTTTTATGTAACTTGGAAATTTTCAAAATCCTTTACACATATTATTAAATAATAAATATGGCTTAATCTTTAGAGGAAGAAATTCAAAGGACTTGGGTATTCATTAGAATAAGTTTCAGGAGATGTGAACCCTCAAGCAAGCTTAAAAGCTTGTGAGCTGCTAAGGGGTCACTTCCTGGTGTGCTTTTGTCTCTGGGATTTTATTTTTTCATTGATAGTCGTGTGTGGAAAGCTCTCGCCCATAATCAAAACGTTCTGAATACTTTTTCCACACTCATATTTTTTCTGATTATACCAGGTGCTGTGCTGTGTGTCAACATGCAAATTGCTCATATAATATTGTTCATTTCGTTTAAACATTTGCATCCCTGTGCTCTGGAGATCCTGGGCTCCGTAACAAGGCCCAGTGCTTGGGCCGAACAGCTGGTTTGTGTAGCAGGTGTGCAGGCACCAAGAGGAAGATATGGTTGAGCAAGTCATGCTGTAGACATTTTGAGGAGAATGTCAAATGCAAGATGGGACATAGGAGTAAATAAAAAGAGTATTAGTTAAACTTTATTAAATGTTTCGCTAGGTACGCATTTCATCACCTACAATAATTGCTACTAATGAAAATGCTAGGGAATTATGCAACCCTTTACTACAATCAGAACATGGCAAGAAAATACAATGACATCCTTCTGAGAGAAGAAAATATCCCAAATCACAAGAGAGGTCTGTTAATTGAATAAGCATCACCTTGACAGTTCTTGATTCAGGATCAGCAGCATTCTTTAGAGGGCATGACTCAAAGAGTTACTCTATGTACAGCAAGTGGTGATGTCAAACAACTTTTCCACCCTATAGTCTGTAATATGGTGACCGTAACACCCCCAGGAACCCAGCTTCCAAGGGAATAGGATAGAAGGGAATAGAAAATGAATCAGATAAATTGAATGAAAAGAAGACAGAGAAGATTTTGGATGCGTGAAGAATTTCAGAGACTAAATATCGGGAGGAAAAATTTAGGAAAAGTTTAGGAACAATTGAATATGAACTTGAGCTGATGGAACAAGCGGTAGACTCCATCTAATCAGAATTCCAGATGGAGAAGAATCCCGAAAACCATCTCAAAAGGAGGAAGAAATTTCAAAGAAATGCAGAAGATATATAAAATAAGAAAATGAAAGTGAAACACACCGATAAAGATAGAAGGAATGTTACAATTGGATGCGTCTGCCTATATGCTGCTTAGAGAACTCAAAGAAATAATTGGATATGACTGTCTAGTTTTTACGTGGTTAAAAAGTAAAGTGAATCAACTATAAAGGAAATAGAGAACATGGAGGGAAGAGTTGTGAAAGGAGTAAATCTCTAAGGAAAGTAAACTTATAAAAGGTGCTATGTGGTGATGCCATGGATAAGGTACTAGATTGGGAGTCAGTATGAACTGAGTACAAATTCTGCTCCTGGAAATGATTAGTGATGTGACCATGATCGAGTCACTTAAATTTCCATAGTCTCAGTTTCCTCATCTGAAAAACCATAACAATGCCTCCCACCTTCCATAGATTTTCAAAGGATCAAAAGTTTTTATATGTATAAAGTGTGTGCAAATATTAATTCTCTACATATATGCTATATGTAGTAGCAGTAGTAGTAATAGTAATAGTAGTTGTAGTAGTAGTGGTAGTAGTAGTAGTAGTAGCAGCAGTAGTAATAATAAAGGGGATATGCATGTAAAAGAAATATACCCATAAAGCAAGCAATAACGTCAATCTTATTAATTTAGTAAAGTAGTAATAAAACCAAAAAGCATAGAATCTTACTTTGGTCACAAGGAAGATCGAAACATACAAGAAGAAGAAGACAACAAAGTCAAAACTCCTACATCCAAAGGTTGTAAGAAAAATATGAATTGGTCACAGGCCCTGGAAGTCGTGAAACAGGATTTTGAAAATCAAGTAACAGAAGAAGAGGAAAAATTGGGAAGAGAAATGAGAATGATGGAAGAAAATCATATAAAATGGGTCAACAGCTTGCTATACCCACCACCAAAAAATAATGAAGAAAATTACACCTTAAAATACCCAAATGGCAAAAGAGATCCAAAAAGCAAATGAAGACAGGACTGCCTTAAAAATCAGAATTGAGAAAATGGGAAAGGAGGTCCAAAAGCTCTCTGATGAAAATAATTGCTTAAAAATTAGAATGGAGCAGATCGAAGCTAACGACTTTATGAAACATCAAGAAACTATAAAACAAAACTAAAAGAATGAAAAAATAGAAAACAATGTTAAATATCTCACTGGAATAACAAAGAACCTGTAAAATAGTTCCAAGAGAGACAATTTAAAATTTTTTGGACTACCTAAAAGCCATGATCAGAAAAAAAAAGAACAAACTAGGCATCATCTTTCAAGAAATTATCAAGGGAGACTGCCCTGATATTCTAGAATCGCAGGGTAAAACAGACATTGAAAAAAATCTTCACATCACCTTCTTAAAGAGATTTCATAAGAAAAACTTCTAGGAATATTGTAGTCAATTTCCAGCATTCCCAGGTCAAGGAAAAAATGTTGCAAGCAGTCATAAAGAAACAATTGGAGTATTGTGGAAATACAAGCAGGATAACACAAGATCTAGCAGACATGCTATAATGTCCAAGCTGCCAGATTTGTCTTGTCCTGATTTTATTTCCACAGTACTGGAATAGTATATTCCAGAGGTCAGAGGAACTCTAGACGTCAAACCAAGTAATTCCTGGGGGGAAAATGTACATTCAGTAGAACAGAAGCCTTTCAAGCCTTCTTTATGAAAAGACCAGGGCGGAATAGAAAACTTGATTTTCAAGTACCAAAATCTAAAGAATGAAAAGGTAGAGAGGAAAGAGAAATTATAAGGGACTTATGAAAGTTGAAGTGTTTATATTCCTACATGGAAAGTTATTTGTAACCCTTGAGAGTTTTCTCAGTATTAGGATAGTTGGAGGGAAAATTGTATGATATTGTATATATGTACATACACATATCTGTATGTATGTGTATGTGTGGTGTGTGTGTATATGTCCATATGTATATACACATACACATATGTACGTATGTACACATGTATATGTATATAGCCATCAGATCAAAACCCAAGTGAGAACATATTAGCCATTACAAGACCAATGCAGAACCTGTGCAGCCATGTATCCAACAGTGTATCCAATGTATTCCCATACCAAGCAGAAAACATGCCGAATGACAAGAAATCAGTTATTCTGGAACATCACAAGTGTGAGCTGCCCCTCCACATGGAACGCAGACCATACTTTCCCTACAAGTTTGCCCTTTAGGTGGGATCCTTACACATCCCTCCTATGCGCATTCATGCTGTGTCTATATATAAGAGTATATGCCCTGGTTTTATTGGGGGGAGTGTTATGATTTGTCTTTCCATGTGATTTAATTTAATAACTTTCCCTTGAAATACTCATGTCTTCAGGGAAGTCCCACAACCTGAACATTGCAGTCCTGCACTACCAAACACAGGATTCCATTTCCCTTTGCTCCTCCTTCCTCTGCCCTTCCTCCCTGCAACTTCTCTCTCTACACCTTTATCCCCACCCTGCCCTCTTTCAGTATCCTCTGAGTTCCCTTGAAGTTAGTCACCAGTTTTCTCCTTACAGACCAAAGAGACAGCGGTGCCATTGGTGACTCCTGAGTGCTTAGTGCTTTGATTTTCAGATGGGTCACCCTGTGCTGTAAAGACAGGAGGTGGAGTCTGGAGTGAACTGGGCTACGTCATCCCCAGGGGAGGCTGTGCAGGCACTGGCTGGTGAAAAGAGTCTTGACTTAAGCTCACTTCTGCCCTTAGATAGCACATTCACAGTTACTATCCTGCCTGGGGGCTCACCATGGAGTCAGTACCCTAAACAAATAACTCTTAAGTTATGAAACACAGAGGCATCTCTGCAGAACTGCTCTGCCGGGGATCCAGAGATCAGGACTCAAACCACCTATCATTTACTTGGAGCAAGATTGACTTTTGTCTTTCTTCCTAGTGACCTGGAAGGATTAGGATCTGATTTTGCCAAAGGTTGATAGATGTGCCGATTTAGGGGAACTGAGATTTCAGCTGTGTGACAGATATAGAGCTGTCAATGGCATTTCAAAAAAAAAAAAGAAGACTAAAAGAAAGTATACTGTGTAATTGTGGCTTCAGCTGAGAAAACCTCTGATAGAACCAAACCGCTGCGCCTTATAAAACCAGGGCATATTCTCTTGCAGACACATACCATGAATTGGAAGAGGACATATGGGTAGGGATCCCACCTAAAGGGCAACTTGTGGGGAACAACAGAGATCATTGTTGAGGTCTTCAGCCCATGATGGAGTTGTGTTAAGGAATCCTGGTGTGACAGGACCACACATGATAACAGACCCATAGAAAGCCATCCAATTACAAGAAGGTGGAGATTTATGCAACTTCAGAGTCTACAAGTTTACCCAGGGTAAGAGCTAGATCCCCACAAAGACAAAAAATACCTTGGAACCACATATTGGCCATTGAGGACATAGCAGACTTCTTTGTGGACAGTATCAAAGCAGGGGTGGAGAGTGGACCAAGACAGCCTTGAAGTAAAGAGAACCCCCCATCAGTTGCAGAGAAATGGTCAGGGCAAGGCTATGGTTCAGAGGAGAAAGTCTCCCATGAAGATGCAACTAGGTATTGCTGCCCATTACCCAGGGTAGATGGGATAAAATTAAAGGAAAGCAGAAAAAAAGACAGAGCTGCCCAATTATTATGCTTTTTTCTCTGCTTGTAAAACCTTTGAAGAAGAAAGGACAGAATGAAAATTGCTAATTAGCAAATTAGTACAAATTAGATAATATTTAATATATATTCATAAATTTCTACAATTTTATTTCATTAGTGAATTAAGTAAGGAAATCAAAGATATCCTTGATAAATTCAGATCATGGAGCCTAAGAAAATTGCCTCCCTGGGAAGTGACAGAATTGTTGGGTGAGATTTTTGGACCACTCTTGATGATATTTGCAAGACTGTTTAGCATAGGAAGGCCTTGAGAAGAATAACTACTGTCTCGATTGTCTTTACAAAAGGATAAAAAAGAATGGAAAAGATCGTGACTGGCCTCAAATACTGGCTAAATTTAATAAGATTACTTTCAAGATTGTAAGTCTTACACTTGGTTTTGTGAAATAAACTGCTGAGGTAGTATGTCATTAGCAGTTTGCCTGAAGAAAGATCTGAGAGTATTAGTGAACTTGTAATGTCAAGAATGGTAAAGCTTCTGGAATAAGGAGGTGATGGTCCCCTGGTGAAAGCCCAAATAGAGTCTAGTGTTCATTCCTGAACCCCACATTTTCAGAAGGGCATGGATTAGCTGGACGGTATCCAGACATATGCAGTTTCTATAATAAATAGCTTGGGGCACATGCTGCCTTGAGATTGGTTGAACAATTGGTTGAGTTGTTTATCCTGGCAAGATAAGACCACGGAGTAACAGAATAACTCTCTTTAAGTACTTGAAAGGCCCAACTAATGGAAGAGAAATTTGATTTGTTCTGTTTGACGCTCAAGGACAGACATGGAAGCAATGTATACATGAAGCCTATATTTCAGTTTGTTCTAAAGAAAAATGCTCAAGCAATTAGAGCTATCCAAAAGCGGGATGACTGCCATTGAGAGTAGCGCAAGGTCTTATTGAAAGTCTTGAAGCAGAGGCTGACAGTTAAGTTGCGATTGTCACCCTTTATCAAGTATGTAGTTTGAATTAAATGCTCACTGGGTTTCTTTTCAACTCTGATATTCACCGCTTCTCCTTTGACAATCACTGTTCATGAAAACGAGCCTGTCAACGCAATATTTTTAGAAGTTCATTAAAGGAAAATATGGTCAGGTTCAGGGGTCAACCTGCCTTTTCCAAGGCAACTTTGACTCAGTTAGCATATGTCGTTGAAGTAAAACCACATTGGCAGAGAACTGAGGTGGAGAAACATGGCAGGTTTTTCTAAATGCTCAGGTGACTAGCTTTTGATCTTGTGTAATTCCTGTAAATTAAGCATCACAAAATTGTATTCTTGGAATACTTGCAGGAATGAGATGGAGAGTGTGAGGGTTTTTCTGGAGAATATTGAAGAATCTCTGCTTAGTTCATCAGTTCTTGTGTGCGTGAGGGAGAAGGTACTTCTGACTGTGTTACATGTGAAAAGGCTGTTTCAGGAGTTGGTAGTCAGAGATGAGTGACTGTTTAGTAGATAAATTTATTGCTCCAAAGAGTTGCCATTTCATTATCAATGGATGCCATCACATGGTAGAGGTGAAACTCACTAGTTTACTTAACATAGAAAAACTGTTGAATTGGCATTCAGGGACTCTTCCCCACTTATTAGCAGCAAATGCTTAATAGGTGCCTCTTTTGATAAGTCAGAGGGGACTGCAAAGAAATGACAAAAGAAACAATACACAAATTGGACATATTTCAAGCAAACTTCAGTGGGATGTAATTTGAGGATTAGCCCTTGGTCTCCTACAGATAGGAACTTGGCTCTCAAAGTAGTTTAGATTCAGGGTATGTGGCTCTAGGTCTGAGAGGGTGTCTGGCATTAGACACACTGCTGACCCCAAGTGGTAAAAGCGCTAATGGCACACAGGAAAATCCCTGAAGTTTGCAGCAGTCTAATGGTGGGGCTTGGTTCTTTTCCTATATGTAGAAATAATAACAACACTGATGACGATAATAATAACTTACATTTCTGTAGAATTAACTATGTGCCAGGCACAACTCTAAGCACTTCAAGAGCAATTTACTACTACTTCGTTTGTTTCTCACAACTGTAGATGATATAAGGAAAAATTACTTGTGCAGGGTCACCACATCAGACAAGGACAAAACGGGAGGGCCTTGGAAATATGTTAATGTTAAGTAGGAATGGTGACATTTAATTTTAGAAGTGGTCAATTCGTGAATACATATTCATGTTACAATTTAGGATTCCCTCGGTAACATCCAGCGGAGGCAGTATAACAGACTGGTCTCTGGAGAAAGAAAATCTGAGTTCATATTCTGCCAATAAAATGCACTAGACAGTTAATATCACCTTTCAGTCCTCTGGGCAATATTGTACGACCATGTGTTGCAAGATAATTACTGATCCCCTGAATGGTAGAAGTTTTCTCACTGGGCATTGTCTAAACAGCTACCATGAACCAAATCCAGACACAAGCAAAGGGCAGCCTCATAACTTTGAGAACTTCCATAATAAACAGTCAAATAATGAGTAGCATATCTTCATTTTTATATGTTCATATGCATATACCTTACTAAAATACAAGATTTTTCTGACTAAAATCATAGAAATAACACGGTATTTAAATATATGTATGAGTACATACACATCTATGAAATTCATTGGTTCAGTACCTGGCAATGAATTTATTTACCTCTAACTAATTCTAGTAAATGTTTGCGAGTGTGTTTATGAGAACACCAATTTTTTCCCCCACACTTCGGATTAAGTACCAACATGTGCTAGACACTATGTTAATCACTTAACTAATATTTCCTTTGATGCTCAAAACTGTAGGAGATAGGTATTATTATTTTCATTTTCCTGTGTCTTGCCCAGGACACAGCAGTAAAGTGCCAGAGGCCTGGTTTGAACTTAGATATTCTAGACTCCAGACCAGCTATCACCTAGTTGCCCTCATTTAATAGAAAAGTAATTTTTACAGATAAGAAGGAAAGATCTCTGTTACAAAGCAAAATAAAAAGCACAGTGATGAGGGTTGTTGTTTTCTTTCCCTTTGGCCAGAAATGGGTGGAGAGAGCTATTTCGCTGTTATATTCATCAATTAACTTGGGAAAAAGAAAAGAAAAGTACATAATGAGGGAACCTCTTTAAGTAAAGATACACACAGGAGCACAAAAACTGCTTTATATAAGTTAGGATGATAAAATTATATGTTTTAATAAATATCCATTCTTGGTTCTTACTGACAAGGGAACTCAGATTTTGTAATGAAAGCAATCTCCCCCTATACCATTTTAGAAGTTTTCTTAGGAAAGAGAAGGGATCATTGCTGAATATCTCTCCTGACAGAAGGTCCCCTTGCACCGACAGAGTGAGCTGAGTTTAGCAACGGAATATTTATATGAATGAGAGAAAAGAAACAGAATATAACATATGTTTTTGACTTCTGGTTTGGAAAAGGCTAGGTGGGCCTGCAGAGTGAAGGGTAGGGGACATTATGACCAAATATCTATTTGAAGACTAATACATTAACTAGGGAAACTTTTGTCATTACTTCAGAATCTCTTGTCTTGTCTTTGAATTGGGGTTGAGAATTTAAATCCATGCACAGAAAATATGCATATACACAAACATGTAGGAGACATGCATATTTGTGTATGTGTGTATGTTTATATGTAGATAGAGATAGATACAGATATAGGTACAGATTAGATATGGATATGGACATTAATATAGATAAAGATTTCAGGCACAGATTTTCTATGGATGGGGATATGAATGTATGAATATATCAATACACATGCAGATATCATATAGACAGATAAAGATATAAATATAGGTACAAACATGTATACAGATGTGATATCGATATGGACATGAATATAGATATAGATAAAGATAGGTATAGCTACAGATGCAGATTGGAGATATATATTTGGAAATAAGAACATATAGAAATGAGAGAGATATGGATATAAATATGCATATGAATATAGATACACTGATACAGATATGTAAATACAGATTAGAGGAATGGATATCAATATAGATAGATATAAACAGATAAAAACTGAATATTGATATCGAAATAAAAATAAGCAGATCAGACAGGGATATAGCTATAGATGTAGATACAGATATATATATATATATACATATATATACACACATACACAGTATAGATATGGAGATAGATATAGACACAGATACAAATTAGATATAGATAGGGATATGAATATATATCTGCATATATATATACACATATATATAGATAGATATACACATAATCTAAGTATTGAAAGAGCTAGGTAATAGGGTAAATAGAGGAAAAAACATTAACACCAAAGCCTTTCAATGCCAATGTCCCAAGGGAAAACACCAAACCTCCTCTAAGTGTGTAGGTACTGAAGGTTATGTGTCTAGCCCCGTCCCAAGCCTCAGCTTCAGGAGAACACGGTAGGTTAGTAACTTGTTCTTCTGCTGACCACTAAAGTTGGCTCACCTTGCTGTCTGGCTCACCTTTGCTGATCACCTCAGATACACGGAGGGATTGGGGCTTCTCTCACCACTACTCCCAACTAGGATGGCGGGGTGTTCTTGGACAGAAGGAAGGTGGTACAAGCACTTCTCAAGCCAGGGGAATCAGGAATCAGCGACCTCTGGGAACTGAGTCAGTCCCGCTGCCTGGGTGTTATTCTCTTGGCCTCAGCAAGAGGGGAGGAGGATTCTCAAAGGCCATCAAATCCTAAACTCCAAGAGGCCTCTGCTGGGATGCCAAAGGCCATGCCATTGTCTTCCCCTGCTTTAACCTCCTCCTCCAAAAATTCCCAGCATCCTTGTAAAACTCCTTCTCGATCATCTTGGAGATGGAGCACACCAAGGGAAGATTGTGAGTGCAAGGCAGGGGCCAGGTAACCCAGGCTCTTTCCTTCTCCTATTATCCCGAAGGCTCTAAAGGCAGAGGGCATCTTTTGATTTTGGGAGCAACCAATCGCGACTTAGTTTTCAGAAGGAAGTGACTACATAGCAAGGTGCTTACAGCAATCTGGGGCAGAACTTTTGGGACACCACAGAGACGCCTGTCTTTCTGAGGTCTAGGTGGGGATGGTGGTCTCTGACCCCTGTGCTGCTCCAAGTCTGCTCTTCACCACAGAAGGGAAGTGTGGAGCTGGGATCACAATGAAAAGGGGTAACTGGAACTGCGTGATACCAAGAGAGTGGAAGCCCCGAAACTCATGGAAGTCCTCAGCAAGGAAGTGATCTTGTCTGCTGCTTGTGGGAGGAACCACACTCTATCTTTGACAGAAATTGGCTGTGTGTTTGCATTTGCAGAGAATAAGTTGGGGCAACTTGGCCTTGGTAACCAGATTAATGCCATCCCCAGTCCTGCATAGATAGGTTACAATGGCCAGCCCAATACCAAAATGACTTGTGGGGCTGGATTCAGAATGATAATGGATTGTAAACGAAACCTCTACTCCTTTGGGTGCCCTGAATGTGGTCGGCTGGGACATAATTCTGACTGGAAATTCATTGCCCAGCCTCAGAGGATAGAATATGAGTGTAATCTGGTCCCCTGCTAGTTCTCATCTTCACTGAGAAGACAAAAGATGGACAGATTTTGCCAGTCGCCAGTGTCGTTGTCTGAAATGTTGCCTGTGGCACCAATCACACTCTCGTTCTTTTCTCTTAGAAATGTGTTTTCTCTTGGGCATTTGAAGGGGATGGCTGACTGAGCCACACAGAGTAGAAGGATAGTATGACCCCTCCTCTGGTGAAGCTGTTCAATTTCCTGGGCCAGGAGGCTACCCCTGCCCCTTCGAAATCACTGAAGTTGGTAGCCTGTTTTTCTGGGGTGCTACCAACACTTCTCTGGAGTTCACCATGTAGCTCAAAGCTGTTCAGGGCCTCCGTGACTGGACAATGACAAGCTTAGCTTGTGGTAAGTGTAGTATTACAATGGCTGCAGATGAGAGCACCATCACCTGGAGCCTGTCTCCAACGTGTGGTGCATTGGGCTACTGCTATCACAAGCCCAAATCTTCCACAGCTGCCCAAAAAGTGAAAACCCTGGATGGCATTTACACAGAGCAGGTTGCCATAGGCTACTTACACTCCTTGGTGAAGGAGAGGGACCAGAGCAAGAATGAAAAAGAAAAGAAAAAATGACTCCCTGAGTATAATCCCCACACCTTCTCCTGATGCTGGGAGCAGCAAAGCTGCCAGCAGGCTGTCCAGGCCCCTCCAGACAGTCCACCTTGACAGTGTTCCCTGGAACACAAAGAAGGGAAATGAGAAGAGATTACTCAGTGAAAAGGTCTCCTGAAGCTCCTATTTGTTAGTCTTCCTGAGGTCCTGTTTTATAAACATATTCGATGTTAACTACTTTTTTACTGTACGATCCTCAAAGTTTATCGCTTCCTTTCTCTCTTTTCTCCCTTCCTCTACCCTAAATGTTCAATTAAAATATTTGCTCTTCGTTGTGGACTTAGCATTCCTACAAAAACAAAAAAACAAAAAAACAAACAAACAAAAAAAAAGGAACCTAAAAAAATCACAAACCCTATTCTTCCAAGAGCATCCTTGTAAAATTTCCACTTCCAAGAACGTCATTATAAAAAACAGCACCTTCTTTCCAAACGCATCCTCTTGCTCCAAAAGGAAACCGATTCCAGAGAGGCTCTTTGCTGCTAAATACAGGTATTCATGAAAGATACGCTTTCGTATTGACTCCAACAATGACATTTTGCAGGGCTAGCTATTGTGCTAATAGCTTAAGAACTGAATTTTTATCTAATTTCCTAAGTAGTAAGTTTTATCTAGAATAGGGATTTAACCATTAAAATAATATTAGCCTTTTCTAAAGCTTTAAAACCAAGAACTGACTTACACCAAAATACGTGGCTGCCACTATCCTCTGACGTTGAACAGATGCTGAAAGATCATTCAAATCGAAATCCATGCTCCTGTTGGCCAGCTAAACGATTTCAATCTTTCATTTTTCGTGAGCCTCAAAATCAATATTGGATGAAACACCCAAAGTTCCTCCGAAATAATTCATATAACTCATCAACAAAAAGACTCTTCAAGAATTCTCTCAATCGGGCAGAAACGCAGGGAAGGCGGAGTCGCTAAGGTTTCCTGCTTCATCGCTGCTTGTACGGAATCCGCTGCCCGGAATTCCTGGCCAGAGCTGCCCTTGTTCACGTTCATTTCTACTAAGCAACACTTCTTCCATCCTCCTGTTACCGCTGCAGCCACCTGCTCAGCGGCCCTAGGCCCGCGTCCTCCCTTCCCTCCGCCGCCACCCAAGCATCAGCCCGAGTCTCACCCCCAGCCCCTGCACAGCCTCTGCCGCCGCCATGACAACATGCTCCCCCTCTCAGGTGCAGCAGACTTACCACGAGGACTCTGAAGCGCCAGATCCACCTGTACCTCAACGCCTCCTATGTTTACCTCTCCATGTCTTACTGCTTTTACCTAGATGATGCAGCGTTGAAGAACTTTGCCAAGTACTTTCTCCACCAGTCCCACTAGGAGAGGGAGCATGCTGAGAAGCTGATGAAACTTCGGAACCAGCGTGGTGGCCGCATCTTCCTACAAGACATCAAGAAGTAACACCGAGATGACTGCGAGAGTGGGCTGAATGCAGTGGAGTGTGTCCTGCCCCTGGAAAAAAGTCACTCAGTCGTTACTGAAATTGCACAAGCTGACAAATAACAGAAATGACCCCCATTTAAATGGTTTCATCAAAACCCACTACCTGGACCAACAGGTAAAGTCCATCAGACACCTGAGTGATCACGTAACCAACCTGTACAATATGGGAGCCTTGGTTTCTGACATAGAGGAATATCTTTTTGAGAAGTACACCTTTGGAGACAGTGAGAATGAGAGCTAAGCCACACCTGGCTTACCCCACACCTGGGAACTGCAGCCTTGACTCCTACTGTCTTTCAGTGCATGCATATTTGGGTTATCTGACCATAATCTGTATCAAAAAACTGGCACCATTTACATCCCAATAAAGTGACTGGGCACTGATGAAAAAAAAAATCAAACGCACCAATACCCCCAATGAAGGCTTATCTCAATCTTTTGAAGATCGCCACTATAGTGAAGATCCCCCACGATGATCTGAGGAATCCCATTCCATTTTGGACAGCCCTCAATATTAGAAAGTCTTTTCTTTCCATGGAGTTAAAAACTCTCTACAATTTATTCCCTAAGGTAAGTGGATTTTGATTCAGGAAGATCCTGTTTATATGCAAGCATGTGTGGGAAGGGGGTGAATACTTTAACACTTGGAGCTTAGTTGAGTTTTTCTGGTTCCTGCTTGTCCCTTAGGGGAATAGAGAAGGTTGTGAATAGGATGTAGGCTTGTTACGTGAAAAGGCTAGGTTAGAGGGAGGGAGAAGGGGAAGAAAAAGAGAGGAAAGAGGATAAATAACATCTGAGGATATTGTGAAAATCCAGTGCTGCTCTTTTGGAAAAGAAGGCATGATGGCCCAGCAGGTAAGGGTGCTGAGCCTAGAATCAGGAAGACCTGAGTTCAAATCCTGCTGGGTTACACTGGCAAATCACTTAACTTCAGTTTCCTTGTATGTCAAATTGGGCAAGAGTTGCACCTACCTCACAGGGATCTTGTGAACATCAAATGAGATAACCTGTACAGTGCGCTTTGAGTTCCTTTAAGCCCTATATAAATGATAACTTATTTTTTTCTGTAGACAAAATGAATTTTACTAAGTTAAATCCACTTTTTTCGTTTGCTTATTTGTCTTATTAACATCATTCAGGAACACATTTTTCTTGATTGCAGTACACAAAGAATTCTAAATTAATACCTTTGTGAGCAAACAGGAGTGTGCTAGGGAAGCCACCTTTTTGAAGACACCCTGCATTAGAAAGGAGGAAATTCCCACTAAATGGCTGGTTTGATAAGTCCTAGTTTCTTTCAGAGTTTAAAGAATCTTTGAGGGGGGGGGGGGTTGTTAGGTAATTGGTGACTGAACATTGAGTCACCCTGCTCTCCAATCGTTTGCTGCTGTCAACAGAGCCTGGTACCTGAAGGTGATCTCTGTTAAGTAACAACTGATATCAGATGCAGCCAGTTTTGGAAGATGCAGGTGAAGCAAGAATGTGGTCATGTTGTGTGGCTTTCATCCTGCTTTCATCACCTTGCTTAATCTGAGTCCTTTGTCTAGGGTTCAAAGCCTTGGAAGAAGGTAGAGAAGAAGGAATCAATGGGTTTTCTAATTAGCTCCAGAGTATCTGAACAGGGATAATGCTGGCCAATGTCCTGTTCAGGTGAGCTTCTTATAGAGCCCTGAGTGTTCCAGTCTGGATTATTCTGTCCCCTCACTCTAGTTTTGTTTTGGATTTTATAAACTGGTTCACAAATGAGCAGAGCCTGTTGGCTACAAGGCAATCGCTTATACTGGGGCTAAGGGGTATGTATGTCACTTAGCCCTACCTTTATTCAAAGTCATTATCATCCATCCAACTGGACGGGAATAAGACTATTCAGGCAAGCAATTTTTATCCATGTGCTACTATTGAGTGTAGGTGTGATGCATGGGGTTGTGGGGGGTAGTTGAGTGCCACTGATGGGGAATGGAGACATCTCAATAGAGAGGTGGATACAACACTTGCTAAATTCTTGTTGCTTGTGGTATAGCATAGCTTGTGCTATGCTATAACTCATCTTTAATAAGGTGGGGGCGGCTCCAAAGAATTGTAGGCATCTTATTCCGCGGTAACTTGAGCCAACAGAAGCCAAACAATTCATCCTCTTAAATCTATCCAGTGTGTCTCTCTAACTTTGCATCTTTGTGTGTGTATCTGGGAAGGAAATAAGTACATTAATTCAGACATTCATATTATAAGCCCTTTAGGTAGATAGAAATAACTCCAGTTTCTGAGACTTTTAAAGTTTGGAAAGTACCGTTCTTCCAGCATACCTCTGAGATGGGTAGCCTAAGTTGGCTGTTTCCCTTCTTGTAGTCGATGAAACAAGATCAGAGAAGCTAAGTTACTTGCTCAAGGAGATAGAGTTTGAAAGTATTAAAGTCAAGATATGGACTCCAAGGTAAACATTCTTTTGGTTACGTCATACTACCTCTGTAAATAATGGTCGAAAAAGCCAGGTAATGACATTTATGTAGCACTCCCAATGACCCTGTGAGGTAAATAGAGTACAAATCATCATCCCCATTTTACAGATGGGGACACTGAGGCTTTAATAGTAGAAGTGCCCAGTCCAAGGTCACTCAGTTATTAAGCATCTGAATTAGGAATCAAATTGAGCTGTCTGGAGTCCTAGTCTTACCACTATTCCATGTTGCCTGGGCTAATTTATGCCTGATTTTACAAAGAGAAGCCTTTAAAATGATTGCATTGTGATTTTACTATCGTAATTGCTCAATCTAAGTAATTGAAAGCTTCACTAAGGACCTGTACATTATGATTTTCAAACCTGGATCTGCTCAGATCTACCCCCTTTTTTTGTCTTTCTTTGCTTCCCTATTCCCTGTCCTCATCACATACCTCAGAAATAACTTTGACAGGAAAGGAAGCGGGTATGTGTAAGAGTGAGGAGGAAGGAAGCAACATTCGTTTGCCTTCGTGACGGTAGGAAGGTGTGGCACTTTCATAGCTTGCGTCAATGGTATGAGCTTCAAGGCCTTTTAAATAGTTGTACTGGAAAGAAATCTTCATGTTCCTCACATCCTCCTGGGCTGACATAAGTCAATAGCACAGCCTGCCATGGAAAACAGAATGATATGTAAAAGCAGGGGAGAAGACCAGCGCAGGTTAATCAGACAGATACGAATGAACTCAGTGGTGATATATGACATGTGGAAAACCCTGGACTGCCAGAATCCATTAAACACTGAAATAAGAAAAGAACTGCAGGCTGGCAGGGCGTAAGGGGGTGTGGAAATGATAAATTGTTTAGAATCCACTCAGTCAACAACCGTAAAGAATATGCTAGGCACTGTGCTAAGTGCAAGCTAGCTATAAAAACAAAAATGTGATCTCTTCTCTCATGTATCTCCCATTTGGATGAGGGAAGACAACATGCAGATATCTGGGTATATACAAAGATATATACAGAGGAGAAGGAAGGTTATCTGAGAAGGCAGGAGAAAATGGGGGTCAGAAGTATGAAAAGCCTAAGAATGTGGAGTTTGGAATGAGTCTTGAATCTAAGAAGCAGAGATAAGAGCATTAGACACATGGAGGACAGCCAGTGAAAAAGGCATGGGGTTCAGATTGTCTTCTCTAAGGAGCAGGAAACTGCCTGTATCTGGATTTTAGACTCTGAAGGGGAATAACATTTAAAAAGACTGAAAAGTTAAGAAGAGGCTAAGCTGAGAAGACCATTAAGGAACAGAGAGAGGATTTTTATTTGATACTTCAGGTGACAGGGAGGCCCAGTTCTCCTACGTTCTAGAAAATATAATTTGGCAACTAAATGGAGAATGAATTAGGGCAGGGAGAGACTAGAGGCAGAGAGAACAGTTGGAAGACTATTGTCAAAGTCCAAGCAATGAGAGCCTGTACAGTGGCCAAGTTACATAAGAGATGTTGTAAAGGTAAAATGGCAAGATTTGACAATGTTTATGTGAGGTGAGTGAAAATGAAGGGTCAAGAATGGCACCAAAGTTTCAAACTAAGTGACTGGAAGGATTATTGTGCCTTTTCACATAACAGGAAATAGAGAAACAAGAGTTTTGATGGAATTGCCTCTGTTTTAGAGTTTAAGATGCCTAGTTGTAGCTACACAAGAGATGGAAGCTTGAGAGAAAAACTTGGTTAAATATATAGATCTGAGAATTGTCTACATTGAGATTGTAGTTGAACTCATGGGAGCTGATGAGATCGCCAATTGAGTGTCAAGAGGGAGAAGAGAAGACTAGAGAAGAGAGCCCAAGACAAAGCATGAGGGAATTCCTAAGGATGGTGACCTGGATGAAAATCCATCAAATGAGACTGACAAGATGGAATAGCTAGGAGGAGAAAGAGGAGAGAGCAGTGTCATGAAAATCAAGGGAGGAAAGAGAAATTAGTGATTAACAGTGTCAAAAGTTGCAGAGACATCAAGAAGGATAAGAAATGAGAAAAGGCTTTTAGATTTGCAAATTAAAAGATATCTGATGACTTTGGAATGAATCATTTTATTCATTATAAACCTGAACACCTTGTTATTTTGAATGATATATATTTATTATAATGAGTCATTATATATAATAATATAAAATCCTATACATATTATTATAAATGGAGGAGATAAGAGGGAAGACTGAATGGTCTCATTAATTTAATTGTAACAAGATGGGTAGAGGTATAGGAGTTAGCTAGGTGGTATAATGGTAGAACACTGTGCCTGGAGTCAAGGAAGACTCATATTCCTGAGTTAAATCTGGCCTCAGACACTTACTAGCTTTGTGACCCTAGGCAAGTCTCTTAACCCTGTTTGCCTCAGTTCCTCATCTGTTAAATGAGCTGGAGAAGGAAATGGCCAAGAAAAGCCCAAATGGGGTCTTAAAGAGTTAGACACTACTGAAAAAATGATTGAACAACAGATAGCTCAGTGGATAGAGTGCTGAGCCAGGGATCAGAAGACTTGATTGCAAATTGGCCTCAGACCCTAATGGTTGTCCCACCCTGGGCAAGTCACTTAACCTCCATTTGCTTTAATCCACTGGGGTTTGGAAATGGCAAACCACTCCAACATCTTTGCCAAGAAAATCCCATGAATTGTGTGGTCCACAAGAACATAATGAGACACAAGTGAACAATTACAAGAAGAAGTATCTCAGAGAACCCAATGAGCTGAGAAGCAGTGGGCCCGGACTCAGGTCTGGGATCTTACACTTACTAGCTGTTTGACCTTTCTGGCTCTTACCTCTGTACTATCCAAAACTGGTAGGCTGAATAAGAGATCTGAAGGACTCTTTCACATATTACAGTTCTAAAGTTTCTTATAACTCTGAACATTCTACGATTTAAGTTTGACTTGGCTGAATTTCTATAACTGAGCAATTACATATTTCAGTTCGGGTATTGCCAATTCTCTGAGCTTTAATTAGGTCTAACAACGGTAGGTGTCCTGGTTTGTCTTTAATAGAATATTTCCCATGCCACCTATGTCTGCAGATTTCCTTGATTCCCCTTACTTCAGCTCCCAAAAAGAGGAGAGCATTCTCAGGGAATTAGGAATCCTATGCTTTGACCTGCTGAAGTCACAGTAGTTTGTCCTTGGTGATGACGTGCTCAAAGTCTTAAGAAGTTCTTTTCTTTTCAGCCTCAAAAGAACCTGGGGCCATGTCACTATCGGATCTGAATCTCTGCTGAATACATGAAAATTCTGTCTCTGAAGATTTATCCACATTTTATGGCTATTGAGGTATTCTCGGTACACTGTATCAGAGTGAAATATTTTCTGGTTCCTGCAATGGTTGATTTTAAAAACGAAAAATACTACAAGCTAGAAGAGACCTTGAGTGAGAGGATATATTACACTTGAAAGCAATTTAACACCATAATGTGGTAGAATGAATCTTAGGGCTTGTCCAAGCCAACCATTATTTGAAAAATGAAGAAGTTTTCTATGAAAAATCATAAATTTCAATAGCAAATTAAGATTTGCAAAGTTATTTCATCCCAACAGCCAGGTTGAGCTACAAATGTCATTGTCTCCATGCTGCAAAATAAAAAAAATTAAGCCTGGGAGTCTGAGCCCAAATCCAAGTTTTGCAATCTAGCTCCTAAGAAAGGACGTCTCCAACCCCCAAAGTAGATAAATGCTTTCCTCAGTGTCACAGGGTGCTTTAAGAGCAGGGAGCCAGAATTCAAGCACAGGCTTCTGATATGCAATCATGTGTTCTCTACAGTGACCTGCACAGCCTTCCATTGACAAAGACCTCCTGGCTGCATTTACTTTGTATAATTAATATTTGTTGAACTGAATTCAATTGAATTGAGTTAAGCAAATATTCTTCATCATGTCTTGCTTCATTCAGGAGGTCTCTGATCCATTTCCATTCTTTAGAAGAAAACTAGGCAGGCATTTGTCCTGAGGAGTATGTTGATGCACAACGTTGTAGATCTGAGCAAGGCCTTTGGCACTGTTAGTTGTGAGGGCTTATGGAAAATAACGTCAAAATTTGGTGGCCAAAGAAATTCATCAATATTGTACATCAATTTCATGCTGGCAAGTTTGCACCGGTTCTGGACAGTGGACAATGCCCTCATGCCTTTCCAGTAACCAATGCAGTGAACTGGGGCTGTGTGCTTGCTCCCATGCTTTATAGCATGATGTTTTACTCCATATACACAAATGTTTTCAATAAGGATAAACATAGCATCAAGGTCAACTACCATACTGATGTCAAGTTCTTCAATTTGAAAAGGCTACAAGCCAAGACCAAAGTGAAGGGAGTGTTGGTGCATGATTTTCTGTTTGCAGATGATTCTGCATTGCACTCAATGCAGCCTCTGAAGCTGAGATGCAATGAAGTATGTATCAATTCTCTGTTGTGTGTGCTAATTTTGGCCAAATAATTAACACCAAGAAAACACAGGTGCTCCATCAGCCATCACCACACCATCAGTTACAACAAATGGAGAAGTTTTGAAAACTGTGGATAAGTTCACTTACCTTGCTAGTGTACTTTCCAGGGATGTACACATTGACAATGAGGTGGAAGAACACATTGCCAGAGCTAGCTCAGTGTTTGGGAGGCTCTGTAGAAAAGTTTGGGAGAGGAGAGGTATGAGACTAACTACCAAACTGAAGGTCTGCAGAGCCGTTGTGCTGACATCATTGTTGTATGCCTGTGAAACATGGACGATCTACCAGTGCCATGCCAGGAAACTCAATCGCTTCCATTTGAACTGCCTTAGGAAGATTCTGAGGATCACCTGGCAGGATAAGGTAGCAGACACTGAAGTCCTTGCTCGAGCTGAATTGTCTGATATTCAAACTATGCTTCAGAGAGTGCAACTCTGATGTGCTGGCAGCACTGTTCAAATGCAAAATATACGCCTGCCAAAAAGACTATTTTATGCAGAACTTGCATTGGGGCAGGCAATCACCTAGTGGCCAGACGAAACGATATAAGGACACTCTCAAGGTCTCTCTCAAGAACCTTGGGTTTGACTTTGCAACACGGGAGACACTGGCACATGACTGTTCAGTATGGCATGCCCACATCAGAAAGGGTGCTATGCTCTTTGAGCAAAACAGAGTTGAGACAGCACAAAGTAAACGCAGGATACCCAAATTTGGAATATCCCCCCCAAATATTCACATGCACTATCTATGCCTAACCTGTGGTAGAGCAGTGCGAACTCATATTGGTCTGATCATTCACAGTCAGACACACTGAAATTTCCCTTTATCATGGTGATGTTATTTTGGTCCACTTTGAAGACAAAGGATAACAACCAAGCAATCAACCAACCAACGTTGATGTTGCCAATTGCTGGTAAGTGAATATCCTTTTTTCAAATCCAATGTGGACTGAGAAATATCTAACTGGCTTTAAAGATGTCCTGTTGAATGAGCCCTTAGTTTTACTGGGAGGATGGGGGGAAGGGGAGAACTTGTGAGAAAAAGGTGATACTTCCCTCTAAGTTCCAATGAAGAAAGAATTTTCATATATATTGAAAGCCCATGATGGGCATAAATGACTTGAGCATTTGTGGCCTGTCTACTTTCCTGAAGTTCCCCATCCTCAGACCAACAGAAAAATTATACTCAGACCTCCCTCTAAGAGTTCACGATTACATCCATTAAAACTTAGAGTATCTGAACTCATTGGTATGGGTTCTCCTCTCCTTCATACGTTAGCAGATGGTTTCATGTGACAGTTCACTATGAAAAAAAGAAAAAGAAAGGAAAAGTATTCTGGTAGCCAACCAACATCCTTCTAATGAACCTCCCCAAACATGTTTGGGCTGATCTTCAAATAAGAGAAATGCATCCTACTCAGAATTCAAGATTTTTCATTTTATAAGGATGCCTGCCAGTGTAGGCACAGGCTTTGGGGCCTCAGTTTCCTTCTCTGTAACCCAGAGACAATAATTCTTTTCTTGGTTACCATCAAACTTGTGGTGAGGATTAAATGAGAGGAATGCTGTGAAAGACGGCAACATAATACCGTGGAAAGAGTATTCTCTCAAAAGTCAGAAGCACAAATCCTGCCTTTGACATTGACTTGGAGAAATAATTTTCCTGGGCTCCAATTTCCTCACCTGTGTAATGTGGGAATGGGGTGAGGATTGAGTTTACTAGATGGATTCTGGGGTTCCTTAGAACTCTAGCTTTGTAAAATGTGACAAGTTCTACATATATAAGGTCTTTTTATATATAGTACCACTAACTTAGCAGAGTTTTTAAATTGATTTTTAACTCTACAAATTATCAATTTGGGTTTCCTTCTTTTTTTGTTAGTTGTCCTTTGTCCAGTACAATTCAATGACAACTATTGATGAATAGCCTGCTCGTTTGTAAGCCCTGTGCTCAGTCCTGGGAAGACCTTTGTCCTCACCTCCAAGAATCTTAAACTCATAGGGACAAGAACACAAATAACTGTGATAGCAGAAAAGGTGAGACTAGTGGAAAAGCAATAGATCTAGGCAAAGTATGGTGGGAAATATGAGGAGGGAGGGATCATTTCCTTTGAGATAGATAGACAGAGCTTTTGTGAAACATTTACCATATGCCATGCACCATCCTAAGATTTGGGAATACAATCTAATTTGGGAAGACAATGCACGAAAGGGAACTGAAAAGGGGGAAAAGTGGGGAAAGTGAGGTTGAAAAGATGGGGATCTAGGAGGAAAAGTCAGGAGCTGAGCCAAAACAGAAGAGAGTCTGAATGACTTGGGTATGTATTGAGCACATTAATCAGGTCAACAATCATGAATTTTATGTTTTTGTTTATTTATTTGTTCTTACTTGTATTTTTTCTATTGTATTCCGTTCATTTTTTTTTTTTTTTTTTACAAATCTTGCCCAGGCTTAGCAGCAGCCACTTAATAGTCCAACCATTCAGCTGACTTGCCTGGGAACCTTTACTTTGCTCTGTTTCCAACCTGAGCTAGTTCACCTTCCTTAGGTAGCCCATGTCTGTTCGCCCCTTCTAGGGACTAACTGTATTGGTGTACATTCCTAATCAGCATTTCTGTCATGGAAATTTAAAACTCCTACACTCATGCAATCCACCAAGCTCACCTACCCAAATAACAAGGAATACAGCTGTGAGCTATTAAGCCAGGCTCAAATAGCATTTAACAACTTATGATGGATGTGTCAGGCACCAAAGTAAACACTGCAGCTGCAAAGAAAGGCAGAAACATTCCCCTGCCTTCAAGGAGCTCTCAGTCTACTGGGGAACACAGCATGCAAACAGCTATGTACAAACAAGTTATAAACAGGATAAATTGGAGGTAATCTCAGAGGGCACTAGCATTAAAGGGAATGAGAAAAGGCTTCTCACACAAGGTGGGATTTTTGCTGACCTTTAAGGGAATAGGGGAGGAAGAAACAAGGAGGGAGAATGTTTTAGGCACGCTTAACAGCCAGTGAAAATACATAAAGTTCAAAGGTGTCATATATGAGAAGTATGTGATTATGAGCAGCTTGTATGAGCAGCTAGTGATTAAAGTACAAAAGAATACTGGAATGAGAGTTGAGATGTGGGTTCCAGTTCTGTCTCTTCTGTAAAATTGTTGAGTGACTCTCAATTTCTCCAAACCTCAGTTTACTTATTTACCATATGATGATAGTTTTCACTGTCCTATCTAACTCCATGGGGGTTCTGAGAATGAATAATAAAATATGCCATTGTGGGAAAGCAGAAAATACCATTTAAATATAAGCCATTATTATCATGACATGTTTTGCAAATAGCCCTTCACCTGCGGGCCCTAGGTGAGTACCCATTTGTAGCTGATGAAAAGGAAATAAGAATGTTGGTTTCATTTATTTTACTCCCATTGGGGACTGTGGGAGAACGAAGGATTTGGGGGTTTTTTTGAAACCTACAATCTCAGTGATTCTTTCAATAAGTGGATTCATTAATACCATTTTGTCCTCTTTTCTCAAAGGGTGATCTCTTATTGTCCAGCTGGCTTGCTGCATTCAAATGACTTTTCCAGAAAGTTTAGACTGGGCAGCACTAGTATAACAGGAGAAGGACTGAATCTGGAGCAAGAGGATCAGTCTCTGCATCCCAGCTCTACTTAGTGGTTCTGTGTCCATGAGCAAATCACCTCTTGGTTCTTGTTGTTGTCTAATCGTTGTAGTTATGTCCAACGCTTCATGACCCTGTATGGTGTTTTCCTTGACAAAGATACTGGAGAGACTTGACACTTCCCAGAGTTAAGTGATTTGCCCAGGGTCACACAGCTCATCAGCTTCTGAGGACAAATTTGAACTCAAGTCTTCTTGACTTCAGGCCCTGACTTATCTCCATGAGTCTCCTTAATAACATGGGAACACTGACTCTCACACTATCTTTACCTCATGACCTTTTTCTGGAAAGAGTTTGATGAACTCTCAAGTACTAGAGCAATGGGATCTTTCCCCCCCACCTCGAGCTTCTGTGTTGCCACCACCCCATGTAGACCTGCCAGGAGTCATCCTTCCCTTTTCATAGAATTCCTTTCTGAATGCCTTAATGCAAAGGTGTTTCAGTTAAGAACTGAATCCTTCATCTTCTTTCTCTCAAAGTTTTTCCTGTCTCACCATTCTATAGTTGTATGATTTGGCCCTGGAAGGACTTCATACCTTGTTTCTGAATTTGAGCTTGAGAAATTGGAAGCTCATCTCTCTAAAATTCTCTCCCAACATGTTAACTTTTCAGATACAAACAGCAAGGAAGAGATCTTGAATTTCCCAAATGACTGTAAGTCTTTCTCATTACACCATATCTCATTCATGTACTGCGGCATCAAAACGGGAAGGTATATCTGAATGGGTACAGATGATATTCTCTTCATCTTTGAGGGGTCCTCTGGGAGTTGTAGAGTGTGGGGCAAAGCAACACGTAAACACCTGAATGTGGAAATTCTAGTCAGAGTTCATGTTCCTTTTTGCAACACTTTCCTCTTTTACAAAGGGAATTTGTTGTGCTGCTATTAAGCCAATGACAAGGGCATCACCAGAGGCAAAGGGCCGTTGGGGAGAAAAGTGGTTCCAATCCACATCATATTCCAACTTCATAGAATCAAAGGATTTGAGACATGAAAGAGACTGGGACCTAAGAGATCATCTACGTCAACATTTTTTTTTAAAGATGAAGGCAAAGCACTTGCCCTAAAGTCTGAAAAACCAAGATTCATACCCAGTTCCAGTTAGTCTACTGAAAGTTTCAAAAAGCTTTTGAAGGGTGTAAGTGGGGCATAACAGGGGTAAAAGATTATATATAACACATACTGTGGGGTAGGAGAGAAACACACAACCTTGTATCATGGATTCTTTCCCAACACCTTGGCAAGGCCCTTCTCTCAGGGTGTCAGTTGTCTCATCTCTGTCCACTTATTTTAGAGACATGAAACTTAGCTGTGAAAATCCCCAAAACCCTAGGAGAATCTATAATGTAGAATGATATTCCTTTTTTTGATAACTGCTATTATGGTGCTTTGTACCTAAACAGGCTTTGATAATAACAGGTTTTCTTTTGTTTGTTTACTTATTTTCAAAGTATTTTCTTTCCTTCTACAGAGCTTTTTGCCCACAAGAGCTCTCAGGCACCATTGAAATCCACTGAACTAACAAAAGGTGTTGTAGGAGAAAAACACAAAAGAAACACGATAAAAGATAATATGTTGTTGCTCATTCACTTACTTATTCACTTACTCATGGCATCCCAGAATTGCAGAACCTCAGAGTTGCAAGGGACTTCAGGGACCATCTAGTCCAATCCCCCTGTCTTACAGATGTCTTAAAGAGGACCCAGGGGCAACATGACTTGCCTAGGATCAAACAGAGTAATTGGCAGAGCTGGTATTTAAGTGAATCTCTTTAGATTCCAAGTTCAGTCTTCTTCTGCTTTGACACCTTTTTTGAGTCTTAGTTTCATCATCTGTGAAACAGGAGGAATAATTTCTGCCTTACATGTTTCACAAGGTAGTTATGAATAAGTCACCTTTGTAAACTATATATATATATGTATATATATATGTATATATGTATATATACATATATATATATATACACATATATGTATGTGTATCATGTGAACTTTTTAATATTCCTACCCTGTAGCATCTAGTCCCTCTCAATTTTTCCCCCTTCTTGATGCTCCTCTATACCTTCCAAACACCCAGATTACTGGCTAAGGACTCATTCTAATTTTCTGTTTGGAGTAACTGATACCTAAATAGGTTTAAAAATAGTAAGGAAGGTCACTCAAGCAGGAATTGCTAACAGAGAACTTTGGTAATGTCAAACTAATACTTTGGAAAAGTAAATGCTTTCAAGTGTCTAAAGAAAAGAAATCCCATCTTCTATAGGAAGTCTTCCTTCACACGCCCCATCCCTTAACTCTATTATCTTCCTTCTGTTAATTATCTTCTATTCATCCTCTATGTAACTTGCTTTATTGCATGTTGTCCACACCCCCATTAGATTGTAAACTCCTTGAGGGCAGGGACTGTCTTTTGCCTGTTTTTGTATCTCTACCACTTAGCACAGTGCCTGACACAGAGTAGACACTTTAAAAATGTCTATTGATTAATTGACTGAGGGTAACTGGGGCTCTGATACAACCAGAAAGCTCTAAACTGAACATCTGGATGTCACCATAGAAGTGTTGCTGAATTTGTCAGTGGTGATTTCCTTGACACTGTGGGCCTATGATAGAGGTCCTTAAGACTTAAAGTAGGACTGAAATGGTCCTGAAAATGAGGAGGGCATTGTTTAAAGGCATCTTAGAAAAAATGAGACGTGGATTAATATACCAATGGCACATGAGAGCTAGAAAGGGCCATGGAGTTATCTGGCCCAGCTCTAATATTAAAGATGAGTGAACTAAGACCCGAGCTCTCTACAGTAGTCAAGAATTGCCCCTCTATTTCCAAAGTAGGTAGGGCTTATGGGAAGAGCCCTGGGTTTGGGTCTCCCATTGTGTGAACAATATGACTGCTTTAGATAAGATATTCCACCTCTGTACCTTTCTCAGTTTTATCCTTTGTTACATGAGGGGATTGGATTAAATGACCTTTATACGTCTAATTCCTGTAAGTGTATGAGAAAGTAGCCTTGGACAAGTAACAGATGAGTTACTTGCCCAAGATGATACCTCCAGGCAAAGTTCTTTTGATTCTAGGATCAAAGATATTCATCTGGAGGGGTCCTCAGAGGCCATCCACTCCAGTACCCTTATATTACAGATGAGGAAAAAGATACCTAGAGAGATTAGGTGCCTTGCCCAGCATCACAAAGAAACAGTTATAATAGGTAGGATTTTGAATATGGTTCTCCTAACTCTATAGTCTTTCCATTGTACCACATTTCTTCTCCTCTTTAAGCTCAAATTTTTCCTTATGTTGAGTCTGTTTCCCATCTTGAGAAAATCTAGTATAGTTCCAAGCCTGACCATTTGTAAACCATCCACATCACGCCTTTGAGAAGTATGGCTGCTTCTACCTTTTCTTGGACACTTTCACTCCGTAATTGAAAGAGAGAATCTCCTGGCTGGAAGAGATCTTAGAGATCAGCCTTCCAAACTGTACATAGCTACCTTAGAATCTCCTCTGTAATATCCTCCACAAAGTCTCATTCAGTCTTTGATGAAATATTACCAAGGAGGAGGAATCCACCGCCTGCTGTGAAAGTTCATTTTCCTTCTGAATAGCTCAAACTAATATTTTTTTTGACACTGTCAAAATCTGCCTCTGCTTCTAGTTCTGCCCTCTATAGGTCAAGTCTGATCCCTTTTCTGGAACAGCTAGAGGGTGCAGTGGATAAAATGTTGGTCCTGGAGTCAGGAAAGTTCTTTCTGAATTCCAATCTGGCCTCAGAAATGTACTAGTTATGTTATCCTGGCCAAATCACTTCACCCTGTATGCATCAGTTTCCTCACCTGTAAAATGAGTTGGAGAAGGAAATGGCCAACCATTCCAGTACCTCTGTCAAGAAAACCCCAAATGTGGTTACAAAGAGTTGGATACAAAAACAAAACTGTTTTCTGTATGATAGTCCTTCAACTATATGGAATCAGGGAGCCTCTGTCTTAGTCTGCTTCGTTGTAAATGTTCCTAGTTCCTTTCACCAATCTTCATATAGCATTCACAGAGGCTTTTATCATTCTCATTGCCCTCCTCTGAATACATTCATCTGCTGCATGGAGGAGGAGGAGAAGAAGGAAAAAGAGAAAGAGGACTAGTGGTAGTGAATAAGGGTGAGGGTGTGGTAGTAATAGCCACCATTTATTTACACCTTAAATCTTACAAAGCAATTTGCACATAGACTATCTCATTTGATCCTCATCACAACTCTGTAAGTAGGCATTATCATTATACTCATTTTATACAGATGGAAGAAACTGAACCTAAGAGAGGTTGTGACTTTCCCAGGATCTCATAGCTAATTAATTTCTGAGATAGGATTCAAACTCAGGTTTTCCTGATTCCAAGCAAAGCCCTCCATGTACTTCACCAGACATTGTACTAGGTGCTGGTGATACCAAGGCAAGACCAAAACAGTCCAAGGTGCTTACTTCTACTGGGGGAAAGAAGCTACAACGTGAATACAGTTAAGTGCCTACAACAGATGTAAAAAGTCCATACAAAGTAATTTGCTGCAGTGGGGAAGGTACTAGCATGTGGGAAAATCAGAAGTGGCCTCAAGTAATAGGTGAAAGTTTAGCTGAGTCTTGAAGGAAGTTAGGGGTATTATGAGGCACAGGTGAGGAGGGAGAACATCTCAAGGATGGCAGAAGACTGGGCAAAGGCATGAAATGTTCTGTCTTGAGAAAACTGAGGAGACAAGTTTATATAGAATACAGACTGTGTCAAAGAGAGTAAGATAGAGTGGAACCAGATTTTAGGAGACTTTCAAAACCACCCCGAGGAGTTCATTACAACAATTCTGTCCGGGGTGTGTTGCATGCCCTCGGGATTTTGTTCTCTTCTCTGCCAATCTGATAAATTCCCCTGTTCAGGGAGACTATTGAGTGTTAAGGTGGTGTTACAACCGAAGAAATAGATTTTTATTTTCTTAGGGGTCATTCCTACATGTCAAAAAGAACACCAGAGTAGCTGTCAAAAGATCTGTATTATTTCCCTGGATCCACTACTAACAGGGGCAATGATGTTACAAAAGTCATTTCACTTTTCTTGGCTAGTTCCTTCACCCATAAAATTATGGTGTTGGATTATAATAAGAGTTCTTAATATTTTGTGTGTACATGTGTGTGTCCCTTTGGACATTTATGGTTCTCCAAAGGGGTATAGTGAACCCTAGGGACCACTTTTAAAATAATGTTTTGAAATGAAATAAAAGACGCAGGATTACAAAGGAAATTTGATCACATTGAAATAATTATCAAAATATGTGTTTTAAAAATAAAATGTGCCAAAGAATATATCAATAAAGGGACACTAGGTGGTGCCAAAGTCCATAGTGTGTGGCCTGAAATCGGGAGGACTCATCTCCCAGAGTTTAAATGAGGCCTCAGACACAGTGTGACTCTGGGACAGTCACGTAACACTGTTTGCCTCAGTCTTCTCATCTGCAAAATGAGCTGGATAAGAAAATGGCAAATTATTCCTTATCTTTGCCAAGAAAACCCCAAATGAGGGCATAAAGAGTTAGAGACCACTGAACAGCAAGTAATATATCAATGTATCCAATATATATCGATACGCCGAAAATACGTTTCAAAAAAGTTCATTGACCCCAGTTTGAGAATCACTAGATTACAGCTACTTCCTGAAGTCTCTTCCACATCTCTAATACTCACTTGTCTATCTTGGCATTTACAGTAAAAGTGGATTATGAATTCAAGTTCTGTGATCTCTTTTCACAGTCATTGCTGAAGTCCCTAGAGACAGCAGCTTAAAGGATTCCTCTGTGGAAGGTATGTAGAAGGGATTTTCCTCAGCATTATTTATCAAATCTTGTAGGGAGACATGTCCATTCTAATTTTGCTCTGCTGCCTAGTGAGAGGGTGTGGGCCTTCTCAAAGAAGGTAGAAGAGGATTGTAAATTGCCAAGCAGATCCTACAAAGCTAGACAGGTTTGAGGTATAGCCCAGTGATAGATTGTGCCATCCTTTCCACAATCTGAAGAAGATCTGAAGATCTTAGTGGACGTGCAAGCTCAAGATGAATTAAGAATGTGATAGCTGACATAATCTAAGGCTTCACAGAAATTATGATTGAAGCTGGAAGCCTGGCTCACACTTGATACAGGCAACCCCACAACCCAAGCTCTTGCAGCACAGGATAGGGTCACAGCCCAGAGGGCTGGTGCACCAGATCGCATTGGAACACCATTCCACATACCCCCAAAGAAGGGCTTTATGATGCTTGGCAATGACTTAAGAGAGGCTTAGTCTCCAAGTCTCTAAGTGTAGAAAGACAACAATGTCAATGTACTCAGTCCTAGTCAATCCCCAGATAAAAGTACTGTATTCATTTCTGGGTTTCGTGTTTCAGGAAAGTCATTGATGAATTAGGAAGCATTCACTGAGATGGAATGGCATTGTAAAAGGGTAGGCTATCTGGCTGTTTGATGACCAACTAAATAAATGACAAAGTCTAGCCCATCAGGGATGGTTTCTGCTTGAGGTGACACTTACCTGGGCTTTAAAGGATGAGTAGAAACTCAACAGTTAAGGAAGGGAAAAAAGAACATCTGGGAATAGGAAGAATCTGTGCAAAGGCAAGGAGAGGGGAGAGCTCTGATTGTGTTTGAGAGGCAGTGAGTCATCCAATAGCATATGGAGAGGCAGGCTTCTACCATGTTGTAGAGGGCCTCGAATACTATGTAGTTGAGTCTGAAATTTTCTCCATCTTCCTCCATTTAATGTATTCTGCTTCTGAAAGCCTAAGGGGTAGAGGAGGGCATGTGTCATCCTTATTTTGGCAGAAATGAACAGATATATGATCTTGTTGATGTAGGGAACTCCTGGTGGGAAACTCTCCATCAATGCAGATGAGCACATTTTTGGCAACATATAGTGTTAGACGATTGTGTCAGGTACTAAAAGGTTAAGTGATTTACCTAGGGTCACCTCATTGATACGTGTCAGAGGCAGCACCAATCAGCTTTAAGCAAAAACAGTTAATGTTAGAGTCTGAACCTGGGTTTTCCTGATGCACATTATGCTGCCTAGAGTGCAGCATATGGTGGTGCATATTATCCTCATTTTACAGGAGAAATTGAAACTCAGCAAGATTAGCTTGATTTCCCTAGATCCAAGGATCAGCAATGACTCTCTCTCCCCACCAGACTCTATTTTTCCTGGAGTGCCTTTCCACTTGGTTCAAAGCTCTTTACATATTTGGGAAGAGAAGTGTCTGTTTCCTCATTTTATTTAAGATGGATGAATTTTACCCTGGCCTTTTGCTTCAGCTGGTTTAAAGACCAGCTAGTTCTTGCTGCTCTTAATGAATGAACACCTGTTTGGATTTTTAGTCACGTGCTTTCCACTGGCCCTATTGTCCCAAGTTCATGGAAAACCACACATTTCCCAGGAAGGAAAGGTTTCTAATTGTCTCCCACTTGTATCATAATGGATTCTACCTTCTGAGAGCAGAGGTGAGGTGGAAGAATCAGTTTTCATGGTGATTTTTTTCCTTTTTTGCTCAGCTGTTACCAGAGGCCATGAAGGCACGGCACACCCAGAGACTGTAGCACTGCTGGGTAAGTGATCCATGGATTTTTTTACCTCAGATAATTTCATTCCCTGCCTATGGAACAGATTAATGAAGCCAAGCATGTTGGAGTGTGAGGGCCAGGGAAGAGACAATACAGCACAGGTCATACCACAGAGAGAGAAATTGAAATCATTAAGGCAGTCAGGAAAATGAATGTCAAATAAGGAAATATTAGTTGAGCAATGACTATGAGCAAAGCACACAGTAATTATTATCCTTAGCATGGGGAGGGGGACTATGTGCTGGGAATATAAAGCAGAGACAAGGACTGGGAACCACATGGAAAAAGGTCCAGAGTTGCTGAGTTGGCCAACTATTGTGAATCTTATCAGATATTTGACTGAAAGTTGAAAATAGGTATAGATAACAGATTTTACATTTTGAGCAATATTTCATTTCATTCCTCAGATTAATTTATCTGGCTGCCAAGAAAATGATTCATGCCGATTATCACCAACCCTGTTTTGGGCTTCCCTCTGGTAGAAACAACCTAGAGGATTACAATAGTGAATAGTTATAGTAGTGTATTAAGGTTTGTAAAGCACTTTACAATTCTCTCATCATAATCATTGTTATTATCATCTCATCTTATTCTCATTATCACCTTGAGAGGTTAAGTATTATTGTTACCCCCAATTTATAGGTGGGGAAACTGAGGTAAGCAGTTTTTTTAAAAGTACTTTGTACAGAATCACAGAGGTATTAAATGTCTAAGGCAGAATTTGAACTGGCTTTAAGTCTAGCGTTTTCCACATTTTTCTATTTAAGGAGAATACTAAAGCCTTTAGCAACATCACTGAGCTAGTGAGTGAAGAAGGCCATCTGCCTCTGAGCACTTCTGTTGCTGTACTCCTTCTGCAGATGACGACTGCAGTGATGCAGGCCCTACCACAGTGGCATAGCTAGCACTTGGCACTATGGCTGGCATAAGAATGAACGCTCATTTGAGGTTTCATTTATCTATCTATCTATTTATTTATTTCCCGGGGTGAAGTGACTTCCACAGGATCATACAACGAGTAAGTGTCAAGTGTCTGAGGCTGGATTTGAACTCAGGTCCTCCTGACTTCAGAGCTGGTGCTCTAACCACTGTGCCACCTAGCAACCCCAACATGGTATCGTTGACAAAAGTAAGCAAGGTGGCACTTAAGCCATCAAGCCAAAGAGTCCCAGACAGAAGGAAAATCATTAACAACCAGCCATATAGGGGAAAAAAATGTACACAGAACACATTTTTATGTTTGATCTGCTTTATTAGCATTTTTGCCATTGCTTTCCGGATGATAGATAAAAAAGCAAGCCCTTATTTGTAGTATTTGTTGATGTCCAAGGTGTCAATACTTAACACTGAAAATTTAACAACCAACTCTCATAAGCCAGTTTGAGCTAGCCCCAGCACACCCCTGATCCCAAGTAGGGGAAAGAAGGAAGAGGGAGGGTCACAGGAACAGCATTGTTTTTGCTTTGCATCCTGTCTATGTGATCTCAGGTGGGAAGGAACTGAAATGGACTGGATGAGAGTCTATGTTATTATTCTCTATGCCCTGTCCAAATATAAAAAATAAAAACCTTCCAAAAACTCCACTCTGGTCCCTCTTCATGGCACAAGGGGGACCAGGAACACAGAGTGCAAGATTTGGCAAATTCTGTCATAAAAAAGTGGATTTTAGAAAGGTCACAAAGACACAGTGTAGACAGCTTGATTAAGCAGAGCAGTGGAACCCTTGGAAATGGAAACACATGAAGAAAAATTATGCATAAAACTGTTCCTAGTCTTATGGGAGCCCCTTCTGGTTCTGCATTGATAATAGAACTTAAAAAACTAAAGTCCCTAAAGGGTGCTAGAATCACACAAATTTTAGACTTTCTATTACCTTTACCTTAGTTCTCAATAAAAGTGAGATCCTTGCCTAGTGACCAATATGCTAGAGGAGCTGAATCATAGAAGTCCTGGCATATTTGCTAAAAATGATACTAGAAGACAAAAGAGAATTGTAGCAACAGTTGATGTAGTTAGTTGATTTTCTTGAACTAGGCCTGGAGTCAGGAGGACCCAAGTTCAAATCCAACCTCAGACCCTTACTAAGTATATGATCCTGGGAAAGTCACATCACTTCTGTTTGCCTCAGTTTCCTCAACTAGGGGTAAGAACAGCACCTACTGCCTAATGAGAAACAAGTGACATAATACGTATAGAATGATTAGTACAGTGCTTGGCACATAGCAGATGCTAAATAAAGGCTTATTCCCTCCCTAGTCCCCTTCCTGCTCATCAAAAACATTATTTCGTGGATCACTTCTTCGTGCATTACTTAGGAGGAATATTTGCAAAGAGACAATCATGAGCATAATTATAGCTTTTTGTCATATGTTGCAAATAATTTGGAGGTAAAGAAGCCCTAACAAGAACTCAGGAAGACCCACAACATTAAATCAATATGCTCTCTAATGGGAGTCAGTTAGATTACATGGTGGATAGAGTGCTGGACCTCGAGTCAGAAAAACTTGAGTTCAAATCCAGACTTACTGGAGGTATGACACTAAACAAGTCACTTAACTCATGTGTGTAGCCATGCATGCCTGTCGACCTCAATAACATCCACTTCCCAGGGTTGTTCTAAAAATAAAATTTAGTATTTGTAAAGCACTTTGCCAAATTTCAAGTTCTATATAAATTCTAGCTCTTGTTATTATTCGATCTCTCTCTGTTCTGTGCAACGAGGAAAGTAGAAAAAAAAGTGGAAAACATGGAGGAAAGAAGAAAAGCTAAAACCTTGAAGGCTATGCAGAAACCTCATGCCCATCTACCATGAATACTCTGAGAAGAGTGAGGAGACTTTGGACATAGCTTCACATAACATTTAAAAAATGAAATGTACTGTATTGTAAGAGAAAGGAAATACTGGCTACTGATATGATAATAAATTTGAATTCAGGGAAAAATAAGTTTTTACAGGAAGTGTACTGAAACTCAGTTAAGCCATATCATGGTAAGAGTATGTAAAGATTAAAAACTAGGAGAACAGCAGACAAAAAAGAGTGGGAAAGACATATTAAGATTTTTATTATTAACTCTTTTCGCTGTCAATGGTAGAGAAATCACTATTTGGGGACTTTAATATCAAAATCTCCAACGTATAACATGTGGAAGTAGAGTTCAGAGTGGATCAGGACCCTACACAGTGGAGATATATGCTAGAGTTAACACAGTTGGGAGAGAGTCAGGGGATTCTTACTATGTCTGAAAGATGGAGTGATGCCAAATGCTTGGAAAAATCAAGAATTTTAAAATAATAGCCCCCTTGTCCGTCCACCCCACAAATTTCAGAATAGCAACACCTTCTTACTGAACCTACTTTCCCATGTCAACAAATATTGTATGTGAATAATATGGAAACACATCCAAGGATACAGTCTCAAAGACCTGGAATAGCCTGAACAGAAGTGTAAGCGTTTTTGTAGAAGGACATTGAGTAGTCTGGTTTGACTGGAGCAAAACAGGCTTAGATGAGGAGAAGAGAATGAGATAAGGCAAGAAAAGGAAGATGGTACCAGATAATGTAGGCCTTGAATGCCAGGGAGAAGACTTTGAATTTGACAGGATATACCAATGTATTGAAGATTTTTGATCAGTGAAGCTAAATGGACAGATCCATACATAAGATTATTAGTTGGGACTACACTAGAGGATATTGTTGAAGATGGTATAAGAAGGAAAAAGAAGACGTTGGCAAATTATCCTGCAGTAGAACCACATAGAAGTCTGTCCCATAGTTGCCTGAAAAATGCAGAAACTATAAAATCCCACTGTACTCATTTTTTTAACTATTAATTATTTGATTCAAAAGAGGAAACTGCCCCTTTTGTTGAATGTCCTCCAATAAGATGTCTCCTGTTACTGCTCTAAAACTCAGAAGAGTCTTGTAACCACGTGGGTGACTTTCTAAGAAAACTGCTTTTCACATTCAAAGAGGCTTAAAACAGAACCATGAGTGATCAGCAAAGGTCTTTGCTGCTGCCAGAAAGGATGCCCAGCTCTGAGTCCCAATGGAGGAGGGACTTCCTATAAGTGCTGACTCCTTCCAGATATTCCTGTATATAGATGATGTTGTACTTGTAGGTTAAAGCCCCAGAGTTTAATACTCCCTCAGCAGAATTGAGATGAATGCAGGAAAAACCAAGGGGAGAAAGAATGTGCCCTGGGTTGAGACTTGTAGTTAATAAGATCATTAAATCTTATATTTAGAGCTAAAAAGTGACCCAAGAGGCCTTAAAGTCTTACCTCATTTTCTAGAGGAGGATACTGAACCTCAGAGAGGTGAAGGGCATTAGTCATGGTCACACTGCAGATAAGGGTCTGAGGCAGAATTGGTACCAAGATTTTCCTAACTCCAAGTTCAGTGTCCTATACATATATGTATATTTATGTGTACATGCTGGTACATCATAAAGCTAAGTGGCATAGTGGATTGAGCACTGAACCTGGAGCCAGGAAGCCCTGAGTTTAAATCCAGCCTTAGATACTCGTTAACTGTATGAGCCTGGGCAAGTCACACATGTGGCTGTGTGTATGTATATATACACACAATGTGCATGTATGTATATCCAATGCATACTCAAAATCAATATAAACACATTGCATATATTATGTGTAGACATTGTATATATGTGTGTATATATATATGTATATATATATATATATATATATATATATATATATATATATACGCATATAAGTATGTTTACACACAATCTTTTTTTCAGTATTTTTCCATTGATAATATATCGCTCTGAATCCCATGGTCTCCAAAAGAATTACTTTTGAGGGTAAGGCGCAGAACAATGGAGAGCTACCTGACAGTCAGAAGCAGGGTGTACTAGGTAATATGAGGAATTACACCTAGGGGAGTAGATCACCAAAGAGTTACATGATCTGGAAAGAAGATGGGCGTAGACTGAGAGACAAGCAATGGACAACCCACACGCTCCACCTACATAACAATGTAGGAAGAAGCACGGAGAGATTCCCAGCAGGTTGAGTAGAACTCTTTTACAGGGGAATTTATGGGAGGTCCTTGGAGAAGAGTAACACAGAAGAAGAGGTTGGGTTTGCCAGTATAACTTACATCCTATTCATTGAGTTGAATTACCCATGTTGATGAAATCATGGATGTATCCAAGTAAGAGCAGTAATCCCCCACATACATATGCATGTGTGCATGCACTCTTGCATACACATGTATACGTATATAGTTTTTCTGTGTTATTTCAAAGTAGTTTAGGTGTGTGCAGGTAAGCAAGTCCTTATTAAGCACCTAATATGTTACAGGCACTGTGCTAGATGTGGAGACACAAAGACAAAAATGAAATCCTACCTTCCCTCCAGAAATTTAAAATCTCTAGGGGAAAGATGGCACCACATGTATATCTGTAACTATTCTGTACAGAATAAATGTTATTTCATTCGGAAGACAGCACTAGCAGCTAGAAAAATCAGAAGACGCCTCATGTGGAAAGTGGCATTTAAGCCCAATTTGGAGGGAAAGAAAGATTCTACAAAGTGGGAGGTCAGGAGACATTGTGTCCCAGGTCTGGGGGACAGTGGAGGATAGCATTTGAAAAGTACAAAGATGGTTGATGAAATGACTTGTGTGATCAATAAGCAAAAATGCCTGTTTGAGGAATAATCATATTCTCTTCTGAAGTTCCGATTTAATGTTGTTATCTCTGTTTTATACATGAGGAAAGGAGAACTTAGTGAGGTGCTGTGATTTGTCAAAGGGAATACAGTGAATAAGGGTTAGAACTCAAACCCAGTGCACCTGACTCCAAGCAGGCTGCTCTTCCTACTGGGGTCATTCTAAACCATCTTATCATTCTAATCACAATGCTCATTGAAGGAAGGCCATTAGCAATACAAATGAGTAACCTACAAATAAGGACAAGAAGGAAAACAATAAAACCTTAGAGGGCAGAGAATAGACATTGACCCTTTGAGAAAGAAGTTCTAATGAATTGTCAAGGATGAGAACTTTAGAGTTGTCTGCCCAGCATTTGTGACATCAGAAGAAAGGATCTTGGTCTTTTGGATAGACCCAGCTTATGTCTCTGCATTTATACAGAGACCACTGACTAATCTGTCTATTGGCAGTTTCTATATGTGCTATCATCTATGTGTTTTTAGGTCCCTTGCAGCCTGTCTCCATAATGAGAGGAGCAACAAGTGCCTTGTGTGGTCTTAAATCTGAGGACTCTGACTTTCAGGCTTTGGAACTGATCCCCAAGGAGATGAGAGGAAAAGGTGAGTAGGAATACCAGCAGTGTCCTTGGATCCAGTTAGAGAGAGTGCCTCCTGCCCATATAGATATAAGAGAGCCATTAAATCTCTGGAAGGAACGTTTTGATTTTGAGCTCCAAAATGGCAGTATTGTAATATGGAATACATGGTGTGTATGTTTGGTTTAACTACATGTGTGTACATAATACATGTGTATATACCTGTGTGCAATTACATGTTCGTATACAATACCTGTGCATAGGTATGTCAATGCATGTGACTATATAATACATGTATATATGTGTGTGTCTACATGTGTGTACATTATACATGTGCATATGTGTGTAACTATATATCTGTATATAATACATGTGTATATGTATGTTTGTGAATGCACGTGTGTGTGTTTGAAAGAGACAGATAAACAGAGACAGAGAGTATCTTGGTAGGGCCTCACCCTGGTCTCTAAGGCAAATTCAGGAAATAAGATAAAAAGAGTTTATTACCCAAAAACCCAGCAGTATTGGGTGCAGTTTTTGGTGTATGTATGATGTGTTTATAATGCTCCTTGTTGGCCTTCCCTCCCTGTTCAAAAAGAGTCCTCTAATGAATTACAAGTTCCTTGATGACAGGGATTGTCTTTTTCTCATTTGTAATCCCACATAGAGCATAGTGCCTGGCATACAGGAGATATATATTTAATGTTTATTGAAATAAGCTAAAATGAAAAAGGCATGCATAAAGATACAAATACATACACACTGAAATAAATACATACATGTATGTTAGCATATACAGATATACGTGTAATGTCATTTACTTGGGATGAGTAAGCCTCAGTGACTCCATTTTAAAGCCATAGACTTTGAGTATGTAGCAGTTAATGTTCATAAGATGTCCTATGCATGTCTACTAACCTCATCTCCTCATAATTACATGTACCAATCAAAAAGATTTTGCCTTAATATACAAGTTGCTTATTGCTGTCTACAAAAAGCAATGCCAGTTTCCATAGAACTTGGCCACACCCAGTGCTGTTGTAACATCAGCATGTTAATAGCCACCTATAGTTCCTTAAGGTGTAAGTTATGGGTAATTTCAGACACCCTGGGTCAACATGGAAGACATTTTTGTAGGGACAAGACTTATCTAGAACCATTCACCCATTGCACCCACATGTAAGGCCAACTATGCATGAGATACCATCATCCTATTCAGACACTGTGCATAAAGACTTCCAGTCTTGGTCTGGAGATCCCTGCTGGGATGAAATAAATTGACGTGGTATTAATTGTTCCTCAGGTTCCACTCATTTGACTCTGCATTAGCTCATAGGTGTCTGGTCAGGGTTCTCTGAAAGTATCCCTTTTGTCATTTTTAGATGTAAAATAATATTCCACTGCAGTCATATACCATAATTTATTGAGCCTTTCCTCATTTGATGGTGGTCTCCTTTCTTTCCAGTTCTTTGATTCAGTGAAAAGAGTTTTTACAACTCTTTTGTATATAAGGGTCCATTTGCTTTTCCTTTGCTTTCTTTTGGGATGTGTACCTAGCAATAGTATCCTTAAGAGTATGTATACTTCAGTGAATCTACAACTGTTTTTTCAAAATAATCACCTTTTGCCTTTTAGTGTATTTTTAAAATAGTTTTTAATTGATATCTTCTGTGTCAGACTGTAAGTTCCTTCAGAACAGGGACCATGTTTGGGACTTTCTATGTATATTCAGGCATTAGTACAGTTTCTGGTACATAGCCAGTGTGCTTCATATATGCTTATTGATTTGACTGATTTTTACATTAGTTAGATTTTCCCTATATCCCTCCAGCATTCCATAATAGTTTGAGGAAAGAGAGCTATTTCCTATTTCCCTAAAAACTGGAAATCATTCCAAGGTTTGAAAGTAAGGGTAGTCTGGCTTTGGTTAAGATGGGAGGAGGGGAGAAATATATTCTGTTGGTAACCCATTTGAGAGCCTTCTCTGATCCCTCTCAGTAACAATTTTGGGGATACCATGTTTAGACAAGACACTATCCTTAGTCTCATGCTAGATGAAGGGAAAATTTATGACTATTGTAGCTACAATAAGAACTTCTATAGAAATCTTTCCAGAAGCCTGTTAACATCATGTAACTTTTCTTTCAAGGCTGCTCTTGTTGTCCATTTTAACTCAATTTAGCCTTCATATAAGTGTTGATGTGGACACAGACTACCCATTATGATTTAATCCTGGCTTAAATAGATAGACAGCCCTAGATGGAGGAATTGTCACCCCATCAAATAGTTTTACAAGTGTTGGAGGGAAGGTAGTAAGGTGAGCAGTTCGGATCAGGGGATTTACAAAGATAGGTAAAGGGACAGATCCAGGAAATTTGTTTGGTGATATTCACATTCACACTTATGGTAGGTATATTGAACAGAGAGTCAGCTGTCACTATGTGCGAGGTGATGGTCACGAAAAGGTGAAAAATTAGATAGTTCTTGATTACACAGACTTTCTTAAAGCAAAGGGACAAGACACGTCCTTAATGACCTTAGTGCAAGATAGAATGTGATCAGTGAGCTGGAGAAATCAGAGTTTTTCATGGGTAATTCCTTCATCATCCCCAGAAATTTCCATGAACTGTAAAGAATGATAAGGATAGTATCTTTTATTTATTAAAGGTTGTACATGTCTCCTCGAAGTACTTTGATGGGAATTATGTAATTTCATCCCCGTGAATGACAAAAGAGATATTTTTAGAGAAACCTGACCAGATCGAATGCAGAGTGAAGTGAGCAGAACCTGGAGAACTATTTATACCATTGCAACAACAGGAAAAATAAAAAATAACTCCGAAATACTTAAGATTTGTGAATAGATAAGGCCAATGTTATCTACATCAGACTGTAAATTCCTCAAAGATCATACAGAGTAAAAGCAGTATTATCAACTCTGAAAGATGTAGCTACTCTGATCAATACAATAACCCAAGGAAATTCCAGAGGACTTATAATAAAAATCCTATTCATCGCCAAAGAGAGATCTGGTGAAATCTGAGTGCAGATTTAAGGGATTTTCAAAATATCCTTTACATTTCTGGCTTTTATCTTTTTTTGAAACATGCCTAATATGGAAATGTGCTTTACATGATTTAATATGTGTCATTGATATTGTATTGCTTGCTTTCTCAATGGGTGGGGTAGGAAAAGAAAAGGAGGGAAAGAATTTGGAACACATTTTACAAAAAGAATGTGAAAAATTAAGAAAAAATTAGCAAAAACCCATATTCTCCGTGAAGGCAGAGGTTGTCTTTCTGCTCTCTTGTATCCCCAGTACTTAGCACAATGCCTGACACAAACTAGGTATTTAACAAATATTTGTTGACAGATAATTGCTTGATTTATAGGAGAAGCAGAATAGTATAATGGATAGAACACTGGGCTTGGAGTTAAGAAGCCTGGGGTTAAAGTCTCATCTGAGAAACTGACTAGCAGTGCTGAACCTGAGCAATTTAATCCCTTTGGGCATCAACTTCTTCATCTGTAAAGCGAGCATGTTCCACTGGTCTCCATCTGACAGATTAGAAGGCTGATGGACAGAGAAATAATGTTATTTTCCCAAGGTCACACAATATCAGGAAAAAGGCTAGAACCCAGGTTTTTGGACTACTAATCCTACTGCCTTCCAAAAGTATTCCTATAGTGTTCTTTTATGGACTGCCATGAATTTCACTCTGTTAAAACTCAGATCCTGTGATTTCCTGAAAAAATGAATATTTGATTTTTTTTCTTTCTTCCGTAAATTGAATTGTGACAGATTCACCTTTCTGCCACTGGGAGACAGTGGAGAAGTCAAGCAGGAGATGCCCCAGATTGGAGAAATGCTCTTCGCTCTGACTGCTCAGTGCCCAGAGGAATCTGAATCTTATGACTCTTACTGTGGTCATGGAGGAAGGGGAGACCCAATTGATCCTGTGAATAGGTATGGGGGATTATAGCTGTGTGATATGGATGTAGTGTAAGCACACAGCAGTGACACAAGGTCAATTGACATAGGTTCATTACAATTAAGCCCTGACTCATGAAGATAGCCGGGATCACGACTACTTTTAGAGTCGAGCTCCATAGCTCTGTGTGTGTGTGTGTGTGTGTGTGTGTGTGTGTGTGTGTGCATGCGAGAGAGAGAATGACAGAGAGTGAGTGAGTGAGAGAGAGAGACAGAGAGTGAGAGAGAGAGAGAGAGAGAGAGAGAGAGAGAGAGAGAGAGAGAGAGAGAGAGAGAGAGAGAGATGGGCTCTGTGGCAGTCTGGTGACACCTATGGACCCCTTCTCAGAGTAGTGTTTCTCAATACATGAAATAAATTAAAAGTGCTACAAGGAAAGCCAATTATATTGAATTATATATATATATATATTTCCTATCCAAGTCCACAGGCCCCCGAAATCTATTCATAGCTGTCTTGGGGATTTATATATTCTTTGTTAAAATCCTGTGCTATGAATGATCCTAAGCTTGTCTTATCAGCAAAGCCCATCGTGAAGTACTAGGATACCTGCTAGACTTATTTACAAATGTGGGCAAAGGAATATTCATGTTCTAAACGATCTCTGTTTATATAGAACTAGATAGTTGCAAAGTTTGTGAAGAAAATAATGTGAGAAGTGACCAAATCCCGCATGTCCAAGTCCTTCTGTCCCTTCCCCAAATTATGTCTGCCCCTCCTCTGTCCTGCTTCTTTGTTTTCAAGATTATCTTCCATTTAGACTACATGTGAATTGTACGTACATACTAATTTACTGCTTATCTCTCCCATTTTAATGTGAGCACCTGGAGAGCAATGACTATGTTTTTGCCTTTCCTTTTATCGCAAGTGTTTCTATGTTGCTTCCTTGTCGATGTCAGACTACTCCTGTTCTCTGCTGGATAAAAAAGGAGAAACAAAGAGAACAAAACAAGCTTATTTTGAACTTATTGGGAAGACAAAGTTGTTGTTCAGTCATTTTCAGTCATGTCTGATGTTTCTTGATCATATTTAGGGCTTTCTTGACAAAGATACTGAAACAGTTTGTCATTTCCTTTTCTAGACCATTTTAAGATGAAGAAACTGAAGCAAACAGGGTTAAGTATCTTCAGGGTTAACTGAACAAATTGGCTGAAAATCACACAGCTGGTGAAAGTCTGAGGCCGTATTTGAAATCAGGTACTCCTGACTTCAGAGCTGCTACTCTCTGCACACAGTCATAAACGCTTAGAGCTGGAAGCATCTTTAATTAAATGGAGTTCATTTCACATTGATTGTCTGCTAAGTACCAGGCCCTGCACTAACCTGGGTCTTGGAGCTTGTCTAGTCCAGAAGTTCTTTAAGCCAACCTCTTCCTTTTATAGATGAAAAAATCATGGTTCAGAGACATGAACGTGACTGTCTATTTAGTGAGATTTTAAGGGTCTAGAAAGGGCCACCAATTCATCTAGGTCACTTTCACATTTGATTCTTGAATTAGGCGCCCAAATGTCTCCAACTGCATCAGAACTAGGGTTATCATCTTTTATCATGCTCATTTTGTTCAGCTGTGTTCGGTACAATAACAGTCACAAATCTTATGCCTACATGGCTTGCATAGCTCAAGGTTCTCTCCTGGGTTTTCTGCCCTTTCATTGTATAGTGCCACACTGGGAACATCATCAGCCTCCATGGGTTTTAATCATCACCTCTACGCAGAAATCTCTCTCTTGCTTGGAGTCCTACATCACCAGCTGCCTACTTGGGGCATTTCAAATGTGTCATTCCACGGCCATCCGAAACTGGAAGTCTTCACTATCTGGCGCCAATCTACCTTCCCATTAATACACTTTTCTCCCTTTGACATGCTCTAAATCTAGCCACACTCATCTACTGACTGCTTCCCACACTTGCCATTCCACCTACCTAGCACGTACTAGTTTCCATGATTAGAATGTTGCCCCTCCTCACCCCCAACTTTGAGTTTCCATGACTTCTTTCATGTCTCATATCCAATGCATGCTTCTGCAAGACACCTTCCTGGGCACTCCAGCTGTTAGTGCTTTCTCCATTGAGATTAAGTGTTTTTTGTTCCATATGTAACTTGTGTGCACCTGTTTTCTGAACTTGCTCTCATTAGAATTTAAGTTTTTTGGTAGAAGGAGCTGTTTTTTTACCTTACTTTGCACCCCTGTAACATAACATAGTGCTTGGCTATACGAATTGTCAGAAATGTCAGTTTGAGTACAAAGGGACACATTATCCTACTTGAACTCTGCTCAACTAACCGAACAATCATGTTGTTGGTTATATCACATTCTGTTTTAAAGTATTCAACAATTGTGGGGACACCAATAAATTTTCATTCAATATCTGCATCAGCTTATTACACAAGTTGCACACTCCTGACACAGTGAGCAGTACAGAAGAAAATGATGACAGTTTTTGTGTTTTGTTTTGGTTTGGTTTTTTTTTGGTGACCATTCTAACTTTGTTTCTGCAAAGAATTCCTTGGATGTTTCCCCTACCCCAGGGATTCATAGAATATAGTTTTAGGGATGCTATTTTGATATGCTTGGTTTACAAGAGAGCACTGTTAATACATTGCTTTTTTCCGTGAAGGAGGAGCGGTAGGAGTTTATTTTTAAAGAGAAAACAAAGTTGAGTCTGAGCACTTGATACCTTTGAAAAAGAAACCTTTTGCTTTGTTGCAGGTGTTGCTTTTCACATCATTGGTGATTGGAACAAGGGAAGAAATTTCACCGTGAGTTATAGAGGAGTCCAAAATTCAAAGTGACATGTGAAAATCACAAAATACAATGTAAGTGATCCCACAGAGGCTGTTGCTCAGGTCAAGCTAGCAGGGAATCATTGAGTACAAGTTACATGTTCACATGGCCCTTCCCTCCAAATGGTTGAATAATCTGGTTAGAGATAGTAAATAAACAAAAGAAAAAATAAATACACAAAAATGTGCAAATACATTTGTGTTTCTAAGTGTACATATGTATGTATAAATGTATGTATAAATACAGATGAAATAAATATCAAGTATTTTGTAAAGTAATTATGAAATAAGAGAAACATAAGAAAAATTAATATGGGAAAAGTAAATACAAGAGCCCTAACAAAACTCTAAATAATTCAAATGTGAACTATACTGAATTTTTAAAAGTTTTACCGATGCCTTTGTTTTTTACACAATTTTTCCCCACCACCCCAATCCTCCGTACAAATAACGAAATTAATTCATTTCCATGGACAAAAGTGGTCCAATAATATACGTATATTCTGCCTCCATAGTCCCTTAAATTTTTTGTCAGATGTGTTTCATTATGTACTTTCCAAGGACTGATGACTGTGACTGATCTGAGCCTGACTACCTTATCTAGGTCATGGTAATCATTGCATATGTTATTCCCCCCCCCCCCCCAGTCTATTTATTTGGCTCTGAATTTTGATCTTCAAATGGAGGCTGAATGCTCACCAACATCTTATGCTGTTGGTATTTATGCTTCACTTAGAAACAAGAGAAGATGACTCTAAACTTCCCTAATTCCATGCAATTGTTATTTTCTATGGCATTAGCTCCTACTGGGAGCACCATTTCTCAGTATATCAACCAAAGAACATTCACTGAACATCTATTTTGTCTTTTAGGCACTCTGAGGCCTATCAACAAGTATACAATGGAAGGAGGTGATATTAGATGAAGCCAATTGAAGGGAGTAGGAATGTCTAAAGTGGAGCAGAGGAGGCTTCAGTGGAGCACGAGAGCTCAAATACATGAAGGATTGTAATATTGAAGGGTTATACTTCTATACTATATATTGCTTCACCTAAGAAGATAGAGCTAAAAACAATTTTAAAAATTGCAAAGAGGCAAATGGAGTAGAAATATGAGGGAAAATTTACTAGAACGTTAAGTGGAATAAGTCACCTTCTTGGGATATAATAAATTCCCTGTCAATGGAAGCATTTGTGTCAAAATTGGATGACCACTTACTGAGGAATCTATAGAGGCAATAGGATAGACTGTTCAGGGATAGAAGGGTGTAGGCTACCTCTGTAATGCCTTCCAACTGTAAGAGTCTATTCTTCCAAGAAGGCACAGTCATTGTGCCTAAGTCATTGGTTATCTAGCAGAAGAGATAATCAACCAATAAACATTCGTTCAGTACCTGTCATGCACTTTACACAGTGCTCAACTCTGAGCATAAAAAAAAAAAATAGAATGAGTCCTTTCATGAAGGAGCATACATACACAAAGAAGAAGAATTAACAATACAAGGCATCATATAATAAGGGTCAAATGAGTGGCAAAAACAGGGTTTCCAGCAGAGTAGGCACTTACTGAAGCCTTGTAGAATTGTATTCACGCGATCAAAGAAAGGAGAGATCACCTGAGATCATCCGGAAAATCTTCATGGAAGAAGTAAAATTGGAGTTGAACCTGGTCTAAAAAAAATTGTCTTAGTTTCAATTAAATGACAAGGCTAGAAGCCAGGTAGGAAAAGGTGAAAAGTAAGGATCAGACTTAAAAAGTTTCGTAGGGGAAAATCTTCGTGCACGAGATGGGCTCTGAGTTGACTTTTGAAAAATGGACAGGATTTACAAATGGAAAGATTTTGCGGCACTGCAATAGCATGATTTGCAAATGAAGAAGATGCAGAGTCAAGAAAGTACAAGGGGACGATCAGTGAAGAAACATGGCTAAATTAAGGGCTATATGTAAGAGAGAAAAAAGCTTGAAATGGTTGATTTATAAATACTGAAAATCAGGATCAGGTCAAAGAACTGGGAGAACAAGGGCAGGTTGGGCTGCCAGGTGAAATAATAAAAGTATGATTAATAATAATAGTTTTCATTCTTGTACCTCTTTAAAGAGAGGACAATCAGATAGACAGAAATAAATGATACATACATACATACATACATACATACATACATACATACATATATACATACATAAATGATAGATAGGTGGATCGATGAGAGAGAGATAGCATTTACCAATCACTCAATATGTGCCAGGTACTGTGCCAAGTTGTAGTGATACAAATACAATAAAAGAGAAGGCCTCTGCCTTCAAGGGGCTTACATTCCAATGTGTGAAGACAACACATAAACGCAGTGCTGGGAAGTGGAGGAGGGGGATGTACATCCTGGAGTAGGGGAGAGACTTTATAATTACAAAGTGCCTTCACACTTCCTTTTCTAATCTGAGCCTAGTAATAACTCTGTGAATCTGTATGTGATATATATATATACATATATATATATATGTATATACATGCCTTCAGACATGACTATGTTCTAATAGAGAAATTGTCGTTCCTATCAGACATTAAAATTCAATAAATTCAATTAATTAACAATTTATTCAGTGCCTGTTGTGTAAAGATTACTATACCTGATTCTAGGGCAGATATAAATTATGAAAGACCAATATGCTGAGTAAGGGAGGTGATCATACTGTCTTCCCCCACACCACTCATAATACAGCTAGTGTACTGTGTCTAGTTCCCTGCATCACATAGCACAAAGAGCTCAGTTGAGTTGGGGTATGTCGAGAGAAATGTGACTAGAATGGTAAAGGAACTGAAATCCCTACTAGATGACTGGCTAAAGGAATTGGAGATGTTTAGACTGCAGTAAAGAAGACCAGATTAGAGGAAGATACAGGGATCTTCAAATCTATCAAGGGCAATCATTCAGAATAGAAATCAAAGGTTTGTTTTACTTGACTCTAGAAGGCAAAACTAGGACTAATGAGTACAATTTATAAGGAAGAATATGTTGGAAAAACATAGGTTTCCTCAATATGAGGGTCATGCTTAAATGGGCTGGGAATGTTCAAGCAGAGGCTATCTGGTCACCATAGCTGCTACAGGCGCTAGCTTTGATTTCGGTAGAGGCTAGACAGGACTATCTCCAAAGTCCCTCCCAACTCCTCAGGTACTATATAATCTAGCAGAGGATTCCATTTCAACACATTATGTAATACGAAATTGTACTTGAAGAGGCATTCTACTTAACAAATTTCTCTGTATGAGGTAACGAAGTAGAAAGAGTGCTCAACTTAAAATTTGAGAAGATCTGAGTCTGAATCCTGACACTGTCAGTTTATTTGTAAGAACAGGCAAGTCATGGAACTCTCTGAGTCTCAATTTCCTTATCTTTAACATGGGGGTGATAATATCAAACTACCTGTGTCTCAAGGCTGTTATAAGGAAAGCCTTGGTAAAATGTAAAGTTTCACTATACACCCATGAATTATTCTTGGTGACAAGGACGTAACATTTTGAATTGTTCATTGTTTTGCTTTTGCTTCTTTAGGTAGAGGACAGAGTCTATGTGAGAAGCTTCTGTGCTCCTGTGATCAGACTGCTGCCAAATGTATGGCTGCTGCAACATTCAATGAAAGTCACAGGCACTGGCGTATATACAGGTGCCAGGAGAATGGAGCACTGTGTGAAGACAGTAACTCTCAATGGCCTTTGCCTCCCACTGGTTTAGTGACCAGGAGCTAAACTTTGATGAAAACAGCAGTGAAGAGTTGTTGCTTCTCTCACACGGGGTTTCAGAAGAAAGAAAAGATTTCTGGGAAACTCATTTGACAATGCTGGTTCCACACCAGCCCACAGATAAGTATTTGAGTTTCCTTCTTCAGTGAAAAACACCAAAAGTAGGTCATCTACATCTATATTATTTCAAATTTAAGCTTTTTGAAGCCTTGGATGCCTCACCTGCTGAATCATCATAATAATGACTCTGCTACATTTTCCTCCCACAGGCATGATGGAAAGATTGATCGAGAAAATAAAGAAAGTGCTGTGAAAGTTACAAGTCCTACACACATACACGTGAAACATTATTATTGCCAGACTTCTTAGAATGCAAGACCAGAGGGCTCTGGATGTACCATTTTGTCTGATTTGTACTGCATGTATTGTATCATGGGAATTAAAGAAAAATTCAAATTAATTGTGTTTTTAGAACTTCACTTTAGATGACGATGCACAAGTGCTCCTGGGGGCATATATGGGAGAGTGAGTGAGAGGATCACTACCAGAACACTTAGCCTTTGAATGCTATTCCTGGCAAAGTTGAACCAATGATAAACCTGAAGTTAGCAGTTTAGGTAAGGGAAGTTTTACTTAAGTTATACCACTTACTTTCAGGCAACTAGGTAGCACAGTGGAGAGAGTGCTGGATCTGAAGTCAGGAAATCATCTTTCTGAGTTCAAATCTGGCCTTAGATACTTATTGTGTGACCCTGGGTAAGCCACTTAACCCTGTTTGCCTCAGTTTCCTTCCTCATGTGTAAAATGAACTGGAGAAGGAAATGGCACATCATTCCCACATCTTTGCCAAGAAAACTCTAAACAGGGTCATGATGAGGCAGACACAGCTGAAAAACAATTGAACAACAAAAACCCCCACTTATAGAAGTACACATGTGACTGAGTAACTAGTCATTTCTCAGTCCTAGAGGTAGAAATGTAATGTGGTGCACTGAGAAGAACTGAGCTGGGAGGCAGAAGACATAACTCATGGTGCAGTCACTGAGCAAATTGCTATCCCTCCCTGTTCCTCCATTGAGGGAACTGGACCCTTTATTAGCTCTAACAATATACGAGTACAATTCTACTCAATTTGAGTAAGATTCACCACCTGCATCAAGAGCTTTCTTTTATGGGGTTGTCTATGAGGAGCACAGTTTAGTCAGTGCAAAAAAAGATACTTCTTTAACAATAAAATACGTTCTCAACACTATGAAAAGAAATTTCAGTATATATGATTAGGCTTTTTTTGAGAGGATGAAGGCTTTCAGAGGTTTTGCGTAATTATGAACTATATGCTTCTATTTTACAACTTAAAGCCTACAAACTTTGGCTAGGAAAATTTTAAAGCTCTTATACGCTTACACCTTGGAGTGGGAAAAACATATACAATCTGAAAATACAATGATTAGAATTACAAGGAACTTCAGAGTTCATGTGGTCGGTGCCACCCTTATTTTATTCACGAGTTTTTATATATTTGGTGTTCATCCAAAATCTGCTCCAACATTCTTCATGATGGAGACCTTGTTACTTCTTAAGGCAATCTTTTTGGACCCTTTGTTGGGAAAGTCTTATCTCGAGCAAAACCTGCACCTTCACCTTCCGCGATCCCATTAATTTTGCATTCTGAGCCAAGGCATGCCATGAAGTGTAACATTAAATAACTTCCAGCACAAGGCACTCTAAGGAAACCATTTTTCTTCCATTCTCAACACTATCACTTTACTCTGCTGTCATTTGGAAACCACCAAAATACCTCGCCCACCTCCAGAAGTGCAGGACTCAAATTCTATCTAGAATTCCATTTCTTTAGATAAATGCTTTGTCAGTCTATGAAGTTAAAAAAACTTCTCATCCCTATTCCCAGCTACCAGATAAAGATTTTTAAATATTAGTCCTTTATATGTAATGGAAACATAACCTTTCTAGAGAAGAGGTGTTGAAAACTATGGAAGGAATGTGTCTACAACATGAGCTTTTTGAGGCATCTGAAAGTGATCAGAGGAGGACCAATGCTGGAAAGAACAGTGGAGGCTTGAGGGGCTGAATATCTATGAACTGATAATTTATGAAATTATGAAATGGGGGCAGGCATATCCAGTGTTTCGGATAGCTGCCAGAAAACACCATAAGTTGACAGTGAGAAAAGAAGTGGCAATAACACTTTAATTAAACCGAGTATGGGGCAAAAAATCCTGTAAAAGCAGAGACAAATGATGAAGAGTGATACAGAGACAGATCTCATGGAAACGTATGGAGTGGATGGATGGCAAGGGGTGTGGAGTAAGGCATAGGGAAGGGGAGAGGCAGAGAATGTCACTCATGTAACTATGGGCTAGAGTTGGCCAGCAGAGGCCTGATTCAGATGGAACAGTACTGGGGGTGAGGAAGAAGCAAGAGTTTATTTTTTGTGGAAACAGACCAACTATCTATGACAGTTTGGAGATAGTTCATGGACATATCCACATCATCTCAAAGTCATCAGCACCTCTTGGATATTCTGCTGATGTGAAACTGCAGAGTCTGGATTTTGTCTGGAATTCACATTTCCCAGCATCAAAATCTTGACATCACAACCTAGATGGTTTCCTCTGATCTAGCACGTTACCGAGATATAAATTTTCATTAATGTATGATATAATTTGCAAATCATGCTCCTTTGACCTTTAAGACAGTTTGTACATAACTTTCAGGCTCCTCTTTGCAACCTCATTTCCTGGTATTGTCCCTTTATAGCGGTTACCTATAAATTTACTGACTATATTGATTAGAAGGAGAGGACCACAATAAGGTACAATTTTCACACAATCCACTTCGTTTGTTGCCTAATTTTACCAAAACTGTGTCCTGCTTAAACACATTTCCATGTGGAGCTAAGTCATTAGGAATTTAATATTCCCTAGGTTTAGGTGGCTCAATATCAGTCCTTTAAACAAGTACTTTTTTGGAAGCTATACTTAGGTATTTTGGAACAAACAGCTTGGTTACTTTGTGAAAGCTCCAATGCAATTGTAATTCTCTCTCTTCCATTCTATTTCCAGGCTTCCCAGTCTTTCTCTGAGACCCAGCTAAAATCCGATGTTCTGCAAGAAGCCTTTCTCATTACTGCTACATGTAAGTGACTTCCTTCGTTCCTTATCTAATATTTCACTAGATTATATTTTGTTTGCTCATAGTTCTTTGCCTGTTGCTTGGTTATCTGAAAGTTAAAAGGTCATAGAAGGCCACTTACCTTCAGATGAGTACGACATAATTTAGAAAGTGATGGTTTGGGTGGGAAAAGAAGAGAAAGGAGGAAGGAGGGTAAGGGGAACAAAAGGGAGAGGGAAGGCTCCTGCTCCAGGGGTGGGGGAAATCATAGCTTAAAAACTAGAAATTGATCTGTAGAGAAATATTTCAATTTGCCACTTTTAGAGATGAGGAAACTGGGGCCCAGAGAAGAAACTGTCTGAAGTTAGCAAATGTTTCTTCTACCCCCAAGTCTGGTGCCGTTTCATTGGTTAGAGATTTTAGAAAAGTTAATTGAACAAGCACATTTTATATATGCTAAGTTCTCGTGATTCAAAGAAAGGCAAAAAATAGATCTTATTCTCAAGGACTTCGAATTGTAATTGGGGAAGCAACATGTTCAGAAAGAACCCAGTTTTTATGTAGTCAAACCTATGCCTAAAAGAGTCTCCACTGTGATACAGTCTATGGGAGGTCAGGTGGCCTTTGGAAAATCACTGCTTTACACAAGGCAGACCATTTCAAATTTGAAGAGTTCTAACAATTATTTTTTTTCGGACTGCAAGTCCAAATTTGTCGCTGAGACTTCTACCCACTTATTTTGCTTCCACCCTCTGGAGCCATATGGATCAATGTAAATCCTTTCCCATGTGACACAGTTTTAAATGTTTAAAGACATTGTGTTCCAGTTTTGTCTTCTACAAGTTAAATATCTCCAGTTCAACTGACATTCTTTCATATGATGGAATCACTACCATTTACAATCCAGTTTGCACTTCTTTAGGTGCTGTCTAACTTATTTATGGCCTTTCAAAAAAGGAGAACTCAGAATGGAACCCAATGCTCCAGATGTCATCTGACATGGGCAGAGTGCATTGGGACATCTCATTACTAAAAGCTACAATTCCCTTAACGCAGCTCAATCACATTGCCTTTTTTGATTGCCGCATCAGTGTTGACTCAGTTCGACCTTAAATTCTGTTAAAACCTTTTCCCCCCTAATAATTACTACCCATGCCTACTTAACTTGTACCTGTAGAGTTGTTTATTGATGGAAAGTACAAATGGTTACAATTTTATTAAATTTGTATCCAATTTTATTTTTTAAAAATCCAATCCCTATATTCTATTGTGTTAAGATCTATTTTGGATGAATATTTTTTCTTACATTATGCTAGTTATACACAGTTCGAATAATCTAAAAATTAGTCATATCCGTCTATATCTTTGGGTCATTGACAAAAGTATTAAACAAACTGAGCAAAGATGCATGGGACATGGTAATAGAGAATTCTTTCCTTTTTGACATCAGCTCCTTAATCAATACTCTTTGAGGGATGTCATTAATGTTCCAAAGTCATCTAATGTCACTTCTAAACTTAGCTATGCCATCTGATTATACTATACTCTCGATCTTCTCCATCAGAACAACATGAGATAGTTTATCAAACTCTTCACCAAAATCTAGTGTGAGAGGGTATGGGTTCTTTTTGGTTGACCCACGTAGATAATGAGAGCTTATGTGGGTCTCTCTAGATGTGACTTTCAGGGAGGCAAAAGCAGATATTTCTAGAATCTCTTCCTTCCATCCTTCTCCAAGGAGTCTTTGATTCTTGCAAGGAAGGAAAGCAGGAGATTGGAAGTAGTAACTAGTCACTCTGCTCTTCTTAGAAACGGTTAAGATTTATAGTTTCTTCCTTAAATACTGAAAGTCTAGGGGAAATAATTTTTAGGCTTAAGCTACTCTTTTAAAAAAAAATTATTTTGAGTTCAAAGTTTTCTCCTTCTCTTCATTCCCCTCCCCCCATTAACTGAGAAGGTAATATGATACACATTGAAATGATGTAAAATATCTTCACATGACTTATGTTGCAAAACAGCAAGAAAAATGAAGTGAAAAGACATATGCTTCATTCTTCATTCAGAATTAATCAGTTCTCATTCTAGAGGTGAGTACCATTTCTCATCATGGGACTTTTAGAATTACCTTGGATCACTATATTAATTAGAATAGCCAAGTCTTTCATCGTTGATTAATGTTACAACAATGCTATTACTGTGTACACTACTGTGTAGTTCTTCTCACTTCATTTTCATCAGCTCCCAGATTTTTCTAAAATCATTTAGCTCATCATTTCTAATAGCACAGTAGTATTCCATCACAGTCATATACTACAACCTGTTCAGTCATTCCCCAACTTATGAGCAGCTTCTCAATGTTCAATTTTTCGCCACCTTTAGAGCAGCTACAAATATTTTTGTATATATTAATCATTTTACTTTTCCTTTGATCTCTTGGGGTTATAGAACTAGTACTTCTACTTCTGGGTCAAAGAATTTGATAGCTCTTTGGTCTTAATTCCAAATTGCTCTCCAAAAAGGTTGGACCATTTCATAACTCCACCAATAGTGCCATAGTGTAACTATTCTTCCACATCCCCTCTAACGTCTATTATTTTTGCTTTCTCTCATATTAGCTGGTCTGGAAATCATCTCAGACTTGTTCTGACTTGCATTTCTCAGATTCTTAATGATTTAGAGCATTTTATGACTCTTGATAGTTTTGATTTATTCTCCTGAAAACTTGTCTGTACCAACTGGATAATGGTTCCTATTTCTATAGATTGGGATCAGTTCCCCATATATTTGAGAAATGAAACTTTTATCTGAAGCAACTTGATGTCCAATATTTTCCCGTTTCCTGATTTAACTCTAATTTGGACTAAATTAGTTTTATTTGTTTAAAATTTTATTACATGCAATCAAAATTAGCCATTTTTCTTCCCATGCTATCTATTGATTTTTTGGTCATAAAATTTTCCTTATCTGCCAGGTAATTTGTCCCACGTTCCCCTAATTTGCCTATGATATCACCTTTCTCTTTCAACTTTTTCTCAGTACACGGTGTGAGATATTGGTTTATGACTGGTTTCTGCCAAATTGCTTTCCAGTTTTCTCAGAATTGCTTTTTGGTCAAATAATGACTTTTTGTCCCCAAGGTTTGAATTTTTGAGTTTATCAAATTCTAGATGACAGTGGTCATTTACCTCCCTCTATTGTGCACTTAATCTTTAACACTGTTTTACTACTGTCTTACCCAATGCTAGATTGTTTTGATGACTGTCACTTTGTAATATAATTAAATCTACCTTCTGCCTGTATTTTCTATTGATTTCCTTGATATTCTTCACCTTTTGTTGTTCTACACAAATTTTGTTACTATTTCATCCAACACTATAAAATAACAGGGTGATTTGATTGGTATGGCACTGAAGAAATAAATGTCAGTAGAATTGTCTTTTGAGTTATATTGGTTTAGCCTGCCCACAAGCAATCAATAGTTCCCAGGTTATTTAGATCTTTTTATGTGAAAAGTGTTCTAAAATTGTATTCACATACTTTTGTAAGTGTGTCTCTTCAAGTAGACTCCAAGTATTTTATACTGTCTGTAGTTCTTTTAAATGGAATTTCTCCTTCCTCTTAATACTGGGTTTTCTTGGTAAAAATTGGAAACGGTGATGATTTATTTGGGGTTTATTATATTTCCTGAAAATTTGCTGGAAATTTTAATTGTTTCAATTTGTTTTTTTTTGCTTGATTGTCTAGTTCTTCATTATCCACAAAGAATGACAGTTTTGTTTCCCCACTGTCCATTTTTATTCCTGCAATTTCTTTTTCTTTTATTATTATAGCTACAATTTCCAATGTAATAATGAATAGTGGTGGTGATAATGGACATCTTTGCTTCACACTTGATCTTCTTGGAAAGCCTTCTAACTTATGTCCATAACAAATGTATGCTCTTGGTTTTAGAGTGATACTACTTACCATTTTAAGAAAGGCTCCATTTATTCCTATGCTTTCTGATGTCTTTAATAGGAATGGATGTATTTTGTTAAAACCTTTTTCTGTATTCATTAGTATAACCATATGATTTTGGTTGTTTTTGTTACTTAGAGGTCAACTACACTTATAGTTCTAGTGATGTAAAACCAGTTCTGCATTCCTGGTATAAATTCCACCTGATCACAGTGTTATGATCTTTGTGATATATTGCTGTAGTTTCCTTGGCGTTTTTTTTTTCTTTGAATTAGGAGTTCTGGAATTTGACAGTAATATTCCTAGGAGTTTCTATCTTCATATTTCTTTCAGGAGATGATTCCTGAATTTATTTTTGATTTTCTATTTTGCCTTTTGATTCTAGGAAATCAGGATAGATTTTCCTTAAAATTTCTTGAAATGTGTCTAGGTTCTTTTTTATGGCTTTTAAAATTTCCTCCCATTGATCTACTTTTCAATTCAGTTGTTTTTCCAATGAAATACTCATTTTTTCATACATTTTCATTCATTTGTCTTTATTCTGTTCCCTGATGTCTCATGGAGCCATTATCTTCTATTTGCCCAATTCTATTTTTTTTGAGGCAATTACGGTTAAGTGAATAACCTAGGGGCACAGAATTAGCAAGCTTCTCAGGCTGAATTGGAATTCAGGTCCTCCAGTCTTGAAGGCAAGAAAGTATTCTATCCACTGTACCATCTAGCTGCTCCTTAATTCTAACCTTTAATTAATTATTTTCTTCACTGAGGTTCTAAGGCTCTTTTTCCATTTGGACAATTCTACTTCTTTAAAGGTTTTTTTCATCAGCCTAGTTTTGTATCTCTTTTACAATTTGCTCAATTAAGTTTTGTAAGGTATTTCACCCTCCCTCAACCCGTTATTTTCTGCTCAACTTTTACCAAAATTTTCTCTTTTCATAATTGTCTTGCATCGCTCTCCCATTCTTACTTGATTTTTAACATAATTTTTCTTTTGCTCTTTCTTTATCTCACTCAGAGATAATTTTTGAGCTTGTGTCTAGTCTGCATTTTTTCTTTGCGGCTTTGCTTCCAAATCTTTTTCTGCCAATGGCTTCTGAGTTTGTTATTGATTTGCCATTGCCAAAGCAGCTTTTTATGGTCAGGGTCTTTATTTGTTCTTTGCTCATTTTTCCAGCTTTTTTTTTATCGACTTTGAAGGCTTTATATTAAAGTTGGGAAGTAGGAGAGCTGTCCCTAGCTCGTTTTTTCTCAATCTGCTGTTTTCACAAATAATTCTTTGTGAAAATTTTGGGTTTCCAAGGTGTTGGAATGCAGAAAGACGCAGTCAATGCTACAACCTTCAAACCAAAGATCTGACAACACCACTGCACTCCTGCATGCCACCCCCACCAATGTCAAAGACCTTTTTTCATACCTCTTAAGTAAGCTGTCCTGTTCTGGAAAAAATATCTCACCCTGAGCTTTTGTTAGCTATACGACTCCAAAATTTAATTTGAGGGATTATTTTGAAGTTTTTGGTGTGGAATGTTAAGAGAGTTCAGCAGGAATGCTTATCTTGGTTGCACCCTCCCAGCTTCACTTTGGATAACTATTCCTTAATGGGAAAGAGGGTCCCAAGCCCTGTGTGTGTGTGTGCGTGTCTCTCTCTCTCTCTCTCTCTCTCTCTCTCTCTCTCTCTCTCTCTCTCTCTCTCTCTCTCACACACACACACACACACACACACACACACACACGATGTGTAGATGTGTGCATTCACTAGTGCATGTATATGACGATACATTTAGTTATATCTACACATACACACAGGCATATATGTATGCACATATGAACGTACATGTGTGCATACACACATATACATATCTCCAAGTTTGACCCCATTCTGACGAAATGTATATTTCACAATGGAAAAATATAGCATAGCAGATAAATCCATTTGTTCAGGTTAACAAATTGGAAATTAGAGAAAAAATATGTAGAATATATGACAATCAATATATACAGTAGATGAGTCCTCCCATTGGGATTAAAATAATTCAGCTCAACCAAGTGAGAGAGTCTCAGATATCTCCTATTCTGCACTCTTGTGATTCCAGTCTTCATAATTTTTCGAAGATCCCTGATAGTGATCAAGCAATCATTTTTTCCTCCAGTATCTGAGGATGTGTGTGAATCAATACTTGGACTGATTAAAGACAACAAAGTGACCTTATTATCTTAGACCTCACGTTCCTAGTAGCCATTTTTGTTCTGTTTTTTTTCTAATCCAAGTCATGTTCCTTGGCAGAGAAAACAGAAGCAAAATAAACATTGGAGAAACACTTCAGACCATAGACCTCTTGCCAGTAATTGTCTCATCCATCTGGAAGAGCTGTCTTTATACCTACCTCCACTCATCCTCTTTCCTCTCACATGGCTTTAGAAACAAAAATTCTCATTTTCCTGCATTTAGCTTTCGTGGGCTAACTTGCTTCTGATTAAGGTAAAAGAGGATTCTTCAGATCAGCACTTTAACTTTGAGCTCATCTGAGACTAAATCAGTCTTAGAAATTCAAAGCTAGTAATTTATAAATTACCAATTAATTTAATAAAAATGACCTTATAAAGAAATAGAACTATGGAACTATAACCATCACTATATAACTATATATAAATATGTATATTCATATATGTCTGCATACATGTATATAGATATATAGATATGTATATGTCAATATATATAGATAGGTAGAAAGATATGTGTATATATATCTATATATATAGATGTATATATGTGTGTGTATGTGTAGATACACACACACATACACACATATATACAACTGTATATATGTATGCAGTTATATGCAGGAGGTCTTCCCTGTGTGAACATGATTGGTACCTGGAAAATGCCACTTCAAGCAAATCAACGGACAATATAGACCAGTATGTTTCATTGAAACAGTGGGAAAAATTTTGTTTCTGACCCTTTATTATACATTTTATTATACTAGGACACTGGCTCTGGAGTCACATCATTTCACTCCAAATCACACCTCTGTCATTTGCTACTTAGGTGACTTTCAGCTTTAATTAACCTCCTTCGCCCTTCATTTCCTCATCATAAAATGAGGACTCAATAACTAAAATCTGGAGGACACTAAACGATTTTTAAGGTCTCTTTCAATTCTACACTTACAATCCTGAAAAATGAATCTAAAATCTACGAAAAGAAATTTATTTTATTTTATGTTTAACACAACGTTGGTGATGACTGCAACCCAGAGGTAATTCTTAGAATGAACAAAGATCAAATGTTACCAGAGAAAAAAAGGGTTTCATCAATGTCCCTTAGATCTTCTTACATTCATATCATTCGCTTCTGAAATATCTACTGACAATCAGGAAGAAAAGGACCAGACAAAGACAAAATAGGATGGTCTTGGAAATATGTCAGTCTTAAGTATGAATGGTGGCATCTAATTGTATAAGTGGTCAATCCCTGAATATATATTCACGTTACAATTTTGGTTTGCCTCAGCAACTTCCAGGGGAGGCAGCGTTAAGGGATCTCTGTAGCATGAAATTTTGTGTTCAGATTGTGCCAGTAAAACGCACTAGACTATTACCATCACCTTTCAATTATCTGGGCAATATTCTGTGATCATAAATAGCAAGATAATTTCTCATCTGCGGACTGGTAAAAGTTTTCTCACTGGGAGTCCCCTAAGCAGCTACCGTGAAACAAATCCAGACTCAAACAAAATGTAGCCTCATAACTTGGAGGACTCAAATAATAAATACCCAAATGATGACTAACATGTATTTGTATGTATATGAATACATAGCTTTTTCTGACTAAAATAAAATAAATAATAAAGTATTTAAATAGATGTATGCATACATACACAAATATGGAATTCATTGGTTCATTACTTGGCCATGAATTTATCTACTTATAATTACTTCTAATAAATAGGTTTGTGGGGGTGTGTGTATAAAAAATGATCAATTTTATTTCCCCAAATTTTGAATGAAGCACCACTGTGTGCTAGAAAGTGCACTGAATTCCAAAAAGCGTCCCTTGTTTCAATGGAGAGTGGCAGAGCCCATTAAAGGCTCTGCCCGAACCCCAGTAAGCGTTCCTTGTGCACGAGTTGAACCTCAGCTATAGGGCAAGGAGAGGGGAAAGCTCAGCAAGCTTAAGGGAAAAGAAAGCTCACCTTGACTTGGAGAGGACTTGAGATGTCAGATTATGCTCTGGAGGAGTCGCCAAAAATATGATGAGGGTCAAGAAAGGTGCAGGAAGCGCTAGCGATCCCTGTCAACCTAGTCTGGAAAGGATTCACTGGACTCAAACAATCTTAAGTCAAGTAGGCAAAACAGTTTATTATTATTACACTTTTTAGCGGGCAAGAATACTTAGGGAACCTGCCATTTAAAGGAATTATAGATAAAGTTTATACAGATTATTGTATAGTAAGATGGGTGCCAAATACGCTAACTAGGTATTCTGTGGTGTGATTAGGGAGTAGTCAGTTCTTAAAAGAACATGTACTTTAGGTATGTACTGTGTAGGTATTTTACTCAATATTTATCGGGAAATAGCCCAAAGGGGAGCTACATGGAGGTGTGGTTTTAAGTCTGAAACGTCACTAAGTCAAACGATAGTCAGGATTGATCATAAAAAATCATACTTCTGTTACCAATGTCTTCTTAGACAAGATTTATGTAAAGGAGCTCACATAAATCTAAGTTGAAGATGCGTATCACTGGTCAGCGAGGAATTAATGTCGCCATGAACCAGTGCACAGCTAGTTTAGTCAGCACGCAGCTGGCTCTAAGTGATAAATTCTATAGGTGCAGCTGGCTACTATGGTAGGAAGGGAGATAACGGTTCCTGCTGGGGCAGGCTGTCCTTGAACTGGAGGGAGACTGACTGAGAGAGTGTTTTGAGGTTAGAGAGAAATGTGATTTTTAAGAGAAATGTGATTTTTAAGAGAAATGTGATTTTAGAATTAGGGTCCAAGCACATGCACCCAAGCACCCCATCATAGTCATCCACCAGTTGTGAGTCCTCACTGCGTTATTCCTGCTCTCTCAGGGGAATTTGTGGTTAGCTCCTCAACCACAGCATGAAGTCTCTGGAATATTTAGGGTCTGGTTCTTCCTGCAGGTAGGACTGATGTGGGTAGAAACAGTGCCCTGAGAGGTAAAGTAATATTGATTGACTTTGTGAAGCCCTTGGTGCCCTAAACATCTCCCCTTACCACAACCTCCCCTTATCCTGGACCGTATGATTCCCCGTTCTCACCCCTCATCCTGGGGAAACAAAAAATTCCTGTTCCTACCCCTGATCCTGGGGAATGGGATTTCCTTACCATGTGTCCATCATAGTCCTCACCCTGTGTCTTTATCTTGCAAGACCCTAGATCTCCTACACCCACAAGGAAACCCTAAAGTCATCCTACATAAAACTGGTCCTTTTTCTAAAGCAAGGCCTTTGTTTAGCTCCTTACTAAATCTCAGCTTCTGCATCAATAAACCTCGCAATGGCTACAGAGAAGATCTAAGTGAATTCATTCACATTCTGAAGCAGTTCTCCCATCTCTCTTTCTTCAACAGGACCTGAGAGAATTCCAACACATGTTCTAATGATTACATGTAGAGGGCATGGCAGACTTTTTGATGATCTGTTTTCCTGGACAAACATTAGTCACTACAATTCAAACTGCTTCCTTTTTTCCTCTGTTCTCTAAGATGGTGTCTTCTTTTTCTTGACACCATTGCAGTCATAGTCTGTGGATTCTCCTGGTTCTGTTTACTTTGTATGAATGAGGAACAAAGAATGAATGGGAAAGCTTTTATTAGACGTTTATGAAATGAACTGGGAATACATTTAGAAAAGTAAGTCTGTCCTCAAGGAGTTTATATTTGAAGACAAAAAATAGAGGACATTCCAATTGTGAGTCAGATGGAAAGAGCTTCATTGACCTCAGGTTGCAGCATACAAAGGACCACAGGTGAGTATTTCTTAGCAATAAAAAGTTCAGAGGTTTCACTCTGGTGCTGGAGTTGCAGTTTCGCTTTTAAGCAAGGCTCCCTGGCTGAGGCCAAAGTATTTGAGGCTGAACAGTGAGGAGCCAATTTCCAGGAAGGAAGGAGGGAAAAGATGGGGAGCTATGAGAAGGCTTTGGAGGATGCCTTTAGGAGGGGTTGGAAGGAAGATCAGTCATGCTGGTCACTCATGGCAGGTAGGTCCATGGTCTCTGCGTCTCATTATATATATATAATACACACACACACACACACACACACACACACACACACACACACACATCCCTCCACTGTTTAGATTGATCTGGTCCTAGTAGGTGCCATGGCTGCATTGACATTGAGGCTGAAAACCAAAATTGTTCCACCTTCATGGTAGCAGTCTTGTCCTTTGTGGAAATGGTAGCATGTGGAAAGTCTGATCTGACAACCAAGCTCTTGATCATGGATAGATCTTTCCTGTCATCACAGGATTCCCATGTGAAGACAGGAATAGCCATTTACTACCTTCAGCAGGGGGAAGCAGCTAGATGATTAAGTGAATAGAGTGCTGGGTTTTGAGTCAGGAAGACCTGAGTTCAAATGGCCTCAAACATTTACTGTGTGCCCTTGAGCAAGTCACTGAACCCAATTTGTCTAAGAGCCAACTAGGTGGCTCATGGTGTAGAGTACTGGGCCTTTAGGAGTCAGGAAGCTCTTAGGTCACATGGCCTCAGACATTTACGACCTGTGTGGCATTCTGCTCCCACAGTTCCTCATCTCCACAGAGTGGGAAGGCAAGCTTCATTTCCTAAATCTCTTGGACTAATCTCGAAGCTTAGTCATCAGAATTACAATGCTACTGTCTTTGGGCGTTTCATTTCCACTGTGATTTTCCTTTTTTGTGCTGTCCTCCTGATTATGTTCACTTAATTCAATTAGTCCACATACTTTTTCCCATCTTTCTCTGAATACCTGTCATGCACTATTCCCCTTTTGTTTTCTTTTCCATTTTTTTTCAGACCTGGGATTTTACTAGCAATTCTAGGTGTGTTAACTCCTTCCACTTGCGTAGATTCAATAACTCATCCGCAATCTTAGGGGCTTCTAGGAGAGCTGCCTCAGAACCCTGAAAGGTTAAATGACAATCCAATGGTTATACAGTTTGAATATGGCAGGGTAGAACCTGAACTCTCATTTTCCTGAACTCAAGGTTAGCCTTCTATCTACTGTGGCCTCCTGTGTCTCATCATTTTTTTCTGTGCAAATAATCTAGCACTTTCATGTAGGTATGTATTAGGTACATTTTGAAGAATTTATTTTATTGCTTTTTTCAGAAAGAAATCTACCTTTTCTCGTCCAATTGCCCTACTCCTCATTGAGAAAGAAACCAAATCAAAACTCCTATTATGTGCTTGTCAAGTCAAGCAAAATAAATTTCTGCATTGGCCATGTTAAAAAAAAAATAGTCTCATTCTGTACTCTAGCCTTACTTATAATCAGCTGAACCTGACATATCTTTTCCCAAACAACTGCTGTAACTCCCTCAGCCCCCACTCTAATAAAAGCATCAATAGGGAAATTGCAGTTCTGCACAGGCTGGGCTCGAACCCAGGGCTGCCTGGTTAAGGCCAGCTCCACCCTCCCTGTGCCAGGCTCCCTGTCCCAGAGGAATCATTGCCCTGTCCTCCTGAAGGGAGAATCAGAGGAGAGAGGAACCTAGACTGCGTTTGTCCCAGGGCGTCCATCAGGCATCAGAGCACCAACATGGTGCTGGCTTTCAGTCTGGGCTTCACAGAATTATTCATGGCTGGCAGACACTTGGGAAGTTATCAAGACCGAAGTCTGCGTTGTACAGAAGAAGGAACTGGGGCTCAGAGAGGAAGTGCTTTGCCCACCTTCACAAATGGAAACAACAGAGCGGGTCCAGGATTCGACGTTCGAACCCAGTTCCTCCCAATCCACATGCCCCACCCTCCCCTTAGGTTTCACCTGGCCCCCATCGCCTTCCCCCGTCTTCTATGCATCCTGTCACAGCTCCAGGCTCCAAAGAACCTCCAGCACAGGAAGCAGCCAGCCCAGGGCTCAGCCACCCTCGCGATCTTGAGCTGTGGACCCCTCCCGCGGAGACCTAACTGACCTGGCACGTGTGCACTCGCCCAGGCTTAGCTTTACCGTTGGGCCCATGCGCGTGACTCCTGCATCTGGAGAACGCGTGCTCATTTCGGTCCCCCTCGAGGCGTTGCTAGGGCTACAGCCGTCTCTAGGATCGATTCCTTGCTGTTACTGGCTTAGGAGTCACTTCACTTGGAGCGGTTGACGTTCTTTTTGGAGAATAGGCGAGGGCCCAGAGGAGGCCAATACATCAAGGGAGAACTCCTCGTGACTTCCCCCACCCTCTCTGTGACCCCCTGCCAACATGAAGAACATTTCTAACATCTTTAGGAGGAGCGTTGTGTCCCCATCTTCCTCCTCCTCCTCCTCCCCCCGCGCAGGGACAGCGGGGTCCCACCCTTCGGCCCGGATTCTTACATCATCAGAGTCAAGGACCTCGATAAGATACACAAAGCTGCCGAGCTTGGGGATGTGAAGAAGGTGCAGGAACTGCTGCTCCACGAAAAGGCCGGAGTCGACGATCTGGATAAAAAGGGCAGGTGAGAGGGCGGTGGGGGAGAGTGAAGGGAAGGCCCCCAGGAACAGCCTCAGACACCCCCCCCTCCACGGGGGCGCCTGTGCCTCGGCTACCCCTTGGCCAAGCTCTTCCCCTCAGCATCTGGGACAGAGCAGGGTCAGGCTCTGCCTGCTGGAGAGTGGATCCCAATCGTGACCACTGGCGTCCCCTCCCCCTCCTGCCTACCCATTTTGAATGAAGGGAAACTCCTTCACTTTTTCCTTTAGCCAGCCTCCAGCTGACTTCCGCCTCCTCAGTGGTGAGGTGGGAGCAAATGCTACCCTGTTCTAGTGAAATGTTGTTTTCAGCCTTTCAGTTGTGCCTGACTCTCTGGGAAGACTTTGGAAGATTTCCCTGGCACAGATACTGGAGTGGTTTTCCATTTCCTTCTCCTGGTCCTTTTACAGATGAGCAAATTGAGGCAAATAAGGTTAAGTGACTTGCCCGGGGCCACACAACGAATATTTGCCTAAGGCTAGATTTGAAGCCAGGAATATGAGTCTCCCTGATCCAAAGCCAGCACTCCTATCCCCTGGGCCACCTAGCTGCCCCATCTGGAGAAATATGGTCACTGTATGTGGAATGTAAAAGCAACAAGGCAGAAAAGAAATTTCTGCTTTTATTAATCGCGTTCTATGTGTCAGTCACCCAGCTAATCACAACCGATAGAAAGAAATCTGGAGGCTGTCTCTGCTTGCTAGGAGGTCAGTCGAATGGAGATGGTAATCTACAAGGGAGGCTAGGAAGGAGAGGATCAGATACTTAGGAGGAGATCCGGGGAAAACTAGTGTTACAAAACGAAGACTGTAGGGAATATCAAGCAGATAAGTGTTCTAGTTTGACAAGGCTTCAAAGAGATCAAGTCGGATGAGAAATGAGAAAAGACCATTAGATTTGGCAGTTAAGGCAGCATTGGTATCTTTGGAGATTTTACAAGCCAGACTAATGTTAAAAGAAAGAGTCCAGAAAGGAAGTGGAGACACGTGTTTTCAGGAATCCTCTTAGAGCACAAATTAGGCAAAAATGCCAAGAGAAATGTGAGATGAGAGTGAGGACAGGTTGACGAAGTAAAGAGGTTTTTGGGAATGGGGAAGGAGGGAAGTAGCCATTAGGCAGGGAAAGATTGAAGAAAGCAAGAATAGGAATGAGAGAGGGGCGATACGCTGGAGGAGATAAGATAGAATGCGATGAGTTGGACCTATAGAAGCATTTTCTTTTTTTTTTTTTTCCTCTTTCCTTGACTTGTCTAATAGCTTTTTTTTTTTATTTAACTTTTAACATTTATTTTCACAAAATTTTGGGTTACAAATTTTCTCACCTTTTATCCCCTCCCCCCCAAACCCAGGCATTCTAATTGCCCCTGTGACCTATCTGCTCTCTCCTCTATCCTCCCTCCCTGCCCTTGTCTCCGTCTTCTCTTTTGTCCTGTAGGGCCAGATAGCTTTCTTGACCCCTTAACCTGTATTTCTTGTTACCCAGTGGTAAGAACATTACATTTGGTCCTAACACTTTGAGTTCCAACTTCTTTAGCTCCCTCCCTCTCCACCCCTTCCCCTTGGAAGACAGGTAATTCAATATAGGCCAAATCTGTTTAGTTTTGTGCCAGGCCTAGAGGCCTGTGGGCTACCCGAGTCTTACCTTACCTCTATCGGAGGTCTTCGGTTGGCCAAACCGGATGCTCGTATGAGAGAAAGGACGTTCCAGAGTCGAACAAGGGTTGAGCTTTATTTCAGGGTCTAGTTACAAGTGCAGGGGAATTCTTCCTTAGGAGGGAGCGAAGAATCTCCCAAGGAGGCAAAGATCTTATAATAAGAGATTGGAAGTAGAAGTGTAAGTGGGGAGAGAGGGGGAGGGGAGAGAGGAAAAGCGGAGCCTTGTTGTCCTCACACGTGGCCCCTCCGCCCAAGAGAACTTTCTGGCTTTCCTGATCCTACTTAAGCTCTCCAGCCGCATAGTTTGCATCTGAATATCGTGCTGTTAGGTGTGCCCAGGTCCGGGACAATCTCGAAGGCGGGGAGAGCTCTCTCCCATCACGTTTCTCACGGGAAGAGGCGGAAATACACGAGATAGCTCGGTTCACCTCGATTCCCAGTCGTTTCCTGGGGGGGCCTCGTGAGAACTCTAAGATTTAGAAGTTCCCACCTTTACCCGCCCGAGGCTGTCCACATGGAATTGAGCTTCCATCTCCAGCAGTTTTGCAAATGATTTCCATACTAGTTGTGTTGTATAGGACTAACTATATTTCCCTCCATCCTATTCTGTCCCCCATTACTTCTATTTTCTTATGGTCCTTTCCCTCCCCATGAGTGTCGACCTCGTATTGCATTCTCCTCCCCCTGCCCTCCCCTCCATCTTCCCCCCCTCCCTGCTTGTACCCCTGTCCCCCACACTCCTGTATTATGAGATAGGTTTTCCTATCAAAATAAGTGTGCATTATATTCTTTCCTTTAGTGGAATGTGATGAGAGTAGACCTCATGTTTTTCTCTTGCCTCCCCTCTTTATCCCACCACTAATAAGTCTTTTGCTTGCCTTTTTTATGAGAGATAATTTGCCCCATATAACTTCTCCCTTTCTCCTCCCAATATTTCTCTCTCACTGCTTGATTTAATTTTTTTTAAAGATATGATCCCATCCTCTTCAATTCATTCTGTGCACTCTTTCTCTATGTATGTGTGCGTGTGTGCATGTGTGTGTGTGTACTCCCACCCAGTGCCCAGTTACTGAAATGTTTCAAGAGTTACAAATATTGTCTTTCCATGTAGGAATGTAAACAGTTCAACTTTAGTAAGTCCCTTATGACTTCTCTTTGCTGTTCACCTTTTCATGGTTCTCTTCATTCTTGTGTTACAAAGTCAAACTTTCTTTCAAGCTCTGGTCTTTTCATCAGGAAAATTTGAAAATCCTCTATTTCATTGAAAGACCATTTTTTCTCCTGAAGCATTATACTCAGTGTTGCTGGGTAGGTGATTCTTGGTTTTAGTCCTAGTTCCTTTGACTTCTGGAATATCCTATTCCATTCCCTTCGATCCCTTAATGTAGAGGGTGCTAGATCTTGTGTTATCCTGATTGTATTTCCCCAATACTTGAATTGTTTCTTTCTAGCTGCTTGCAATATTTTCTCTTTCACCTGGGAATTCTGGAATTTGGCCACAATGCTCCTAGGAGTTTCTCTTTTTGGGTCTCTTTCATGCGGTGTTCTGCGGATTCCTTGAATATTTATTTTGCCCTCTGGTTCTAGAATCTCAGGGCAGTTTTCCTTGATAATTTCATGGAAGATGATGTCTAGGCTCTTCTTTTGATCATGGTTTTCAGGTAGTCCCAGAATTTTTACATTGTCTCTCCTGATTCTATTTTCCAGGTCAGTTGTTTTTCCGATAAGATATTTCACATTATCTTCCATTTTTCGAATCTGCACGCTATGTTCTGAGATATCGGTCTTTCTCATAAAGTCTTTAGCGTCCATCTGTACCATTCCAGTTTTGAAAGATCTATTTTCTTCAGTGAGCTTTTGAATCTCCTTTTCCATTTGGTTAATTCTGCTTTTGAAAGCATTCTTCTCCTCATTGGCCCCTTGCACCTCCCTTGCCAACTGAGTTAGGCTAGTTCTCAAGGTGCCAATTTCTTCAAGATTTTTTTGGTTCTCCTTTAGCAGGGAGCTGATCTGCTTTTCATGCTTCTCCCTCATCCCTCTCATTTCTCCTCCCAGTCTTTCCCCCACCTCTCTAACTTGATTTTCAAAATTCCTCTTGAGCTCTTCCATGGCCTGAGCCCATTGGGTGGGCTGGGACACAGAATCCTCGATTTCTGTGTCTTTGCCTGATGGCAAGCATTGTTCCTCCCCATCAGAAAGGAAGGGAGGAAGTGTCTTTTCTCCGAATAAGTACCCTTCAATAGTTTTATTTCTTTTCCCTTTTCTGGGCATTCTCCCCAACCAGTGACCTGACCTCTGAATGTTCTCCTCACACCCACCTCGCATCCTGGTCCTCCCAGCCAGCGTTTGGGGACTGAGATTCAAATGCTGCTTCCCGCCTTAGGGTTTTTGGCGGGGGCAGGGCTGCTATTCAGTGTGAGAATTAAGTTCAGGTGGTCAGGGGCAGGGCCGCCTCTCTGGCTCAGTTCCCTCAGGGGGTTTATGCACAGACCTTCCACTATGGATCCAGGCTCCGGCCCGTTTGGGGAGCTCCTGTCTGTAGCCGCCTCTCAGCTTCTATCTCCTGGGGGGGCCCGGCCATGGGGGAACCCCACTCCCCTCTCGACCCGCCAAAGAGACTCTCTCACCTACCCCCGTCAGTCACCTGTTGGTGGGGGGGCTTGTGCCGCCGCTGGAGATCCCGTCCCGTAGCCTGCTCGGATCTTTTCCTCACGGTGTCTCGGCCACGACAGGGCTGCCCTCTGCTCCCAGTCCCGGCGCCCAGTCCACGGCGCGAAGGACCCCCCGCGAGAGGTTTGCAGGTCTCTCCGGAACAGAAATCTCCCTTGCTCCAATATTCCGTGGTCTCTGGGTGCAGAATTCGCCCTGGGTTGGTCCCCTCTAGCCGTTCTGTGGTTTGTGGGTTCGGAGCTATGTGTATGTGCGTCTTTCTACTTCGCTATCTTGGCTCCGCCCCCTGAAGAAGCATTTTCATGTGGGATGAATGAAGGAGGAGATACTGACAGAAGGCATTTGGATGATGTTAGATGAGAAGAAGTGGGGACAGGGTGGTCTCAAGTAATAGCCTCAATTGTTTTCAGCCAAATATGAGACAAGATTTTTAGCTGAGGAGGTGCAGAGTGAAATATGGGAGCTTTGAGGAGGGATGAAAAGGTTTGGAAGAGCAGCTGTGGTAAGTGTAAGGTGACCGGTTTTTCAGGTGTAGTTTATAGAATCAGCTTCCTTACTCTCTCAGCATACCTAATATAGCTATCCGATTAAATGTGTATGTTTGAGTTTCTCATGGGGTATGGACTGGATATATGGTGTCATGGTATAGGGAACTCCCTTTGCACTGCAGGCCAGTATCTTTCAGCAAATTAGAATCTTAGATAGTTACTTAGATCCCTGAGAGGTTAAGTGACTTGACTAGGTCACACTGCCAGTGGGAGTCAGAGGTAGTTCTTGCCAGCTCCAAGGCTTGCTTTCTCTCCCCTGTGCTGTACTGCCTTTCTGGAGTGTAATTGACGACGCAAGCAAGGGGATCTTTAAACATGAGTCACAGAAATTATCCATAGGAAAATTAAGTTCCAAGTGTATTTATAAAAGAAATATATGTTTTATTTTGTCTGTGAAACATTGGAAGTCTGTGGAATCCAGGATGGGCATTTGATGGTTCCCAGCGCATTATTCATTTGCCCCAATCTATGTTTGTACATTTTCATAATTGTTGAAAATATACACAAATTATTAGATGTGTTCTTAGAAACAACGAAATGCTGTCCTGTTGTTACCATACCCCTATGTTGAATGTAATTTCCAACATTAGTCATTCATTACCTTTCAAAAGTAGAAGTGATAACTATATATTGAGTTTCGATTAATATTTTCGCTTATCCTAAAAGCCAAGAAATGCCAGTATTGGCATGATCCCTGTGAACCGCTGCCTTCACAATTACAGGCCCAAAGTAGGAATGGATGAGAGAGAACAGCCTCATAGGTTAAAGCAGCTGAGGTACTGGCTCATTGAAATGGCTGAAGTCAAAGGCTTTCATGATTGTCTGGCTATCCTCATTGACCTTGTTCTGATACATAAGCTGTGATTTGCAGACTAATATAATAACTTTTGCCCTTCCCATAAATATATATTGTTTTGTTGAGATGGTTATTAAAAAGCATTTCAGCAGAGTAATGATAACGGAAATGAGTGTAGTAACCTATTTGTTTAATATACAAATGTAGTCTAAAACTGAAGAAATACAAAAACATACAACCGGTCACTGTACAGTTTGAAAAATGCTAGTCCCTTTTCAAGGTTGAGATACTTTTCACTGTGTTCAGTCGTGCTGAAAGAAGTGAACCCTAGCCCGTTGATCCTGCATGGTATGGCAACTAGATAATTATTGCCTAGTTGGAAGATTAACTGTAATTACCATGGATAGAGACATTCCCAGAATGATGAATGTTGTAATTGCTAACAGCAACTACAGGTGAAGTGAGGTTGAAAGTTGTCACAGACTTTTGTCGCCCCTGTCTTTGTGGTTATATTCTTCCCTAAAATACACAGCAACCAAGGTGCCCTCCCCACATAGTGCCACTCAGGTAGTATGATGGCTGACCCACTTATCTTTCACTTTCTTCATCTTTCCCCTAACAATAAACATTTGAGGCTGTTTTGCTTCCTTCCGTTCTCATTTCTTTTACCACTCATAACTAAGTTTGTTATTTCTCAGATGTATATCAACACATTTTTAAATTTCTTCCCCTCTCTTATCAGTGCCCTCCTAGGAATATCTCTATCTACCCAGGCTCTTTTACCCTGCTTCCCTTTTCCCTTTGTGCCTTTTATGAGTAAAATGAAATCCTACCCTAATCATACCTGATAGGGATGGGATACATCTGGATTCAGAAGAATTAGTGTAGATGGCATAGTAGAAAGATACACGTATGGTAGCTTTGAACCCACAGCCCATAAAATATCTGTAAAGAAGAACTCCCAACAAATTCTGGAGCAGCAGAAGCCACAGAACAATGGAGTGGAGGAGATTTCTGTTTCAGAAAGCCCTGAAAAACCTACGAAAGGTCTGTCACGCCCTGGACCTGGAGCCCAGCCCAGTCCTGCCTTGGCCTTGAGCCACTGAGAGGAGCAGATACAGGCAGGCTTCAGGGAGGGAGTCTCCAGCAGCCTCGCAGATCCCTCCACCCACAGGCGCCAGGGTGAGTGAGGGAGACTTTTTGGCTTGCCAGGAGGGGAGTAGGGAGTCTCCATAGCTCAGGCCCCCTTGGGAGGCAGCAGCGGGAGCGGAAACGAAATGGCACCCATTGCATATGTGAAAAATCATAGATAATGGGAACTGCTATTAGACTGTACGAAGCTATTCATCTTCCACAAATAAAAGCCAGTGATTACACAAACTGCAAATTTGGACACAGAGCAAGAATTGTTATTAAAGGGTAAAAAATAAATACTGAGATAAATAAAAAATTAGTAGGGAAACAAAAACAATTTTTAAAAAATAGAGTTAGTATCACATAAAAATAATTAATGCTTAAAGCATAATGATACTTTTAAAAATAGGATTCCTGTTCTAAATTTTATAGGAAAATAGTGCCTGATCTTTGGAATTTCCATGGATCTCTTCTAACACTAGGAGGAAACGATGTATCTCCAGTCACTGGTCCAAGTTATCTGGCTGGCTCCTCAGAATGCAAAGTCTCCCTGTGTTCATTGGTAGGAGGTAGAGTTTGGCTTGTCTGGGCTCTTGTCGTGTTGGGTGAGGGGATAGTTGTAGAATGGTTGGCTCCCTGTCTTACATCATGGAGGGCAACAATGAATGTTGTCTCTGGCCTTGTAAAAGTTGGAGGTCTCAAGGAATGTGTTTGATATTTGAGAGTTGTGTGGGGTTTGAGTATATTCTCCACAAAGGTAACAGACAATGTTATGGGCCCAGATATCCCTTTTGTGGGTGCCAAGGACAAACATGTATTGGGATGATCCTTATACCAGGATGGTGCTGGGCAGCTGAGCCAGATTCTCTTCACATCTGAGAGTCTGACCTCTCTGGGGTAGTGACCTCAGGTTGTCCTGGAGTTGGTGCAGGGTTTTCTCCTGAAAGTTGAAGGAGAGAAGGACATGGAGGCAGGAGGACTGGTGCCCATCCCTGAAGCTGAGGCAGTTGTACAGAGGACATCTGGTGGAATTGCTATAGATATTGATCCCATACTGGAGTTCTCCCTGGTAGTTGTTGGTGCTCTAGATGGGATGATTGGGAGAAGAGAGGAAAGTCTCCCAGTCAGGCTGGTTTGTAAAGGAGTACTTGAGTCAGAGGTAGCTGTTGTTTCATCTGAAGTCAAGGCGAGCAACAGGCTCCTGGTTGCCACGTTCACTCCTGCAGATGTCTTAGGTACAGCAGTGGCTCTTCTTGAAAAATAGGTTGACTGTGTGTGAGAGAGGGTGTCTTGATTTCTGGCCAATTGTCCCAGTGGGAATCTGGTCGCTGGTGTCCTGAATTGAAGATAGTAGAGGATACATTCTATATGTGATTCATAGACTGAAATGCAACATGATAATCAAGTCTATTAAATGTCCAATATAAGGCACAGGTTTTACAAGTATTAAATCTAGAGCTCTGACTTTGACATTTTAACTTCTCTTAAATGTACTCACTCCCTGCAACAATGAAATAATCAGCCTACTTTGGCCAAGAGTAGACTTCAAGTGACTGAGCCTGTATCTCTTAACAATAAGAAAACAGCAAAAGGTACTAATAAAGCAATTTATAAAACAACTAAATTATGATTACCCCAACCTTATTTTTTCATTAAAAAAATTAGCAATACTAACAACTGGTAAAAAAAATTAAAATAATGATAAAAGCATGGCACATCCTTATCATCAGAGGACAAAATGCCCCATGGTATAGACATCAAGCCTTCATGAAACATATAAGGCCTAGCAAGAATATCAGGAAGATGAAAAACTGCAAAATATCTTCTTAGACATTCAAAATTCCTAATTTGTGTGACACTTCAAAAAGCAAGTTGGAATGATCGTGGATTGTCATTCGATTATGCCTAGTTTTACTGAGATGTGTTCTACTGGAGGACAATGGAAAAAATAGCTTCATGGGTTAAATGAGTCATTTGGAGTTTTTCAAATAATTATTTAACAAAATAAAATTAAACACATTACATATTCTATTTGACACAAATCATGTTGTTAATGACAAACTATTTCCAAAAATAAAAGCTAAAATGTCAACATTTTCAACTTACAGTTGAGAGATTCAGTCTCTTTTCAACCAAACCATTATTTGGCCATTTCCTCACCAAATTCCTGTTACTATATAAGTTTGTGTGTATATGTACATGTGAATATACACATATATGTATGTATTCATCTATTCATATACACACACATGTATTCAAATAGGGAAATCCAGCTACTTCTCTATAACTCTGTTGACGGTCTCCAAAAGAATCTGCAACAGAAAAATTCGTCATCATCAAGCCCACCTGATGATGAACCTCAGACTAAAAAGGACATGTCTTACCAAAAAAAATTTTTGAATGATTCTATTCTCCTTTCCACAACTGCTTTGGAAAATATGTATCTGTATATGTGTATGGGAAAGCTGCCTCCTCAAAAACCTTATCTCAGAACAGGAGGTAAGGAAACTTATTTCTCTAATTGCAAGCTCAGTTCACATCTTTGGGATAACCCCATAGAGCTTAGCAATGACCTTGGTAAAGTAACTGCTAGAGAACTAGAGAATTCTCTGACCCACTGGTATTTAAATTTCCATGGGTTCAGCTTTTCAGTGATAAGCTTATTCCCAAAAGCAATTTTTTTTTTTCTGGACCAAAGTAGACTCCAGTCATCAAAATCTGGAATGTCATTGTAAGAGTAGCCCGTGTAGCATTTGGAAACATAGTAGGCAATGCACAAAAGGTAGAATCCTGGCAGGAATACCAGAATTTCAATTACCAGAACAGAAATGACTCATTCTGCCCCACCTTTGCTGATATATCCAGCTAATAGCAGAGCGCCTATGACATTGTGAAAGGTGCCAATCATAAATAGTACTATGGCAACTGCAATAACCTTGTAAGGGATTTTGGGAGGGCTCTTCTTAAAGTTTTCGAATTTCCCTGATTAAGTGATGAAGTTTTCATTATTTTATATTTATCATATTATTTGTATAAGTAATACCTTTATTGAAATCAAATGAGAACTTTCATTGACATACGTTTCAAAAAAAAAAAAAAAAAGAAATGCTTTGTAGTGAAGTCCCAGTAAAGCTTTGTTGTTTTACGTAAGATGAATCATTTTCAAATCTCTCCATATTTGTTTTGGTTTACTAAACTATGTTTAAGCTAATATTTATAGATGCTCTGATCTTTTCTGTGTTCTCTTTTGTGAATTTACTATTACAAATTTGAGAATTTTCTTTTCTCGAGACTAAATACAAATAGGATCATTTTCTATATAAGGATACTTTGTTTTGGTACTTTCCCCACATGCTATATATATTGCAACATTTACCTCCTCTCTATCTATACTATACTGTTTCATTTGTCTCTGAAAAGGAAACTATACTGTTTTAATGGTGATCGGGAGAGCTCTCCCATTTCATCTCTTCCCACTTCTGTGAGGTCGTAAGAATTAAAGAACTGCATGCACTTAGCTTTTAAGGGCATCATGTCTATTAAGATCGCATCTTCCTACAGACAGGAAGAGGATGCCTTTCTACAGTAAGGGGGGAAGATTAACAAGGGCTTGAAGGAAGCCAGAAAAATACAGAGGGAAAGGACTCCAGGGATGGAAGACAGTCAGTAAAAATATATTGAGTTGTGAGATGGTGAGTCAATGCAAGGAAGAGCAAGAAGGCCAGTGTCACTGGCAGAATGCAGGAGTAAAGTACAATTAGATTGACAAATAAAAGGAGGGACAGGCTCTGAATGTGAACTAGCACTTTCTATTTGATTCTTGAGGGAACAGGAAGCCATTATATTTCATTGAATGGTAAAATGACATGGTCAGACAAGAGCTTTAGGAAAATCATTTTGGTGGCTGAGTAGAGGATGGACAAGAGTGTCTTATGACAAGAAAATCCACAAGAAGGGTACTGCAATAGTCCAGGAATGAGGTGATGAGGGCTTGCACCAGGAGGATGATAGGGTCATATGAGTAAAGGAGCATATAGGAGAGGTGTTAAGAGAGCAAGACCTATATTCCTTAACAAAAGATTGGATATGGGTTTGGGCGTGAAAGTAAGTAGTTCCGGGCTGTGAGCCTGGGTGATTGGAAGATGGGGAGAGCATGAAACTGGGAAATTGAGACGAAATGAATTTTGGGGGGGAAAGGAAATGAGTAGAGTTTTGGATGTGTTCCGATTCAGATACGGACAAGACAACCAGTTCAAGATTTCTAACAGGCAGTTGTCCAAAAGGAGTAATGAGTTTGCAGATCACTAGAGAGGCTAAAGGTAGATGAGTATATCTGAGAATCATCCGTTCTCAGGACGGATTTCCAGGAGCTTACAAAATCTCCTAGAAAAAGAAAAAACAAGGGCCCAACTCAGAGCCCTAATATACAATACCCAAAATTCGCATTGATGACTTGGGTGAGAATGTAGCAAAAAAGACTGAGACAGGATTCAGCCAAAGAACCAGGAGAGTATTGTCATAAAAATCTAAAGGGAAGAGAATATCAATGAAAGTAGGAGAATGGAAGGAAAGGCTGCAATGAGATGAAGAAGAATGAGGATTGAGAAAAGGTCATTTCTTTTTGCAATGACGAGTTTTATAGTAACATTAGCGAGGACAATTTCATTTTGCTTATGAAACTTAGCAACCAGACTGTAGAGATAAAAAGGGAGTGGGAGAAATGGAAATGGAAACACCTTTTGTAAATAGCTATCTCAATGAACTTGAAGAGAAAAAGGGAAGAAATAAGGAAGAATATTATCAGGGAAAGAATGAAAAACTGAAGGTGCTTTTTTTTGTGGGAATTCATTTTTTGCAGATAGGTTAGTAGGGAACTAGATGACAGTGCAAATTGACATGGTAGTTTGGCCTCTCGCAGCACATCAGTGTGGAAGACCATCAGACCATCCCAGGGATGTTTCTTCTGGCTGAGAGCACAGCTAACTCCATGTCAAGTCCTTTGTGAGGGTCTAGGCCAGAGTCAGCTGCCTACATAACTCCATCACACACTCCAACTACTTCCAGGGTCAGGCGTCAAGGAGAAACAGAATCATCCTTGGTTTTGACTTCACCAGCACCTGCTGACTCCATCACCCGCATTGATGGGGCTCTGCCTGGAATGAAAACAAAGGTCCTCTAGTCCTTGACCTCTGCTGAAGCTACAGATCTGACCAGGATTGTTAGATATTATGTCTACTTTGCCCCTTTGTCTCCAGTCATTTTCTCTTAGGGATACTTACAAGTCCAAGGCCATAAGCTTGAATAATCCTGGAACTGAAAGCCCAAGTGTCATCCTCAGCAGCAAGGTCACAGATGTGGGCTTTCTTTATTTTGAGACCACTAGAACCAAGGGCTTCTGGGTACAGTGGGAGAAAGTAACAAAGGTGCTTCACTGATCATTCCTTTACCTGGATCTCCTATGTCCTCAGCTTCCCTTTTGGGAGAAGAACCAAGGAGGTTAGGTATCACTCTTTGCTCCCTTCCACCGGTGATTGCGGCTAACCATCTGCAGTCCCAATTGGACACTCAGAGAGGACCTGAGTTCTCCCTTTGGCCACAATGGAGCAAAGTCCATACTGTCACAGTCAAGATGACTGGAGATATCTCTGTGGCTCCAGAGTGACAGCACAGGAGCTCAAGTGAACTCAACCCTGCTTCTTACCACCAGCAGCAGTTGCATGGTTTTTCCTGGACAAAGCACAATTTCTCCCTCACCTACTAAAGGTGACGCCAGTGATCTCACCATCACTGAGACAGATGCCACCCCTGCATGGCCATGGACACTCTCTTCTTCAACTTCCCTAAATTCAACTGAAACGATTCCCTTTACAGTGAACATTAGCTCACCTGCCCCAAGACCTGATACCATAAGTCTCACCTTTATCACCAAAATCCCAGATATTGACCCTCTCAGACTGTGGCCACTCTCAACACTGATCTGCCAAGTAGAGTGTCAGAGAAAAGCACAACTGAACCATCGACCACCACTTCTACTGAAGATCAACTCTTCTCAAACACTAATCCTGGAGGTTCATTGGTGAACACGACTGGCTCAATTTTGTTGGGACTGGTGCTCATATTGTTCCACATGCAGGCAGAAGGGAGCTGAGAGGTTCCGCTGACTACAGAGCGCATGATTCCATGCAGGATGATAATAAGTATCACGTCAACTCCTCCAGGGCTCAACACAGCAGCTGAATTGAGCTCAGCCATACCTCCTCCAACAATTGCCCAAGAGACTCCAATAAGTCCTGAGGTCATTCTGACTGCCAGGGATATAAGCCCTTCCTCTACTTGGCAATGGGTAGGAGGGGGGACTGCAGGGTCTCCTGTCCATATGAGATGAGGTTCAAGTGTGTCTGCTGTGTCCCAGACCATCCTCTCTGAAATTCAAAGTTCATTTATCATCACCAAAGCCCCTTAGGAGATCCATTGTCTTGTACTGCAGTCGAGGTCACTAACACAGTTACTCTATCAGATTCCACTCTGATCTCAGGGCTGGAGGAAGGCCAGGATTCCAATGGTGCCATCTCATGGACAGAACCCAGCAGGACCTATCTCACCTTGGATTGCCCTTCAGAAAACCCCATAACACATGGCACTAGTCCTGTGGACACACGCTGACTAAGCATTATCCACTGGGCCAAGTGAGCACTTGCTTGAAAGAGGCACCAGTGCTGCTACTTTTCTTTTCAAAATGCTTGCTGAAGTCACTGTTCCAGCACCACAGAAAACTACCCAGGAGCTTGAAAGTCAAATGCATTTCTGCCCTAGATGGTCACACTGCCCTTGCAGTGGACACTGGCCTTATTGGGAACCTTATCTCTGCATTGTCAAAGGTCACAGCTTATATCAGCAAAGATAGGGAAACTGTGAAATTGAGCTCCTCTGGCAGTAAGCCTTCAAGGAATTTGCATCTAATGGGGGAGACAAGGCATAGAAAGGAGTGGTAGCCAGTGAGATGCAACTGAGTTATACATCATGAAGGAGTGTTACCTGGGGAACAAGTGGAGTACATGGACACATGACATTAGAGAAGAATGAGAGACAGGATTGGGTAACATTTTCAGATCTGGAGAGGATCCGGGGGATGAAAGTGTACCCGTGTACAAGAGAGCATGACCTTGAATTTGATAAAAAAAAAAAAATAGATGAGTAGGGTGACACACCAATGGGGATCGCGGAAGTCCAGGGCAGACGTTCTAGGGACTAAGCTTGAATCCTGCAAGACTAGTCTTTAGTGTGGGCATCAGGACAGTAATGACGTTCGAGGAGAAATGGCCAGAGCTTAGCTTCAGGGCCACAGCAGAGCTGATGAGAGTACTCTATAGGAAGAAGTGCCTGTGATGTGCTTTGGAGAGGAAAGCGAGATTCAGGTGATTGGATGTTATCCCAAGGAATGAAAGAATCCCACTGAGAGGAAATGTATATCCCTATGAGAATAACACCAAACCTGTCCACATACTAACCAACTCCTCTGCTTGTAGTATTCTCCAGGAGCACAGTTCATGGATTAGTGAGTCTAATGTGACAAGCAAATGAAAACAGTCTACCAGCATCCTCATGCCTAGCTCCATAGTGAGAGATTCTGTTTCTGAGACTGTAAGAAAGACAGTTAGCATAGAAATCCCTCCAGGCTCAGCTCCCATATGGGGTACACTTCTCATTGCGGCCATGATCACAAATGGGCTCAGATCTGAGACACCCAGAGGATCAGTAGATTTTGTCATAGAAATATCAGCTTCACCTGAGAAATCCTCTTGTTTGTCCCGTAAACCTCCCACGTTCCTTGAATCCAGCAGAGCCCACAGTCAGCCAAGGATCTAGTGAGCCTTGGAAGGCCATACTATTATGGGATACTCGGGCAGGAGCAGAGGCAAATTCAGCTGCCTTGTCTTTCACTGCTCCCAGCACCATGCCAACAGATGGTGGAGGGGACACAAGCCCTTTCTTGGTGTCTACAGAAGGGCCAACAGAACGTCAGACAGTGTCCAGCCCCTTCCTAGAAGACACAAACATTCTGCAAGCACTCACAGGGAGGACATGCACTTTCTAAGCACGTGAGTAAGCCACTGCCCTGACACAATCTCCACTTCTTCTCTGCTCAGCCTAACTGAAGGACTCAGCTACCCAGGACTTTGCCTTCAACCTCTTTGGGAAGCCTGAGGAATTAGGCTAGGAATGTAGCTAAATGCCCCAACTCAGCGTCCATATGCTCCTTGATCATCCTTCTTTATATGAGAAGACATAGGTTCCAATAGAAACTGACATATGAAGAACCATTTAAACCATGTGCACAATCATTTAACAATGTGAATGTCAAGAACTACTATACAAATTGAGCTGAATGCTGTGAAATACTAATGACCTTCTTGTTCATTTAGAATAGATATTGAAATTTATTTCCCTCCCTTCATTGGAATGTTGAAGTGTATGAAATAATTATTAGTATGAAATATTAGTATTAAATTTAGTGTGAAATAATGCATTTAATGTAAAAACTTTTTGATGTATTGGCTAGTTGTGCTATACGTTTTTGAATCTTTTATATTAAAGGAAGTCTCTAGGAGGGAGATGGATATATTTCAAGATAAATATTACCTAAAAAACAAAATGCAAACATCACTTTATCACTAATTAATGTAAAGTTAAAACAATTTAAAGGAGATGTTATATATCAATATATGAAATAATTTTAGAGAAAGACGTGAATATTTACGAAAATGTAATTTGTCCGGACCAACAGGAGAGAAAATAAAATACTTAGTCCCATCTTAATAAAGAAATTGAAAAAGCTTTTAATGAGGTCCTTAAGAGAAACTCCCAGAATCACCTGGATTCACAAGTGAATTCTCTCAAACATTAATCTACCTAACTCGAAAGATGCTACCAAGGGTTGGTACTCTCCCAACTTGCCCAGTCATGGATCAAGCCCTTTAAAACAGAATTCCCCTCACTCTCTTTGGCAGTCCTACTGCACCTTCTTCCACACAACCAGGGCTTTTATTGAAACTCTACCTGTTGTGGTCGTCCTTTGTTTTTGAAAGACTTGGACTCCAAGGCCTCTGAAGGACAACAGAGAAATGATAACATGACTTGCACTAGACACTGTTTTGAATGAGGGAGGGCTGTGCAAAGTCACCAGCCTCACCTTTTCCTCCTAAGTCTTCTGGATCCTGTGGCCAGACATTAATGATGATGACTGGAGATTGGCCAGGATGCAATGGGAGATTTTGGTCTTTTCTGCTAAGTCCTATTCAGGGACTCTCTCAGAGAGTGGTTATGCACATTTAATGAATAGGTCCCCTTAAGAAATAATCTAGGAATGGCCCCTTTAATGAGCAAAAGAAAAAAAAATGAGTAAATCTCACTGGAAGGAATCAGCAAAAGTGACTACTGATAATCACTCTTCTGTCAGAAAAGTTCAGAAAAATATTAAGTGGAGTTTGGGCAGGGACTTATTGGTGTGCCATGTATGAGGGCACTTGGTTTAAAGTTTGGAGAGAGAGAGAGACAGAGACAGACAGACAGAGACAGAGAGAAGGAAGGAAGGAAGGAAGGAAGGAAGGAAGGAAGGAAGGAAGGAAGGAAGGAAGGAAGGAAGGAAGGCAGGAAGGAAGGAAGGGAGAGAAAAAAAGAAAGTAAGACAGACAGAAAGAGAGACAGAAAGAAAGAAAAAAGAAAGAGAAATGAAGAAAGAAAGGAAAGAAAGAAGGAAGAAAAAGAAAAAAGAAAGAATAAGAAAGAAAGAAGAGAGAAAGAAATATGCTCTGTTAACATCACGTTAACTAGTGACCCACTGGCCATCCAAATTTACCTTCCTTTGGAGAGGAGACGGAAGGAGTCAACAAAAGCTAGAAGATGAGCTGAGGTACCCAGCTAGTTGAACCCCCATTAAGACATCTAGATCTACTCACAGGTCTGTGTTTGTCCTTAGTTTTAGAAGACCATGTCGTCAGAGAAATGATGACATGACTTGCAGCTGACTTTGTTTTGAGTGAGGGAAGGCTGTACAGCCTCACCAACCTCACTTTCTCCTGCTGAACTTTCTGGGTCCAGTGACCAAATATGCATCAGGATGCCCAGCATGCAATGGGTGAGGCACTGGGAATACAGAAAGAGGCCAAAGACATTGCCAGCTCTGAAAGGAGCTCACATTCTAACACAGGAGACTCCATGCAAATAACGCTATACAAAGCAAGCTATGTACAGGATACATAAGGAATGAAAAGAGAAGAAGAGCCCTGGTTGAGAGATCTGGCCAGCGAACCATCTCTGAGTCCCCATTTCCAAAGGTGAGCTTCTCCTCCTCCAGCACCTTTGTCTAATGATAGTGGTGTTCCTGATGAGGATACTGCTGTTGCAGAACCCCTTGGTTCCCCTGATGGGTTCAATAAGTTGGACTCAAGTGGGGTGTATAGAGATCATCATCATGCCTTAGGAGGGTTAGGACATGGGAAAATCTGATCAGATCTGACCTGTCTTAGATGGTCCTAGAGAATTCAACTGGGGGCTCAGTTGACTGAGGGATCCCTGAGGTGGGAAAGGAGGCTCCTGTGTGACCAGGCCCCTGGGGTTAGTAGTTATGGTGGACTGGGAACACTGGGGTGGGTTCAGTGGAATCCATTGAACTAGGTTGGGCAGAACTGTCTGCAATCCATTCATGGGGTAGGATTGATTAGGTCAGTAATTGTGTCCCATCTCACCAGGACTGAGGGGATGGGGCTTGAGGGCTTGTAGGCACTGGCATTCCAGTGCCTAGGTTGAGCCTGTGTCTTGGGGAACTTGGAACATTCGCTGCTTACCTGTTCCTCACTGGGAGATCTCACTTGTCTTCACGATCCATCGACGAGGCAGAATGGAGGCTCTTGAAGGACGCTGGTGACCCTGAAGCTGCCAAGGGGGCCGGAGACTGAGTAGAAGTGTAAGCTTCAGTGGAAGGCAGTGTGCTTCCGGGTGACGATGTGGTGGGAGAAGGGAAATTTGGGGGCGTTGCGGTGGGAGGCGAGGGGGGGGGGGCTAATTTGTGGGACAAGGGGTCAGGAAAGTGGCCAGCACTGGTCTGGGAGCTGCTGGGTGCTTTGTCTGTCGTTCTGCTGGTCTGCTGTCTCGTTCACTTCCGGGAACAGTGGACTAGGGCATTGTGCCATGGCATTGGTGGACACAGTAGCTACCTCGCCTAGCCCAGTGCCCTCCATCCTTGGCACTCAGGGGACACAGATAAGGTGAGACCATGGAGGCCCCAGTGATCTGCCTTCCTTCTGCCCCAGCCTAGCATCCTTAGTACAATAGCGTGCCTACAGCTGAGTGCTCAGAATCACAAGAACACTCCTGCTTTTCTTGTCTCCTTGCCTCAGGGGTCACGTCAGAGGCCCTTGCCTTCATCCCTGAGATCCACTTCAGCCCAGGGCTGCCAGCTACTCTTCAGATGGCCCAGAAGCAGCGAGGCAGCCTCCCATGTGGGAGGGTCTGTCGCCCCCTTTCAGCCTGGCAGGACCCCCTGAGCTCTCTGAGCCACCATTTCCTAATACGTCAGTGAAAAATATGTTCAAAAACTTTCACAGCATCTAAGTGCCAGGAATATGGGGAGGAAAGCAGGAGGTGAGCTCCAGAAAGTGCTGTGGAAATCTTAAGGCAGGATGTAAATGCTGTTAGAAACTTTTCATTGTAAAAGCAACAATAGCCAGGTTGAAATCCTGCACTGGGCTCTTCCTTGCTATATGACCTTGGGCAAGTCATTGTGTTGAGGTTTGGGGGTGCTTGGAACTTGAAAGAGCAACCCCTGTCCTTCCCGGAGAAATTGAACCAAACCTTCTTTGTCAGTCAAAGACAAAGATGATTATAGGTCTCCCATTTGCAGTAGACTTCTTGGGAATCTGTGTCTTTGTGACTTACACGTGGGGCAGTTAGAACCTGAGCCCTGCGGATAAGGCCCAGATGCAATTCGGGCACTATCTGTGTGATTAAGGAAATTTATGGTTCAGATTCGCACCTACAATAAGACCCATTTGAGAAGAAGAAGCTGGATAATTTATTGATTTACAGAAAAGGCAAATGCATGAACAGTTTAGAGCTATAGCAGAAATAATTAATATAGCCTAATACCAATATAATTATAGCAATATTAACATAGATATAAGAGGAAATAGAAAAACATCACCAATTCAGGAAAGTACCGACACCTGAATTTTCTCACCTGGGGAGTCCCGGGATACAGCTTTCAGGGTCTGAATTGGGAGCAAGTAGTCCCAGGCAGAGCGTCCTCTCCGTGGGTGAGATTCCAAGAACTTACACTAAGCAAGGAGATTTTATAGGGACCTAGACAAAGACGGCTTTTTGCCAACGGCTCCGCACACTGTTCCAAGCTGGTCGGGAACATGGCCATGGGAATACAGATGTTTGTCCATCAGGGAGATATCATACAGGGGTCACAAGATATAAGTTAATTAGTCATATACTGGGAGGATTAGCCAAATCTTCCAAGTATTATCTATGTGTTCCAGGAGTGGCTAGTTCCCAAAACATTAATACATGGCTGACTCACCTATGTTATATTCCTTGAGAGGTCACCAAAAGGACAGAGTGAACTTACTTTATTCAAGGGATATGAAATATTCCTTCACTATCATGGACGCAAGTTGGATCTTATGTTCAGAAAGACTGTGATAGGGATCTAGGCATGGTCAAGTAGTTTCAGGTGAGTGGAGGAGGGGTTTAGGGGAGGTCTTGAAGGGAGTGACCAGTAATTTCGGTGAGTAGCGTCAAGACAGCAGAAACCAAGAGAAAAGCATGTTGATAGCATGAAGAATGGGACGTAGCTGAAGGTTCCCTGGAAATAAGACAATGGAGGGAGAGGCTAGGTAAGGGTAGCTGAAATTTGGGCCCAGGGATAATGAAAGACTTCTGACTTCAGCCAAACACCTGTTTCTGAGGCAGGAACATGAGAAATAACTTATTCCCACTCTGGAGGGGTGAAGATAGCACCCTCCAGAAACAAAAGTAAGCCTTAAAAACCTTTACCTGACTATAAAGATCCTCCCCTATCTCCCCATTGACTGGGGAGTGCAGGATGTACAATTTCCAGTACCATGTTCCCCCTTCTGCCACAAGTTATGTATGACCATGAAAATGGACATTTACCTTTCCTAGAGGAGGAGAAGTCAATATTTGTAAGCTTCATACTCATGAGAATTCCAAGCTATACTTCATGTTTATTCTACTTAGCTGCCTTCCAACGTCAAAACAAGTTCCAAACCAGTTGGACCCATGCTTTGCCTGTAATCTTCTCTATGAAACATAACTCCTTCCTTATGTCTCCCATTCTACTGGTGGCTCTTCTGAACTTAGGGAAACAAATATCATCGTGATATATCTCAAATTTCCCTCTTCCTCTGCTAGAAAATAATCTAGTACTAATTGTTGTTGATAGTATCTTCTACAATCACTTTATTTTCCTGCATTTCTTTGCAAGTCAAAACACTCTCTGGCCTGGATCACTTTGGTTTCATTCCGTATAGTACATAAGGTCTGTGGAAAGAAAAATTGTACTCATTCCTCCCAATCCATCCTCTTTTATTTATTCAAATCTTGTTTCCACATCTATCTCCATTCTGATGAATGCTCCCTCACTCTACTATACACATTCTTCCTTTCATCCATCTCCTCTTTAAGTAAGTATAGATTATTTTGAACAAATATACAAATGAGGAAAGGGAAGAGGTTGATCAACCCATACACAAATCAAAGGGAGCAGTCGCTTTGGTAAGGACAGATACAGAGACCCAACAGAAAAAGATAAACAATAAATTGCACATTTAGAAGTCTCATCTCATACAGCAGTCTAGGGGGTGGGGGAGACATCATCAGATCTGCATGTTCATCCAAGTCATCTTCAACTGAGGAACTTCTTGGCTGTCTTTATGTAGAAATCCTCTATCTTCGGTCAATTCTGCTACAAACTTCATCTTGACACAATTGTAATTTTCATTCACCATTTATACCCTCATTTTTCTTAAAGAAGTGTACGCTATTTCTCCTGTTTGGTGACCCCAATACAGCTAAATGAACATTTCTGAAGGATGCTTTTCTTGTTCTTCCATCAAAAATTTTTTTTCTTCAAAATCAGTTTCCTCTTTTGTGGCACTGCAGTGCCAAATGTCAAAGTACCAAATCTTGTATGATTTTCAAAATCTCTCCACCAGATAAGGGTTTCCCTGAGAACTTTCCAAATATAACAAATTATGAACTTTCTCTTCCCCAGCACTCAGGCTTTATAGATAGACTGTGTCCATCTCCCCATCACCACCTAGTCCAGTGTTTTCTGTAACACCAAAAGATCTCTTCACCTTTTTATAACCAAGGTTCCAGGAGCCTGTATCACATTTATCCCTCCTTGAACACGATATGCTTCTGATTCCTGCCTCCACCTCTCTCTCTCCTTCTTCTCCTATCCCTTTCCCCTCCTATTTTCCAATAGTGTGAAATGGATTTCTATACCTAACTGAGTTATTCCTTGTTATGCTATTCCTTGCCTGAGCCAGTTCAGAGGAGAATAAGGTTCAAGGTGAAGGTTTAAAATAAAGGTTTTGCCACCTCCCCAATCTTCCTTTTGACTGTAAAACCTCGTTCTTGAATCTCTGTTGTGAGGCAATTTACTTCATTGTGCCTTTCCCTTTCCCTTTCTCCCAGTGCATTCCTTTACCTAACTACTTAATTTTAATTCCTTTAGACGTCATTGGTTGATTTGTGGGACCTTTTCTCCCTGAACCAAAGAGCCCTTTGTCAATAGCAGTATTCTGCCAATGTTGATAGATGGCTGCAGTGCAGAGAGCACAACAGACTCCATAGCCTGAAAACATATAGGGCAATAGTGTAGAAAAGTGGAAAGCAGCTGCCCTACAGATCAGCACCAAAGAAGTATGACTGGAAGCTGGCTTGTTCACGTAGTGCAGGTGGCATGCGCACAATCCTTTGGGTCCACCTGTGTCCTCATGGTGTCAGGAGAAAGAGAAGAAATCCCTTTACATGTGGGTGTCAGCTTCTGGTAGGCCTGTGTGTGGACAGAACATTTATTACGCCAAGTCCAGGACTCTATACATTGCAACCAAGCTGCCCCAGGAATACCTAAGTTCACATCCTGCCTCAGACATTTCCTGGTTGTGTGCCCTTGAGGAAGTCACTTCATTGCTATATTCCCCAGAAAATTCTGTAATACACATTCCCAGTGAGCTGGACCTAGCTCACATACATGCAATTCTCTACACTAACAAGACCACAGATCTAGTGTGAGATAACCAAACAATTTTGTATGAGATGTGTACTCATATGACATGATAGTAAGCACTCAAGCATTTCTCTGTTTTTGGTTTGTGTATTAAACTTGGTATTCCTGAAAATTAGGTTAAAAGAGGCAAAGTGCCTTGGTAGCATTTAATTTCCATTGTTCCTTCCCTTCAGGCTGGCCAAAGCTAGCGAACATGCATGTATGAGGACCAGGAATGTGAATTCTGATTTTGTGCTCTAAAGAATGACAAGGCTTTAACACATGCTAAAATAATCCTGATGCAGGACTCCAATTTGTGATTTCCATAAATGTTAAACCATAATATGCAAAAGAATTTTATTAATTGAGTGGGTGGTAAATACAGTAAGACAAGAGAGTTGACAAGCAATTAATTGGAATATGACCTAGGATATCTATGTTTTCTTTACCATGAACATGACATAACATATGTCCAAGGAATATGTATTTAAGATAGTGCCTTTTGGTGAGGAGCCTTGTCCTTGGTAGTCATTAATAGAAGAATGCCCTGGTCTTCTTCATCTTGCCTTATTGACACAGTAAGAGGCATTGTGGGAGTTTACTCAGAGAGCAGAGAAGAGATATCTGTGAGGCCAAGTGGCTACCCCTAGTTGATTAGTTCAGGCTCTGCCCCTTATTGAGGTTCACATGATATTAAATGATTATCAATCAAATGGCAGCCCAAAAAAGGGCAAGTGAACACTAGAGTTTTTGTGTTGGATGAAGGTGGCTTATGGAGTTGATTTCCCACAGGGAAAGGTGACTATGCCTCAGCGAGAGCTGTAGTTGGATGCCCAGTAGCAGAAGCCCCTGGAACTCATGAAACAGCTCATCCTGGTCCAGGAAACTGCATATCCGGGAGCAGACCCTCAGCGAGCTGCAGACTGACCATGAGGAGCTGCAGGCCAGGCTGGAAAAGTACCAGGAGAAATTCAACAATCTGGAAGATGAGGTGCTTCTCTCTGTTTTTTCGTGGGGGAGAAGTTAAGGGATGCTTCAGGGATGGAGTGTGGGGAATGGCAGGAAAGATGGGCTGGTGACTGTGGGGACTGCAGTAATATATTGGTCAGTAATTGGGTTTTGTGAAGCTGGTTTCATGGGACCTTGTGCACTCATCTCATGCTTTAGCACTGCTGACTATTGTCTGGTATTGTGTTGAGCAGAACTCTACTGATACAACGTCTGTACATCTGTAACGTGTTCTATTGGTGTGGTCTATTTCCTTGAACACTATTCTGAGTGATAAATGTCCATGAAAATATTTTACTCCCTAAAGTCCCAAACCAGCTCAGGTCACAGTGAGCCTTTGAATTGTGATTTTTCCCAGCTCCAAGAACCAAGAGGCTTCAGAAAACAAATACAGCGCCTGTAGAATGTATTTCAGAAGTTGTCTCTGGAGTTACATCAAGGGCAAGATAAGGTGAACATTTTGGGAGAGGCCAATGCAGCCCTTCAGGAAACCACAATATCTTGGTAATGGAATCAATCAAGAGGGTAGCAGATTTAGCAGAGCTGAACGTGCAGGTATGTGAAGCCTTATGCTAGTGGGTTGCTTCTCCTGGATCTTCAAATCAATACACATCTTTCTTTAGGAAGAGTTAGAAAGGGAAGACTTTGACAGTGAGGCATAAGTAAAATGACTATTTCTTCCCATCTCTCCTTGTGCAAACAGAATTTCCACAGTGAAAATGTGAACATTTTTCCTGGTTTCATAAGGTTATAGTATATTTGGTAATTTTACTCAAAAAGGTTTTCTTAAGGTACAGCTTTATTGTCTAGGAGTACATCAACAAAAGGACTGACTCATGGGTTTGTTTCTATATTTCTTTTTTTTTGGGGGGGAGGGTTACTTAGAACGGAAGAGGTTGCTATTGTCTCAACCATTGCTGAGGGTCATTCCTTAGCTCCTTGGTTTGAAAGTTTCTTCTGGGAACAATAGTACCGCACTTTAAAAAAAAAAAAAAAACGCTTATTTATTTATTTTTAGTTGTCAACATTCATTTCCACAATATTTTGAGTTCGAAATTTTCTCCCCATCTCTCAGCTCCTCCCACCCCATAATGCTTTGCATTCTGATTACCCCTTCCCTCAATATGCCCTCACTTCTATTATATCCCCTCCCTTCCCTTACCCTCATCTTCTGTCTTTTCTGGTAGGGCAAGATAGATTTCTATCTCCCATTAACTGTATTTCTTATTTCCCAGTTATATGCAAAACCAGTTCTCAACATTCGTTCCTAAAACTTTGAATCCCAACTACTTTCTCTTCCTCCCTCTCCACCCATCCACACTGAGGAGGAAAACAATTCAATATAGGCTATATGTGTAGCTTTGCAAAAGACTTCCACAATAGTCGTGCTGTGTAAGACTAACTGTATTTCCTTCCATCTATCCTGCCCCCGTTTATTCTATTCTCTCTTCTGACCTTGTCCTTATCCAAAAGTGTTTTCTTCTAATTATTCCCTCCTCCCATTTGCCCTACTTTTTATCATCCCCCCACATACCCCCGTCCTCTCATTTACCCTCCTTTCTATCATCGCCCCACACCCCACTTCTCGCCTACTTTCCTGTAGTGGAAGATAGATTTTCATACCAAATTGAGTGAGCATATTATTCCTTCCTTAAGCTTAGTGTAAAGAGAGTAAGCTTCCCTTTTCCCTCTCTCTTCCTCCCTTTTCTCATCCATTGAAAAAACTTTTTTTGCATCTTTGATGAGATAATTTTCCCCATTTTATTTCTCTCTTTATCCTCCCAATATATTCCTCTCTCAGCTGTTTTATTTTTTAGATATCATCCCTTCTTATGCAAGTCATCCTGTAATCTCTCACTCCATATATCTATCTATCTAAATATGTATATATGTCTCAGTGTGTGTGCGTGTGTGTTTGTCTCTGTATGTCTTCGTGTGTATGTCTGGTACAATCCGTTCAACTACACAAATACTGGCAAAAGTCTCAAGAGTTACAAATATTATTTTTGCATGTAGAAATGTAAACAGCTGAATTTTAGAAACTGCCTTGTGATATCTCTTTCCTATTTACCTTAGCTTCTTTCTCTTGATTCTTGTGCTTGAAAGTCAAATTTCCTCTTCATCTCTGATGTTTTCATCAAAAATGCTTGAAAATCCTCTATTTCGTTGAATAACCACTTTTTTCCACTGAAGTATTATCCTCAGTTTTGTTCATTAGGTGATCTTTGGTTTTAATCCTAGTTCCCTTGAATTCTGAAATATCATATTCCAAGGCCTTTGGTCCCTTAATGTTGAAGCTGTAATATCTTCTGTTATCTTGATTGTATTTCCAAAATATTCAAATTGTTTCTTTCTAGTTGCTTGCAATAGTCTCTCCTTGACTTGGGAACTCTGAAATTTGGCTACAGTATTCCTAGGAGTTTCTCTTTTCAGATCTCTTCCAGGAGGTGATTGGTGGTTTCTTTCAATTTTTATTTCACCCTTTGGTTCCAGAATATCAGGGTAGTTTTCCTTGATAATTCCATGAAAGATGATGTCTAGGCTCCTTTTTTGTTCATAGCTTTCAGGTATTCCCACAAATTTTAAATTATCTCTCCTGGATCTATTGTCCAGGTCAGTTGTTTTTCCAGTGAGATATTTCACAGTTATCTACAATTTTTTCATTCTTTTCTTTTGTTTTGTACTTTCTTGGTTTCCCATAAAATCATTCCTTTTAATGTTTGCTCCATTCTAATTATTATACAACTATTTTCTTCAGTGAGCTTTTGAACCTCCTTTTCCATTAGGCTAATTCTGCTTTTTAAAGCACTCCACGTTCCTTTCTCCTTGGTGAAGGAGCTCTCTCACTGACCTTTGAAACTGTCATTGGTGTTTGTGGATTGAGCTATCTGGGAAATACTGCTGCTGGTGGTTCCCTGAAGGCTATTCTGGATCCTGTCCCTGCCTCGCCATGCTGTCCATGCAGGGCTGTGTGCCAGTCTGAACCTGGTACGATGGACCTTTCCTGGTGGCTTTCCAGACTGTCTTGGGCTGCAACTCTGTTGTTTTTTAGTTTCTTCAGCTTTAGAATTTGTTTACTCATTTTTACAGGTATTTTATGGGGTATTTGGGGGAGCTTCCACAGGTCCTTCTTTCTCCTCAGCCATTTTGACTTCACACCCATCTTCCATACTGCACTTCTCAGGGACTTGGCCAGGGAATCCACTACAGACCACTCCTGCTTGAGAAAGCTAAAAAGTAGTACTAAAGTCTCTCCATCCACCAGGCTATGTCATCCATTTTTACCTAGTTTCTCTGGGAAAGCATCTTAGTCTCTGCACAGAAACTCAGAATGCTGTGGCTTGCTTTTAAGTGGCACATTGAAATGTCCAGGGTCTAGGTAGCCAGTGCCTAGGAGAGCATACAGTCCCCACCCTAAGGTCTCCTGCCATGGCAGTGCTGTCATCCAACAGAGTTCTTGTTTTTACACTGATTGTGATTTCCCAGACACTTGACAGGACAATGTGCCGCACCACTTCCTTCCTGTGGTCTAGGTCCACTGCAGGTTTGCCGAAAAAAAGAAGAGGAAGACCTGAAAATCAGCCTGTTTATTCAGGGCTTGCAGAGGACACTGAAGACTGAGAAAGCCAATGTTCAAAGCCTCAAGGAGCAGGTATGTGGGTGCTCAGATGGATGTGGGTGAATGTGACTGCTTCTGCTGCCTCTGAATCTCAGACCAGCCCTCACCAGAGGCCATGTAGGCTTGACCATTGCCAGATCTAGAAATACATATTACAGAGATGGTAGTGCCAAAGCCTTTCTAAGCCTTTCAAGGAGTACTGTTGAAAGGTCCTTCAGTCTACACCAGAAGTAAAAAGCTCTACTTATTTGTCTGTTCATTGCACAAAAAATGAAATTTAATAGGCTTCTTAGCCTGACTCTTACCTTCCCCTGCCACAGGCAACAGCACCCAATGTCAAAGCCATATACAACCTCTATCATTTCAAAGCTACCACCTCGGGAGTGAGTGAATTTAAGAAGGAGCTGCACGCCAAGGAGCAGCTGGCTATGAAGCTCCAAGCAGACACACACAGGCTGCTGTGAGGATTGCCCCACTGAGAATTATCTGGAGTCTGACACCAGAGTTCAAATCTGTCTTTAGGAACTTAGAGCACTAAGCCTTAAACCTCTGTCTGCCTCGGCTTTCTCAACTCTTAAGATGGGGATGTTGATAGCACTTACTCCAATGGGATTGTTGTGGTTATCATATGAGATGATCATTGTAAAGTGCCCTGCACAGTTCCTGGTACATGGTAGGCACTGAACAAATGTAGCCATTCATGGTATTATTATTAACACATCTCTGTATCTCCTGAGGTCCAGATGCCAGAGACACAGGCACAATGTCTTTTCATGTCTGGGTCATTACCAATGCAGACTTTCCAGGTTTGACCATGCTTGCCCTTGGACTTGATCTCTATCCAGCACTGGGAGGATGGGTATGATCAGGAGGAGAAGCTCAGTTTCAGTTTGGCTCCCTTTATGGGGCAACTCCAAAAAGCAAATTTTAGCTGATTTAAGGGATAGACAGTGTTCATGCCAGCATAAAAATGCCGTGGTGGCAATACTTGAAGGTAACTAGAAAGGGCGTAGTAAATCACCCTTAAAACAGATCTGGTGTCTGTGAGCAGAGCAGACAGGACCAAGTGAAGATCATCAGGCAGGCTCATCAAAAACATGTAGTCATCAGACATCTGTGCTTACCTGTTTCTTGGAATCTGTGTGCTCATAAATCCCCAGTGCTCTGACATTATTGTATGTCTTCTATACATGACTTACACAATGATGCAGAATATACTGATAGGTGCTGTCGTTTCTAGACTGGATATAGACTTTTATAGCCAAAAGAAGTTGTAGATCAGCAGAGAAATAATATTTTTGCTTGGTATTCTTGTGTCCATCCCTAGGATGCAGGAGGGAAAACACCGACAGGAAGTGTCCCAGTTGAAGCTGGAGTTGGCAGAAACTCAGGCTGAGCTGCAGCAAGACAAGATGAACAAGGTAATGCCCCCTGACCTGAGCTCCATCATGGGACAGAAGATCCTCTCCAGAACAGGCCTTGTGGTTAGGCTGCATAGCCTTGACCAGCAGAATCATCTTCCCTCTGTAGCTGACAGTTTGTAGTTAGTTAATCACCCTAGAGGAAGAGGCTTTGTGATGGAAAGATCTTTAGGGCCCCAACAGGTGGCAGCTTCTGGACTTTATCCTGCTCAGGAGAAGTGGTGTGAGTGTAACCCAACCCAGAAAGCTGCTCCTGAATATCTTTGGTCAGAGGCCGAAGGTCCCAGTCTCCATTTGCTTTGGGCTTTAGCACACCCAAGGCTTACTCTGTATGGGCTCTTCCTGCTATATCTTTAGAGGACTTTCATAAATATGAGAAGTGCTGTACTTCATCCCTCTGAAATAAATGTACCAGTAACATAAAGGTGAAACCTGATGATCCACTGGATAAAAAAGAGTTGCTTATGATGCGAAAGGTCCTTCATGGAAAACTCTACTACTTCATATGTAAGAGGGGTTATATTGTTGATCATGAGCTTGACAAATCAATATAATTCCCAGGAGTTCCCACACGTCAAGTGCTTTACAAACATGAAAATCCAATGTAATTCTTAGCTACGACTTGGGGGGCATCAAACACGGGCATTTCACTTGCTGATTTTGGAGTCCCTCCTGTCAGTAACTGGGAAACATTATGCACATTTAGAAAGCTTGGGTTTCCACAGGTGTGCCATTATTTTCCCTGTCTCTCTCTGTCTGTCTGTCTCTAAAAGTTAGGCACTACTAACATGAATAACACCTTTGTTTTTCAGAGTAAGGAACTGAAGGGAGAGAAAAATGACTCCTGTGACTCCTCCCTGTCCCTGCCTCCCTTCGAGAGGGGCTGCTCAATCCTCAACCCGCTGTCAACAAAGATAAACTCTACAGCCTGCACATCTCTCTCCAGCAACTGACGTAGGACCTATTTGTTTATCATTCATTATAAAAAAGGAAATATGTTTGGAACATGCTTTCATGTCACTTATGCTAAATGCCCAACAAGTGGGTCTGCCAGGCTAAAAACCTCTTCATTCCCTTGTGTCCATGCCATGTTGCTACCTCTCACAAGATGAAAAAAGTTTCTGACTTGAATAGAATCACCTATGGACTCCCTCTGACAACTCACACCTGAACAAAATTCCTCTTGACCAAATCCCCAACACAGGGTGAGCCTCTAGCCCAGGGCTTCCCAACCTGTATCCCATGGGCCCTGTGCTGCCCACCAGAGCATTTCAGGCTTGGTCACTGGAAAATGTAGAGGAAAACATCCTTTGTATGAAAAGGAAGTCCTGGGGCCCACTGCTTCTAGCCCCAGGGCCCGAGGGCCACAGTTTGCACAGGCGTGCTCCAACTCCTACCAGGAGGCCTCCCCTTGTGTGGCAGCCCTGGCCAGAGTGGGATATCTCTAAGTGATTTTGGTTTTTCCACTCATCCGTGCTTTATTGATACATACTGTATGTGCACCCAGGATTGAAAACAGGAGATACAACTTAGGAGAGTCTTACAAACGAATCTAGTATACACACACATTTAATAGATAAAGACAGGTATATTTATGTTTTAGAGGGATTCAAAGGAAGGGAGAATGAATTGGACCATTCTCAGAGGAGTTTGGGGTTCTCCTCTGCAGAGACTGCAGACAATGGCTTCCAAGGCAAGGGGAATAGCATGAAGGAAAGCAAGACTAAACAGAACTAAGACACCAGAGAAGACCAGCTGACCTCTACTACCACGAGAGAGGCTTCTTTAATCAGTAGACAGACATAGAGACAACTGGGTCACCCTCTTCCTCACCTGTTAACCTTCTCACTGAGACTGCTTTCTTCCTCTACAGTTCAGGACTATTTGAATCTATGTGAAATGCCAGATGGAGTCAAGAAGAGTTGGACAAGACAGAACGTCACAACCCTACATCGTTGATCAATATTCCTTGTTTTGACCAGTTTGGAGGATGCCTTTAATTTCTTTTAATTGGCATATCTTTGATTGTGAGGGAGGATGAACAGAAGAAAAGGCTCACTTTTAAATTTTAACTTAAATTTTTAAATTTAAACTGCTTAGAAGATTTTATCTCATTGTGGAAATAGAGGAAGATTAAACAGGGTTTGGTACTAGGGCTCCAGCTGTATGATCTACCTGAGAGCCAAGAGGCAGCCCCTCCTACTGCACTTTTGTTTTCTTGACTAAGCAGAATCCATTTTATACTGAAATAGTTGTTCAACAAGAAGATGCCTGAGTTAACAAAGGTACCTGACTGCCTTTGGCAACTTCAGGGCACCCGGCACAGTTGAGCTCTTAAGGTACTGGGAAAAACAAGGCAGATGTCACTGGTGAGGCGACAAACTAGGATTTGGGGAAAATCATGGAGCACGGGAGAGGACCAAAGGAGGGCAAATGTCCCGATCTTCTACAAAGGAAAGAGAACGAAGTCTGCACATGGAGAATAAGGAGGGTCACCTCTGTTGCTGAGAAATTATAGATCATGCTATTCAGAGGGTGGCTAGAAAATGGCTAGAAAAGCAGGAAGTGTCAGCGGCTGGTGTTAGCTTTCCCAAAGTCACACCCAGTTCATTTCATCTCCCTTCTTCTCAGAGTCATTAGACTGCTCAGGAAGGGGAATGCTGGAGTTATCCTTTATCTAGATTGTAGCCAGTCATTTGGGCAAGTTTCCCATGCAGTCCTTTCCAAAGCGAGTGAAGAAAATGGCTAGAAGGTAATACGTTCAGATGGATTTACAAGAAGATGAAAGACCAGACTCAAGTCGTAGTCATACCTCAGTGACTTAGGCATAGATGGCATGCTTTTCCAAAACAGTTAACGGCTATAACAGTCAGGATGCCAAAAGATCTCACATGGTAAAATTATTAGGTCAAATCTAGTAAGATGAAATTATTTTTGGTCTCTTTAATTAAGAATTTGACAAACATCAACCAAAATGACTACATCTATCAAAGTTAGAAAAAAGAGAGAAAAGAGAATTGTGTATGAAACCATGAATCCCTTTTATACTTAGTTTGGGTAATTTTAAAGTGTATTTATTTTATGTGGCTTACATATGTCTGTGTCCCCTTTCTGAACTTGATTCTCTTCTTTGCTGGATGTTTTTAAATGTGTTTTGTACCTCATTTTTGTTTTATTTTTGGCATCAGTATCTTCTTGTTACACTTGCCCCCCAAGTATTTAATCCTTCCTTCTAATCCTCCCTGAAGCAAACGTAATCCGCCCCCATTCTCACGGACTAAGATAATAGGAGGGAGGGGGAATCACACATCTGTTATCGCTAAAAATAGTATGATTCTGCAATTATAATCTGTACCAAGAGGATGGAGGCCTGCTTCATTACTAGTCTTCTGAGTCACTGATTCATCATTGCATTGGCCAGAGTCTTAAGTCTTTTGGAGGAATTTCTCTTTACAACATTGCTGTCAGTGTATGTAATAGTGCTTCAATCTGTCAGCTCATATGTCATCCTAGATTGCACTTTATCCCTTTTATAACTCTATACTGTGAAGCAATGTTCTCTTCCATTGATATGCTATGTTTTCAGTCATTCTCTAATGGATGAACATGCCCTCAGTCTTCAGTTCTTTGCTGTAGCAACAAATGCTACCATAAACATTTTGCATGTATTAATCCTTTCCTTCTTCTTTGGTCTCTTTGGAGTATAAAATTATTAACTAGAATAAAATAATTAAGGATCAAAAAATCTACTTCACTAATAAATTACAGGGACAGGTATTATTAGGCAGTGATTGTCCTGAAAGAATCTGGCCTTTTAGGGCACTCCAAGCTCCAATTGAGTCAGTAGTGTAATATGGCAGACAAGAGAGCTAGAGTGATCTTTGCTGAAATAAGAAATGAACATACCCAGACCTAGGAAGGCAATCATCTCTCTGTACCTTATCCCAGTAAATGCATATCCCAAAGGCAGTATGAAGCTCATTGGTAAAGTAGAAAGTGTCGTCATAATGATTGGTGGTCTTCAGGCCCTGCCAGCTTATTTAGGGAGGAGCAGGCCATGAGTAGCTGGATAAAGAGGATATCTGTAGGAATTGTGGCAGTGTTCAAGTATTTGATAGGCAGTCACATGCAAGAGAGCAGAGTCCCATGCAGCAGAAAGCCAAACAGTAGAATTAGCAGTGTCACCAAAATTCCAGCTGACACAAAGGGGAATGGGCTTTCTCAAGACGTTGTCAGTTCTCTATCCCAGCAGATCCTTAGAGAGAAGCTAGCTGAGAGGCCCTAAGTTTATTCACTTTAGGGGTGTTTTTGTCAAAGTTTGAGGTGGCAAGTGTGGATGCCTAGGTCTTCACAAGTCATCATTTCTGATGTATGTGTTGTCTATTGTCTCCGGATAGAACCTTTGATCCCTTAGTGGATGCATGTTTCCTTTGAATATTTGTGAGATTTTGAAACATCACAAGTTGATGGATTACGCTTAATGAAGCTACTTAGACTCTGCTGATTTTGTTTCTCGTGGTGATTGGTGAAGGGATAAGGGTGTTGTGGGTTTCTTATGTCTAATCCTATCATATGTTCCTCTTTTCAAAAGATAAAAAATTTTGCAGTATAATTTCATTTTCATCTAACTTTGGGTTTTCTTAAATGGTTAACTGTACGATCTTGTTCCAGTTGATGTTAAGATACAGTAGAAGGTTGAGAACCCAAGTCTATATTCAGCCACATCCAGTTGTTAACAAGGGCTTTCTGCTTGCTTTGGAAGCTAATATTTTAAATGTTGTTGTAGAAAATGATTATAGCTCTTTCTGTTGTTCCTGTGTTTTGTTTTACATAGTATTTATTCCTTTGACCTGTTTCCTTTTGTTAAAAAGCAACAAATAGATAGTCTTCAACACCAAATGGAAGAACACAAGACCAAAATACATGAATCGATGCCTTCATGGACTCATGGATGGAATGTTACTTAATGGACCTCTCCATTACCTGCCCATCTGCTGCTTCTAGGGAACTTGAAAATTCCAGCTTTGACTGAAAGGAACAGAACCACCCTTTCAACACCCAGTCAGTAATGAAACAATGACCTTGGATCTGAATAAGCTTTCTTTTCCTCCAGAGAAGAAAACATTTCTTTCGGACCTTTTACTTTATTTTTCAAGTACATACATCGTATATAGTTGGTTGTCTATAAATAGTAAAATTACAACGATTTCATTGTTGCAAAATCCCCTTTTACAATTTCAAAATTACTTGGAATGTCTTTCTTGTTCTTCTGACTCATTGCCATGTTGAAGTCTGCTGCTAGAAAATCTGGTATACGGAGTATTTAGGGAAGCTGACGTACTGGTAAGGCTTTTAGTAAAATGATTATTTTCTTTAGTATACCTTTCCAACAAAAAAATGCCTGTATGATAGGGTTTTATTTTGTTTCCATCACCTTTCTTTCTCAGCTGTTTGCAAAAGCACATTACTTCTCTTTCAGTGGGACCAGCCTTTCTCTCTCTGGCTGAAACACCAAACTTCCTAAATGGTAGTTGGGTCCCCTGTCCCAGCAGGTCCTGAAGGACTTTAGGTCCCACACAAGGAGAGGAAAAAGATGGGGTAGATCTCTGGTCATAGTTCCAAATTGCTTTCCAGAATGGTTAGATCACCTTAGAGTTCCACCAACAACGAATTAGTCTTCCAAATTACTCGCATCTAATCCAACATTGATCATTTTCCTGTTTTGTCATGTTAGGGAATCTTATAGGCATAGCTTGTGTTTATTTGCCTCATTTTGCACAAAAGTGATTTAGAGCATTTTCCTTATGAATATACGTAGCTTTAATTTCTGTCTCTGAAAATTCACTCTTCATATCTTTGACCAGTATTCAGTTGGGGAATGAATTGTATTCTTGTTAATTTGGCTAAGTTCTCTATTTATTTTAAAAATGAGTTCCTGACCACAGACACTAGTTTTCAAAATTATTTCCAGTTTTCTATTTCCCTCCTAATCTTGGATGACTTACCTTTGTACAAAATCCTTGCAATTTAATGGAAACAAAATTATCCATCTTGCATTTCATAATGTTCTCTATCTCTTGTTTGGTCATAAAATCGTGCATTCTCCATAATCTGAGAGATAAACTATTTCTTACACCCCTAATTTGTTTATGCAATCAATCAGCCTTTATACCTAAATTGGAAAACCATTTGTACTTTATGTTGGTATATGGTGTCACATGTCCAAATTTTCCTTGTTATTTTCCAGTTTTTCTAGCAGCTTCTGTCAAACAGTGAGTTCTTATCACAGAAAATGGCATCTTTGGGTTTATCAAACAGGTGATTACTGTACTCATTGACTACTGTGTCTTGTGAAGTTAACCTACTCCACTGATCTGCTGTTTTATTTCATAGACAGGACCAAGTCGTTTTGATGATTGCTGCTTTGTAATGCGATTTAATATCTGTTGTAGTACGTCAGCTTGACTCATATTTCTTTTCCTTACATAGCTTGATATTCTGGATCTTTTATATTTCCAGATGAATTTTGATATTGTTGTCTAGGTCTTCAAAGTAATATCTGGTTGTTGATTGGGATGGCACTGAAAAAGTACATTAATTTAGGTTGAATTATCATTTTTAGTGCATTAGCTCAGGCTACCCTGGAGTAACTGATGTTTTCCCAGTGGTTTAGATCTCAGTATATTTGTGAGAAAAGTGTTCTCTGATTGTGTTCCCACAGCTCCTAGGTTTATTTTGGCAGGTAGGCTCCCAAATATTTCATAATGTATACAGTACCTTCAAATGGAATTCTCTTTCCATCTCATGCCATTGGGCTGTAACGTGCAATACAAATAATTTTGATTACATTAAATTGAAAAACTTTTGCATAGGCAAACCAAAAGCAACCAAAAGTAGGAGGGAAGCAGAAAAATGGGAAAAACATTTTTGTAACTGTTGTCTCCTATCCAAATTTCTAAAATTATGATTTCTAAAATATATGGAGAGCTGAGTCAAATGTCCAAGAATACAAGTCATTTCCCAGTTGACAATTGGTCAAAAGATATAACCAGGCAGATTTCAGAGGAAGAAAATAAAACTATCTGTATTTATAAGAAAAAGTGCTCTAAATCACTATTGTTTAGAGATACACAAATGAAAACAACTCTGGGGTACCACATCACTTGCGTCAGATTGACTACCTTGACAAAAAAGAAGATGATAAATATTGGAGAAGATTTGAAGAGCCGGAACACTAATTCAATGCTGGCAGAGCTGTGAGGTGATCCAACCATTCTGGAGAGCAATTTGGATCTATGACCAAAGGGCTACAAAAATGATCTTACTCTATGACCTAGCAGTATCTTTTCTAGGACTCTATCTTAAAGAGAACAAAAAATAGGGACAGGTCCCACACGTACCAAATTATTTATAGCAGCTCTCTTTGTGTTGACTCAGAACTGGAGATGGAGGGGACACACATCAGATTGGGAATGGATGAACAAGTTGTGGTGTATGAACATAATGGAATTCTATTGTGCTATAAGATATGATGAAGTGAGGTTTTCTGAGATGTCTCATGTCCGACACTGGTCCCCTTCAGACACAGCAAGAAGGACCCTTCCTGTTAATCTCCCCAGTCTCCCCAGCTAAAAGACTGGTGTATCCCTTCTACTCGTTCCACTTCTCCTCGATATATCCTGGGCCAATATTCTCTGGAGTTTTCAAGATCAACAAGGCATGGTGACAGCACTTACAATGTACTCTGCCATCTTGGATCCTGGAAGTTCAGGTAGGCAACTTTCAAATGTTCAGTCTGTGTGCTGATAGGCCCAGAAGTAGCTGCTGCTGCTGTAAAGGCAGCAGCCTCCTCAAATCCTTCAAACATTTACTTTCCAGGGCTTCACAGTCACCATTGCCCTCACCTTCTCCACAGCATGCAATGGCTTCTCATTGCCTGAGAGCTCATCTGTAAAGAGTGGTTAGTGTTGTGAGAGATGATCTCTGAAGATTTCTCAGGAGTGAAGCAGGCCTCCTCACAGAGTCAATTTTTTCTTGTCCTGTTGACTTGTAAAGAAATATCTCAATATATTATGTACTTTCCCAGACTTCCCCCACCCCACCATGTTATAGGCACATAGCTAGGAGAAATAACACCTCTAACCCCCCCACCTCCCTCCTGTCCTTGTCTCCAGGCAAGTTTGTGCAACTGTCTTTGTTCTCTGTAGCTAGCGTAGATTGCTGTGAATTGTACCCTCAGGGCTTGCACCCATGAGCCCTGAGGAAGGGGGTTAGTGAGGAGAGGATTGTTGTTAGAAGCTATAATCTGCTGAGCTGAACACACCTCAGCTCTTAGGTTCCAGCACTCTGAGGGAACCCTTTCTTGAGAAAGTCAATAAACGAACTATTCTCTTTGCTAATATCTCTGACTCTCTCATTCATTGCTAAGCGTCTCTGTACCCTACACAGTACGTTGTCTTCCCCATTGGCCTGGAAAGTTTTGGAGCACAGGCTCTTTCTTTCCCTTGTTTGTATCCACATCACTCACCCCAGTGCCTGCCCTGACTCTGTTAGTAAATAGACATTTATTAAAATCCTCCCATGTGCTAGTCCCCTGCTAAGCTCTGGGGATGTGAAAACAAATGACAGACCCTGATTACAATGTAATGGAGACAAGAAGCAAAGAAACATGTACTAACAATCTCTATACAGGGTAAGTAGAACATAATCAACAGAGGGAAGAGACTGAGAAAGGCTTCCAGTAAAAGATGACATGTTGGTTGGGACATAAAAGGAAGTCAGGGAGGTTCGTAAGGTAGAGTGGTGGGGGGGAGGGAGGGCAGAGGTCCAAGTATGGGGGGCAGCCAGAAAAAATGCCTGGAATTGGGTAGTTGAGGGTCTGCGTGATGAAACATCCAGGAGACCAGCATCACTAGATACAAGAGTATGAGTTGAGAGGTAAGGTGTGTGAATACCAGCAAGTTAGGAGGGTCCTAGGTTATGCGGGGCTTAAGGTCATACAGCATTTTGTATTGGATCCTGGAAGTGAAAAGGAGCCATTGGAGATTATTAAGTGGGCAAGTGGGAAGCAGTTTATGTGAAAATATAGGACCATTTTTTAGGAAAAACACTGGAATGGCTGAGTGGAGGTTAGATTGGAGTGGAGAGAGACGTGAGCAGACTTCAGAGACAGCACATATTCCTGCAAAGTATTGCAATAATCCATGTGAGATGATTAGCCCTTCACCAAGTACCACAGGAGAAAAGACTTGTAGAAGAGATGTTGCAACAGTGAGATTGTCAGGCTATGGTAACACTTTGACTATAGGGATTGAGAGATTGTGAAGCATCCAGGATTAGTGGACTAGACTGTGGTCTTATTTGTTACAGGGGTACAGAAAGGAGTAGTGGAAAATGGTTTAAGGATAAAGACAATGAGTTCAGTTGTGGACATGGTGAGTTTCATGTGTCTACTTGATATTCAGGTTGAGATATCTGAAACTCAGAGACACAAGATCAGTAGAAAGATTGGGGCAGGAAAGTTAGAGTTGGGAACCATCAGCATACAGATGATAATTGAATTTATGGGAGTTGATCAGATCACTCAGTGAAAGTGTATAGGGAAGAGGGCCCAGGATAGAACCTTGAGAGTCACCTATGTTTGGAGGAGGAAGCAACCCAGGAACCTGAGATGGAGCAATCAGAGAGGTTAGAAAAGAACCTTGAAAACTTGTAGAAGAGAGGGTATCAAGGAGGAGAGAATGGTCCTGGGGTTCAGAGGCTTCAGAGTGGTCAAGAATAATGAGGACAGAGAAAAGGCTGCTGAATTTGGCAACGAAGAGATCCCTGATAACTTTGGAGAAAGTAGTTTTTGTGTCGTAGTGAGGTCATAGCAGGATGGTGAAGGCTTAAAAAGAGAGAATGGTGGAAGGGTCTTTTGTAGTGGCCTTTCCATGGAGTTTAGCCACAGAGGACAGAAAAGAGAGAAGATGAGAGTTAGAAGGGATGGTAGGATCAAGTGAGGGGTTTTCTTGGAAGGGGGAGATGAGGATATATTTGTAAGCAGCAGAGAAAGAGCAGGAGTGAAAGACTGAAAATAGGAGGTGGAGACAGATGGTAGAGTGGGATAAACTGTTGGTGGAGATGAGATGGAAAGAATTCCCCCTTTTCAGGTGTTAGACTTGGTGAGAAGACAGGAAAGAGGGGCAGAAGACACGTGAATGAGGAGCTCATGGGGAAAGCTCTCAATATTTTCTGTACAGTATGAGGTGAAGTTCTCAGCAGAGAGAGTATAAGGGGAGGGAGAACCATAGGACGTTTGAGGAGGGATGAATAGGTTTGTAAGATTCACTGTGGAGAGAAGAAGAGTGAGCTGATGAGGGAGGTATAGAAGGTTTGCCTAGAGCAGTGAGGGCCCAGTTGACGTGGTGTTACCAATTTGTCGTGGACCTAGTCAGAACGATTGTGTGACTTTCTCCAACTTCATCTTGTAGCATGTGTGTAGTATGCATAGTGGGAAAGGGGGGGACTGATCGAAGGCTGAGTTTTGAAAGGGAATAAGGGAGGAAATGATGAAGGGGCTAGGGATACAGGAGTGGGCTACAGTGTGGAAATGAATTGGTTTAATAAGGAGTCAGGATGAAAAAAAGAGGTGAGAGTGAACAGTAGAGGGAGACAATTGAGGAGTAAAGGAATCAGAGCTCATTGGGGTAGGAGAGGAGGAGGTTTGGAAGCAGAGTTGAAGAGAAAGGAGCAAAGTCTGATGCTTAGGTGGGACAGGGCCAGCATAACAGGTGAGGCTGGAGGGAAGCAGAGGGATGACTTGGCTAGAACTAAGTTAAGTAAAGAAGGTGGCAGAATTTAGGTGGCGAAGAGTGATGTTTACATGGCAAGGAGGGAAGTCAGAGAGCATCTTAACTGAATAGAAGAGGGGCATCGAGGTGAGCTTAGGAGAGGGACCATAGGTACGGGGACCAGTAAGAGAATGATATGAGGGGCCTGCGCCAGAGGTTAGGGTTCCTAGGTAAGAGCTCTAGTGAGGCTTGGGTAGTGGGCAGAATGGGGCTGGATTTAGGCTAGCTAGATATTGCATGCTGTACCCCAGAGTAGTATTAGTCATGGTCCCCAGTGAGCCCCTTTGGTGGATTAACTTACACATATCAGGGAAAATGTGTTTATGTTAGGCATTGAAGGAGAAAGTGAAGTGGTAGGGGTGGTCTCCCTAAGATGGAATTGCATTATTGAGGAGAAATGGGGATGAATAGCCTGCTGTCTTTGCTTCCCTGCAGCCTTCACATGTGCCAATCAACTACTCAATCACAGAATTCCCTAGAAAAAGAACCCAGGCAGGAGGCTCATCTCCTCAAACTTGTGACTTTTCAGGGCTGAACACCATCTTTGAGATCACCCTCTTTGTCAAATGCTCCAACAGAGTCAGTTGCCATGGAGGTACTTCCTTCACTTCAGTCCACCAGCCAACATGTTCCCACTGAGACAACTGGCCAGTAAATCAAGACACCCTCACACACAATCAACCTCTTCTTCAACGAGAACCCCTGCTGTACCCAAGACATCTGCAGGAGGGAACATGGCAACCAGGAGTCTGTTGTTCACCTTGACTTCAGATGAAACAACAACTACCTCTGAGTCAAGCACTCCATTACAGACCAACGTCCCTGGGAGAATTCCTTCTCTTCTCCCAATCATCCTGTCTAAAGCACGTACAATTACCATGGAGAAAACCAGTATGGGATCAATATTTATGACAATTCGACCAGATATCCTCTGCACAACTGCCTCAGCTTTAGGGATGGGCACCAGTCCTCCTGCCTCCATGTCCTTCTCTCTTTCAACTTTCCATGGCAAAGAACCAGGAGAAAACCCAGCACTGAATCCAGTACAAGCTGAGGTCACTACCCCACTGAAGTCAGACTCCTAGACTTGAAGAGAGTCTGGCTCAGCTGCCCAGCACCATCGTGCTATAAGGATCATCCCAACACATGTTCTTCCTTGGCACCTACCAAGGGATATCTGGGCCTATAACACTGTCTGTTTTCTTTCTGGAATATACACTCAAACGCCACACAACTCTCAAATATCAAACACATTCAGAGGGATCCCCAGCTTTTACCAGGCCAGAGACAACATCCACTGTTGGCTCCCATGATGTAAGACAAGGAGCCAACCTTTCTCAAACTATCCCCTCTTCTCTCACGACAAGAGCCCTGACAACACAAACTCTACCTCCTACCTCTGAACACAGGGAGACCTTGCATTCTGAGGGGGCAGCCAGATCAGTTGGACCAGTGACTGGAGAAACATCTTTTCCTCCTAGTGTTAGAAGAGATCCTAGATTTTTCATCACTCTTGCAAACAGACAGCTGGCTAGTTATATGGCTTCCATAAGCACCCCTTCATTTGAGATGAGTCGGGGGTGGGGTGGAATGGTGCCAGGGCATCTTTTCCTGCTGAGACCTCAGCTGACCTCAAGGCAAGTCATGCTGGAGTGTCTAGCACCAGGCCAGATGGCAATTCCACTCTACACTACACCCTCCTTTCCTGGGGTTCAGGCTTGGAGCAAAAACAGTCTTGTGTCCTGTATCAACAGTGGCAAGTCATGCTACTTTTAGCAGCAGTAGCTCTGTGACTCATATAGGAGAAAGAACTGACAGCACCTCATCTTCTGCTACATCTGAAGTCATATCTCTTGCCATGACTGGAATGGCAAACATCTTTACTTGGCCAACAATTCACCATTCTGCTTGCGCTTATGGACTCATATTACTAGGACTTGAAGGGAATTTAGTTGTCTAGTACAAATATTTTAAAGTAGAGAAAACTCTAAAGTAGATGTGAACCTTTGACCAAAGCCTCACAAGGATAAGCGTTAGCAGTGTAGATTGAATCATATTCCTTTGACATACTTCCTGAAATGTGGTACCCAGATTTTCCTGTCTAATTGCTTTCTCCAGTGAAGCCTGTAGGGTAATAGCAACTTTGGAGAATTGTGGGTAAGGGCTTGGGCAAGTATCAATCAGTCAGTTAATCTGAGCTTAATTTTCATTTGTTATCTTTTTGCAAGAGAGTTGGGGTTAAGTGTCTTTGCCAGGGTCACATGGCCAGTGTCAAATATCTGAGGCTGGATTTCACTCAGGTCGTCCTGATTTCAGAACCAGTGCTCTATCCCACTGAACAATCTAGCTGTCCCCGGGTCTAACTGTCTATCCTAATTCATTCCTGTGCCACAGATATCAATAAAATTGCAAGTAAGGATCAGTACCTTCTCCTCTTATCTCTGTTCTGCAAGTCGTCCTGGGATCTGCATGAGTCAAAAATGAATCTTGTCATGGGATTGGTTCACTTACATGGGCCTCACAGACAAACGTGGCCACACTAAGGTTAGCATAGCAGTGTATAGCAGTCTCTGATGGAATCCTTACACCATAGGTAAGGCTTATCCAGGAACTGAAGCTGAACTAATGAATGCAGGGGAAAGTGAGGCAGTGGTTTGGGAGATGTCTTGAATATAGAAGGCGCCATGTTAAGAGGCAATAAAAATCTGTCTAAATGAGGCCAAAATTTGTCCTTCAACACTTAGGCACACTTCAACCAACTGTCAACTCCAACTAACTTACATAAGCACAGAATTCTCCAACTCAAGAATAGTGACATTGGATAATGTCAGTGGATCCGACTTGGGAAGAGACTAAACAGGGTCCACCAGCATCCCCAAGATTGTCTCTATTGAGAGAGATACCATTTCTGTCACTGCAACAGAGATGATCATCATAGAGACAACTCCAGGTACAAGAGCCATTGAAGCTCCACCTTCTCACTGTGGCCACCATCACAGTTGATTTCAGGCCTACAAAACAGAGAATAATCATGTACTCTTTCACAGAAGCCTCAATATCACATGAAACATTGGCTGGAGATGCCTTGGGCTTGCTGAAAGCCCAATACTTTCCTTGCCTCCAATAGAGGCCATAATCAGCTCAATCTCCAGCAGTCCTTTTAAAGATAAGTACAGCCAGGACAATGTTTTCTGCATTCCCTTTGGACATGCTTCTATCAGAAATATCCCCTAGGAAGAGTCCCACTACCACCCAGGCTCCATGGCCCACTGGATTTGATTCTACCCATGTCTCTGTCTGAATAACAGGAATTGAAATCAGGCCCATTTTTTTCTCTACCTTCAAATCCTACATCCATCAGTGCCATGGGAGTTGGGCCAAACCCAGATATGTCTATGATGTGAATCACCCCAGAAAAGTAGGATGCCTGCCCTAGACAGTAACACAGTCAGGGTCAGTGCCCTGTCCTCCATTGCTCCCAGAATCATGCCAACATCTCCTGGAAGAGACACACGAACTTTCTTGGTGTCTATAGAAAAGTCAATGGAGTGTAAAAGAGTGGGCAACAATTTCCTATAGACCACATGATACTCTAAGACAAGCAGCCCACAGGTCAAGGAGTAACTTGAATGGCTTTATATGATCTCCAACTCTTGTCTGCCCAGCCTCAGTGAAGAGACCAGTTACTCCAGGACTTTCTTTTCACTCTCTGAAAGAAGTGTGATGAGCTCAGAGAATCCCACTTGTATCACTTGCGACTGAACCTACATAGCCCACAGCTTTTGAGAAGTATACTGTTTCTGTTACACCAGTGGCTACATGCAGTGCTGATTCTGCCTTCTCCACCAGGACCCTAGCGTGAGAGCTACTCCAACAGGCCACACAGCTCTCTCAGAGCCCAGTGAAATTGCATCAGGGATGTCTTTCCTGATGAGCTGAGAGCTGGCCTCTTGACAAGTCCTGTGGGAGGATGAGGTAAATACCTGATAAATCGGAGATTATCAATAAAAGAAGGACACTAGAATTAATAGTGATCCCTTAAGAATCAAGGGCATCATGTCTATTAAGATCACACCTTCCTATAGACAGGAAAGGAATACCTTTCTACAGGAAGGGGGGAATCTTAACAGGGGCTTGAAGGAAGTTAGTAAAATGAGGAGGGAAAGGACTCCAGGGATGGAAGACAGTCGGCGAAAATGTGCTAAGTTGGGAGATGGTGAGGCAATGCAAGGAAGAGCAAGAAGGCCAGTGTCACTACAAGAGGATTGGCAAATAAAAGGGGGGGCAGCCTGTGAATGTCTCTGAATGCCAACCAGCACTTTCTATTTGATTCTTGAGGGTAACAGAAAGCCATTGTATTTCATTCAATGATAAAATGGCATGGGGAGACCTGGGCTTTAGGAAAATCATTTTGGTGGCTGAGTGGAGGATGGACAAGAGTATCTTATGACAAGAAAACCCACCAGAAGGCTAATGCAATAGTCCAGGAATGAGGTAATGTGGGCTTGCACCAGGATGATGATAGGGTCACAGGAGTGAAGGAGCATATAGCAGAGGTGTCAGGAGAGCAAAATCTGTATTCCTTTTCACCAGATTAGACATGGGATTGGGAGTGAAAGAGAGTAATCTTGAACTGTGAGCCTGGGTGATTAGGAAGATGGTGATAGCCTGAAATTGAGAAACTGAGATAAAATGAAGGTTTACAGGGAGGGGCAATGAGTAGAATTTTGGATGTGTTGCATTTCAGATGTGTACAAGACACCAAATTCAAGATTTCTAACAGGCACTTGTCCAACAGGACAGATTTCACACCCCCTGAAGGAGGCACTCCCTCTGTTGCACCAATGAATGACTTCAGAACTAGGTGACAGTGGACATTGACATGGCAGTTTGGCCTCTAGTAGCACATCAGTGTGGGAGACCATCAGATCATGTAGCACTGCAGCATCACAGGCTGGCACACTCATCCCAGGGATGTTTCTTCTGGCTGAGAGTACAGCTCACTACATCTCAACTCCTTTGTGAGGGTCTAGGGCAGAGTTAGCTGGCTACAGTACTCCTTGCCACTCTCCAAGTACGTCCGGGGTCAGGCTTGAAGGAGAATCAGACTCATCCTTGGTATTCACTTCACCAGCACCTGCTATCTCCATCACCAGCATTGCTGGGGCTCTGCCTGAAATAAAAACAGAGGTTCCCTGGTTCTTGACCTCTACTGAAGCCACATATGTCAACAGGATTGGTAGATATTATGTCTACTTTGCCCCAGACCTTCTCTCCTTTGTCTACAGTCACCATCTCTGAGGATACTTACAAGTCTAAGGCTATGAGCTTAAATATTCCTGGAACTGAAAGCCTAAGTGTCATCCTCAGCAGCAGGGTCACAGATATGGTGTCTTTTTATCTCGAGTCCCCTCCCAACCAAGAGCTTCTGGGTACAGTGGGAGAAAGTAGCACAGGTGCTTCACTGATCACTCCTTTACCTGTATCTCCTATGTCCTCAGCTGCTTTTATGGGAGAAGTACCAAGGGGGTTAGGTACCACTCGTGGCTTACTTCCACTGGTGATTGCAACAAAAAATCTCCAGTCTCCATTGAAGAAGAAGGCTGGGGATATCGCTATGACTCTTACAGGGCACAGCACAGAATCTCAAGTGAACTCAGCACTGCTTCTTACTACCAGCACCACTTGCATGGTTTTCCCTGGACAAAGCACAGTTTCCCCCTCATCTACTGAAGCTGAAGCCAGTTATCTCACCACGGTGAACATCAGCTCAACTGTCCCAAGGCCGGATATCACCTTTATCACCAAAATCCCAGATATTGGCCCTCTCTGTCCTGTGGTCACTCTCAGCCCCGAGATTCCAAGTAGAGTGTCAGACAAAAGCACAACTGAACCATAGACTACCACTTCTACTGAAGATCAACTGTTCTCAAACACTAATCCTGGAGGTTCATTGATCACCATGGCAGGCTCAACTTTTGTGGTGACTGATGCTCATATTGTTTCACAAGCAGACAGAAGGGAGCTCAGAGGTTCCTCTGACTACAGAGAGCATGATTACATGCAGGACAATAACAAGTATCAACTCAATTCCTCCAGGGCTCAACACAGCAGCTGAATTGAGCTCAGCCATACCTCCTCCTACAATTGCAGAGGAGACTCCAAAAAGTACTGAGGCCATTCTGACTGCCAGAGATATATACCCTTCTTCCACTTGGCAGTGGGTAGGAGGGGGAACTACAGTGACTCCTGTCCATATGAGATGAGGTTCAAGTGTGTCTGCTGTGACCCAGACCATCCTCTTTGAAATTCAAAGTTCATTTAAAATCACCAAAGCCCCATGGGAGATTGACACAAAGCATCCATTGTCTTGTACTGCAATCAAGGTCACTAACACAGTTACTCTATCAGATTTCACTCTGATCTCAGGGCTGGAGGAGGACCAGGATTCCAAAGGTGCCATCTCACGGACACAACCCAGCAGGACCCATCCCACCTTGTTTTGCCCTTCAGAAAACCCCATAACACATGGCACTAGTCCTGTGGACACCCTCTGACCAAGCACTATCCACTGGGCCAAGGGAGCAATTGCTTGAAAGAGGCACCAGTGCTGCTAGTTTTCTTTTCAAAATGCTTGCTGAAGTCACTGTTCCAGCACCACAGAAAACTACCCACGGGCTTGAAAGTCAAAAGCATTTCTACCCTGGATGGTCAAACTGCCCTAGCAGTCCGCACTGGCCTTGTTGGGAACTTTATCTCTGCATTGTCAAAGGTCACAGCTTATATCAGCAAAGATAGGGAAACAGTGTGAAATGGAGCTCCTCAGGCAGCCAGCCTTCAAGGAATTTGCATCTAATGGGGGAGACAAGGCCTAGAAAGGAGTGGTAACCAGTGAGAGGCAACTGAGTGCCTCATCATGAAGGAATGGTACCTGGGGAACAAGTGGAGTACATGGACACATGACATTAGAGAAGTATGAGAGAGAGGATTGGGTCAAATTTCCAGACCTGGAGAGGATCTGGGGGATGAAAGTGTACCCGTGTACGGTAAAGGAGAGAGTGAGATGAAGCATGAGCTTGGATTCGATGAAAAAATATATGAGGAGAGTGATGCACCTATGGGGACCATGGTAGGCCAGGGCTGAATTTCTGGAGACTAAGCTTGAATCTTTCAAGACCAGTCTTTTGTGTGGGCATCAAGGAAGTAAGGAGGCTTGAAAAGAAATGGCTAGAGCATAGGTTCAAGGCCTGAGCAGGGCTGATGAGAGTGCTCTACGGGAGGAAGTGCCCATGATGTGCATGGGGGAGGAAAGTGTAGCTCAGGAGATTGGGTATTATCCCACTGAGAGAAAATGGATATCCCTGTGACAATAACACCAAACCTGCCCGCATAAACTAACCAACTCCTCTGCTTGTAGCATTCTCTTCCAGGAGCACATTTCATGGGCTTAGGGAGTCTGATGTTACCAGAAAATCAGCAGAGTCTACCAGCATCCCCATGATGAGCTCCACAGTCAGAGATTCTATTTCAAATCTCTGTAGGCTCAGCTACCGTTCTGTGTACACTTCTCATTGTGGCCATGATCACAAATGGGCTCAGATCTGAGACACCCAGTGGACCAGCGGATTTTCCCCAAAAAACTTCAGTTTCACCTAAGAGATCCTCCAGAGTGATCCTGATTTCTCCCATAAACCTCCCATGCTTCTTGACTCCAGTAGAGTCCACAGTCAGCCAAGGATCTAGAGAGCTTTGAAAGGCCACACTAGTGGCATGGGATACTCAGGCAGCAGCAGAGGCAGGTTCAGCTGCCTTGTCCTTCACTGCTCCCAGCACCATCCCAACAGATGGTGGAGGGGACACAAGCCCTTTCTTGGTGTCTACAGAAGGGCCAAAAGAAAGTCAGACAGTATCCAGCACACTCCCAGAGAACACAGACACTTCTGCAAGCACTCACAGAGAACACATGCACTTCCAACTACATGAGTAAGCTACTACCCTGATAGAAGTTCCACTTCTTCTCTGCTCAGCCTAACTGAAGGACACAGTTACCCAGGACTTTGCCTTGAACCTCTTTGAGAAGCCTGAGGAATTAGGCTAGGAATGTGGCTAAATGCCCCACCTTATCGTTCATAAACTCTCTGATCATCCTCCTTTACATGGGAAGACACAAGATTAAATAGAAATTGACATATGAAGAACCACTTCAACAAGGTCCACAATCATTGAACTGTATGAATGTCAAGAACTGCTATAGAAATTTAACTGAATGCTCTGAAAGTCTAATGAACTCTTTATCCATTTAGAAGAGATATCAAAATTTATTTCCCTCCTTCCCTTGAAATATTAAGGGTCTATCAGTATGGAATATTGATTTAATGTAAAAACTTTTTGATGTATTGGCTAGTTGTGCTACACATTCTAAAATCTTTTATTTTAAAGGAAGTCTCTTCGTGGGAGATGGATATATTTGAAGATAAATATGTAAAAAACAAAATGTAAAGATATCTTTATAACTAATTAATGTAAAATTGAAGCAATTTAAAGGAGATATTATGCTTAATAACGTGCCAATGTATGAAACCATTTTAGAGAAAGACATGAATATATATATAAATGTAAATAGATCAGATCAACAGGAGAGAAAATGAAATACTTAGTCCCATCTTCATAAAAAAATTGAATAAGCTTTAAATGAGGTCCTTAAGTGCAACTCCCAGGATCACTTGCATTGACAAGTGAATACTACCAAACATTAATCTATTTAGCTCTAAAGATGCTCCCAAGAGTTGGTACTCTCCCACCTTGGCCAGCCATGGATCAAGCTATCTAAAACAGAATCCCCCTAAGTCTCTTTGGCAGTCTTACTGCACCTTCTTCCACACAACTGAGGCTCCTATTGAAACTCTACCTGTTGTATTCTTCCTTTGTTTGGGAAGGACTTGGACTCCAAGGCCTCTGAAGGACATCAGAGAAATGATAACGTGATTTGCACTAGACATTGTTTTGAGTGAGGGAGGGCTGTGCAAGGTCACCAGCCTCGTATTTTCCTCCTAAGCCTTCTGGATCCAGTGACAAGATATTAATCATGATAACTGGAGATGGGCCGGGATGCAGTGGGAGATGTTGTTTTTTTCTGCTAAGTCCTATTCTGGAATTCTCTTAGAGAGTGATTATGCATGTTTAATGAATAGAACTCTTTAAGAAATAATCAGGGAATGGCCATTGTAATGATCAAAAGAAAAAAATAAGAGTAAATACGACTGGAGGGAAAGAGCAACAGTGACTACTGATAATCATTTAAACCAAGAAGGTTCAGAAAAATATTAAGTGGAGTTTGGTCAGGGACATATTGGTGTGCCATGTATGAGTGTACTTGCTTTAAGGTTTGGGGAGAGAGAGAGAGAAAGACAGAGAGACAGAGACGGAAGGAAGGAAAGAAAGAAGAAAAGAAGGAAGAATTTAAGGAAGGAGGGAAGGAAGCAAGAAAAGAAGGAAAGTGAAAGAAAGACAGAAAGTAAGACAGACAGACAGACAGAGAGACAGAAAGGAAGGAAGGAAGGAATAAAAAAGAGAGAAATGAAGAAAGAGGAAAAGAAAGAATGGAAGGAAGGAAGGAAGAAAGATAGAAAGACAGAACAAAAGAAAGAAAGAGAAAGAAAGAAAGAAATATAGCCAATTAACCCCACGTTTATTGGTGGCCCTCTGGCCATTCAAATTTACCTTCCTTTGGAGAGGAGAAGGTAGGGGTCTACAAAATCGAAAAGATGAACTGAGGTACCCAGCTAGCTGCATCCCTATTCAAGCATCTACGTCTACTCATAGGTCTGTGTTTGTCCTTAGTTTTTGAAGAAGACCATGTCATCAGAGTAAAGTTGACATGACTTGCAGTTGACTATGTTTTGAGCGAGGTTAGGGCGTACCGCCTCACCAACCTCCCTTTCTCCTGCTGAGCCTTCTGGGTCCAGTGACCAAATGTTCATCAGGATGACTGGAGATGACCCAGCATGTAATGGGTGATGCACTGGGAAAACAAAAAAAGACCAAAGACATTGCCTGCCATGAATGTAGCTCACATTCTACCAGAGGAGACTACATGCAAATAACGATATGCAAAGCAAACTATATAGAGGATAAATAAGGAATGAAAAGAGAAGCACCCTGATTAAGAGAGGTCTGACCAGGGAATCATCCCTGAGTCCCCATTTCCAAATGTGAGCTTCTTCCAACCTCCTCTAGCACCTTTGTCTAGTGATGGTGGTGTTCCTGATGAGGATACTGCTGCTGCAGAACCCTGCTTGGGTACCCCTGAGGGGGTCAACAAGTTGGACTCAAGGGAGGTGTACAGAGATTGTCATCATGCGTTAGGAGGGTTAGGACATGGGAAAATCTGACCAGATCTGACCTGTCTTCGGTGGTCCTAGAGAATTCAACTGGGGGCTCAGTTGACTGAGGGAACCCTGGGGGTGAGGAAGGAGGCTCCTGTGTGGCCAGGTCCCTGGGGTTGGTAGTTGTGGTTGACTGGGGACACTGGGGCTGGTTCAGTGAAGTCCATTGGACTGGGTGGGGCAGAACTGTCTCCAATCCATTCAAGGGGTAGGAGTGATTAGATCAGTTAAGATGCCCCATCCTTAGAACTGAGGGGGTGGGGCTCAAGGGCATATAGGCTCTGGCATTCCAGTGCCTAGGTTGAGCCTGTGTCTTGGGGAACTTGGAACGTTCGTTGGTTGCCTGGTTCCCGTTTGTGCACGGTTCACTGGGAGCCCTCAGTTGTCTTCAGGATCCACAGAGGAGGTGGATTGGAGGTCCTTAAAGTACCCTGGTGACCCTGAAGCTGCCAAGGGGGCCGGAGACTGAGTGGGAGCACAAGCCTTAGTGGGAGGCAGTGTGCTTCCAGGGTGTTATGTGGTGGGGGATGGGAAATTTGGGGGCGTTACGGTGGGAGGAGGGGTGGTGGGGGGCCAATTGGTGGGACAAGGGGCCAGGAGAGTGGCCAACACTAGTCTGGGAGCTGCTGTGCGCTTTGGCTGTCGTGCTGCTGGTCGGCTGTGCCGTGCACATCTGGAAACAGTGTAGCGGAGCGTTCTGCCATGGCATCGCTGGACACAGCAGCTACCTTGCCTGGCCCAGTGCCCTCCATCCCTGGCACTCAGGGAACACAGATCGGGTGAGACCATGGAGGTCCCAGGGACCTACCTTCCCCCTTCCCCAGTGTAGCGCCCTTAGTACAGCAGATTGCCAGTGGCTCAACACTCAGAATCACAAGGACTTTCCTGCCTTTCTTGTCTCCTTGCCTCGGGGGTCACTTGAGAGGCCCTCACCCTGGTCCCTGGGCCTGCTTCAGCCCAGGCCTGCCTGGTTCTCTTCAGCTGGCCCAGAAGCGGCGAGGCAACCTCCCGGGTGGGAGGACCCATCTCCCCCTTCCAACCTGGTACGGGCCCCTGAGATTTCTCAGCCACCATTTCCTAGTACGTCAAAGAAAAATCTGTTCAAAAACAGTCATAGCTTCTAAGTGCTAGGAATATGTGGAGGAAAGAAGGAGATTAGCTCCAGAAAATGCTGTGTAAACCTTAAAGCAGCATGTAAGTGCTGTTAGAAACTTTTCATTATAGAAGCAATAATAGCCAGGTTGAAATCCTGCACTGGACTCTTCGTTGCTATGTGACCTTGGGCAAGTCATTGTGTTGAGGTTTGGGGGTGGTCGGAACCTGAAATAGCAAACCCCTGCCCTTCCCAGATAAACTGAACCAAGCCTTCTTTGACAGCCAGAGAAAAAGTTGATTATAGGTCTTCCATTTGGGGTAGACTGGTTAGGGACATGTACATTTGTGACTTACACATGGACCAGTTAGAAACTGAACCCTGGTGATAAGGTCCAGATGGAATCTGAGCACTATCATGGAGGCAAGTTGGGTCTTATATTCAGAAAGACTGTGGTAGGGATCTAGGCATGCTCCAGTAGTCTGGGGTGAGTGGAGAATGGATTTATGGAGGGTCTTGAAGGGCGTGACCAATAAGTTGGCATCAGGACAGCAGAAACCAATAAAAAAGCATTTTGCTAGCATGAAGAATGGGCAGTAGTTGAAGGTTCCCTGGAGGTAAGACAATGGAGGGCTAGGCTTGTAAGGGTAGCTGACATTTGGGCCCAGGGATAACGGGCCCAGCCCATTGATGACCTCAGCCAAACACCAGCTTCTGAGGCAAGACCATGAGAAATAACTTATTCACACTCTGGAGGGGTGAATAGAACAGCCTCCAGAAACAAAAGTAAGCCTTAAAAACCTTTACCTGACTACAAAGTCTGTCCCCTAGGACCTCATTGACTAGGTAATACAGGGTGTATAGTTTCCAATACCATGTTCTCCCTTCCCATACCTACAGGTATGGGATGACCGTGAAAATGAACCTTTAGCTTTCCTAGAAGAGAAATCAACATTTCTTAGCTTCTTATTCATGAGAATTCCAAGCTACACTTCACATTTATTCTACTTAGCTGCCTTCTAACCTCAAAACAAGTTCCAGACCAGTTGGACCTTTGCTTTGTGTGTTACCTTCTCTGTGAAACATAACTCCTTCCTTATGTCTCCCATTCTACTGATGGCTATTCTGAACTTAGGGAAATGATTTCTCCATGATATTGCTCAAATTTCCCGCTTCCTCTGCTAGAAAATAATCTAGCACTAATTCACGTTGATAGTGTCTCCTACAGTTAGTTTATTTTCCTGTATTTCTTGCAAGTCAAAACTCTCTGGCCTGTATGGATCCCTTTTGGTTTCATTTCATATATTACGTAATTTCTGTGGAGAGAAAAATTGTACTCATTCCTCCCAATTCATCCTCTTTTATGTATTCAAATCTTTTTTCCACATCTGTCTCCATTCTGATGAATGCTATCTCACTCTCTTTTCCATACACAACCTTCCTTCCATCCATCTCCCTTTTAAGCAAGAATAGATTGTTCTCAACAAATGTAGAAAGAGGGAAAGAGAAGATGATGATCAACGCATTAATAAGTCAAAGGGGCAGTCCCTTTGGTAAGGACAGATATAGAGACCCAAAAGAAAAAGATAAAATATAATTGCACATTTAGAAGTCTCATCTCACACAGCAGTCTAGGGGTTGGGGGAGACACAGTCTGAGGCAGATTTCTGATCTGCATGCTCATCTAAGTCATCTTCAAAAAAGGAACTTCTTGCCGTCTTTATGTAGAAATCTTCTATCTTTTGTCAATTCTGCTACAAACTTGATCTTGACACAATTTAAAATTACCATGCAGCCTTCATACCCTTATTTTTCTTATGGAAGTGTATGCTATTTCTCCTGTTTGGTGACCCAAATACAGAAAAATGAATCTTTCTAAAGGATGCTTTTCTTGTTCTTCCACCAAAACAAAATTTTCTTAAGACTCAATTTCCTCATTCATGGTACTCCAATGCCAAATTTCAAAGCACCAAATCTTGTATGGTTTTCAAAATCTCTCCACCAAATAAGGATTTCCCCGAGAACTTTCCAAACCTAACAAATTATGAAATTTCTCTTCCCCCAAAATCAGGCTTTTTAGATAGACTGTGTCCATCCCCCCGTCACCACCTAGTCCAGTGTTTTCTGTAACGACTAAAAGCCCCCATCATCTTTTTATAACCAAGCTTGTAGGAGTGTGTGTAACATTTATCCCTCCTTGAACATGAACTGCTTCTGATTCCTGCCTCCACCTCTCTCTCTTCAATGAGAAGCACCCCCTTCTCCTAGCCCTTCCCCGTTCGATTTTCCAACAGTGTGAGATGGATTTCTATACATAACTGAGTTATTCCTTCTGGTGCCATTCCTTGCTTGAGTCAGTACAGAGGAGAATAAGGTTCACGGTGAAGGTTCAAGATTAAGGTTTCCCACCTCCTCCATCTTCCCCTCAACTGTTATAGTTCATTCTTTATTCTTTGTTGTGAGATAATTTACCTCATTGTACCTTTCCCTTTCCCTTTCTCCCAGTGTATTCCTTTTTCTAACCCTTTAATTCTTATTCCTTTAGAAATCATTGGTTGGTTTTGGGGACCTTTTCTCCTCCATCCAAAGAACCCTTTGTGAATACCAGTATTCTTCCAGTGTTGATGTATGGCTACAATACAGGGAGCACAGTAGAGTCCACAGCCTGAAAACATAGAGAGCAATAGGGTAGGAAAGTGGGAAGCAGCTTTCCCACAGAGCAGCCAGAAAGAAGTGTGACTGGCAACTGCTATGGCCATGTAGTGAAGCTCGCATGGGCACAATCCAATGGGTCCACCTGTGTCCTCATGGTGTCAGGAGAAAGAGAATAAAACCCTTTTCATGTTGGAGTCAGACTCTGGCAGACCTGTGTGTGGATAGATATGAAATCATTTCTTCATCACTCGAAGTCCAGGGTTCTATATTTTGTTCAACCAAGCTGCCCCAGGAACACCTAAGTTCCAATCTTACCTCAGACACTTCCTGGTTGTGTGAACTTGAGGAAGTCACTTCACTGCTGTATTCCGCAGAAAATTCTGTAATACACATTTCCAGTGAGCTCGACCTAGCTCATATACATGCAATTCTCTACACTGACAAGACCAGATTTAGTGTGAGAAAACCAGAAAATTAGGCATGAGATGTGTACTCCTAAGACATGATAGTCAGCACTCAAATATTTGTCTGTTTTTGGTTTGTGTTTTAAACATTGTTTGCCTGAAAGTTGGGTTAAAAGAGGCAAACAGGCTAGGTGGCATTTAATTCACATTGTTTCTTCCCTTCAGGCTGGCCAAAGATAGAGAACATGCATATCTAAGGAGCAGGAATGTAAATTCGGATTGTGTGCTCAAAAGAATGAGAAGGCTTTAACACATGCTAGAACAATCCTGATGCAGGACTCAGATTTATGATTTCCATAAATGTTTAACCATAATATGCAAAAGAATTTTCTTAACTGAATGAGTGGTAAATACAGTAAGACAAGAGAGGAGACAAACAATTAATTGAAATATGACCCAGGATATCTGTTTTCTTTACCATGAAAATGACATAACATAGCATATGTCCATGAAATATATATTTACGATAGTGCCTTCTCTTGAGGAGCTTTGTCCTTGGTAGTCATTAATAGCAGAATGCTCTGGTCTACTTCATCTTGCCTTGTTGACACAGTAAAGGGAATTCTGGGAGTAGAGAAGTAGAGAGTAGAGAAGAGATATCTGTGAGACCAAGGGGCTACCTCTAGTCAATTAGTTCAGGCTCTGCCCTTTCTCGAGGTTTACATGATATTAAATGATTAGCAATCAAACAGCAGCCCAAGAAAGGACAAGTGAACACTGGAATTGTTGTGTTGGATGGAGGTGACTTATGGAGTTGATTTCTCACAGGGAAAGGTGACTATGCCTCAGCGAGACTCGCTATTGGATGCCTTGCAGCAGAAGAACCTGGATCTCATGAGACAGATCACCCTGGTCCAGGACACTCTGCACATCCGGGAGCAGTCCTTCAGCGAGCTGCAGACCCAACATGAGGAGCTGCAGGGCAGGCTGGAAGAGTACCAGGAGAAAGTGATGGACCTGGAAGATGAGGTGGTTGTCTCTGCTGCTTCTTGGGGGAGATGTTAAGGGATGCTACAGAAACGGAGTGTGAGAAATGGCAGGAAAGATGGGCTGGTGACTGTGGGGACTGCAATAATGTACAGGCTAGTGATTGGGTTTTGTGATGGTTGAAGCTGGTTTCTTGGGATGTCGTGTTGAGTACAACTCTATGGATACAACTTCTGTACATCTGTCACATATTTTATTGGTGTGGTCTATTTCCTGGAACATTACTCTGCCTGATAAGTATTCATCAAAATATTTTACTCACTAAAGTGTCCAACTAGCTCAGATCACAGGGAGCCTGTACCGTAATTTCTCCCCAGCTCCAAGAGCCAAGAGGCTTCAAAAGGCAAATACAGCGCCTGAAGGATATCAATAAGAATTTGACTCTGCAATTACATCAGGAGCAGGAAAAGGTTAACATTTTGGAACAGGCCAATGAAGCCCTTCAGGAGAAAAACAATGTCTTGGAAATGACTTCAATGAAGAGAGAAGCCGATTTAGTAGAGTTGAACCTGAAGGTATTTGGAGCTTTATGCTAGTGGGTTGGTTCACCTGGATCTTCAAATCAAAACACATTTTTCTTTAAGAATAGTTTGGAGGGAAACAATTTGACTGTGAGGCATGAGTAGAATTACTATTTCTTCCTATCTATCCTTGTGGAGATAGAATTTCCACAGTGAAAACGAGAACGTTTTTCCTTGTTTCATAAGGTTATAGTATATATGGTAATTTTACTCAACAAGGTTTTATTAAGGCACAACTTTAACCTCCGGGACTAAATCAACAAGATGAGTGACTCATGAATTTGTTTCCTTCTTTGCTTCTTCTTCTTCTTCTTTTTATTTTACTTAGAAAGGTGCTATTGTCTTGGCCATTGCTAAAGGTCTTTTCTTAGCTCCGTAGTTTGGAAATTTCTTCTGGGAAAAATTGCACTACACATATATTTTTTTTAAGTTTTTTTTATTAATTTTAGTTGTCAACATTCATTTCCACAATGTTTTGAGTTCCAAATTTTCTCCTCATCTCTCCCCTCCCCCATCCCATAATACTTGGTATTCTGATTGCCCTTTCCCTCAATATGCCCTCCCTTCTATCGCACCCCTCCCTTCACTTATCCCCATCTTCTCTCTTTTCTGGTAGGGCAAGATAGATTTCTATATAACATTAACTATATTTCTTATTTCCCAGTTATATGCCAAACAGTTCTCAACATTCCTTCCTAAAGCTTTGAGTTCCATCTTCTCTCCCTTCCTCCCTCCCCACCCATCCACACTGAGAAGGAAAGCAATTCAATATAGGCTATATGTGTATAGTTTTGCAAAAGACTTCCATAATAGTCATGCTGTGTAAGACTAACTATATTTCCCTCCATCCATCCTGCCCCCTATTTATTCTATTCTCTCTTTTGACCTTGTCTCTCCCCAAAAGAGTTTACTTCTAGTTACTCCCTCCTTCCATCTGCCCTTCCTTTTATCATCCCCCCACATATCCCCGCGCTCATTTGTCCCCCATTCTATCATCGCCCCACACCCCACTTATCACCTTCTCCTCTACTTTCCTGTAGTGTAAGATAGATTTTCATACCAAATTGAAGGAGCATGTTATTCCCTCCTGAAGCTTAATATAAAGAGAGTAAGCTTCACTTTTTCCCTCTCAACTTCCTCCCTTTTCTTCTCAATTGAAAAAATATATTTTTACCTCTTTTATGTGAGATAATTTCCCCCATATCATTTCTCCCTTTCTCCTCCCAATATATTCCTATCTCACCTCTTAATTTTATTTCTATAGATATCATCCCTTCTTATTCAATTCACCCTGTTCTCTCTCTCTCTCTCTCTCTCTCTCTCTCTCTCTCTCTCTCTCTCTCTCTCTCTCTCTCTCTCTCTCTCTTTCTCTCTCTCTCTCACTGTCTCTCTCTCTCTTTCCAGACAAATGTGAGTATGTGTGGCACAATCTGTACAACTACACAAATACTGAGAAAAGGCTCAAGAGTTACAAATATTATCTTTCCATGTAAGAATGTAATGATTTGAACTTTAGAATGTGCCTTGTGATTTCTGTTTTCTGTTTACCTTTGCATGTTTGTCTTGATTCCTGTGTTTAAAATTCAGATTTTCTATTCATTTCTGGTCTTTTCATCTAAAAGGCTTGAAAATCCTCTATTTCATTGAATACCCATTTTTTTCCACTGAAATATTATCCTCAGTTTTGCCCTTTAGGTGATTCTTGGTTTTAATCCTAATTCTCTTGAATTCTGGAATATTATATTCCAAGCCCTTTGATCCCTTAATGTAGAAGGTGTTAGATCTTCTGTTATGCTGACTGTATTTCCACCATACTCGAATTGTTTCTTTCTAGGTGCTTGCAACACTTTCTCCTCGACCTAGGAACTCTGAAATTTGGCTGAAGTATTCCTAGCAGTTTCTCTTTTCGGATCTCTTTCAGGAAGTGATTGGTGGTTTCTCTCAATTTTTTATTTTACCCTCTGGTTCTAGAATATCAAGGCAGTTTTCCTCGATAATTTCATGAAAAATGCTGTCTAGGCTCTTCTTTTGTTCATGCATTTCCGGTAGTCCATACGTTTTAAATTGTCTCTTCTGGATCTGTTTTCCAGGTCAGTTGTTTTTCCAGTGAGATATTTCAAATTATCTACTATTTTTTCATTCTTTTGGATTTGTTTTGTAATTTCTTGGTTTCCCATACACTCATTCACTTCCATCTGCTCCATTCTAATGATTATGCAACTATTTTCTTCAGTGAGCTTCTGAACCTCCTTTTCCATTAGGCTAATTCTGCTTTGTAAAGCATTCCACATTCCTTTCTCCTTGGCAAAGGAGCTTTTTCATGACCTTTGAAACTGTCTTTGTCATTTGTGGATTGAGCAATTTGGAAAATGCTGCAGCTGGTGGCTCCCTGAAACCTCTTCCATATCTCGTCCCTGCCCCATCATGCCGTCCACCCTGGGCTGTGTGCTACTCTGCATCTTCTGTGATAACACTTTCCTGGTGGCTTTCCCGGCTGTCTTGGGCTGCAATTCTCTGTCCTTTTATGGTTTCTGCTGCTCCAGAATTTGTTTAGTCATACTTGCAAGTATTTTATGGGCTATGTGGGGCGCTTCCACAGCTTCTTCTTTCTACTCTGTCATTTTGACTCTGCCCCCTATCACTCAGGCTGCCTTTATCAGGGACTTGGCCAGGGAGCCCACTAGAGACCATGCTTGCTTGAGAAGGCTAAGAAACACCACTAAATACTCCACATTCTGCAATCTCTGTAGTCCATTTTTACCTAGTTTCTCTGGAAAAGTATTTTAGTCTCTTCACAGAAACTCAAAACTCTGTGGCTTGCTTTTAAGTGGCACGTTGGAATGTGCATGGTCCTGCTTGGAGCTAGTGCCTAGAAGAGCATACAGCCCCCACTCTAAGGTCTGCTCTTGTGGCAATGCTGTCACCCAACACTAGTTCTACTTTTTACACTAACTGTGGTTTCCCAGACACTTGACAGGACAATGTGCCACCCCTCTGCCTTCCTGTTGTCTAGGTCAAGGTGGTTCTCCAGAAAAAAGTAGAGGAAGACCAGCAAATCAACCAGCGGATTCAGGCATTCATGAGGGCGTTAAAGACTGAGAAGGCCAATGTTCACAGCCTCAAGGAGCAGGTATGTGGTTGCTCAGGTGGATGTGGGTGGATGTGGCTACTCCTGCTGCCTCTGAATCTCAGAACAGCTCTCACCAGGGGCTATGTGGTTTTGGTCGTTGCCAGATCTGGAAAGACATATCACAGAGATGGTAGTGTCAAAGGCTTTCTCAGCATCTTTCAAGGAGTACTATTGAAAGGCCTTTTTGTCTACACCAGAAGTAAAAAGGTCTGCTTATTTGCCTGTTCATTTCACAGAAAATGCAACTTAATAGGCTTCTTGGCCTGACTCTTGCTTCCCCTTGCCACAGGTGGCAGCAAGTAAGATCAAAGCCGTTCACAACAAGCTGCATTACAAAGCTGCCACCTTGGAACTCATTGAACTGAAGAAAGAACTGCAGGCCAAGGAGCAGCTGGCTAAGAATCTCCAGGCAGACACACATAGGCTGCTGTAAGTATTGCCCCACTGGGACTTGTCTGGGCTCCGACTCCAGAATTCAAATCTGGCTTCAGGCACTTAGTGCTCTAAACCTTCACCCTCTGTCTGTCTCAGCTGTCTCGACTCTTAAGATGGGGATGTTGATAGCATCTGTTCCAACAAGGTTGTTGTGACGATCATATGAGATGATCATTGTAAAGTCTTCTGCACAGTTCCTGGCCCATAGTAGGTGTTGAAGAAATGTAGCCATTCGTGGTATTATTATTATTACATTCCAGTATCTCCTGAGGTCCAGAAGCCAGAGACACAGGCACAATGTCTTTTCATGTCTGGGTCATTGCCAATGCAGTCTGGGTCATTACCAATGCAGTCTTTCCTGGTTAGACCATGTTTTCCCTTGGACTTGATCTCTAATCAGCACCGGGAGCATGGGTAGGAACAGGAGGGGCTCAGGTTCAGTTTGGCTCCCTTTCTAGGTCAACTTCGAAAAGAAGCTTTTAGCTGATGTAAGGGATAGGCAGTGTTTATGCCAGCATAAAAATGCCTTGGTGGCACACTTGAGGGTAACTAGAAAGGGTACAGTAAATCACCCTTGAAACACATATGGTGTCTGTGACTAGTGCAGACAGCACCAGGTGAGGATCATCAGGCAGATTTATCAAAAACATGTAGTTATCAAACATCTGTGCTTAAGTGCTTTTTTGGAGTCTGTGTGCTCATAAATCCCTAGTGCTCTGGAACATCACTGTACGTCTTGTATACATGACATTAAGAAAGATGCAAAATACAATACCAGGTGCCATCACTTCTAGACTGGACATAGATTGCTTTATAGCCAAAACCAGTTGCAGATCAGCATAGAAATGCCATTTTTACTTGATATTCTTCTGTCCATCCTTAGGACACAGGAGGAAAAACACCACCGGGAAGTGTCCCAGTTGAAGCTGGAGTTGGCAGAAGCTCAGGCTGAGCTGCAGCAAGGCAAGATGAGCAAGGTAATGCCCCCTGACCTGAGCTCCCTCATGGGGCAGAATACCCTCCCCAGGACAGGTCACGTGGTCATGCTGCAGAGCCTTAGCCAGCAGAATCATGTTCCCTCTGTAGCTGCCAGTTTGTAGTTAGTTAATGTCCCAAGAGGAAGAGGTGTTGTGATGGAAAGATCTTTAGGCCCCCAACAAGTGGCAGGTTCTGGAATTTATCCTGCTCAGGAGATCTGGAATGAAACCCAATCCAGAAAACTGCTCCTGAATGTTTCTGTTCAGAGGCCAGAGGTCCCAGGCATCCTTTGCTTTGGGCCATGGCACGCCCAAGGCTCACTCTGTATGGGGTCTTCCTGCTATGTCTTTGGAGGACTTCCATACGTTTGAGGATGATTGCTGTAATTCATCCATCTGAAATAAATGTCCCAGTAAAATAAAGGTGAAGCCTGATGACCCATTATACAAGTAACAGTTGCTTATGATGCCAGAAGTGCTTCATGGAAAATCCTCATCTACTGGTTCGTATCTAAGGGAGATGATATTGATGATCATGAGTTTGGCAAATTCATATAATCTCCATCAGTTCCCACATGTCAAGTGCTTTACAAACATGAAAATGCAATCCAAATATTAGCTACAACTTGGGGGCCATCAAAACACCAACATTGTACTTGCTGAGTTTGGGGGCCCTCCTGTCAATAACTGGGTAACATTGTGCACATTTAGAAAGCTTGGGTTTGCACACATGTACCATTATTTTATCTCTCTCCCTCCTTCACCCCTGCAGTTTTTCTCTGTGTCTCTAAACGGTAGGCACTAATAACACAAATAACACCTTTGTTTTTCAGAGGAAGGAACTGAAGGGAGAGATCAAATCCTTCCCTGTGACTCCCATTCAACTTCCATCCTGCCCTGTCCCTGCTTCCCTTCTAGAGGAGCTGCTCAATACCCAGCCCACTGTGAGCAAGGAGAAGCTCCACAGCCTGCACATCTCTCTCCACCAACTCAGGTAGGACCTTTTGTTTATCATTTATTATGGTATGTTTGGAACATCCTTTCATGTTACTTATGCCAAATGCACAACAAGTGGATCTGCCAACCTAAAAATCTCTTCCTGCCCTGTGACTGTGCCATGTTGCTTCCTCTCACAAGATAACAAAAGGTTCAGATTTGAACAGGATCACCTATGGACTCCGTCTGCCAACTCACACCTGAAGAAAATTCCCCTTGAACAGATCCCCAACATAGCGTGAGCCTCTAACCCAGGCCTTCCCCACCTGTGGTTCATGGGCCCTGTGCTACCTACCAGAGTATTTCAGGTTTGGCCACTGACAAATTTAGAGGAAAATGTGGAGAGGAAGTCCTTGGACTCATTGCATCCAGCTCCAGAGCCCGAGGGCCACAGGTTGCACAGACCTGCTCCAAACTCTACCAGGAGACCTCCCCTTGTGGGCAGCCCTGGCCAGAGTGGGATATCTCTAAGTGATTTTGTTTTTTCCACTCATCTATCCTTTATTGATACATACTGTGTGTGCACCTAGGATTGAGTATAGGAGATAGAACTTAGCAGAGTCTTACAAACAACTCTAGTATATAGACACACATAATACAGAAAGACAGGCACATTTAAGTTTTAGATCGATTCAAAGGAAGGGAGACTGAATTGGACCATTCTCAGAGGCGTTTTGGATTCTACTCTGCAGAGACTGCAGACAAGGGCTTCCAAGGCAAGGGGAACGGCATGAAAGAAGGCAACACTAAGCAGACTTAAGACTCTAGAGAAGACCAGCTGGCCTCTGATGCCAGGGGAGAGGCTATGTTAATCAGTAGCTAGACATAGAGACAGCTAGTTCACCCTCTCCCTCACCTGCTTGCCTTCTCTCTGAGACTGCTTTCTTCCTCTGTAGTGCAGGACCATTTTAAGCCATGTGAAATGCCTGATGGGGTCAAGAAGAGTAGGACACTACAGAACGTCACAACCCCACATCATCTGGTCAATATTCCTTGTTTTGACCAGTTTAGAGGATACCTTTACATTCTTTTCATTGGAATATCTTTGATTGTGAGGGAGGATGAACAGAAGAAAAGGCTCTCACTTTTAAATTTTAACTTAAATTCTTAAATTTAAATTTTAACTTAAATTTAAACTTCTTAAAAGATTTTATCTCAATGTGGAAATAGAGGATGAAGAAACAAGGATCGGGACTAGGGCTCCAGCTGTATAATCTACCTGAGAGCAGAGAGGCAGTCCCTCCTACTGCACTTTTGTTTTCTTTACTAAGGAGAATCCATTTTATACTGAAATAGCTGCTCAAAAGGAAGATGCTTCAGTTAAGAGAGGTACCTGATTGTCCTTGGCGACTTCAGGGCACGAGGCACAGTTGAGCTCTCAAGATGGGAAAAATAAGGCAGATGTCACTGGTGAGGCCACAAACTAGGATTTGGGGAAAATCATGGAGCACAGGAGAGGACCAAAGGAGGGCGAGTGTCCTGATCTTCTCAAAAGGGAAGAGAGCGAAGTCTGCACATGGAGAATAAGGAGGGTGACCTCTGTTGCTGAGAAATTATAGAGCATGTTATTTAGGGAGTGGCTAGAAAACTGCTAGAAAAGCAGGAAGTGTCAGCGCCTGGTGTTAGCTTTCCCAAAGTCACACACAGTGCATTTCATCTCCCTTCTTCTCAGGGTCATTAGACTGCTCAGGAAGGGGAATGCTGGAGCTATCCTTTCTCTAGATTGTAGCCAATCATTTGACCAAGTTTCCCATGCGGTCCTTTCCAAAATGAGTGAAGAAAGTGGCTAGAAAGTAATACGTTCAGATGGATTTACAAGGAGATGAAAGACAAGACTGAAGTCGTAGTCATACCTCAGTGACTTAGGCATAGATGGCATGTTTTTCCAAGACAGTTAACACTTCTAACAGTCAGATGCCAAAAGATCTCACATGGTAAAGTTATTAGGTCAAATCTAGTAAGATGAAATTATTTTTGGTCTCTTTAACTAAGAATTTGACAAACATCAACCAATATGACTATTTCTATCAACGATAGAATAAAGAGGAAAAAGAGAATTGTGTATGAAACATGAATCTCTATTATATGTAGTTTGGGTAATTTCAAAGTATGTATTTATTTTGTGTGGCTTACATATGTCTATGTCCCTTTTCTGAACTTGATTCTCTTCTTTGCTGGATGTTCTTAAATTTAAATTTAAATTAAATGTTTTGTAGCTCATTTTTTTTTTATTTTTGGAATCAGTATCTTCTTGTTACACTTGCCCCCCAAATATTCATATCCTTCCTTCTAATCCACCCTGAAGAAAACGTAATCCGCCCCCATTCTAACAGACTAAGGTAATAGAAGAGAGGGGGGAATCACACATCTGTTATCACTAAAGACAGTATGATTCTGCAATTATAGTCTGTACCAAGAGGATGGAGGCCTGCTTCATTACTAGTCTTCTGGACTCATTGATTCATCATTGCATTGACCAGAGTCTCAAGTCTTTTGGAGGAATTTCTCTTTACCACATTGCTGTCAGTGTATGTAATTGTGCTTTAATCTGTCAGCTCATATGCCTTCCTAGATTTCACTTCCTTTTATAACTCCGTACTGTGCAGCAACACTCTCTTCCTTTCATATACCATGTTTTCAGTCATTCTCTAATGGATGAACACACCCTCAGTCTTCAGTTCTTTGCTGTAGCAACAAATGCTACCACAAATATTTTGCACGTATCTATTCTTCCCTTCTTCTTTGGTCTCTTTGGAGTATAAAATTATTTGCTAGAATAAAATAATTAAGGATCAAAAAATCTACTTCACTAACAAAGTAGGGGCAGGCATAATTAGGCAGAGATTTTCCTGAAAGAATCTGGCCTTTTAGTGCACTCCAAACTCCAGTTGAGTCAGTAGTGTAATATGGCAGACAAGAGAGCTAGAGCGATCTTTCCTGAAATAAGAAACGAACATACCCAGACCTAGGAAGGCAATCATCTCTCTGTACCTTGCCTCAGTAAGTACACATCCAAAAGGCAGCGTGAAGCTCATTGGTAAAGTAGAAAGTGTAGTCATAATGATTGGTGGTCTTCAGGCCCTGCCAGCTTATCTAGGGAGGACGAGGGCATGATTAGCTGGGGAAAGAGGATATCTGCAGGAATTGTGGCAGTTTTCAAGTATTTGAAAGGCAGTCACATGGAAGAAAGCTGAGTCCCATGTGTCAGAATGCCAAACAGTGGAATTAGCAAATCACCAGAATTCCAGGTGACACAAAGGGGAATAGGTTTTCTCAAGAGGTGATCAGTTCTCTATCCCAGCAAGTCTTTTTGGAGAAGATATCTAACAGGCCCTAAGGATATTTGCTTTTGGGGGTTCTTTGTCGAAGTTTGGGTTGGCATGTGTGGATGCCTACGTCCTCAGAACTCATAATTTCTGGGGGGGTTTCAAGAGATGATTTTTGATGTATGTGTTGTTGATTGTCTGTGGATAGATCACCTTTGATCCATTAGGGGATGAGTGATTCCTTTGAATATTTCTACGATTGCAAGACATCCTAATTTGACAGATTACGTTTAATGGAGCTATTTAGTCTCTGCTGATTTTGATTCTCTTGGTTATTGGTGAAGAGATAAGGGTGTTTTGCTCTTTTTTTATCTAATTCTATCATATGTTCCTCTTCTCAACAGATAAAAATTCTTGAAGTATGATTTCATTTTCATCGAACTTTGGGTTTCCTTAAGGGCTTAACTGTACGATCTTGCTGCAATTGATGTTAATATATAGTATAAGGTTGAGAACCCAAGTTTATATTCAGCCACATCCAGTTGTTAACGAGGACTTTCTGTTTGCTTTGGAAACTAATATTTCAAATAATTGCGATAGAAAATTATTATAGCTCTTTCTGTTGTTCCCGGGGTTCATTTTACACAGTATTTATTCCTTCGACCTGTTTCCTTTTCTTAAAAGGCAACAAATGGATAGTCTTCAACACCACATGGAAGATCAAACGATCAAAATACATGAATCGATGCCTTCATGGACTCATCGATGGACTGTCACTTAATGGACCTCTCCATTACCTTCCCATCTGCTGCTTCTAGGAAACTCGTAAATTTCATCTTTGCCTGAACCACCCTGTCAACACCCAGCCAGCAGTGAAGCAACGACCCTATATCTGAATAAGCTTTATTTTCCTCCAGAGAAGAGAACATTTCTTTGGGACATTTTACTTTATTGTTCAAATACATACATTGTATATAGTTGGTTGTGTAAAAACAGTAAAATTATAACGATTTAATTGTTGCAAAATCCCCTTTTGCAATTTCAGAATTCTTGGATTGTCTTTCTTTTTCTTTTGGCTCATTGTCATGTTTAAGTTTGCTGCTAGAATATCTGGTATAAAGAGATTTAGGGAAGTTGACATGTACTGGTAAGGTTTTTAGAAAAATGATTGGTTTTTTTTAGTATACCTTTCCAACACAAAAGTGCCTGCATGACAGGGTTTTATTTTGTTTCCATCACCTTTCTTTCTCAACTATTTGCAAAGGAACATTGCTTCTCTTTCAGTGGGACAAACCTTCCTCTCTCTAGCTGACGCACCAAAGTTCCTAAGTAGCAGTTGGGGTACCTGTCACCAGAAGGTCCATGAAGGACCTTTTGTCCCACACAAGCAGAGAAAAAAGATGGTAAGTGGGAGGATGAGGGAGTGCATAAGAGGGAGGGAGGGAAAGGAAAGGGGGATATGGACAAAGATTGGCAATAGTTAGTGGAGGGCACTATAGTTTGGCTAGCTCTTGGCTTGTATTCCTGGATCCATCTTACCTTGGCAGAGTGGTCAAAGACAGGATAACAACAAGGATCTCTCTTCTCTCCATCAGTTGTGAAAACCTGAGGTTTATACCTGAAACTGACAGCAGGTGAGAGTCGCCCCAGCCAAATGAAACCAGTGAAACCATGGAGAAAAGTACAATCCCAGGAGACTGGACTTTATGAGCATGGTAGGCAGTTTTACAAAAAAAAAAAAAAAAAGGGAAAACTTCCATTTCTGTCACTTTCCTGCTCAGGAGTCATTGTTTCTGATGCACAGGAATGGAAAAAATTAAGACACCACATCAGTTTAGACTTCTGCTTGCTCTGTCTTTGCATGGTGCTCTGGAAACATAGAATACATTCATTCATTTACAAATAAGCATCCCTGGATAGGCCACACTTCAGCTCCTCCCACTACTCCACCAAAACTAAATATCATCAGATGGCTACGTCAGAAGGCTAGCAGTTTGCGAAATTTGGATTTGGTTGAGTTTTATTTTTTAAAAAACCGTAGAAATACAGTTGCAGTAAAGAGTTGGAGATTTCTGTGTTTGTAATCTTTAGGGATGAGAGGGAGTAATCCCTGAATGGGGACTTCAGATGACTATTCTGCATAATAACTGGCCTGCAAATGATGTAATGCAGGGGTCCTGATCATTCCAGACATGTTCATGTGTACTCTGTATGTGACAGAAGCATAATTGCTCTCATGGAGTAAACAGTACTGTATTTTTAAGCCATTCATGGTGTTCTCTTTTTTATTTTTAATTTTCAAAGTTCACTTCTATACGTTTTAAATTTTCTCCCCCTCCCTTCCCAAGGCTGCATGCAATCTGATATAGGCTTTACACATACATTCCTATGCAAAACATGTTCATATCAGTCAGATTGCATGTCAGAATTATAACGAATGGCAGAAATCATGAGAAAGAAAACAAAACAAAACAAAATAAAAAAGAAAATGGTCTTCTTTGCTCTCCATTATGACTCTTTAGTTGTTTTCTCTGAATGTGGATAGCATTTACCATCATAAGTCCTTTGAAATATTTAACCTCCTTGCGTTGCTGACAAGGGCTAAGTCTATGAAAATCAGTCATCATACACTGAGGCTGTTTCTGTGAACAATGATCTCCTGTTTCTATTCACTTCAATCAGCATCAGTTCATTGAAATCTTTGAAGGATTTTAAAAATTCTGCCTGTTTGTCATTTCTTATATCTAAATAGCATTTGATTATATTTATATGCCACAAGTTGTTCAGCAACAACCCAACTGATGGCCATCCCATGAATTTCCAGTTCTTGGACATCAGAAAAAGAGGTGTGAAAAATGTTTTTATATGTGTGGTTCTTTTCCCATTTTATAATTTCTTTGGCATACAGCCCTAGGAGTATTATTGCTGGGTCAATGGTTATGCACATTTTTGTAGATCTTTGGTCAAAGTTCCAAATTGCTTTCCAGCATGGTAAGATCAGCTCATACTTCCACCAACAACGAATCAGTCTTCCAAATTCCTCACATCTATTCCAATACTGATCATTTTCCTCTTTTCATGTTAGCCAATCTCATAGGCATGATGGAATACCTCACAGTTGTTTTTATTTGCCTCATTTTATACAAAAGAGATTTAGAGCATTTTTCTTAGGAATATAGATAGCTTTAATTTCTTCCTCTGAAAATTGCCTATTCATATCTTTGACCAGTTATCAACTGGGGAATGAGTTGGATTCTCCTTAATTTGACTCAGCTCTGTATTTATCTTAGAAATGAGTCCTTTATTACAGACACTACTTGTCAAAATTATTTCCAGGTTTCTACTTCCTCCTCATCATTGATGACTTAGGTTTGCACATAAACTTTGCAAGTTAATGGAAACGAAATCATGCATCTTTCATTTTGTAATGTTCTCTATCTCTTGTCTGGTCATAAAGTCCTGCATTCTCCATAAATCTGACAGATAAACTACTTCTTGTTCCCCTCATTTGTTTATACTCTCAATCAGTCTTTATACATAAATCAGATAACCACTTGGACTTTTTTTTTTTTTTGGTATATGGTGTCACACATTGTCCTATGTCCAAATTTTCCTTGTTATTTTCCAGTTTTTCTAGCAGCTTTTGTGAAACAGTGAGTTCTTATCACAGAAGATGTCGTCTTTGGGTTTATCAAACAGTTGATGACTGTACCCATTGACTACTGTGTCTTGTGAAGCTAACCTACTCCACTGATTTACTGTTTTATTTCATAGAACAGGACCAAGTCATTTTGATGATTGTTGCTTTATAATACAATGTAAGGTCTGGTATGGTACACCAGCTTGGGAATATTTCTTTTCGTTTCATAGCTTGATGTTCTGGACCTTTTAAATTTCCAGATGAATTTTGATATTTTTTTCTATCTCTTCAAAACAATACTGGTTGTTGATGGCACTGAGCAAGCAAATTAATTTAGGTTGAATTATCATTTTGATTGCATTAGCTCAGGCTATCCTCGAGCATCTGATGTTTTTCCATTGATGTAGATCTCATTATACTTGTGGGAAATGGGTTCTCTGATTGTGTTCCCATAGCCCTTAGGTTTATTTTGGCAGGTAAGCACCCAAATATTGTATAATTTCAATGGAAGTTCTATTTCCATCTATTGGTCCTGAGTTTTAAAAGGCAAAATGGAAAATTTTGATTACATTAAATTGAAAAGCTTTTACACATACAAACCAAAAGTAAGAGGGAAGCAGAAAAATGGGAAAGAATTTTTGTAACTACTGTCTGTGATAAAGGCCTGATTTCTAAAATATATAGAGAACGGAATCAAATATCCAAGAGTACAAGTCATTCTCCAATTGACAAATGGTCAAACAGACAGTTTTCAGAGGAAGAAATGAAAGCTGTCTGTATTCATAACAAAAAGTGTTCTAAATCCCTATTGCTTAGAGATATTCAAATGGAAACAACTCTGAGGTATCCAGATTGGTACCATGACACAACAGGAAGTTGATAAATTTTGAAGACGATATGGAGAGTTGGAACACTAATTCATTGTGGGTGGAGCTGTGAGCTGATCCAAGCATTCTGGAGGGCAATTTGGTACTATCACCAAAGGGCTTCAAAAATGATCTTATTCTATGACCCAGCAATATCTTTTCTAGGACTCTATCCTAAAGAGACCATACAAATAGGAAAAGGTCCCACATATAAAACATTATTTATAGCGTCTCTCTTTGTGGTGGCCCAGAACCGGAAATCGAGGGGACACCCATCAAATGAGGAATGGCTGAACAAGTTGCAGTATATGAACATAATGGAATTCTATTGTGCTATAAGATATGATGAAGTGAAGTTTCCGGGATTGTCTCATGTCCTACACTGGTCCCCTTCAGACACAGCAAGAAGGGTCCTTCCTGTCAATCTCTAAAAGACCGTTGTATCACTTCTGCTGGTTCCACTTCTCCTGGGTATATCCTGGGAAAATATTCTGTGGATTTTTCAAGATCAACAAAGCATGGTGACAGTATTTACAATGTACTCTACCCTCCTGGATTCTGGAAGTTCAAGTAGGGAACTTTCAAATATTCAGTCTGTGAGCTGACAGGCCCAGAAGTAGCTGTTGCTGCTGCATCTGCTGCTGCTTACTCAGGCCCTGTGCTTCTCTCTCTCCCAACTCTGCCAGACTCCCAATGGCCTTTTTACAAACCTCAGTCTCCTTGAGGTCTTTGCAGCTTCTGCCACCAATAATCATTCTCTCTTCCTTGATACCCTCTTCTCTAGATTTTTGAGGTTCTCCTCCCACCTCTCTGACTTCTCCTACTCCCCTTCCTTTGTTGGATACTATTCTAAACATAGGTCTCCCTCAGGGTTCTGTCCTGGGCCCTTCTCTTCTCCCTCCACACCACGTCATTTGGTGATCTCATCAGCTCCCATAGATTTAACGATTTTCTCTATGCTGATTCCCAAATGGCCCTTTGCTGTCCCAATATTTCTGCCAATCTCCAGTCTTTTATCTCTAAGGGCCTTTCAGACATCTCAGACTGGATGTCCACTAAACATATGGAACTAAAAATGCAGAGAGATGAACTCATTATCTTTCCCCCTAGACCCTTCCCATCACATACCTCCCCCAAGAGTGCAGAGAGCAATTCCACCCTCCAAATCCCTCAGGATCATGACCTAGGAGTCAGCCTGGATTCCTCACTATGTCTCACCCCCTTGGCAACAAGCTATTGGCAAGGCCTGTCAATTACACCCTCACATCATCTCTCCCATGTCTGCACTTCTCTCCTGTGACACTGACACCCCCTGTTACAGACTTTCACACCCAGGACTATAAAAATAACCTTCTGCGGGGGGGGGGGGGGAGGGGAGAAGGGGAGAGGAGGACATTCCTATCTGCCTCAATCCATGCTCTGTTCAGCCACGAAAGTGATTTTCTAAAGCTTAAGTCTGATCATATCACCCCTGTCAATACTCAATAAAGCCCAGGAGTTTCCTATTGCTGCCAGAATCCAATACAAAATGCCTCATTAGGCATTCAAAGCCCTTCATAACCTGGATCCCTTCACCTTTTCCAGGTTTCTCCCACCTTACTCCCCAGCAAGTATTCTTCCAACGGGTGACACTGACTTTGTGCCACTTTGACAAAGAAGACCCTCCATCTGTCGTCTCTGAGCACTCACTCTGGCTGAACCCCATGCCTGAAAAGCTCTTGCTCCTCTACCCTGACAAGTGACCTCCCTGGCTAAAATCTCACCCTCCACAGGAATCTTTCCACAGCCACTAGACTGTAGTACCTCCCCTCTCTCAACTGTCTTGTATATATCTTGCTTTGCAAATATTATTTTATATTTTCTTCTTCACTATAATAATTCACTTAATAAAGATTTCTTAAGTGTGTCTACATGCTGGTGACTGTGCAGTCAATCTCGCAGTAAAAGAGATCTTTCATTCTTTTCTGTTAAAACTACTTTTCTATTAACTGGGGGCAACTATGTGGCAGGTGGTCTGGAGTCAAGACTATGTAAGTTCAAACCGGCACTTTTCTGCTGTGTGCTGATCAAGACAGAGTAAAATGAAAGTAATAATACCAATCTCCTACAATTGTTGTGAGGATCAAAGGAAATATTAGTTAAGAGATTAGCACAGTGTCTAGCACATAGTGGTGCTTAACTCAAAGTGTGGGGAAATAAAATTGATGATTTTTCAGACACATACACACACACAAACATCTGTATTAGAAATAATTAGAAGTAGATAAATTCGTTGCCAAGTACTGAACCAATGAATTCCATATGTGTGTATGTATGCATACATATATTTAAATACTTTCTTATTTTTTTGTTCTAGTCAGAAAAACCTTGTATTAGAATAAGGTATACATATATATATACATATATATATACATAAATATATATATACATACATACATATATATATATATATATATATGAATACATACAAATATATGTCACTCATTATTTGGGTATTTATTATTTGGGTCCTCAAAGTTATGAGGTTGCATTTTGTTTGAATCTGGATTTGTTTCATGGTAGCTGATTAGGGGACTTCCAGTGAGAAAACTTTTACCAGTCCACAGATCAGCAGTTATCTTGCAATTTGTGGTCATAGAATATTGCGGAGAGAATTGAAAGGTGAAGGTAACAATCTAGTGCATTTTACTGGCAGACTCTGAGCACAAATTTTCTTGCTACAGAGATCTGTTATACTGCCTCCTCTGGAAGTTACTGGGGCAAACCAAAATTGTAACATGAATATATTTTCACGAATTGACCACTTATACAATTAGATGCCACCATTCATACTTAAGACTGATGTATTTCTAAGACCATCCTATTTTGTCTTTGTCTGGTCCTTTTCTTCCTGATTGTCAGTGGATAGTTCAGAAAAGAATGATATGAATATAAGAGGATCTTGGGGAAATTGATGAAACCCTTATTTTTTGGTAACATTTGATCTTTGCTCATTCTAAGAATTACTTCAGGGTTGCAGTCATCACCAGTATTGTGTTAAACATAAAACAAAATAAATTTCTTTTCATAATATTTAGATTCAGTTTTTAGGATTGTAAGTGTAGAATTGGAAGAGACCTTAAAAAATCACTTAGTGTCCTCTGAATTTTAGTTATTTAGTCCTCATTTTAAGATGAGGAAATGGAGGGTAAAAGTTAATTAATGCTGAAAGTCACCTAAGTAGCAAATGTCGGAGGTCTGATTTGGAGTGAAATGATGTGACTCCAGAGCCAGTGTCCTAATATAATAAAATGTATAGTATAGGGTCCCAAACGAAAATTTTCCCACTATTTCAATGAAACATACTGGTCTCTATTGTCCGTTGATTTGCTTGAAGTGGCCTTTTCCAGGTACCAATCATGTTCACCCAGGGATGACTGCCTGCATATAACTACCCTAACCCTAAATATATATGTATATACAGATATATAGATATAGATATAGATAGATAGATAGATATAGATATAGATAGATATGCATATACACATATATTTGTATATAGTTATATAGTGATTGTTATAGTTACATAGATCTATTTCTTTATACAGTCATTTTTATTAAATTAATTGGTAGTTTATAAATTACCAACTTTGAATTTCTAAGATTGATTTAGTCTCAGATGAGTTCAAAGTTAAAGTGCTCATCTGAAGAATCCTCATTTACCCTAATCAGAAGCAAGTTAGGCAAGGAAAGCTAAGAGCAGGACAATGAGAATTTTTGTTTTGAAAACTATATGAGAGGAAAGAGGATCAGTGGAGGTAGGTATAAAGACAGGTCTTCCAGATGGATGAGACAATGACTGGCAAGAGGTCTGTGTCTGAAGTGTTTCTGTAATGTTTATTTTGTTTCTGTTTTCTCTGGCGAGGAATATGACTTGGATTAGAAAAAGCAGAACAAAAATTGCTACTAGGAACATGAAGTCTAAGATAATAAGGTCACTATTTTATCTTTAATCAATCCAAATCTTGATTCACATACATCCTCAGATACTAGAGGAAATTGATTGCTTGATCACTCTCAGGGATCATTGAAAAATTATGAAGACTGGAATCACAAGAGTGCAGAGTAGAAAACATTCCCAATTTTTTGAAGGGAAAAGCAAGGAGTCTTCCATTTCATATATTCCAACACAAACCAGTTACATTGATTGCAGTGAGTAGAAAACGTACAAAACATTATTTAAAGAGATAGCTGTGAACCCCTAAAATGGAAGAGATGATCACAAAGACAAAGCATAGCTTCATCAACATTTTTCAGGCTTCTACTCTATGCCACAATACTAGGCACAATCCTAGCTTTTGGAGATACAGAGTATGCTTCCTACCTTCAAAACTCTACTCCAGGAGTTTATATGAGGGGAGACACTAAGTACACATATGAGTATATAAAAATTTTTCAAAAGAAATAGAAGGTAGGTGGAATGGTGCTAGCAGTTGGAATTGTAAAATGCTTTGTTTTGAAAATATTTGCCTTGCATCTTTAAGGAAGAGGAATTTTCTGAAGTAAAAGTTAAGAGAGAGTGGAATAGCAGCTAAAATAAAGGTTGGAGATGCAATTCTGTGTGGGGATTTAGCTAGACTATCATGTGATGGAAGAAAGCTGCAGTGAAGCAAATAGTCAGGCTGTAAAGGACTTTAAAGTCAAAGAGATGAGTTTGTATTTTATCCTAGAAGCAATAGGGAGTCACTGGAATTGATTGAGTAATGGGATAGACTGTGATGGAGCATTCAACAACCTTTTGTTAAGTGCCTATTATGTACTCAATATAGTAGTTAGTATATGAAATACTAGGCATCCAAAGGCAAAACAAAACAAAGTACTCCCTGCTCTCAAGGAGATCACAATCTAATGGAGGACACATGAACAAAATACACAGAGTGCAGGACAAATTGGAGATAATTGATGGAAAGTACTCACATTGAGAAAGATGGAAAGTACTCACATTAAAAGAGATCTGGAAAATTTTCTTATACAGGGTGGGATTTTAGCAGAGACCTTAGGGGGTCCAGGAGACAGAGGAGAAGGGAATAATTCTAGGAATGGGAGCCCGCCAGTGAAAATGTCTGGAGAGCAGAGCAACGAGTACAGACCAGCGCTGAGCAGCAGGGTCAGGACCCAGAACAGGATTAAGGTGCCACTGGAAGCAGCTCCCACATTGCTCAACCCACTAATACCACAGACAGCTTCAAAGGTCAGTGGGAAAGCTCCTTCACCCAGAAGAGGGGAGTGCCATCTGGACCTTCAGCAGCAGGCATGGCAGCTGCCACTTTCTGAGCCCTTCACCCAGAGCCCTTGGGGAATTAAAGGGTTGATCTAATCTCAGCCCTGAGTGGCTGCCCTGGGAGACCTCTGCCTAAAGCCCATGAGGGATTTGAGCCTCTGATTTGATTCTTAGACCTGAGCTCCACCCAGGGGTGAGGAGGAGCAGTGGTGTGGAGCTAGTGAAGGATACGGAGAGGGATTTCAATTGCATATGCTGGGCAGAAAAGTTTTTGGTTGCTCCCAGACCAGAAAACAGCTCAGGAAAGAAGTAAATACCTCCTCCTTGTTTGTATACCACCTTGGAGGATGTGAGAAAATACAAGTCACCAGAATAGACCCTCCTCTCAACAAAGGAATCAAAAGTCAAGTAACTGCCTGGGAAAATGCCCAAAAAGGAGAAAAAATAAGACTTTAGAAGGTTATTTTCTTGGTGAACAGGTATTTTGTTCCATCCTTCCAGATGAGTAAGAACAAAGCGTACTCTCAGAGGAAGTCAAGACTTCTTCATCCAAAACTATCAACATAAATATGCCATGGGCTCAGGCCATGGAAGAATTCAAAAAGGATTCTGAAAATCAAGCAAGAGAGTTGGAGGAAAATTTGGGAAGATAAGTGAGAGCAATGGAAGGAAATCATGAAAAGGAAGTCAACAGCTTACTAAAGGAGACCTAAAGAAGTACTGAAGGAAATAACCCTTTTAAAAATTGACTAACCCAAATGGCAAAGAGGTCCAAAAAGGCAATGAGGAGAAGAATGCTTTAGAGAACAGAATTAGTCAAATGAAAAAGGAGGTTCAAAAGCTCACTGAAGAAAATAGTTCTTTAAAAATGAGAATGGAACAGATGGAAGCTAATGACTTTATGAGAAACCAAGAAATTACAAAGCAAAACCAAAGGAAAGAAAACAATAGAAGATAATGTGAACTATCTCATTGTAAAAACAATTGACCTGGAACGTAAATCCAGGAGAGACAATTTAGAAATAATAGGACTACAAGAAAACCATGATCAAAGAAAGAGCCTAGACATCATCTTTCATGAAATTATCAAGGAAAACTGCCCTGATATTCTAGAATCGGGGGGGGGGGGGGATAAATATTTAAAGAATCCACAGATCACCTCCTGAAAGGATCTGAAAAGAGAAACTCCTAGCAATATTGTAGACAAATTACTGAGTTCCCAGGTCAAAGAGAAAATATTGAAAGCAGTTTGAATATGGTGGAAATCAAATCAGGATAAAACAGGACCTGGCAGCTTCTAAATTAAGGCATCCAAGGGCTTGGAATATGATATTTCAGAAGTCAAAGAAACCGGGATTAAAACCAAGAATCACCTACCCAGCAAAACTGTGTACAATACTTCAGGGAAATAAAATGGTCATTGAATGATATAGAGGACTTTCAAGCGTTCTTGATGAAAAGACCAGAACTGAGTAGAAAATGTGACTTTCAAACACAGGAATCATGAGAAGCATGGAACGGTAAACAGGAAAGAGTGAACATAAAGGACTTTGTAAAGTGGAACTGTTTACATTCCTACATGAAAAGGTAATATTTGTAACTCCTGTGACTTTGGGTAGTGGGTACTTGGAGGGATGGCACACACACAACACACACAGACGCAAACATACACGCATATGTGCGTGTGTGTGTGTGTGGACAGAAAACACAGGGGGAGTTAAATAAGAAGGGATGATAGTTAAAAAAATTAAATAAATTTGGGGTGTGAGTGAGGAATATATTGGGAGGAGAAAGGGAGAAATGGAATGAGGTCAATTTATTACGCATCAATGAGGCAGGAAAAATCTTCAGTGGAGGAAAAAAGGGAAGCCTACTCTCTTCACATTTGGCTTGAGGAAATGACATGCTCACTCAGTTTGATATGAAAGTATATCTTGCACTACAGAGGGCAGGGGAGAAGAGGATAAATGGGGTGAGGGGGATGATAGAAGGGAGGAGAAATGGGAGCAGGGAGAATTAGAAGTAAATACTTTTGGGGAGGAACAAGGTCAAAAGAGAGAATACAATACTTTGGGGGGCAGGATAGGATGGAGAGAAATATAGCTCGTCTCCAACAACATGACTATTAGGGAAGTCTTTTGCAAAACTACACTTATACAGCCTATATTGAATTGCCTGCCTTCTCGGTGGGGATGGTTGGGAAGGGAGGAAGGGAGAGAAATTGGAATTCAAAGTATTAAGAACCAATGCTGAGAACTGTTTTTGCATACAACTGGGAAATAAGAAATACAAGTAACGGAGTATAGAAACTTATCATGCCCTACAAGAAAACAGAGAAAAAGGGGATAAGGGAAGGAATGGGTGTGATAGAATGGAGAACTTATTGAGGGAAGGGATAATCAGAATGCAAGATTTTATTGGGTGCGTGTAGGGGAGAGATGGGGAGAAAGTTTGAAAGTTAAATTTTTTTGGAAATGAATTTTGAAAACTAAAAATAAATGAACAATAAAAAAGAAAAAAAATGTTGGAGTTTCGAGATGTACTATGTAAGCAACAGCAAAGAGACTGATGTCACTGGATCATGGAACATAAGGTGGGAAGTAAGGTGTAAAGACTGGAAAGGGAGTATGAAGGAAGGTTATGAAGATATTTGCATGTCAAAAAATTTATATTTGTTCAGGAGGTGATGAGTCAGAAGATTTTGACCAAGGGTTGACATGGTCAGACTTGTACTTTAGGAAAACCATTTGACAGTTGAGTGGGAAGAGACTAGAAAAAAGGAGACCTATGAGGAGGTCATTGAAGTAGTGTAGACTAAGTGATGAAGGCTTAATATGGTGACTAGGTAACTAGAGACAAGTGTTCAAATATGAGATATGTTGCACAGATGAAAAGGGTAACATTTGGCACTTGATTTGTTATGTGAGATGAACAGAGTTGGGGGGGGGCACAATTATAGTTTTATGAGCCTGTAAGAGTGGAACAACAAGCGTGAATTAATGGTGATGCTTATAATAGGGAAGTTGGATAAGTGGGATTTGGAGGAAAGATGATAATTCTGTCTTGGCCATGTTGGTTTTGAAATGCCTTTAAGACATCCTGTTTGAAATGTCTACTAGGCAATTGGTGATGTCAGAGTAAAACTCATGAGAGCAAGGGAGGAAGGGAAGGGGAGAGAGAGAGAGAGGACAGACTGGGTCTGAGTATATAGATTTGGGATTAATATTAAAAGAAATGATAATTAAGTCAGCTCCTATTGCAGTTGAATGTTTACCACAAGAGAAAATGTAGGGAAAGAATTCCCAGGACAGCATCTTATGAAAGACCCACAGTTAGAAGGCATGATATCGATAATTAAAAAGAGACCTAAAAGGATTGGTCAAACAGGAAAACCAAAAGAAAGAGAATTGACGAGGAAAGGATGGTGAAGATTATAAAATGCAGCAGAGAGGTCAAAATGTATGAGGACTTAAAAATAAAAAGACTATCAAATTTGTCAATTAAGAGACCATTGGTCATTTTGGAGAGAGCAGTTTCATTTTGTAATAAATTCAGAAGCCAGATTGAAACACTTGAGGAATGAGAGGAAATTAATGTAATGAGCTTTAATTAATAACATTTTTGGCAGTTATTAAACTAGTACAACACAGAAATAGTATTTTTGTTGTAACCTTTGGTGCAAAAGAGCTCATTGATTGGGTTGCTCAGTGTCAGAAGTTGGGCAGAGTTGGTGAAAGTGAGAGAGAAGAGAAATTCGTAATCTTTAAACTTCCAGTTTTGAGAGAGAATGTGACATTCTAAACATTTTTCAGGTTGATGAAGGGAGGAAAAAGACTGGGAAGAAGCTGATATTGTGAAGGAGTTGTCAATCTCTTTCATGTCCTTATCCCCAGTTTGACACATTAGAGACTTCAGGAATTTTTCTTTAGGTGAGATCTGAGACTCTCTCTCTTGGTTGAGCTGAGTTATTTTAATCCCAATGGGAGGAATCATCTATTCTCTATATGGCTTGCCATATATTCTACATATTTTTCCCTGATTTGCAATTTGTTAACTTGGATAAATGGATTTATTTGCTATGCTATATCTGTCCATTGTGAAATATGCATTTGGTCAGAATGGGGTAAGTCTTGGAGATATGTATATGTGTATGCACACATAGATGTACATGTGTGCATATACACATATGAACGTGTATGTATGTGGAGATATATCTAAGTGTATCTTCATATACATGCATTTGTGAATGCACACATCTGCACGTTGTTTGTGTGTGTGTGTGTGTGTGTGTGCGTGTGTGTGTGTGTGTGTGTGTGTAAGAGAGAGAGAGAGAGAGAGAGAGAGACAGAGAGAGAGAGAGAGAGAGAGAGAGAGAGAGAGAGAGATGGGTTCTGTGGAAGTCTGGTGACACCTATGCACCCCTTCTCAGAATAATGGTTTTGAATACATGAAATAAATTACAAAGTGCTACAAGGAAAGCAAATTATATTGAATTATATATATATATATATATATATATATATATATATATATATATATATATATATATATATATATATATATATATATATATATATATATATATATTTCCTATCCAAGTCCACAGACCCCCTGAAATCTATTCATAGCTGTCTTGGGGATTTATATAATCTTTGTTAAAATCCTCTGCTATGAGTGATCCTAAGCTTCTCTTATCAGCAAAGCCCATCATGAAGTACTAGGATACCTGCTAGACTTCTTTACAAATGTGGGCAAAGGAATATTCATGTTCTAAACGATCTCCGTTTATATAGAACTAGATAGTTGCAAAGTTTGTGAAGAAAATAATGTGAGAAGTGACCAAATCCATCATGTCCAAGTCCTTTTGTCCCTTCCCCAAATTATGTCTGCCCCTCCTCTGTCCTGCTTCTTTGTTTTCAAGATTATCTTCCATTTAGACTACATGTGACTTGTACGTACATAATAATTCACTGCTTATGTCTCCCATTTGAATGTGAGTACCTGGATAGTAATGACTATGTTTTTGCCTTTCCTTTTATCACAAGTCTTTACTGTTCCTGTGTTGCTTCCTTGTCGATGTCAGACTACTCCTGTTTCTACTGGATAAAAAAGGCCCAACAAAGAGAACAAAACAAGCTTATTTTGAACTTATTGAGAATACAAAGTTGTTGTTCAGTCATTTTCAGTCATGTCTGATGCTTCTTGATCATATTTAGGGTTTTCTTGACAAAGATACTGAAACAGTTGGTCATTTCCTTTCCTAGATCACTATAAGATGAAGAAACTGAAGCAAACAGGGTTAAGTATCTTCAGGGTTAACTGAACAAATTGGTTCAAAATCACACAGGTAATGAAAGTCATTCCACGGCCATCTGAAACTGAAAGTCTTCACTACCTGGCCTCAACCTACCTTCCCAACATTAATACAGTTTTCTCCCTTTGACATGCTCTAAATCCAGCCACACTCATCTACTGGCTGCTTCCCACATTTGGCATTCCACCTACCTTGGCATGTACTACTTTCCATGATTAGAATGCTCCCCCTCCTCACCTCCAGCTTTGAGTTTCCATGACTTCTTTCATGTCTCATATCCAATGCATGCTTCTGCAAGACACCTTTCCTGGGCACTCCAGCTGTTAGTGCTTTCTCCATTGAGATTAAGTGTTTTTTGTTCCATATGTAACCTGTGTGCACCTGTTTTCTGACATTGCTCTCATTAGAATTTAAGTTTCTTTATAGAAGGGGCTGTTTTTTACCTTACTTTGCACCCTTGTAACTTAGCATAGAGCTTGGCAATACTAATTGTCAGAAATGTTGCCGGTGTGAGTACAGATGGACACATTATCCTACTTGAACTCTCCTGAACTAACCGAACAATCAGGTTGTTGGTTGCATCACATTCTGTTTAAAAGTATTCAACAATTGTGGGGACACCAATAAATTTTCAATCAATATCTGCATCAGCTTATTACACAAGTTGTGCACTCCTGGCCCAGAGAGCAGTACAGAAGAAAATGATGACAGTTTTTGTGCTTTGTTTTGTTTTGTTTTTTTTGGCGACCATTCTAACTTTGTTTCCACAAAGAATTCCTTGGCTGTTTCCCCTACCCCAGGGATTCATAGAATATAGTTTTAGGGATGCTATTTTGATATGCCTGGTTTCCAAGAGAGCACTGTTAATATACTGCTTTTTCCATAAAGAAGGAGCCATAGGAGTTTGTTTTTAAAGAGAAAACAAAGTTGTGCCTGGGCACTTGATACCTTTGAACAAGAAACCTTTTGCTTTGTTGCAGGTGTTGCTTTTCACATCATTGGTGATTGGAACGAGGGAAGAAATTTCACCGTGAGTTATAGAGGAGTCCAAAATTCAAAGTGACATGTGAGAATCACAAAATACAATGTAAGTGATACCACGGAGGCTGTTGCTCAGGTCAGGCTAGCAGGGAATCATTGAGTACAAGCTGCATGTTCTCATGGCCCTTCCCTCCAAATGGTTGAATAATCTGGTTAGAGACAGGAAATAAAGAAAAGAAAAAATAAGTACACAAAAATGTGTAAATATATTTGTGTTCGTATGTATAAATGTATGTGTAAATACAGAGGAAATAAATATCAAGTATTTTATAAAGTAATTATGCAATAAGAGAAACTTAAGAAAAATTAATATGGGAAAAGTAAATACAAGAGCCCTAACAAAACTCTAAATAATTCAAATGTAACTATGCTGAATTTTTAAAAGTTTTTTACCGATGCCTTTGTTTTTTGCACAATTTTTCCCCACCCACCCCAATCCTCCATACAAATAACGAAATTAATTCATTTCCATGGACAAAACAGTGGTCCAATAATATACGTATATTCTGCCTCCATAGTCTCTTAGTTTTTTGTCAGATGTGTTTCATTATGTACTCTCCGAAGACTGATGACTGTGACTGATCTGAGCCTGACTACCTTATCTAGGTTATGGTAATCATTGCATATGTTATTCCCCCCCCATTCTATTTATTTGGCTCTGAATTTTGATCTTCAAATGGAGGCTGGATGCTCACCATCATCTTATGGTGATGATATTTATGCTTCACTTAGACACCAGAGAAGATGACTCTAAACTTCCCTAATTCCATGCAATTGTTATTTTCAATGGCATTAGCTCCTACTGGAAGCACCATTTCTCAGTGTATCAACCAAAGAATATTCACTGAACATCTATTTTGTCTTTTAGGCACTCTGAGGCCTATCAACAAGTATACAATGGAAGGAGGTGATATTAGATGAAGACAATTGAAGGGAGGGAGGAAAGTCTAAAGTGGAGCAGAGGAGGCTTCAGTGGAGCTATTATCAATTACACCAAGGATTGTAATATTGAAGGGTAATACTTCTATGCTATATATTGCTTCACCTAAGAAGATAGAACTAAAAACAATTAAAAAATTGCAAAGAGGCAAATTGAGGAATAATATGAGGGAAAATTTACTAGTACTTTAGGTGGAATGAGTCAACTTCTTGCGATATAATAAAGTCCCTATCAATGGAAGCATTTAAGTCAAAATTGGATGACCACTTACTGAGGAATCTATAGAGGCAATAGGATAGACTGTTCAGGGATACAAGGGTGTAGGCTACCTCTGTGATGTCTTCCAACTGTAAGAGTCTATTCTTCCAAGAAGGCAGAGCCACTGTGCCTAAGTCATTGGTTATCTAGCAGAAGAGATAGTCAACCAATAAACATTCGTTCAGTACCTGTCATGCACTTTACACAGTGCTCAACTCTGAGCACAAAAAGGTAAAAATAGAATGAGTCCTTTCATCAAGGAGCATACATACACAAAGAAGAAGAATTAACAATACAAAGCATCATATAATAAGGGTCAAACGAGTGGCCAAAACAGGGTTTCCAGCAGAGTAGGCACTTACTGAAGCCTTGTAGAACTGTATTCACGTGATCAAAGAAAGGAGAGAGCAGCTGACATCATCTGGGAAGTCTTCATGGAAGAAGTAAAATTGGAGTTGAACCTGGTATTAAAAAAATTATCTTAGTTTCAATTAAATGACAAGGCTAGAAGCCAGGTAGCAAAAGGTGAAAAGTAAGGATCAGACTTAAAAAGTTTCGTAGGGGAAAATCTTCATGCATGAGATGGGATCTGAGTTGACTTTTGAAAAATGGACAGGATTTACAAATGGAAAGATTTTGAGGCACTGCAATAGCATGATTTGCAAGCGAAGAAGATGCAGAGTTGAGAAAGTACAAGGGGACGATCAGTGAATAAACATGGCTAAATTAAGGGCTATATGTAAGAGAGAAAATAGCCTGGAATGGGTGATTTAGAAATACTGAAAATCAGGATCAGGTCAAAGAACTGGGAGATCAAGGGCAGGTTAGGCTGCCAGGTGAAATAATAATAATATGATTAATAATAATAGTTTTCATTCTGGTAACTCTTTAAAGAGAGGACAATCAGATAGACAGAAATAAATGATACATACATACATACATACATGCATACATACATAAATGATAGATAGGTGGATCGATAAGAGAGAGAAAGCATTTACCAATCACTCAGTATGTGCCAGGTACTGTGCCAAGTTGTAGTGATACAAATACAATAAAAGAGAAGGCCTCTGCCTTCAAGAGGCTTACATTCTAATGTGTGAAGACAACACATAAACGCAGTGCTGGGAAGTGGAGGAGGGGGATGTACATCCTGGTGTAGGGGAGAGACTTTATAATTACAAGGTGCCTTCGCACTTGCTTTTCTCATCTGAGCCTAGTAACAACTCTGTGAATCTCCGTGTGATATACATATACATACATACATACACACACACACACACACACACACACACACACACACATATATATATGCCTTGAGAAATGACTATGTTCGAATAGAGCAATTGTCATTCCTATGAGACCTTGAAATTCAATAAATTCAATAAATTAACAATTTATTCAGTGCCTGTTGCGTAACGATTACTATACCTGATTCTAGGGCAGATATGAATTCTGAAATACAAATATGCTGAGTAAGGGAGGTGATCATTCTCTCTTCCTCCACACCAGTCATAATACAGCTGGTGTACTGTGTCTAGTTCTCTGCATCACATAACACAAAGAGCTCAGTTGAGTTGGGGTATGTCCAGTGAAATGTGACTAGGATGGTAAGGGAACTGAAATCCCTACTATATGACTGGCTAAAGGAATTGGAGATGTTTAGACTGCACTAAAGAAGACCAGATTAGAGGAAGATACAGGGATCTTCAAATCTATCAAGGGCTATCATTCAGAAGAGAAATCAAAGGTTTGTTTTACTTGACTCTAGAAGGCAAAACTAGGACTAATGAGTACAATTTATAGGGAAGAATAGGTTGAAAAAACATAAAAATTTCCTAAATATGAGGGTCATGCTTAAATAGGTTGGGAATGTTCAAGCAGAGGCTATCTGGTCACCATAGTTGCTATAGGTGGTAGCTTTGCTTTAGGTAGACGCTAGACAAGACTATCTCCAAAGTCCCTCCCAACTCCTCAGGTACTTTATAATCTAGCAGGGGATTCCATTTCACCACATTATATAATACGAAATTGTACTTGAAGAGGCATTGTAGTTAACAAATTTCTCTGTAAAAGGTAATGAGGTAGAAAGAGTGCTCAACTTCAAATTTGAGAAGATCTGAGTCTGAATCCAGATACTGTCAGTTTTTTTGTAAGAACAGGCAAGTCATGTCACTCTCTGAGTCTTAATTTCCTTATCTTTATAATGGGGGTGATAATATCAAACTACCTGTGTCTCAAGGCTGTTACAAGGAAAGCCTTGGTAAAAGGTAAAGTTTCACTATACACCCATGAGTTATTCTTGGTGAGAAGGACATAATATTTTGAATTGTTCATTGTTTTGCTTTTACTTCTTTAGGTAGAGGACAGAGTCTGTGTGAGAAGCTTCTGTGCTCCTGTGATCAGACTGCTGCCAAATGTATGGCTGCTGCAACATTCAATGAAAGTCACAGGTACTGGAGTATATCCAGGTGCCAGGAGAATGGAGCAATGTGTGAAGACAATAACTCTGAATGGCCTTTGCCTCCCACTGGTTTAGTGACCAGGAGCTTAAGCTTTGATGAAAACAGCAGTGAAGAGTCGTTGCTTCTCTCACAGGGGGTTTCAGAAGAAAGAAAAGATTTCTGGGAAACTCATTTGACAATGCTGGTTCCACGCCAGCCCATGGACAAGTATTTCAGTTTCCTTCTTTAGTGAAAAACATCAAAAGTAGGTCATCTAGATCTATATTATTTCAAATTTAAGCTTTCTGAAGCCTTGGATGCCTCACCTGCTGAATCATCATAATAATGACTCTGCTACATTTTCCCCCCACAGGCATGTTGGAAAGATTGATTGAGAAAATAAAGAAAGTGCTCTGAAAGTTAGAAGTCCTACACACATACACGTGAAACATTATTATTGCCAGACTTCTTAGAATGCAAGAGAAGAGGGCTCTGGATGTACCACTTTGTGTGATTTGTACTGCATGTATTGTATCATGGGAAATAAAGAAAAATTCAAATTAATTGTGTTTTTAGAACTTCACTTTAGATGACGATGCACAAGTGCTCTTGGGGGCATATATGGGAGAGGGACTGAGAAGATCACTACCAGAACACTTAGTCTTTGAATGCTATTCCTGGCAAAGTTGAACCAATGATAAACCTGAAGTTAGCCGTTTACGTAAAGGAAGTTTTACTTAAGTCATACCACTTACTTTCAGGCAACTAGGTAGCACAGTGGATACAGTGCTGGGTCTGAAGTCAGGAAATCATCTTTCTGAGTTCAAATCTGGCCTTAGATACTTATTGTGTGACCCTGGGTAAGCCACTTAACCCTGTTTGCCTCAGTTTCCTTCCTCATGGGTAAAATGAACTGGAGAAGGAAATGGCACATCATTCCCACATCTTTGCCAAGAAAACTCTAAACAGGGTCACGAAGAATCAGACACACCTGAAAAACAATTGAACAACAAAAACCCCCACTTATATAGAAGTACACACGTGACTGAGTAACTAGTCATTTCCCAGTCCTAGAGGTAGAAATGTAATGTGGTGCACTGAGAAGAACCGAGCTGGGAGACAGAAGACATACCTCATGGTGCAGTCACTGAGCAAATTGCTTTCCCTCCCTGTTCCTCCATTGAGGAAATTGGACGCTTTACTAGCTCTAACAACATACGAGTACAATTCTACTCAATTTGAGTAAGATTCACCACCTGCATCAAGAGCTTTCTTTTATGGGGTTGTCTTTGAGGAGCACAGTTTAGTCAGTGAAAAAAAAGATACTTCTTTAACAATAAAGTACGTTCTCAACACTATGAAAAGATATTGCAGTATATCTGACTAGGCTTGTTTTTGAGAGGATGCAGGCTTTCAGAGGTTTTGTGTAATTATGAACTCTATGCTTCTGTTTTACAACTTAAAGCCTACAAACTTTAGCTAGGAAAATTTTAAAGCTCTTACATTCTTATACCTTGGAGTGGGAAAAAACATATACAATCTGAAAATACAATGATTAGAATTAGAAGGAACTTCAGAGTTCATGTGGTCGGTGCCACCCTTATTTTATTCACGAGTTTTTATATATTTGGTGTTCATCCAAAATCTGGTCCAACATTCTTCATGATGGAGTCCTTGTTACTTCTTAAGGCAATCTTTTTGGACCCTGTGTTGGGAAAGTCTTATCTTGAGCAAAACCTGCACCTTCACCTTCAGCGATCCCATTAATTTTGCATTCTGAGCCAAGGCATGCCATGAAGTGTAACATTAAATAACTTCCAGCACAAGGCACTCTAAGGAAACCATTTTTCTTCCATTCTCAACACTATCATTTTACTCTGCTGTCATTTGGAAGCCCCCAAAATACCTCCCCCACCTCCAGAAGTGCAGGATTCACGTTCTATCTAGAATTCCATTTCTTTATATAAATGCTTTGTCAGTCTGTTAAGTTAGAAAAACTCCTCACCCCCATTACCTCCTAAAAGATAAAGACTTTTAAATATTGGTCCTGCATATTTAATGGAAACATATTCTTTCCAGAGAATAGGTTTTGAAAGATATGGAAGGAATGTGTATACAGCATGAGCTTTTTAGGCATCTGAAAGTGATCAGAGGAGGACCAATGCTGGAAAGAACAGTGGAGGCTTGGGGGGCTGAATATCTATGAATTGATAATTTATGAAATTAGGAAATTGGGGCAAACATATCCAGTGTTTCGGGTACTTGCCAGAAAACACCATAAGTTGACAGTGAGAAAAGAGGTGGCAATAACACTTTAATTAAATTGAGTATGGGGGTAAAAAATCCTGTAAAAGAAGAGACAAATGATGAAGAGTGAAACAGAGGCAGATCTCATGGAAACGGATGGAGTGGAAGAAAGGCAGGTGGTGTGGAGTAAAGGATAGGGAAGAGGAGAGGCAGAGAATATCCTGCATGTAACTATGGGCTAGAGTTGGCCAGCATGGACCTGACTCAGACGGAAGGGTACTGGGGGTGAGGAAGAAGCAAGAGTTTATTTTTTGTGGAGACAGACCAATTATCTATGACAGTTTGGAGATAGTTCGTTGGCATATCCACATCATCTCAAATCATCAGCACCCTTGGATATTCTGCTGATCTGAAACTGCAGAGGCTGGATTTTGTCTGGAATTCACATTTCCCAGGATCAAAACCTTGACATCACCACCTAGATGGTTTCCCCTGATCTAGCACATGTTACCTAGATATGAGTTGCCATTAATATATGATACAATTTGCAAATCATGCTCCTTTGACCTTTAAGACAGTTTGTACATGACTTTCAGGCTCCTCTTTGCAATCTCATTTCCTGCTATTGTCCCTTTATAGCAGTTACCTATAAATTTACTGACTATATTGATTAGAAGGAGTGGACCAGAATAAGGTGCAATTTTCATACAATCCACTTCATTTGTTGCCTAATTTTACCAAAACTGTGTCCTGCTTAAACACATTTCCAGCTGGAGGTAAGTCATTCGGAATTCAATATTCCCTAGATTTAGGTGATGCAATATCAGTCCTTTAAATAAATACTTTTTTGGAAGCTACACTTAGGTATTTTGGAACAAACACCTTGGTTATTCTGTGCAAGCTCCAATGCACATTCTTCCATTCTATTGCCAGGCCTCCCCGTCTTTCTCTGAGTCCCAACTAAATCCCATGTTCTACAAGAAGCCATCCTCAATATTGCTACATGTTAGTGACTTCCTTCGTTCCTTATCTAATACTTAACTTGATTATATTTTGTTTGCTCATAGTTCTTTGCCTGTTGCTCGTCACTTACCTTCAGATGAGTATGACATAATTTAGAAATTGATGGTTTGAGTGGGGAGAGAAGAGAAAGGATGAGGGAGAGTAAGGGGAAGAAAAGGGAGAGGGAAGGCTCCTGCTTCAGGGGTGGGGAAAATCATAGCTTAAAAACTAGAAATTGATCTGTAGAGAAACATTTCAATTTGCCTCTTTTAGAGATGGGGAAACTGGGGCCCAGAGAAGAAACTGTCTGAAGTTAGCAAGTGTTTCTTCTAACCCCCATTCTGGTGCTCTTTCATTGGGTAGAGATTTTAGAAAAGTTAACTGAACAAGCACATTTTATATATGCTAAGTTCTTATGATACAAAAAAAGGCAAGAAATAGATCTCATTCTCAAGGACTTCGGATTCTAATTGGGGAGGCCACATGTTCAGAAGGAACCCAGTTTTTATCTAGTCAGACCTATGCCTGAAAGAGTCCCCACTATGATACAGTCCATGGGACATCAGGTGGCCTTTGGAAAACCACTACTTTACTCAAGGCAGATCATTTCACTTTTGAAGAGTTCTAACAATTACTTTTTTTCGGACTTCAAGTCCAAATTTGCCGTTGAGATTTCTACCCACTTCTTTTGATTCTGCCCTCTGGAGCCATATGGAAAAATCTAAATCCTTTCCCATGTGACACGGTTTTAAATGCTTAAAGACACTGCGTTCCAGTTTTGTCTTCTACAAGTTAAATATCTCCAGTTAAACTGCCATTCGTTCATATGATGGAATCACTATCATTTACAATCTGGTTTGCCCTTCTTTAGGTGCTGTCTAAGTTATTTATGGCCTTTCAAAAAAGTAGGACTCAGAATGGAACCCAATGCTCCAGATGTCATCTAAGAAGGGCAGAGTGCATTGGGACATCTCATTACTAAAAGTTACAATTCCCTTAATGAAGCTCAATCACATTCCCTTTTTTGATTGCCACATCAGAGTTGACTCAGTTTGAACTTAAACTCTGTTAAAACCTTTTTTCCCCCAAATAATTACTACCCAGGCCTACTTAACTTGTACTTGTAGAGTTGTTTTTTGATGCAAAGTATAAATGGTTACCAATTTATTAAATTTGTATCCAATTTTGTCTAAAAAAACATTCAATCCCTATATTCCATTGTGTTAAGGTCTATTTTGGATGAATATTTTATCTTACAGTATGTTAGCTATACCGCACAGTTTGAATAACCTAAAAAGTAGTCATATCCATGTATGTCTTGGAGTCATTGACAAAAGTATTAAACAAACTGAGCAAAGATGTATGGGATATGCTAATAGAGAATTCTTTCCTGGTTGACATCAGCTCGTTAATAAATATTCTTTGAGGGATGCCATTCAACCAGTTCCAAAGTCATCCAATGTCACTTCTAAACTTATCTATGCCATCTGATTGTACTATGCACTCGATCGTCTCCATAAGAACAGCATGAGATAGTTTATCAAACTCTTCACCAAAATCTAGTGTAAGAGGGTATGGGTTCTTTTTTGTTGACCCATGTACGTTATGAGTGCCTATATGGGTCTGTCTAGATGTGACTTTCACGGAGGCAAAAGCAGATATTTCTAGAATCTCTTCCTCCCACCCTTCTCCAAGGAGTCTGATTCTTGCCAGGAAGGAAAGCAGGAGATTGGAGGTAGTAGCTGGCCACTCTGCCCTTCTTGGAAAGGGTTAAGATTTATAGCTTCTCCCTTAAAAACAGTAAATCTGGGGAAATAGTTTTTAAGTTTAAGCTACTGATTTAAAAAAAATTTAGGGGGTGTAGCCAACATGGTGGAGTAGAATGACACAAAAATGCAGGCTCTCCCCAAACAGCCCACACAATACCTATAGAGAGGGACTCTCAACAAATTTTGGAGCAGCAGAAGTGGAGAACAACAGAGTGGAGGAGATTTCCAGCCAAGAGTGACCTGAAAGGCCCACGGGAACCGTCTATTGTCTGTTACACTGGACACGGAGTGGAGCCTAGTCTTGGCTGCCCGGTTGTGAACAGCACTCGGGGGCAGAATCTCCAGTCCCAGAATCCCCAGTCCCAGTAGCAGCAGGTTTTCAGATCCCTCAACCCACAGGCGACAAAGGTCAGTGATGGCGTTTTTTCAGCTGGTCAAGAAGGGAGAAGGGCCTTCCCATAGCTCCAGCCTCAGGCAGCAACTGCAGACGCCCAGCAGCCCCTACAGCAGTCTGCGACCATTGTTGGATTGCAAAACCCCTGGGGACACTGAGGAGCTGAGTCTTACCTCAGCCCTGTATAGAGGCCCTGGGGGAACTGGTCTTTGTCTCGCACTGAATGGTGGCTCTGCCCCCACAGCTTGACTGAATCCCACCCCCCCCGCCCCTCCCAGTGCTGGCTTGGCTGAACTGGAGGCCAGGTGGCTGGGGAGAAGAAACTCTGTGAAGATTCTGGGCACAAAAATCCCTTTCTGCGCCCAGACCAGTACACGCTTGATTGTGCCACCTTGGAGGAACTGAGATTTTAAGGATTCCCAGAGTATAACGTACTCCTGACAAAGGACCCAAAAGTCAAGTAACTGGTAGCAAAAATGTGCAAAAAAGGGAGAAAAATAAGGCCATAGTCTTCTCTCATTCTTTGGATGAGGAAGAACAACGATTACCATCAGGGAAAGACTTAAAAGTCTAGGCTTCTGCATCCCAAATATCCAAAATAAATACTCTATGGTCTCAGTCCTTGGAAGAGCTCAAAAAGGATTTTGAAAATCAAGTAAGAGACATGGAGGAAAAACTGGGAAGAGAAATGAGAGAGATGCAAAAAAACCATGAAAAGCAGGTCCACACCTTGCTAAAGGAGACCCCAAAAATGCTGAAGAAAATAACACCTTGAAAAATAGTCTAACTAAATTGGTAAAAGTGGTTGAAAAAGCCAATGAGGAGAAGAATGCTTTAAAAAGCAGAATTAGTGAAATGGCAAAGGAGGTTCAAAAGCTCTCTAAAGAAAATAACTCCTTAAAAAAGAGAATGGAACAGATGGAGGCTAAGAACTTTATGAGAAACCAAGAAATTACAAAAGAAAACCAAAAGGATGAAAAAATGGGAGATAATGTGAAATATCTCATTGGAAAAACAACTGACCTGGAAAATTGATCCAGGAGAGAGAATGTAAAAATTATGGTACTACCTGAAAGCCATGATCAGAAAAAGAGGCTAGACATCATCTTTCATGAAATTATCAAGGAAAACTGCCCTGAGATTCTAGGACCAGGGAACAAAACAAATATTGAAAGAATCCACCAAGCACCTCCTGAAAGAGAACCAAAAAGAGAAAGTCCTAGGAACAATGTGGCCAAATTCCAGAGTTCCCTGGTCAAGGAGAAAATATTGCAAGCAATTAGAAAGAAACAATTCAAGTATTGTGGAAATACAATCACGAAAACACAAGATCTAGCAGCTTCTACATTAAGGGATGGAAGGGCGTGGAATATCATATTCCAGAAATCAAAGGAACTAGGACTAAAGCCAAGAATCACCTACCCAACAAAACTGAGTATAATACTTCAGGGGAAAAATGGTCTTTCAATGAAATAGAGGACTTTCAAGCATTCTTGATGAAAAGACTAGAGCTGAAAAGAAAATTTGACCTTCCAACACAAGAATCAAGAGAAGCATGGAGAGATAAACAGCAAAGAGAAATCATAAGGGACTTACTAAAGTTGAACGAGTTACATTCCTAACATGGAAAGACAATATTTGTAATTCTTGGAACTTTTTTCAGTATCTGTGTAGTTGGTGGAATTACACGCACGCACACACACAAATACACGCAGAGACAAAGACCACAGGGTGAATTGAATAGGATGGGATCATATGTTAAAAAATGAAATTAAGTGGTGAGAGCGAAATATATTGGGAGGAAAAAGAGAGAAATGGAATGGGGAAAACTATCTCTTACGAAACAGGCAAGTAAAAGACTTTTCAGTGGAGGGAAAAAGATGGGAGGTGAGAGAAAAAACATGAAGCTTACTCTCATCGCGTTCGACTCAAGGAAGGAATAAAATGAACACTCATTTTAGTATGAAAACCTGTCTTACAATACAGGAAAGTGGGGGAGAACGGGATAAGCAGGGCGGGGGGGATGATGGAAGGGAGGGCAGTGCGAGGAGGGAGCAAATTGATGTCAACACTCTTGGGGAGAAACAGAATCAAAAGAGAGAATAGAAGCAATGGGGGGCAGGATAAGATGGAGGGAAATATAGTTAGTCTTACACAACACGGCTATTATGGAAGTCATTTGCAAAATTGCACAGATATGGCCTATATTGAATTGCTTGCCTTCCCAAAGGGAATGGGTGAGGAGAGAGGGATGAAGAGAAGTTGGAACTCAAAGTTTTAGGAACAACTGTTGAGTATTATTCTTGCAGCTAAGAAATAAGAAATACAGGTAAAGGGGTATAGAAAGTTATCTTGCCCTAGAGGACAAAAGAGAAGATGGGGATAAGAGAAGGGAGGGATGATAGAAGAGAGGGGAGACTGGTGATAGGGGCAATCAGAATGCTCGGTGTTTTGGGGTGGGGGGAGGGGACAAATGGGGAGAAAATTTGGAACCCAAAATTTTGTGGAAATCAATGTTGTAAAATTAATTAAATAAATTAAAAAATTTATTTTCAATTTCGAAGTTTTCTCCCTCTCTTCAATCCCCTCCCCCATTAACTGAGAAGATAATATGATACCCATTTTACATGTGAAATCACATAAAATGTTTTCACATGCGCTATGTTGCAAAAAAGCAAGAAAAATGAAGTGAAAAGATATATGCTTCAATTTTCATTCAGAATTAATCAGTTCTCATTCTAGAGGTAAGTACCATTTCTCACCATGGGACTTTTGGAATTACCATGGATCACTATATTACTTAGAGTAGCCAAGTCTTTCACAGTTAATTAATGTTATGATAATGCTATTTCTGTATGCAGTACTGTGTAGTTCTTCTCACTTCATTTTCATCAGCTCCAAGATTTTTCTAAAACCATGTAGCTCATCATTTCTAATAGCACAATAATATTCTATCACAGTCATATACTACAACTTGTTCAGTCATTCCCCAGTTGATGAGCAGCTTCTCAATTTTCAATTTTTTGCCACCTTTAGAGCACCTACAAATATTTTTGTATATATAAATCATTTTCCCTTTCCTTTGATCTCTTGGGGTTATAGAGCAAGTACTTGTACTTCTGGGTCAAAGAATATGTACAGGATGATAGCTCTTTGGTCATAATTCCAAATTGCTTTCCAGAAAGGTTGGATAATTTCATAACTCCACCAGCAGTGCCTTAGTGTAACTCTTCTTCCACATCCCCTCTAACGTCTATTATTTTTGCTTTCTCTCATATTAGCCAATCTGGTAAGCATCTCAGACTTGTTCTGACTTGCATTTCTCAGATTATTGGTGATTTAGAGCATTTTATATGACCTTGATAGGTTTGATTTATTCTTCTGAAAACTTGTCCATATCAACTGCATAATGGTTTCTATTTCTATAGATTTGGATCAGTTCCCCAAATATTTGAGAAATAAAACTTTTATCTGAAGCAACTTGCTGTCAAATATTTTCCCCAGTTTCCTGCTTTCACTCTAATTTGGGCTACATTAGTTTTGTTCATTTAAAATTTTATTATATGCAATCAAAATTAGCCATTTTACTTCCCATGCTACCTATTGCTTGTTTGGTCATAAAATTTTCCTTATCTGCCAGGCAACTTTTTCCCATGTTCCCCTAATTTGCATATGATATCACTCTTCTCTTTCAAGCTTTTCTTAGTACACGGTGTGAGATATTGGTCTATGACTGATTTCTGCCAAATTGCTTTCCAGTTTTCTCAGAATTGTTTTTTGGTCAAATAATGACTTTTTGTCCCCAAGGTTTGAAATTTTGAGTTTATCAAATTCTAGATGACAATGGGCATTTGCCTCCCTATATTGTGTATCTAATCTTTAATGCTGTTCTACTACTGACTTACCCAATGCCAGATTGTTTTGATGATTGTCACTTTGTAATATAGTTTAAATAAGGTATGGCTATGCTACCTTCTGCATGTATTTTCTATTGATTTCCTTGATATTCTTCACCTTTTGTTGTTCTACATAACTTTTGTTACTATTTCATCCAACTCTATAAAATAACATGGTAATTTGATTGGTATGGCACTGAATAAATAAATTGATTTCAGTAGAATTATCATTTGAATTATATTGATTTAGCCTGCCTTTAAGGAATGAATAGTTCCCAGGTTATTTAGATCTTTTTATGTGAAAAGTGTTCTAAAATTGTATTCATATAATTTTGTAAGTGTGTCTTTTCAGGTAGACTCCAAGTATTTTATACTGTCTGTAGTTCTTTTTAATGGAATTTCTCCTTCCTCTTTCTCCTCGATTTTGTTGGTAATATTTAGAAATGGTGATGATTTATTTGGGGTTAATATTATTTCCTGAAAATTTGCTGGAAGTTTTAATTGTTTCAATTAGTTTTTTAATTGATTGTCTAGTTCTTCATTATCCACAAAGAATGCTAGTTTTGTTTCCCCACTGCCCAGTTTTATTCCTGCAATTTCTTTTTCTTTTGTTATTATAGCTACAGTGTCCAGTATAATAATGAATAGTGGTGGTGATAATGGGCATCTTTACTTCACACTTGATCTTCTTGGAAAGGCTTCTACTTTATCTCCATTACAAATGTATGCTCTTGGTTTTAGACAGATATTACTTACCATTTTAAGAAACGCTTCATTTATTCCTATGCTTTCTGATATCTTTAATAGGAATGGATGTATTTTGTTAAAAGCTTTTTCTGCATTCATTGATATAACCATATGGTTTTGGTTGTTTTTGTTATTGAGAAGTCAACTACACTTACAGTTCTAGTAATATAGAACCAGTTCTGCATTCCTGGTATAAATTCCACCTGATTACAGTGTTATGATCTTTGTGATATATTGCTGTAGTTTCCTTGGCGTTATTTTTTCCTTGAATTGGGAGTTCTGGAATTTGACTGTAATATTCCTGGGAGTTTCCATCTTCATATTTCTTTCGGGAGATGATTTGTGTATTTTTTTCATTTTCTATTTGTCCTTTTGTTTCCAGTATATCAGGATAGATTTTCCTTAAAATTTCTTGAAATGTGTCTAGGCTCTTTTTGTGGCTTTTAAAATTACCTCCCATTGATCTACTTTTCAGTTCAGTTGTTTATCCAGTGAAATATTCACTTTTTCATACATTTTCAATCATTTGGCTTTATTCTGTTTCTTGATGTGTCATGGAGCCATTAGCTTCTATTTGCCCAATTCTATTTTTTTTTTGAGACAATTAGAGTTAAGTGAATAATCCTGGGGCACGGAAGTAGTAAGAGTCTCAGTCTGAATTTGAATTCAGGTCCTCCAGACTCCAAGGCAAGTAAATATTCTATCCACCTTACCATCTAGCTGCTCCTTAATAATAATTTTTAATGAATGATTTTCTTCAGTGAGGTTTTAAGGCTCTTTTTCCATTTGGGCAATTCTGCTTCTTAAATTTTTTTCATCAACCTAGTTTTGTACCTCTTTTACTATTTGGTCAGTTAAGTTTTTTAAGGTATATCACCCCCCCCAACTTCATATTTTCTGCTCATCTTTTCATAATTTTCTTGCATCGCTCTCATTTCTTTCCCTATTTTTCTTCTACACTTCTTACTTGATTTTTAACATAATTTTTCTTTTTCTCTTTCTTTAGTTCGCTCAGAAATTATTTATGAGCTTGTGTCTAATTTGCATTTTTTCTTTGAGGCTTTGCTTCCAAATCTTTTTATGTCAATGGCTTCTGAGTTTTTTCTTGATCTTAACCATTGCCATAGCAGCTTCTTAAGGTCAGGGTCTTCATTTGCTCTTTGCTCATTTTACCAGCTTTTTTTCTTGACTTTGAATGCTTTATATTAAAGTTGGGAAGTAGTAGAGCTGTCCCTAGCTCATTTTTTTTCAATCTGCTGTTTTCATAGATGATTCTTTGAGTCTCTATATTTAAGGTTTCCAAGATGGTGGAATGCAGAAAGATGCAGTCAATGCTACAGCCTTCAGTGGCAACACCACTACACTCCTGCATGCCACCCACACCAGTGTCATAGACCTTTTTTCATACCTCTTAAGTAAGCTGTCCTGTTCTGGAAAAAATATCTCACCCTGAGTTTTTGTTAGCTATGCTACTCCAAAATTTAATTTGAGGGATTATTTTGAAGTTTTTTGGTGTGGAATGTTAAGAAAGTTTTCAGCAGGAATGCTCCTTTTACTCCATCATCTTGGTTCCCCCGTCCCAGCTCCACTTTTGATAACTATCCCTTAATGGGAAGGAGGGTCCTAAGCACTCTGTGTGTGTGTGTGTGTCTGTCTGTCTGTCTGTCTGTCTGTCTCTCTCTCTCACACACACACACGCATACACACACACACAACGTGCAGATGTGTGCATTCACAAATGCATGTATATGAAGATACACTTAGATATATCTCCACATACATACACGTTCATATGTGTATATGCACACATGTACATCTATGTGTGCATACACACATATACATATCTCCAAGACTTATCCCATTCTGACCAAATGCATATTTCACAATGGACAGATATAGCATAGCAAATAAATCCATTTATCCAAGTTAACAAATTGCAAATCAGGGAAAAATATGTAGAATATATGGCAAGCCATATAGAGAATAGATGATTCCTCCCATTGGGATTAAAATAACTCAGCTCAACCAAGAGAGAGAGTCTCAGATCTCACCTAAAGAAAAATTCCTGAAGTCTCTAATGTGTCAAACTGGGGATAAGGACATGAAAGAGATTGACAACTGCTTCACAATATCAGCTTCTTCCCAGTCTTTTTCCTCCCTTCATCAACCTGAAAAATGTTTAGAATGTCACATTCTCTCTCAAAACTGGAAGTTTAAAGATTACGAATTTCTCTTCTCTCTCACTTTCACCAACTCTGCCCAACTTCTGACACTGAGCAACCCAATCAATGAGCTCTTTTGCACCAAAGGTTACAACAAAAATACTATTTCTGTGTTGTACTAGTTTAATAACTGCCAAAAATGTTATTAATTAAAGCTAATTACATTAATTTCCTCTCATTCCTCAAGTGTTTCAATCTGGCTTCTGAATTTATTACAAAATGAAACTGCTCTCTCCAAAATGACCAATGGTCTCTTAATTGACAAATTTGATAGTCTTTTTATTTTTAAGTCCTCATACATTTTGACCTCTCTGCTGCATTTTATAATCTTCACCATCCTTTCCTCGTCAATTCTCTTTCTTTTGGTTTTCCTGTTTGACCAATCCTTTTAGGTCTCTTTTTAATTATCGATATCATGCCTTCTAACTGTGGGTCTTTCATAAGATGCTGTCCTGGGAATTCTTTCCCTACATTTTCTCTTGTGGTAAACATTCAACTGCAATAGGAGCTGACTTAATTATCATTTCTTTTAATATTAATCCCAAATCTATATACTCAGACCCAGTCTGTCCTCTCTCTCTCTCTCCCCTTCCCTTCCTCCCTTGCTCTCATGAGTTTTACTCTGACATCACCAATTGCCTAGTAGACATTTCAAACAGGATGTCTTAAAGGCATTTCAAAACCAACATGGCCAAGACAGAATTATCATCTTTCCTCCAAATCCCACTTATCCAACTTCCCTATTATAAGCATCACCATTAATTCACGCTTGTTGTTCCACTCTTACAGGCTCATAAAACTATAATTATGCCCCCCCCCAACTCTGTTCATCTCACATAACAAATCAAGTGCCAAATGTTACCCTTTTCATCTGTGCAACATATCTCATATTTGAACACTTGTCTCTAGTTACCTAGTCATCATATTAAGCCTTCATCACTTAGTCTACACTACTTCAATGACCTCCTCATAGGTCTCCTTTTTTCTAGTCTCTTCCCACTCAACTGTCAAATGGTTTTCCTAAAGTACAAGTCTGACCATGTCAACCCTTGGTCAAAATCTTCTGACACATCACCTCCTGAACAAATATAAATTTTTTGACATGCGAATATCTTCATAACCTTCCTTCATACTCCCTTTCCAGTCTTTACACCTTACTTCCCACCTTATGTTCCATGATCCAGTGACATCAGTCTCTTTGCTGTTGCTTACATAGTACATCTCGAAACTCCAACATTTTTTTTCTTTTTTATTGTTCATTTATTTTTAGTTTTCAAAATTCATTTCCAAAAAAATTTAACTTTCAAACTTTCTCCCCATCTCTCCCCTACACGCACCCAATAAAATCTTGCATTCTGATTATCCCTTCCCTCAATAAGTTCTCCATTCTATCACATCCATTCCTTCCCTTATCCCCTTTTTCTCTGTTTTCTTGTATGGCATGATAAATTTCTATATTCCGTTACTTGTATTTCTTATTTCCCAGTTGTATGCAAAAACAGTTCTCAGCATTGGTTCTTAATACTTTGAATTCCAATTTCTCTCCCTTCCTCCCTTCCCAACCATCCCCACCGAGAAGGCAGGCAATTCAATATAGGCTGTATAAGTGTAGTTTTGCAAAAGACTTCCCTAATAGTCATGTTGTTGGAGACGAGCTATATTTCTCCCCATCCTATCCTGCCCCCCAAAGTATTGTATTCTCTCTTTTGACCTTGTCCCTCCCCAAAAGTATTTACTTCTAATTCTCCCTGCTCCCATTTCTCCTCCCTTCTATCATCCCCCTCACCCCATTTATCCTCTTCTCCCCTGCCCTCTGTAGTGCAAGATATACTTTCATATCAAACTGAGTGAGCATGTCATTTCCTCAAGCCAAATGTGAAGAGAGTAGGCTTCCCTTTTTTCCTCCACTGAAGATTTTTCCTGCCTCATTGATGCGTAATAAATTGACCTCATTCCATTTCTCCCTTTCTCCTCCCAATATATTCCTCACTCACACCCCAAATTTATTTAATTTTTTTAACTATCATCCCTTCTTATTTAACTCCCCCTGTGTTTTCTGTCCACACACACACACACGCACATATGCGTGTATGTTTGCGTCTGTGTGTGTTGTGTGTGTGCAATCCCTCCAAGTACCCACTACCCAAAGTCACAGGAGTTACAAATATTACCTTTTCATGTAGGAATGTAAACAGTTCCACTTTACAAAGTCCTTTATGTTCACTCTTTCCTGTTTACCGTTCCATGCTTCTCATGATTCCTGTGTTTGAAAGTCACATTTTCTACTCAGTTCTGGTCTTTTCATCAAGAACGCTTGAAAGCCCTCTATATCATTCAATGACCATTTTATTTCCCTGAAGTATTGTACACAGTTTTGCTGGGTAGGTGATTCTTGGTTTTAATCCCGGTTTCTTTGACTTCTGAAATATCATATTCCAAGACCTTGGATGCCTTAATTTAGAAGCTGCCAGGCCCTGTTTTATCCTGATTTGATTTCCACCATATTCAAACTGCTTTCAATATTTTCTCTTTGACCTGGGAACTCAGTAATTTGTCTACAATATTGCTAGGAGTATCTCTTTTCACATCCTTTCAGGAGGTGATCTGTGGATTCTTTAAATATTTATCCCCCCCCCCCGATTCTAGAATATCAGGGCAGTTTTCCTTGATAATTTCATGAAAGATGATGTCTAGGCTCTTTCTTTGATCATGGTTTTCTTGTAGTCCTATTATTTCTAAATTGTCTCTCCTGGATTTACGTTCCAGGTCAATTGTTTTTACAATGAGATAGTTCACATTATCTTCTATTGTTTTCTTTCCTTTGGTTTTGCTTTGTAATTTCTTGGTTTCTCATAAAGTCATTAGCTTCCATCTGTTCCATTCTCATTTTTAAAGAACTATTTTCTTCAGTGAGCTTTTGAACCTCCTTTTCCATTTGACTAATTCTGTTCTCTAAAGCATTCTTCTCCTCATTGCCTTTTTGGACCTCTTTGCCATTTGGGTTAGTCAATTTTTAAAAGGGTTATTTCCTTCAGTACTTCTTTAGGTCTCCTTTAGTAAGCTGTTGACTTCCTTTTCATGATTTCCTTCCATTGCTCTCACTTATCTTCCCAAATTTTCCTCCAACTCTCTTGCTTGATTTTCAGAATCCTTTTTGAATTCTTCCATGGCCTGAGCCCATGGCATATTTATGTTGATAGTTTTGGATGAAGAAGTCTTGACTTCCTCTGAGATTACGCTTTGTTCTTACTCATCTGGAAGGATGGAACAAAATACCTGTTCACCAAGAAAATAACCTTCTAAAGTCTTATTTTTTCTCCTTTTTGGGCATTTTCCCAGGCAGTTACTTGACTTTTGATTCCTTTGTTGAGAGGAGGGTCTATTCTGGTGACTTGTATTTTCTCACATCCTCCAAGGTGGTATACAAACAAGGAGGAGGTATTTACTTCTTTCCTGAGCTGTTTTCTGGTCTGGGAGCAACCAAAAACTTTTCTGCCCAGCATATGCAATTGAAATCCCTCTCCGTATCCTTCACTAGCTCCACACCACTGCTCCTCCTCACCCCTGGGTGGAGCTCAGGTCTAAGAATCAAATCAGAGGCTCAAATCCCTCATGGGCTTTAGGCAGAGGTCTCCCAGGGCAGCCACTCAGGGCTGAGATTAGATCAACCCTTTAATTCCCCAAGGGCTCTGGGTGAAGGGCTCAGAAAGTGGCAGCTGCCATGCCTGCTGCTGAAGGTCCAGATGGCACTCCCCTCTTCTGGGTGAAGGAGCTTTCCCACTGACCTTTGAAGCTGTCTGTGGTATTAGTGGGTTGAGCAATGTGGGAGCTGCTTCCAGTGGCACCTTAATCCTGTTCTGGGTCCTGACCCTGCTGCTCAGCGCTGGTCTGTACTCGTTGCTCTGCTCTCCAGACATTTTCACTGGCGGGCTCCCATTCCTAGAATTATTCCCTTCTCCTCTGTCTCCTGGACCCCCTAAGGTCTCTGCTAAAATCCCACCCTGTATAAGAAAATTTTCCAGATCTCTTTTAATGTGAGTACTTTCCATCTTTCTCAATGTGAGTACTTTCCATCAATTATCTCCAATTTGTCCTGCACTCTGTGTATTTTGTTCATGTGTCCTCCATTAGATTGTGATCTCCTTGAGAGCAGGGAGTACTTTGTTTTGTTTTGCCTTTGGATGCCTAGTATTTCATATACTAACTACTATATTGAGTACATAATAGGCACTTAACAAAAGGTTGTTGAATGCTCCATCACAGTCTATCCCATTACTCAATCAATTCCAGTGACTCCCTATTGCTTCTAGGATAAAATACAAACTCATCTCTTTGACTTTAAAGTCCTTTACAGCCTGACTATTTGCTTCACTGCAGCTTTCTTCCATCACATGATAGTCTAGCTAAATCCCCACACAGAATTGCATCTCCAACCTTTATTTTAGCTGCTATTCCACTCTCTCTTAACTTTTACTTCAGAAAATTCCTCTTCCTTAAAGATGCAAGGCAAATATTTTCAAAACAAAGCATTTTACAATTCCAACTGCTAGCACCATTCCACCTACCTTCTATTTCTTTTGAAAAATTTTTATATACTCATATGTGTACTTAGTGTCTCCCCTCATATAAACTCCTGGAGTAGAGTTTTGAAGGTAGGAAGCATACTCTGTATCTCCAAAAGCTAGGATTGTGCCTAGTATTGTGGCATAGAGTAGAAGCCTGAAAAATGTTGATGAAGCTATGCTTTGTCTTTGTGATCATCTCTTCCATTTTAGGGGTTCACAGCTATCTCTTTAAATAATGTTTTGTACGTTTTCTACTCACTGCAATCAATGTAACTGGTTTGTGTTGGAATATATGAAATGGAAGACTCCTTGCTTTTCCCTTCAAAAAATTGGGAATGTTTTCTACTCTGCACTCTTGTGATTCCAGTCTTCATAATTTTTCAATGATCCCTGAGAGTGATCAAGCAATCAATTTCCTCTAGTATCTGAGGATGTATGTGAATCAATATTTGGATTGATTGAAGATAAAATAGTGACCTTATTATCTTAGACTTCATATTCCTAGTAGCAATTTTTGTTCTGCTTTTTCTAATCCAAGTCATATTCCTCGCCAGAGAAAACAGAAACAAAATAAACATTACAGAAACACTTCAGACACAGACCTCTTGCCAGTCATTGTCTCATCCATCTGGAAGACCTGTCTTTATACCTACCTCCACTGATCCTCTTTCCTCTCATATAGTTTTCAAAACAAAAATTCTCATTGTCCTGCTCTTAGGTTTCCTTGCCTAACTTGCTTCTGATTAGGGTAAATGAGGATTCTTCAGATCAGCACTTTAACTTTGAACTCATCTGAGACTAAATCAATCTTAGAAATTCAAAGTTGGTAATTTATAAACTACCAATTAATTTAATAAAAATGACTGTATAAAGAAATAGATCTATGTAACTATAACAATCACTATATAACTATATACAAATATATGTGTATATGCATATCTATCTATATCTATATCTATCTATCTATCTATATCTATATCTATATATCTGTATATACATATATATTTAGGGTTAGGGTAGTTATATGCAGGCAGTCATCCCTGGGTGAACATGATTGGTACCTGGAAAAGGCCACTTCAAGCAAATCAACGGACAATAGAGACCAGTATGTTTCATTGAAATAGTGGGAAAATTTTCGTTTGGGACCCTATACTATACATTTTATTATATTAGGACACTGGCTCTGGAGTCACATCATTTCACTCCAAATCAGACCTCCGACATTTGCTACTTAGGTGACTTTCAGCATTAATTAACTTTTACCCTCCATTTCCTCATCTTAAAATGAGGACTAAATAACTAAAATTCAGAGGACACTAAGTGATTTTTTAAGGTCTCTTCCAATTCTACACTTACAATCCTAAAAACTGAATCTAAATACTATGAAAAGAAATTTATTTTGTTTTATGTTTAACACAATACTGGTGATGACTGCAACCCTGAAGTAATTCTTAGAATGAGCAAAGATCAAATGTTACCAAAAAATAAGGGTTTCATCAATTTGCCCAAGATCCTCTTATATTCATATCATTCTTTTCTGAACTATCTACTGACAATCAGGAAGAAAAGGACCAGACAAAGACAAAATAGGATGGTCTTGGAAATACATCAGTCTTAAGTATGAATGGTGGCATCTAATTGTATAAGTGGTCAATTCGTGAAAATATATTCATGTTACAATTTTGGTTTGCCCCAGTAACTTCCAGAGGAGGCAGTATAACAGATCTCTGTAGCAAGAAAATTTGTGCTCAGAGTCTGCCAGTAAAATGCACTAGATTGTTACCTTCACCTTTCAATTCTCTCCGCAATATTCTATGACCACAAATTGCAAGATAACTGCTGATCTGTGGACTGGTAAAAGTTTTCTCACTGGGAGTCCCCTAATCAGCTACCATGAAACAAATCCAGATTCAAACAAAATGCAACCTCATAACTTTGAGGACCCAAATAATAAATACCCAAATAATGAGTGACATATATTTGTATGTATTCATATATATATATATTTATGTATATATATATATGTATATATATATGTATACCTTATTCTAATACAAGGTTTTTCTGACTAGAACAAAAAAATAAGAAAGTATTTAAATATATGTATGCATACATACACACATATGGAATTCATTGGTTCAGTACTTGGCAACGAATTTATCTACTTCTAATTATTTCTAATACAGATGTTTGTGTGTGTGTATGTGTCTGAAAAATCATCAATTTTATTTCCCCACACTTTGAGTTAAGCACCACTATGTGCTAGACACTGTGCTAATCTCTTAACTAATATTTCCTTTGATCCTCACAACAATTGTAGGAGATTGGTATTATTACTTTCATTTTACTCTGTCTTGATCAGCACACAGCAGAAAAGTGCCGGTTTGAACTTACATAGTCTTGACTCCAGACCACCTGCCACATAGTTGCCCCCAGTTAATAGAAAAGTAGTTTTAACAGAAAAGAATGAAAGATCTCTTTTACTGCGAGATTGACTGCACAGTCACCAGCATGTAGACACACTTAAGAAATCTTTATTAAGTGAATTATTATAGTGAAGAAGAAAATATAAAATAATATTTGCAAAGCAAGATATATACAAGACAGTTGAGAGAGGGGAGGTACTACAGTCTAGTGGCTGTGGAAAGATTCCTGTGGAGGGTGAGATTTTAGCCAGGGAGGTCACTTGTCAGGGTAGAGGAGCAAGAGCTTTTCAGGCATGGGGTTCAGCCAGAGTGAGTGCTCAGAGACGACAGATGGAGGGTCTTCTTTGTCAAAGTGGCACAAAGTCAGTGTCACCCGTTGGAAGAATACTTGCTGGGGAGTAAGGTGGGAGAAACCTGGAAAAGGTGAAGGGATCCAGGTTATGAAGGGCTTTGAATGCCTAATGAGGCATTTTGTATTGGATTCTGGCAGCAATAGGAAACTCCTGGGCTTTATTGAGTAGGGACAGGGGTGATATGATCAGACTTAAGCTTTAGAAAATCACTTTCGTGGCTGAACAGAGCATGGATTGAGGCAGATAGGAATGTCCTCCTCTCCCCTTCTCCCCTCCCCCCCCCGCAAAAGGTTACTTTTATAGTCCTGGGTGTGAAAGTCTGTAACAGGGGGTGTCAGTGTCACAGGAGAGAAGTGCAGACATGGGAGAGATGATGTGAGGGTGTAATTGACAGGCCTTGCCAATAGCTTGTTGCCAAGGGGGTGAGACATAGTGAGGAATCCAGGCTGACTCCTAGGTCATGATCCTGAGGGATTTGGAGGGTGGAATTGCTCTCTGCACTCTTGGGGGAGGTATGTGATGGGAAGGGTCTAGGGGGAAAGATAATGAGTTCATCTCTCTGCATTTTTAGTTCCATATGTTTAGTGGACATCCAGTCTGAGATGTCTGAAAGGCCCTTAGAGATAAAAGACTGGAGATTGGCAGAAATATTGGGACAGCAAAGGGCCATTTGGGAATCAGCATAGAGAAAATCGTTAAATCTATGGGAGCTGATGAGATCACCAAATGACGTGGTGTGGAGGGAGAAGAGAAGGGCCCAGGACAGAACCCTGAGGGAGACCTATGTTTAGAATAGTATCCAACAAAGGAAGGGGAGTAGGAGAAGTCAGAGAGGTGGGAGGAGAACCTCAAAAATCTAGAGAAGAGGGTATCAAGGAAGAGAGAATGATTATTGGTGGCAGAAGCTGCAAAGACCTCAAGGAGACTGAGGTTTGTAAAAAGGCCATTGGGAGTCTGGCAGAGTTGGGAGAGAGAGAAGCACAGGGCCTGAGTAAGCAGCAGCAGATGCAGCAGCAACAGCTACTTCTGGGCCTGTCAGCTCACAGACTGAATATTTGAAAGTTCCCTACTTGAACTTCCAGAATCCAGGAGGGTAGAGTACATTGTAAATACTGTCACCATGCTTTGTTGATCTTGAAAAATCCACAGAATATTTTCCCAGGATATACCCAGGAGAAGTGGAACCAGCAGAAGTGATACAACGGTCTTTTAGAGATTGACAGGAAGGACCCTTCTTGCTGTGTCTGAAGGGGACCAGTGTAGGACATGAGACAATCCCGGAAACTTCACCTCATCATATCTTATAGCACAATAGAATTCCATTATGTTCATATACTGCAACTTGTTCAGCCATTCCTCATTTGATGGGTGTCCCCTCGATTTTCGGTTCTGGGCCACCACAAAGAGAGACGCTATAAATAATGTTTTATATGTGGGACCTTTTCCTATTTGTATGGTCTATTTAGGATAGAGTCCTAGAAAAGATATTGCTGGGTCATAGAATAAGATCATTTTTGAAGCCCTTTGGTGATAGTACCAAATTGCCCTCCAGAATGCTTGGATCAGCTCACAGCTCCACCCACAATGAATTAGTGTTCCAACTCTCCATATCTTCTTCAAAATTTATCAACTTCCTGTTGTGTCATGGTACCAATCTGGATACCTCAGAGTTGTTTCCATTTGAATATCTCTAAGCAATAGGGATTTAGAACACTTTTTGTTATGAATACAGACAGCTTTCATTTCTTCCTCTGAAAACTGTCTGTTTGACCATTTGTCAATTGGAGAATGACTTGTACTCTTGGATATTTGATTCCGTTCTCTATATATTTTAGAAATCAGGCCTTTATCACAGACAGTAGTTACAAAAATTCTTTCCCATTTTTCTGCTTCCCTCTTACTTTTGGTTTGTATGTGTAAAAGCTTTTCAATTTAATGTAATCAAAATTTTCCATTTTGCCTTTTAAAACTCAGGACCAATAGATGGAAATAGAACTTCCATTGAAATTATACAATATTTGGGTGCTTACCTGCCAAAATAAACCTAAGGGCTATGGGAACACAATCAGAGAACCCATTTCCCACAAGTATAATGAGATCTACATCAATGGAAAAACATCAGATGCTCGAGGATAGCCTGAGCTAATGCAATCAAAATGATAATTCAACCTAAATTAATTTGCTTGCTCAGTGCCATCAACAACCAGTATTGTTTTGAAGAGATAGAAAAAAATATCAAAATTCATCTGGAAATTTAAAAGGTCCAGAACATCAAGCTATGAAACGAAAAGAAATATTCCCAAGCTGGTGTACCATACCAGACCTTACATTGTATTATAAAGCAACAATCATCAAAATGACTTGGTCCTGTTCTATGAAATAAAACAGTAAATCAGTGGAGTAGGTTAGCTTCACAAGACACAGTAGTCAATGGGTACAGTCATCAACTGTTTGATAAACCCAAAGACGACATCTTCTGTGATAAGAACTCACTGTTTCACAAAAGCTGCTAGAAAAACTGGAAAATAACAAGGAAAATTTGGACATAGGACAATGTGTGACACCATATACCAAAAAAAAAAAAAGTCCAAGTGGTTATCTGATTTATGTATAAAGACTGATTGAGAGTATAAACAAATGAGGGGAACAAGAAGTAGTTTATCTGTCAGATTTATGGAGAATGCAGGACTTTATGACCAGACAAGAGATAGAGAACATTACAAAATGAAAGATGCATGATTTCGTTTCCATTAACTTGCAAAGTTTATGTGCAAACCTAAGTCATCAATGATGAGGAGGAAGTAGAAACCTGGAAATAATTTTGACAAGTAGTGTCTGTAATAAAGGACTCATTTCTAAGATAAATACAGAGCTGAGTCAAATTAAGGAGAATCCAACTCATTCCCCAGTTGATAACTGGTCAAAGATATGAATAGGCAATTTTCAGAGGAAGAAATTAAAGCTATCTATATTCCTAAGAAAAATGCTCTAAATCTCTTTTGTATAAAATGAGGCAAATAAAAACAACTGTGAGGTATTCCATCATGCCTATGAGATTGGCTAACATGAAAAGAGGAAAATGATCAGTATTGGAATAGATGTGAGGAATTTGGAAGACTGATTCGTTGTTGGTGGAAGTATGAGCTGATCTTACCATGCTGGAAAGCAATTTGGAACTTTGACCAAAGATCTACAAAAATGTGCATAACCATTGACCCAGCAATAATACTCCTAGGGCTGTATGCCAAAGAAATTATAAAATGGGAAAAGAACCACACATATAAAAACATTTTTCACACCTCTTTTTCTGATGTCCAAGAACTGGAAATTCATGGGATGGCCATCAGTTGGGTTGTTGCTGAACAACTTGTGGCATATAAATATAATCAAATGCTATTTAGATATAAGAAATGACAAACAGGCAGAATTTTTAAAATCCTTCAAAGATTTCAATGAACTGATGCTGATTGAAGTGAATAGAAACAGGAGATCATTGTTCACAGAAACAGCCTCAGTGTATGATGACTGATTTTCATAGACTTAGCCCTTGTCAGCAACGCAAGGAGGTTAAATATTTCAAAGGACTTATGATGGTAAATGCTATCCACATTCAGAGAAAACAACTAAAGAGTCATAATGGAGAGCAAAGAAGACCATTTTCTTTTTTATTTTGTTTTGTTTTGTTTTCTTTCTCATGATTTCTGCCATTCGTTATAATTCTGACATGCAATCTGACTGTTATGAACATGTTTTGCATAGGAATGTATGTGTAAAGCCTATATCAGATTGCATGCAGCCTTGGGAAGGGAGGGGGAGAAAATTTAAAAAGTATAGAAGTGAACTTTGAAAATTAAAAATAAAAAAGAGAACACCATGAATGGCTTAAAAATACAGTACTGTTTACTCCATGAGAGCAATTATGCTTCTGTCACATACAGAGTACACATGAACATGTCTGGAATGATCAGGACCCCTGCATTACATCATTTGCAGGCCAGTTATTATGCAGAATAGTCATCTGAAGTCCCCATTCAGGGATTACTCCCTCTCATCCCTAAAGATTACAAACACAGAAATCTCCAACTCTTTACTGCAACTGTATTTCTACGGTTTTTTAAAAAATAAAACTCAACCAAATCCAAATTTCGCAAACTGCTAGCCTTCTGACGTAGCCATCTGATGATATTTAGTTTTGGTGGAGTAGTGGGAGGAGCTGAAGTGTGGCCTATCCAGGGATGCTTATTTGTAAATGAATGAATGTATTCTATGTTTCCAGAGCACCATGCAAAGACAGAGCAAGCAGAAGTCTAAACTGATGTGGTGTCTTAATTTTTTCCATTCCTGTGCATCAGAAACAATGACTCCTGAGCAGGAAAGTGACAGAAATGGAAGTTTTCCCTTTTTTTTTTTTTTTTGTAAAACTGCCTACCATGCTCATAAAGTCCAGTCTCCTGGGATTGTACTTTTCTCCATGGTTTCACTGGTTTCATTTGGCTGGGGCGACTCTCACCTGCTGTCAGTTTCAGGTATAAACCTCAGGTTTTCACAACTGATGGAGAGAAGAGAGATCCTTGTTGTTATCCTGTCTTTGACCACTCTGCCAAGGTAAGATGGATCCAGGAATACAAGCCAAGAGCTAGCCAAACTATAGTGCCCTCCACTAACTATTGCCAATCTTTGTCCATATCCCCCTTTCCTTTCCCTCCCTCCCTCTTATGCACTCCCTCATCCTCCCACTTACCATCTTTTTTCTCTGCTTGTGTGGGACAAAAGGTCCTTCATGGACCTTCTGGTGACAGGTACCCCAACTGCTACTTAGGAACTTTGGTGCGTCAGCTAGAGAGAGGAAGGTTTGTCCCACTGAAAGAGAAGCAATGTTCCTTTGCAAATAGTTGAGAAAGAAAGGTGATGGAAACAAAATAAAACCCTGTCATGTAGGCACTTTTGTGTTGGAAAGGTATACTAAAAAAAACCAATCATTTTTCTAAAAACCTTACCAGTACATGTCAACTTCCCTAAATCTCTTTATACCAGATATTCTAGCAGCAAACTTAAACATGACAATGAGCCAAAAGAAAAAGAAAGACAATCCAAGAATTCTGAAATTGCAAAATGGGATTTTGCAACAATTAAATCGTTATAATTTTACTGTTTTTACACAACCAACTATATACAATGTATGTATTTGAACAATAAAGTAAAATGTCCCAAAGAAATGTTCTCTTCTCTGGAGGAAAATAAAGCTTATTCAGATATAGGGTCGTTGCTTCACTGCTGGCTGGGTGTTGACAGGGTGGTTCAGGCAAAGATGAAATTTACGAGTTTCCTAGAAGCAGCAGATGGGAAGGTAATGGAGAGGTCCATTAAGTGACAGTCCATCGATGAGTCCATGAAGGCATCGATTCATGTATTTTGATCGTTTGATCTTCCATGTGGTGTTGAAGACTATCCATTTGTTGCCTTTTAAGAAAAGGAAACAGGTCGAAGGAATAAATACTGTGTAAAATGAACCCCGGGAACAACAGAAAGAGCTATAATAATTTTCTATCACAATTATTTGAAATATTAGTTTCCAAAGCAAACAGAAAGTCCTCGTTAACAACTGGATGTGGCTGAATATAAACTTGGGTTCTCAACCTCATACTATATATTAACATCAATTGCAGCAAGATCGTACAGTTAAGCCCTTAAGGAAACCCAAAGTTCGATGAAAATGAAATCATACTTCAAGAATTTTTATCTGTTGAGAAGAGGAACATATGATAGAATTAGATAAAAAAAGAGCAAAACACCCTTATCTCTTCACCAATAACCAAGAGAATCAAAATCAGCAGAGACTAAATAGCTCCATTAAACGTAATCTGTCAAATTAGGATGTCTTGCAATCGTAGAAATATTCAAAGGAATCACTCATCCCCTAATGGATCAAAGGTGATCTATCCACAGACAATCAACAACACATACATCAAAAATCATCTCTTGAAACCCCCCCCAGAAATTATGAGTTCTGAGGACGTAGGCATCCACACATGCCAACCCAAACTTCGGCAAAGAACCCCCAAAAGCAAATATCCTTAGGGCCTGTTAGATATCTTCTCCAAAAAGACTTGCTGGGATAGAGAACTGATCACCTCTTGAGAAAACCTATTCCCCTTTGTGTCACCTGGAATTCTGGTGATTTGCTAATTCCACTGTTTGGCATTCTGACACATGAGACTCAGCTTTCTTCCATGTGACTGCCTTTCAAATACTTGAAAACTGCCACAATTCCTGCAGATATCCTCTTTCCCCAGCTAATCATGCCCTCGTCCTCCCTAGATAAGCTGGCAGGGCCTGAAGACCACCAATCATTATGACTACACTTTCTACTTTACCAATGAGCTTCACACTGCCTTTTGGATGTGTACTTACTGAGGCAAGGTACAGAGAGATGATTGCCTTCCTAGGTCTGGGTATGTTCATTTCTTATTTCAGGAAAGATCGCTCTAGCTCTCTTGTCTGCCATATTACACTACTGACTCAACTGGAGTTTGGAGTGCACTAAAAGGCCAGATTCTTTCAGGAAAATCTCTGCCTAATTATGCCTGCCCCTACTTTGTTAGTGAAGTAGATTTTTTGATCCTTAATTATTTTATTCTAGCAAATAATTTTATACTCCAAAGAGACCAAAGAAGAAGGGAAGAATAGATACGTGCAAAATATTTGTGGTAGCATTTGTTGCTACAGCAAAGAACTGAAGACTGAGGGTGTGTTCATCCATTAGAGAATGACTGAAAACATGGTATATGAAAGGAAGAGAGTGTTGCTGCACAGTACGGAGTTATAAAAGGAAGTGAAATCTAGGAAGGCATATGAGCTGACAGATTAAAGCACAATTACATACACTGACAGCAATGTGGTAAAGAGAAATTCCTCCAAAAGACTTGAGACTCTGGTCAATGCAATGATGAATCAATGAGTCCAGAAGACTAGTAATGAAGCAGGCCTCCATCCTCTTGGTACAGACTATAATTGCAGAATCATACTGTCTTTAGTGATAACAGATGTGTGATTCCCCCCTCTCTTCTATTACCTTAGTCTGTTAGAATGGGGGCGGATTACGTTTTCTTCAGGGTGGATTAGAAGGAAGGATATGAATATTTGGGGGGCAAGTGTAACAAGAAGATACTGATTCCAAAAATAAAAAAAAATGAGCTACAAAACATTTAATTTAAATTTAAATTTAAGAACATCCAGCAAAGAAGAGAATCAAGTTCAGAAAAGGGACATAGACATATGTAAGCCACACAAAATAAATACATACTTTGAAATTACCCAAACTACATATAATAGAGATTCATGTTTCATACACAATTCTCTTTTTCCTCTTTATTCTATCGTTGATAGAAATAGTCATATTGGTTGATGTTTGTCAAATTCTTAGTTAAAGAGACCAAAAATAATTTCATCTTACTAGATTTGACCTAATAACTTTACCATGTGAGATCTTTTGGCATCTGACTGTTAGAAGTGTTAACTGTCTTGGAAAAACATGCCATCTATGCCTAAGTCACTGAGGTATGACTACGACTTCAGTCTTGTCTTTCATCTCCTTGTAAATCCATCTGAACGTATTACTTTCTAGCCACTTTCTTCACTCATTTTGGAAAGGACCGCATGGGAAACTTGGTCAAATGATTGGCTACAATCTAGAGAAAGGATAGCTCCAGCATTCCCCTTCCTGAGCAGTCTAATGACCCTGAGAAGAAGGGAGATGAAATGCACTGTGTGTGACTTTGGGAAAGCTAACACCAGGCGCTGACACTTCCTGCTTTTCTAGCAGTTTTCTAGTCACTCCCTAAATAACATGCTCTATAATTTCTCAGCAACAGAGGTCACCCTCCTTATTCTCCATGTGCAGACTTCGCTCTCTTCCCTTTTGAGAAGATCAGGACACTCGCCCTCCTTTGGTCCTCTCCTGTGCTCCATGATTTTCCCCAAATCCTAGTTTGTGGCCTCACCAGTGACATCTGCCTTATTTTTCCCATCTTGAGAGCTCAACTGTGCCTCGTGCCCTGAAGTCGCCAAGGACAATCAGGTACCTCTCTTAACTGACGCATCTTCCTTTTGAGCAGCTATTTCAGTATAAAATGGATTCTCCTTAGTAAAGAAAACAAAAGTGCAGTAGGAGGGACTGCCTCTCTGCTCTCAGGTAGATTATACAGCTGGAGCCCTAGTCCCGATCCTTGTTTCTTCATCCTCTATTTCCACATTGAGATAAAATCTTTTAAGAAGTTTAAATTTAAGTTAAAATTTAAATTTAAGAATTTAAGTTAAAATTTAAAAGTGAGAGCCTTTTCTTCTGTTCATCCTCCCTCACAATCAAAGATATTCCAATGAAAAGAATGTAAAGGTATCCTCTAAACTGGTCAAAACAAGGAATATTGACCAGATGATGTGGGGTTGTGACGTTCTGTAGTGTCCTACTCTTCTTGACCCCATCAGGCATTTCACATGGCTTAAAATGGTCCTGCACTACAGAGGAAGAAAGCAGTCTCAGAGAGAAGGCAAGCAGGTGAGGGAGAGGGTGAACTAGCTGTCTCTATGTCTAGCTACTGATTAACATAGCCTCTCCCCTGGCATCAGAGGCCAGCTGGTCTTCTCTAGAGTCTTAAGTCTGCTTAGTGTTGCCTTCTTTCATGCCGTTCCCCTTGCCTTGGAAGCCCTTGTCTGCAGTCTCTGCAGAGTAGAATCCAAAACGCCTCTGAGAATGGTCCAATTCAGTCTCCCTTCCTTTGAATCGATCTAAAACTTAAATGTGCCTGTCTTTCTGTATTATGTGTGTCTATATACTAGAGTTGTTTGTAAGACTCTGCTAAGTTCTATCTCCTATACTCAATCCTAGGTGCACACACAGTATGTATCAATAAAGGATAGATGAGTGGAAAAAACAAAATCACTTAGAGATATCCCACTCTGGCCAGGGCTGCCCACAAGGGGAGGTCTCCTGGTAGAGTTTGGAGCAGGTCTGTGCAACCTGTGGCCCTCGGGCTCTGGAGCTGGATGCAATGAGTCCAAGGACTTCCTCTCCACATTTTCCTCTAAATTTGTCAGTGGCCAAACCTGAAATACTCTGGTAGGTAGCACAGGGCCCATGAACCACAGGTGGGGAAGGCCTGGGTTAGAGGCTCACGCTATGTTGGGGATCTGTTCAAGGGGAATTTTCTTCAGGTGTGAGTTGGCAGAAGGAGTCCATAGGTGATCCTGTTCAAATCTGAACCTTTTGTTATCTTGTGAGAGGAAGCAACATGGCACAGTCACAGGGCAGGAAGAGATTTTTAGGTTGGCAGATCCACTTGTTGTGCATTTGGCATAAGTAACATGAAAGGATGTTCCAAACATACCATAATAAATGATAAACAAAAGGTCCTACCTGAGTTGGTGGAGAGAGATGTGCAGGCTGTGGAGCTTCTCCTTGCTCACAGTGGGCTGGGTATTGAGCAGCTCCTCTAGAAGGGAAGCAGGGACAGGGCAGGATGGAAGTTGAATGGGAGTCACAGGGAAGGATTTGATCTCTCCCTTCAGTTCCTTCCTCTGAAAAACAAAGGTGTTATTTGTGTTATTAGTGCCTACCGTTTAGAGACACAGAGAAAAACTGCAGGGGTGAAGGAGGGAGAGAGATAAAATAATGGTACATGTGTGCAAACCCAAGCTTTCTAAATGTGCACAATGTTACCCAGTTATTGACAGGAGGGCCCCCAAACTCAGCAAGTACAATGTTGGGGTTTTGATGGCCCCTAAGCTGTAGCTAATATTTGGATTGCATTTTCATGTTTGTAAAGCACTTGACATGTGGGAACTGATGGAGATTATATGAATTTGCCAAACTCATGATCATCAATATCATCTCCCTTAGATATGAACCAGTAGATGAGGATTTTCCATGAAGCACTTCTGGCATCATAAGCAACTGTTACTTGTACAATGGGTCATCAGGCTTCACCTTTATTTTACTGAGACATTTATTTCAGATGGATGAATTACAGCAATCATCCTCAAACGTATGGAAGTCCTCCAAAGACATAGCAGGAAGACCCCATACAGAGTGAGCCTTGGGCGTGCCATGGCCCAAAGCAAAGGATGCCTGGGACCTCTGGCCTCTGAACAGAAACATTCAGGAGCAGTTTTCTGGATTGGGTTTCATTCCAGATCTCCTGAGCAGGATAAATTCCAGAACCTGCCACTTGTTGGGGGCCTAAAGATCTTTCCATCACAACACCTCTTCCTCTTGGGACATTAACTAACTACAAACTGGCAGCTACAGAGGGAACATGATTCTGCTGGCTAAGGCTCTGCAGCATGACCACGTGACCTGTCCTGGGGAAGGTATTCTGCTCCATGAGGGAGCTCATGTCAGGGGGCATTACCTTGTTCATCTTGCCTTGCTGCAGCTCAGCCTGAGCTTCTGCCAACTCCAGCTTCAACTGGGACACTTCCCGGTGGTGTTTTTCCTCCTGTGTCCTAAGGATGGACAGAAGAATATCAAGTAAAAATGGCATTTCTATGCTGATCTGCAACTGGTTTTGGCTATAAAGCAATCTATGTCCAGTCTAGAAGTGATGGCACCTGGTATTGTATTTTGCATCTTTCTTAATGTCATGTATACAAGACGTACAGTGATGTTCCAGAGCACTAGGGATTTATGAGCACACAGACTCCAAAAAAACACTTAAGCACAGATGTTTGATAACTACATGTTTCTGATAAATCTGCCTGATGATCCTCACCTTGTGCTGTCTGCACTAGTCACAGACACCATATGTGTTTCAAGGGTGATTTACTGTACCCTTTCTAGTTACCCTCAAGTGTGCCACCAAGGCATTTTTATGCTGGCATAAACACTGCCTATCCCTTACATCAGCTAAAAGCTTCTTTTCGAAGTTGACCTAGAAAGGGAGCCAAACTGAACCTGAGCCCCTCCTGTTCCTACCCATGCTCCCGGTGCTGATTAGAGATCAAGTCCAAGGGAAAACATGGTCTAACCAGGAAAGACTGCATTGGTAATGACCCAGACTGCATTGGCAATGACCCAGACATGAAAAGACATTGTGCCTGTGTCTCTGGCTTCTGGACCTCAGGAGATACTGGAATGTAATAATAATAATACCACGAATGGCTACATTTCTTCAACACCTACTATGGGCCAGGAACTGTGCAGAAGACTTTACAATGATCATCTCATATGATCGTCACAACAACCTTGTTGGAACAGATGCTATCAACATCCCCATCTTAAGAGTCGAGACAGCTGAGACAGACAGAGGGTGAAGGTTTAGAGCACTAAGTGCCTGAAGCCAGATTTGAATTCTGGAGTCGGAGCCCAGACAAGTCCCAGTGGGGCAATACTTACAGCAGCCTATGTGTGTCTGCCTGGAGATTCTTAGCCAGCTGCTCCTTGGCCTGCAGTTCTTTCTTCAGCTCAATGAGTTCCAAGGTGGCAGCTTTGTAATGCAGCTTGTTGTGAACGGCTTTGATCTTACTTGCTGCCACCTGTGGCAAGGGGAAGCAAGAGTCAGGCCAAGAAGCCTATTAAGTTGCATTTTCTGTGAAATGAACAGGCAAATAAGCAGACCTTTTTACTTCTGGTGTAGACAAAAAGGCCTTTCAATAGTACTCCTTGAAAGATGCTGAGAAAGCCTTTGACACTACCATCTCTGTGATATGTCTTTCCACATCTGGCAACGACCAAAACCACATAGCCCCTGGTGAGAGCTGTTCTGAGATTCAGAGGCAGCAGGAGTAGCCACATCCACCCACATCCACCTGAGCAACCACATACCTGCTCCTTGAGGCTGTGAACATTGGCCTTCTCAGTCTTTAACGCCCTCATGAATGCCTGAATCCGCTGGTTGATTTGCTGGTCTTCCTCTACTTTTTTCTGGAGAACCACCTTGACCTAGACAACAGGAAGGCAGAGGGGTGGCACATTGTCCTGTCAAGTGTCTGGGAAACCACAGTTAGTGTAAAAAGTAGAACTAGTGTTGGGTGACAGCATTGCCACAAGAGCAGACCTTAGAGTGGGGGCTGTATGCTCTTCTAGGCACTAGCTCCAAGCAGGACCATGCACATTCCAACGTGCCACTTAAAAGCAAGCCACAGAGTTTTGAGTTTCTGTGAAGAGACTAAAATACTTTTCCAGAGAAACTAGGTAAAAATGGACTACAGAGATTGCAGAATGTGGAGTATTTAGTGGTGTTTCTTAGCCTTCTCAAGCAAGCATGGTCTCTAGTGGGCTCCCTGGCCAAGTCCCTGATAAAGGCAGCCTGAGTGATAGGGGGCAGAGTCAAAATGACAGAGTAGAAAGAAGAAGCTGTGGAAGCGCCCCACATAGCCCATAAAATACTTGCAAGTATGACTAAACAAATTCTGGAGCAGCAGAAACCATAAAAGGACAGAGAATTGCAGCCCAAGACAGCCGGGAAAGCCACCAGGAAAGTGTTATCACAGAAGATGCAGAGTAGCACACAGCCCAGGGTGGACGGCATGATGGGGCAGGGACGAGATATGGAAGAGGTTTCAGGGAGCCACCAGCTGCAGCATTTTCCAAATTGCTCAATCCACAAATGACAAAGACAGTTTCAAAGGTCATGAAAAAGCTCCTTTGCCAAGGAGAAAGGAATGTGGAATGCTTTACAAAGCAGAATTAGCCTAATGGAAAAGGAGGTTCAGAAGCTCACTGAAGAAAATAGTTGCATAATCATTAGAATGGAGCAGATGGAAGTGAATGAGTGTATGGGAAACCAAGAAATTACAAAACAAATCCAAAAGAATGAAAAAATAGTAGATAATTTGAAATATCTCACTGGAAAAACAACTGACCTGGAAAACAGATCCAGAAGAGACAATTTAAAACGTATGGACTACCGGAAATGCATGAACAAAAGAAGAGCCTAGACAGCATTTTTCATGAAATTATCGAGGAAAACTGCCTTGATATTCTAGAACCAGAGGGTAAAATAAAAAATTGAGAGAAACCACCAATCACTTCCTGAAAGAGATCCGAAAAGAGAAACTGCTAGGAATACTTCAGCCAAATTTCAGAGTTCCTAGGTCGAGGAGAAAGTGTTGCAAGCACCTAGAAAGAAACAATTCGAGTATGGTGGAAATACAGTCAGCATAACAGAAGATCTAACACCTTCTACATTAAGGGATCAAAGGGCTTGGAATATAATATTCCAGAATTCAAGAGAATTAGGATTAAAACCAAGAATCACCTAAAGGGCAAAACTGAGGATAATATTTCAGTGGAAAAAAATGGGTATTCAATGAAATAGAGGATTTTCAAGCCTTTTAGATGAAAAGACCAGAAATGAATAGAAAATCTGAATTTTAAACACAGGAATCAAGACAAACATGCAAAGGTAAACAGAAAACAGAAATCACAAGGCACATTCTAAAGTTCAAATCATTACATTCTTACATGGAAAGATAATATTTGTAACTCTTGAGCCTTTTCTCAGTATTTGTGTAGTTGTACAGATTGTGCCACACATACTCACACTTGTCTGGAGAGAGAGAGAGAGAGAGAGTGAGAGAGAGAGAGAGAGAGAGAGAGAGAGAGAGAGAGAGAGAGAGTGAGAGAGAGAGAGAGAGAACAGGGTGAATTGAATAAGAAGGGATGATATCTATAGAAATAAAATTAAGAGGTGAGATAGGAATATATTGGGAGGAGAAAGGGAGAAATGATATGGGGGAAATTATCTCACATAAAAGAGGTAAAAATATATTTTTTCAATTGAGAAGAAAAGGGAGGAAGTTGAGAGGGAAAAAGTGAAGCTTACTCTCTTTATATTAAGCTTCAGGAGGGAATAACATGCTCCCTCAATTTGGTATGAAAATCTATCTTACACTACAGGAAAGTAGAGGAGAAGGTGATAAGTGGGGTGTGGGGCGATGATAGAATTGGGGACAAATGAGCGCGGGGATATGTGGGGGGATGATAAAAGGAAGGGCAGATGGAAGGAGGGAGTAACTAGAAGTAAACTCTTTTGGGGAGAGACAAGGTCAAAAGAGAGAATAGAATAAATAGGGGGCAGGGTGGATGGAGGGAAATATAGTTAGTCTTACACAGCATGACTATTATGGAAGTCTTTTGCAAAACTATACACATATAGCCTATATTGAATTGCTTTCCTTCTCAGTGTGGATGGGTGGGGAGGGAGGAAGGGAGAGAAGATGGAACTCAAAGCTTTAGGAAGGAATGTTGAGAACTGTTTGGCATATAACTGGGAAATAAGAAATATAGTTAATGTTATATAGAAATCTATCTTGCCCTACCAGAAAAGAGAGAAGATGGGGATAAGTGAAGGGAGGGGTGCGATAGAAGGGAGGGCATATTGAGGGAAAGGGCAATCAGAATACCAAGTATTATGGGATGGGGGAGGGGAGAGATGAGGAGAAAATTTGGAACTCAAAACATTGTGGAAATGAATGTTGACAACTAAAATTAATAAAAAAAACTTAAAAAAAATATATGTGTAGTGCAATTTTTCCCAGAAGAAATTTCCAAACTACGGAGCTAAGAAAAGACCTTTAGCAATGGCCAAGACAATAGCACCTTTCTAAGTAAAATAAAAAGAAGAAGAAGAAGAAACAAAGAAGGAAACAAATTCATGAGTCACTCATCTTGTTGATTTAGTCCCGGAGGTTAAAGTTGTGCCTTAATAAAACCTTGTTGAGTAAAATTACCATATATACTATAACCTTATGAAACAAGGAAAAACGTTCTCGTTTTCACTGTGGAAATTCTATCTCCACAAGGATAGATAGGAAGAAATAGTAATTCTACTCATGCCTCACAGTCAAATTGTTTCCCTCCAAACTATTCTTAAAGAAAAATGTGTTTTGATTTGAAGATCCAGGTGAACCAACCCACTAGCATAAAGCTCCAAATACCTTCAGGTTCAACTCTACTAAATCGGCTTCTCTCTTCATTGAAGTCATTTCCAAGACATTGTTTTTCTCCTGAAGGGCTTCATTGGCCTGTTCCAAAATGTTAACCTTTTCCTGCTCCTGATGTAATTGCAGAGTCAAATTCTTATTGATATCCTTCAGGCGCTGTATTTGCCTTTTGAAGCCTCTTGGCTCTTGGAGCTGGGGAGAAATTACGGTACAGGCTCCCTGTGATCTGAGCTAGTTGGACACTTTAGTGAGTAAAATATTTTGATGAATACTTATCAGGCAGAGTAATGTTCCAGGAAATAGACCACACCAATAAAATATGTGACAGATGTACAGAAGTTGTATCCATAGAGTTGTACTCAACACGACATCCCAAGAAACCAGCTTCAACCATCACAAAACCCAATCACTAGCCTGTACATTATTGCAGTCCCCACAGTCACCAGCCCATCTTTCCTGCCATTTCTCACACTCCGTTTCTGTAGCATCCCTTAACATCTCCCCCAAGAAGCAGCAGAGACAACCACCTCATCTTCCAGGTCCATCACTTTCTCCTGGTACTCTTCCAGCCTGCCCTGCAGCTCCTCATGTTGGGTCTGCAGCTCGCTGAAGGACTGCTCCCGGATGTGCAGAGTGTCCTGGACCAGGGTGATCTGTCTCATGAGATCCAGGTTCTTCTGCTGCAAGGCATCCAATAGCGAGTCTCGCTGAGGCATAGTCACCTTTCCCTGTGAGAAATCAACTCCATAAGTCACCTCCATCCAACACAACAATTCCAGTGTTCACTTGTCCTTTCTTGGGCTGCTGTTTGATTGCTAATCATTTAATATCATGTAAACCTCGAGAAAGGGCAGAGCCTGAACTAATTGACTAGAGGTAGCCCCTTGGTCTCACAGATATCTCTTCTCTACTCTCTACTTCTCTACTCCCAGAATTCCCTTTACTGTGTCAACAAGGCAAGATGAAGTAGACCAGAGCATTCTGCTATTAATGACTACCAAGGACAAAGCTCCTCAAGAGAAGGCACTATCGTAAATATATATTTCATGGACATATGCTATGTTATGTCATTTTCATGGTAAAGAAAACAGATATCCTGGGTCATATTTCAATTAATTGTTTGTCTCCTCTCTTGTCTTACTGTATTTACCACTCATTCAGTTAAGAAAATTCTTTTGCATATTATGGTTAAACATTTATGGAAATCATAAATCTGAGTCCTGCATCAGGATTGTTCTAGCATGTGTTAAAGCCTTCTCATTCTTTTGAGCACGCAATCCGAATTTACATTCCTGCTCCTTAGATATGCATGTTCTCTATCTTTGGCCAGCCTGAAGGGAAGAAACAATGTGAATTAAATGCCACCTAGCCTGTTTGCCTCTTTTAACCCAACTTTCAGGCAAACAATGTTTAAAACACAAACCAAAAACAGACAAATATTTGAGTGCTGACTATCATGTCTTAGGAGTACACATCTCATGCCTAATTTTCTGGTTTTCTCACACTAAATCTGGTCTTGTCAGTGTAGAGAATTGCATGTATATGAGCTAGGTCGAGCTCACTGGAAATGTGTATTACAGAATTTTCTGCGGAATACAGCAGTGAAGTGACTTCCTCAAGTTCACACAACCAGGAAGTGTCTGAGGTAAGATTGGAACTTAGGTGTTCCTGGGGCAGCTTGGTTGAACAAAATATAGAACCCTGGACTTCGAGTGATGAAGAAATGATTTCATATCTATCCACACACAGGTCTGCCAGAGTCTGACTCCAACATGAAAAGGGTTTTATTCTCTTTCTCCTGACACCATGAGGACACAGGTGGACCCATTGGATTGTGCCCATGCGAGCTTCACTACATGGCCATAGCAGTTGCCAGTCACACTTCTTTGTGGCTGATCTGTGGGAAAGCTGCTTCCCACTTTCCTACCCTATTGCTCTCTATGTTTTCAGGCTGTGGACTCTACTGTGCTCCCTGTATTGTAGCCATACATCAACACTGGAAGAATACTGGTATTCACAAAGGGTTCTTTGGATGGAGGAGAAAAGGTCCCCAAAACCAACCAATGATTTCTAAAGGAATAAGAATTAAAGGGTTAGAAAAAGGAATACACTGGGAGAAAGGGAAAGGGAAAGGTACAATGAGGTAAATTATCTCACAACAAAGAATAAAGAATGAACTATAACAGTTGAGGGGAAGATGGAGGAGGTGGGAAACCTTAATCTTGAACCTTCACCGTGAACCTTATTCTCCTCTGTACTGACTCAAGCAAGGAATGGCACCAGAAGGAATAACTCAGTTATGTATAGAAATCCATCTCACACTGTTGGAAAATTGAACGGGGAAGGGCTAGGAGAAGGGGGTGCTTCTCATTGAAGAGAGAGAGGTGGAGGCAGGAATCAGAAGCAGTTCATGTTCAAGGAGGGATAAATGTTACACACACTCCTCCAAGCTTGGTTATAAAAAGATGATGGGGGCTTTTAGTCGTTACAGAAAACACTGGACTAGGTGGTGACGGGGGGATGGACACAGTCTATCTAAAAAGCCTGATTTTGGGGGAAGAGAAATTTCATAATTTGTTAGGTTTGGAAAGTTCTCGGGGAAATCCTTATTTGGTGGAGAGATTTTGAAAACCATACAAGATTTGGTACTTTGAAATTTGGCATTGGAGTACCATGAATGAGGAAATTGAGTCTTAAGAAAATTTTGTTTTGGTGGAAGAACAAGAAAAGCATCCTTTAGAAAGATTCATTTTTCTGTATTTGGGTCACCAAACAGGAGAAATAGCATACACTTCCATAAGAAAAATAAGGGTATGAAGGCTGCATGGTAATTTTAAATTGTGTCAAGATCAAGTTTGTAGCAGAATTGACAAAAGATAGAAGATTTCTACATAAAGACGGCAAGAAGTTCCTTTTTTGAAGATGACTTAGATGAGCATGCAGATCAGAAATCTGCCTCAGACTGTGTCTCCCCCAACCCCTAGACTGCTGTGTGAGATGAGACTTCTAAATGTGCAATTATATTTTATCTTTTTCTTTTGGGTCTCTATATCTGTCCTTACCAAAGGGACTGCCCCTTTGACTTATTAATGCGTTGATCATCATCTTCTCTTTCCCTCTTTCTACATTTGTTGAGAACAATCTATTCTTGCTTAAAAGGGAGATGGATGGAAGGAAGGTTGTGTATGGAAAAGAGAGTGAGATAGCATTCATCAGAACGGAGACAGATGTGGAAAAAAGATTTGAATACATAAAAGAGGATGAATTGGGAGGAATGAGTACAATTTTTCTCTCCACAGAAATTACGTAATATATGAAATGAAACCAAAAGGGATCCATACAGGCCAGAGAGTTTTGACTTGCAAGAAATACAGGAAAATAAACTAACTGTAGGAGACACTATCAACGTGAATTAGTGCTAGATTATTTTCTAGCAGAGGAAGAGGGAAATTTGAGCAATATCATGGAGAAATCATTTCCCTAAGTTCAGAATAGCCATCAGTAGAATGGGAGACATAAGGAAGGAGTTATGTTTCACAGAGAAGGTAACACACAAAGCAAAGGTCCAACTGGTCTGGAACTTGTTTTGAGGTTAGAAGGCAGCTAAGTAGAATAAATGTGAAGTGTAGCTTGGAATTCTCATGAATAAGAAGCTAAGAAATGTTGATTTCTCTTCTAGGAAAGCTAAAGGTTCATTTTCACGGTCATCCCATACCTACAGGTATGGGAAGGGAGAACATGGTATTGGAAACTATACACCCTGTATTACCTAGTCAATGAGGTCCTAGGGGACAGACTTTGTAGTCAGGTAAAGGTTTTTAAGGCTTACTTTTGTTTCTGGAGGCTGTTCTATTCACCCCTCCAGAGTGTGAATAAGTTATTTCTCATGGTCTTGCCTCAGAAGCTGGTGTTTGGCTGAGGTCATCAATGGGCTGGGCCCGTTATCCCTGGGCCCAAATGTCAGCTACCCTTACAAGCCTAGCCCTCCATTGTCTTACCTCCAGGGAACCTTCAACTACTGCCCATTCTTCATGCTAGCAAAATGCTTTTTTATTGGTTTCTGCTGTCCTGATGCCAACTTATTGGTCACGCCCTTCAAGACCCTCCATAAATCCATTCTCCACTCACCCCAGACTACTGGAGCATGCCTAGATCCCTACCACAGTCTTTCTGAATATAAGACCCAACTTGCCTCCATGATAGTGCTCAGATTCCATCTGGACCTTATCACCAGGGTTCAGTTTCTAACTGGTCCATGTGTAAGTCACAAATGTACATGTCCTTAACCAGTCTACGCCAAATGGAAGACCTATAATCAACTTTTTCTCTGGCTGTCAAAGAAGGCTTGGTTCAGTTTATCTGGGAAGGGCAGGGGTTTGCTATTTCAGGTTCCGACCACCCCCAAACCTCAACACAATGACTTGCCCAAGGTCACATAGCAACGAAGAGTCCAGTGCAGGATTTCAACCTGGCTATTATTGCTTCTATAATGAAAAGTTTCTAACAGCACTTACATGCTGCTTTAAGGTTTACACAGCATTTTCTGGAGCTAATCTCCTTCTTTCCTCCACATATTCCTAGCACTTAGAAGCTATGACTGTTTTTGAACAGATTTTTCTTTGACGTACTAGGAAATGGTGGCTGAGAGATCTCAGGGGCCCGTACCAGGTTGGAAGGGGGAGATGGGTCCTCCCACCCGGGAGGTTGCCTCGCCGCTTCTGGGCCAGCTGAAGAGAACCAGGCAGGCCTGGGCTGAAGCAGGCCCAGGGACCAGGGTGAGGGCCTCTCAAGTGACCCCCGAGGCAAGGAGACAAGAAAGGCAGGAAAGTCCTTGTGATTCTGAGTGTTGAGCCACTGGCAATCTGCTGTACTAAGGGCGCTACACTGGGGAAGGGGGAAGGTAGGTCCCTGGGACCTCCATGGTCTCACCCGATCTGTGTTCCCTGAGTGCCAGGGATGGAGGGCACTGGGCCAGGCAAGGTAGTTGCTGTGTCCAGCGATGCCATGGCAGAACGCCCCGCTACACTGTTTCCAGATGTGCACGGCACAGCCGACCAGCAGCACCACAGCCAAAGCGCACAGCAGCTCCCAGACTAGTGTTGGCCACTCTCCTGGCCCCTTGTCCCACCAATTGGCCCCCCACCACCCCTCCTCCCACCGTAACGCCCCCAAATTTCCCATCCCCCACCACATAACACCCTGGAAGCACACTGCCTCCCACTAAGGCTTGTGCTCCCACTCAGTCTCCGGCCCCCTTGGCAGCTTCAGGGTCACCAGGGTACTTTAAGGACCTCCAATCCACCTCCTCTGTGGATCCTGAAGACAACTGAGGGCTCCCAGTGAACCGTGCACAAACGGGAACCAGGCAACCAACGAACGTTCCAAGTTCCCCAAGACACAGGCTCAACCTAGGCACTGGAATGCCAGAGCCTATATGCCCTTGAGCCCCACCCCCTCAGTTCTAAGGATGGGGCATCTTAACTGATCTAATCACTCCTACCCCTTGAATGGATTGGAGACAGTTCTGCCCCACCCAGTCCAATGGACTTCACTGAACCAGCCCCAGTGTCCCCAGTCAACCACAACTACCAACCCCAGGGACCTGGCCACACAGGAGCTTCCTTCCTCACCCCCAGGGTTCCCTCAGTCAACTGAGCCCCCAGTTGAATTCTCTAGGACCACCGAAGACAGGTCAGATCTGGTCAGATTTTCCCATGTCCTAACCCTCCTAACGCATGATGACAATCTCTGTACACCTCCCTTGAGTCCAACTTGTTGACCCCCTCAGGGGTACCCAAGCAGGGTTCTGCAGCAGCAGTATCCTCATCAGGAACACCACCATCACTAGACAAAGGTGCTAGAGGAGGTTGGAAGAAGCTCACATTTGGAAATGGGGACTCAGGGATGATTCCCTGGTCAGACCTCTCTTAATCAGGGTGCTTCTCTTTTCATTCCTTATTTATCCTCTATATAGTTTGCTTTGCATATCGTTATTTGCATGTAGTCTCCTCTGGTAGAATGTGAGCTACATTCATGGCAGGCAATGTCTTTGGTCTTTTTTTGTTTTCCCAGTGCATCACCCATTACATGCTGGGTCATCTCCAGTCATCCTGATGAACATTTGGTCACTGGACCCAGAAGGCTCAGCAGGAGAAAGGGAGGTTGGTGAGGCGGTACGCCCTAACCTCGCTCAAAACATAGTGAACTGCAAGTCATGTCAATTTTACTCTGATGACATGGTCTTCTTCAAAAACTAAGGACAAACACAGACCTATGAGTAGACGTAGATGCTTGAATAGGGATGCAGCTAGCTGGGTACCTCAGTTCATCTTTTCGATTTTGTAGACCCCTACCTTCTCCTCTCCAAAGGAAGGTAAATTTGAATGGCCAGAGGGCCACCAATAAACGTGGGGTTAATTGGCTATATTTCTTTCTTTCTTTCTCTTTCTTTCTTTTGTTCTGTCTTTCTATCTTTCTTCCTTCCTTCCTTCAATTCTTTCTTTTCCTCTTTCTTCATTTCTCTCTTTTTTATTCCTTCCTTCCTTCCTTTCTGTCTCTTTGTCTGTCTGTCTGTCTTACTTTCTGTCTTTCTTTCACTTTCCTTCTTTTCTTGCTTCCTTCCCTCCTTCCTTAAATTCTTCCTTCTTTTCTTCTTTCTTTCCTTCCTTCCGTCTCTGTCTCTCTGTCTTTCTCTCTCTCTCTCCCCAAACCTTAAAGCAAGTACACTCATACATGGCACACCAATATGTCCCTGACCAAACTCCACTTAATATTTTTCTGAACCTTCTTGGTTTAAATGATTATCAGTAGTCACTGTTGCTCTTTCCCTCCAGTCGTATTTACTCATATTTTTTTCTTTTGATCATTACAATGGCCATTCCCTGATTATTTCTTAAAGAGTTCTATTCATTAAACATGCATAATCACTCTCTAAGAGAATTCCAGAATAGGACTTAGCAGAAAAAAACAACATCTCCCACTGCATCCCGGCCCATCTCCAGTTATCATGATTAATATCTTGTCACTGGATCCAGAAGGCTTAGGAGGAAAATACGAGGCTGGTGACCTTGCACAGCCCTCCCTCACTCAAAACAATGTCTAGTGCAGATCACGTTATCATTTCTCTGATGTCCTTCAGAGGCCTTGGAGTCCAAGTCCTTCCCAAACAAAGGAAGAATACAACAGGTAGAGTTTCAATAGGAGCCTCAGTTGTGTGGAAGAAGGTGCAGTAAGACTGCCAAAGAGACTTAGGGGGATTCTGTTTTAGATAGCTTGATCCATGGCTGGCCAAGGTGGGAGAGTACCAACTCTTGGGAGCATCTTTAGAGCTAAATAGATTAATGTTTGGTAGTATTCACTTGTCAATGCAAGTGATCCTGGGAGTTGCACTTAAGGACCTCATTTAAAGCTTATTCAATTTTTTTATGAAGATGGGACTAAGTATTTCATTTTCTCTCCTGTTGATCTGATCTATTTACATTTATATATATATTCATGTCTTTCTCTAAAATGGTTTCATACATTGGCACGTTATTAAGCATAATATCTCCTTTAAATTGCTTCAATTTTACATTAATTAGTTATAAAGATATCTTTACATTTTGTTTTTTACATATTTATCTTCAAATATATCCATCTCCCACGAAGAGACTTCCCTTAAAATAAAAGATTTTAGAATGTGTAGCACAACTAGCCAATACATCAAAAAGTTTTTACATTAAATCAATATTCCATACTGATAGACCCTTAATATTTCAAGGGAAGGAGGGAAATAAATTTTGATATCTCTTCTAAATGGATAAAGAGTTCATTAGACTTTCATAGCATTCAGTTAAATTTCTATAGCAGTTCTTGACATTCATACAGTTCAATGATTGTGGACCTTGTTGAAGTGGTTCTTCATATGTCAATTTCTATTTAATCTTGTGTCTTCCCATGTAAAGGAGGATGATCAGAGAGTTTATGAACGATAAGGTGGGGCATTTAGCCACATTCCTAGCCTAATTCCTCAGGCTTCTCAAAGAGGTTCAAGGCAAAGTCCTGGGTAACTGTGTCCTTCAGTTAGGCTGAGCAGAGAAGAAGTGGAACTTCTATCAGGGTAGTAGCTTACTCATGTAGTTGGAAGTGCATGTGTTCTCTGTGAGTGCTTGCAGAAGTGTCTGTGTTCTCTGGGAGTGTGCTGGACACTGTCTGACTTTCTTTTGGCCCTTCTGTAGACACCAAGAAAGGGCTTGTGTCCCCTCCACCATCTGTTGGGATGGTGCTGGGAGCAGTGAAGGACAAGGCAGCTGAACCTGCCTCTGCTGCTGCCTGAGTATCCCATGCCACTAGTGTGGCCTTTCAAAGCTCTCTAGATCCTTGGCTGACTGTGGACTCTACTGGAGTCAAGAAGCATGGGAGGTTTATGGGAGAAATCAGGATCACTCTGGAGGATCTCTTAGGTGAAACTGAAGTTTTTTGGGGAAAATCCGCTGGTCCACTGGGTGTCTCAGATCTGAGCCCATTTGTGATCATGGCCACAATGAGAAGTGTACACAGAACGGTAGCTGAGCCTACAGGGATTTGAAATAGAATCTCTGACTGTGGAGCTCATCATGGGGATGCTGGTAGACTCTGCTGATTTTCTGGTAACATCAGACTCCCTAAGCCCATGAAATGTGCTCCTGGAAGAGAATGCTACAAGCAGAGGAGTTGGTTAGTTTATGCGGGCAGGTTTGGTGTTATTGTCACAGGGATATCCATTTTCTCTCAGTGGGATAATACCCAATCTCCTGAGCTACACTTTCCTCCCCCATGCACCTCATGGGCACTTCCTCCCGTAGAGCACTCTCATCAGCCCTGCTCAGGCCTTAAAACTATGCTCTAGCCATTTCTTTTCAAGCCTCCTTACTTCCTTGATGCCCACAAAAAAGACTGGTCTTGAAAGATTCAAGCTTAGTCTCCAGAAATTCAGCCTTGGCCTACCATGGTCCCCATAGGTGCATCACTCTCCTCATATATTTTTTCATCGAATCCAAGCTCATGCTTCATCTCACTCTCTCCTTTACCGTACACGGGTACACTTTCATCCCCCAGATCCTCTCCAGGTCTGGAAATTTGACCCAATCCTCTCTCTCATACTTCTCTAATGTCATGTGTCCATGTACTCCACTTGTTCCCCAGGTACCATTCCTTCATGATTAGGCACTCAGTTGCCTCTCACTGGTTACCACTCCTTTCTAGGCCTTGTCTCCCCCATTAGATGCAAATTCCTTGAAGGCTGGCTGCCTGAGGAGCTCCATTTCACACTGTTTCCCTATCTTTGCTGATATAAGCTGTGACCTTTGACAATGCAGAGATCAAGTTCCCAACAAGGCCAGTGCGGACTGCTAGGGCAGTTTGACCATCCAGGGTAGAAATGCTTTTGACTTTCAAGCCCGTGGGTAGTTTTCTGTGGTGCTGGAACAGTGACTTCAGCAAGCATTTTGAAAAGAAAACTAGCAGCACTGGTGCCTCTTTCAAGCAATTGCTCCCTTGGCCCAGTGGATAGTGCTTGGTCAGAGGGTGTCCACAGGACTAGTGCCATGTGTTATGGGGTTTTCTGAAGGGCAAAACAAGGTGGGATGGGTCCTGCTGGGTTGTGTCCGTGAGATGGCACCTTTGGAATCCTGGTCCTCCTCCAGCCCTGAGATCAGAGTGAAATTTGATAGAGTAACTGTGTTAGTGACCTTGATTGCAGTACAAGACAATGGATGCTTTGTGTCAATCTCCCATGGGGCTTTGGTGATTTTAAATGAACTTTGAATTTCAAAGAGGATGGTCTGGGTCACAGCAGACACACTTGAACCTCATCTCATATGGACAGGAGTCACTGTAGTTCCCCCTCCTACCCACTGCCAAGTGGAAGAAGGGTATATATCTCTGGCAGTCAGAATGGCCTCAGTACTTTTTGGAGTCTCCTCTGCAATTGTAGGAGGAGGTATGGCTGAGCTCAATTCAGCTGCTGTGTTGAGCCCTGGAGGAATTGAGTTGATACTTGTTATTGTCCTGCATGTAATCATGCTCTCTGTAGTCAGAGGAACCTCTGAGCTCCCTTCTGTCTGCTTGTGAAACAATATGAGCATCAGTCACCACAAAAGTTGAGCCTGCCATGGTGATCAATGAACCTCCAGGATTAGTGTTTGAGAACAGTTGATCTTCAGTAGAAGTGGTAGTCTATGGTTCAGTTGTGCTTTTGTCTGACACTCTACTTGGAATCTCGGGGCTGAGAGTGACCACAGGACAGAGAGGGCCAATATCTGGGATTTTGGTGATAAAGGTGATATCCGGCCTTGGGACAGTTGAGCTGATGTTCACCGTGGTGAGATAACTGGCTTCAGCTTCAGTAGATGAGGGGGAAACTGTGCTTTGTCCAGGGAAAACCATGCAAGTGGTGCTGGTAGTAAGAAGCAGTGCTGAGTTCACTTGAGATTCTGTGCTGTGCCCTGTAAGAGTCATAGCGATATCCCCAGCCTTCTTCTTCAATGGAGACTGGAGATTTTTTGTTGCAATCACCAGTGGAAGTAAGCCACGAGTGGTACCTAACCCCCTTGGTACTTCTCCCATAAAAGCAGCTGAGGACATAGGAGATACAGGTAAAGGAGTGATCAGTGAAGCACCTGTGCTACTTTCTCCCACTGTACCCAGAAGCTCTTGGTTGGGAGGGGACTCGAGATAAAAAGACACCATATCTGTGACCCTGCTGCTGAGGATGACACTTGGGCTTTCAGTTCCAGGAATATTTAAGCTCATAGCCTTAGACTTGTAAGTATCCTCAGAGATGGTGACTGTAGACAAAGGAGAGAAGGTCTGGGGCAAAGTAGACATAATATCTACCAATCCTGTTGACATATGTGGCTTCAGTAGAGGTCAAGAACCAGGGAACCTCTGTTTTTATTTCAGGCAGAGCCCCAGCAATGCTGGTGATGGAGATAGCAGGTGCTGGTGAAGTGAATACCAAGGATGAGTCTGATTCTCCTTCAAGCCTGACCCCGGACGTACTTGGAGAGTGGCAAGGAGTACTGTAGCCAGCTAACTCTGCCCTAGACCCTCACAAAGGAGTTGAGATGTAGTGAGCTGTACTCTCAGCCAGAAGAAACATCCCTGGGATGAGTGTGCCAGCCTGTGATGCTGCAGTGCTACATGATCTGATGGTCTCCCACACTGATGTGCTACTAGAGGCCAAACTGCCATGTCAATGTCCACTGTCACCTAGTTCTGAAGTCATTCATTGGTGCAACAGAGGGAGTGCCTCCTTCAGGGGGTGTGAAATCTGTCCTGTTGGACAAGTGCCTGTTAGAAATCTTGAACTTGGTGTCTTGTACACATCTGAAATGCAACACATCCAAAATTCTACTCATTGCCCCTCCCTGTAAACCTTCATTTTATCTCAGTTTCTCAATTTCAGGCTATCACCATCTTCCTAATCACCCAGGTTCACAGTTCAAGATTACTCTCTTTCACTCCCAATCCCATGTCTAATCTGGTGAAAAGGAATACAGATTTTGCTCTCCTGACACCTCTGCTATATGCTCCTTCACTCCTGTGACCCTATCATCATCCTGGTGCAAGCCCACATTACCTCATTCCTGGACTATTGCATTAGCCTTCTGGTGGGTTTTCTTGTCATAAGACACTCTTGTCCATCCTCCACTCAGCCACCAAAATGATTTTCCTAAAGCCCAGGTCTCCCCATGCCATTTTACCATTGAATGAAATACAATGGCTTTCTGTTACCCTCAAGAATCAAATAGAAAGTGCTGGTTGGCATTCAGAGACATTCACAGGCTGCCCCCCCTTTTATTTGCCAATCCTCTTGTAGTGACACTGGCCTTCTTGCTCTTCCTTGCATTGCCTCACCATCTCCCAACTTAGCACATTTTCGCCGACTGTCTTCCATCCCTGGAGTCCTTTCCCTCCTCATTTTACTAACTTCCTTCAAGCCCCTGTTAAGATTCCCCCCTTCCTGTAGAAAGGTATTCCTTTCCTGTCTATAGGAAGGTGTGATCTTAATAGACATGATGCCCTTGATTCTTAAGGGATCACTATTAATTCTAGTGTCCTTCTTTTATTGATAATCTCCGATTTATCAGGTATTTACCTCATCCTCCCACAGGACTTGTCAAGAGGCCAGCTCTCAGCTCATCAGGAGAGACATCCCTGATGCAATTTCACTGGGCTCTGAGAGAGCTGTGTGGCCTGTTGGAGTAGCTCTCACGCTAGGGTCCTGGTGGAGAAGGCAGAATCAGCACTGCATGTAGCCACTGGTGTAACAGAAACAGTATACTTCTCAAAAGCTGTGGGCTATGTAGGTTCAGTCGCAAGTGATACAAGTGGGATTCTCTGAGCTCATCACACTTCTTTCAGAGAGTGAAAAGAAAGTCCTGGAGTAACTGGTCTCTTCACTGAGGCTGGGCAGACAAGAGTTGGAGATCATATAAAGCCATTCAAGTTACTCCTTGACCTGTGGGCTGCTTGTCTTAGAGTATCATGTGGTCTGTAGCAAATTGTTGCCCACTCTTTTACACTCCATTGACTTTTCTATAGACACCAAAAAAGTTCGTGTGTCTCTTCCAGGAGATGTTGGCATGATTCTGGGAGCAATGGAGGACAGGGCACTGACCATGACTGTGTTACTGTCTAGGGCAGGCATCCTACTTTTCCGGGGTGATTCACATCATAGACATATCTGGGTTTGGCCCAACTCCCATGGCACTGATGGATGTAGGATTTGAAGGTAGAGAAAAAAATGGGCCTGATTTCAATTCCTGTTATTCAGACAGAGACATGGGTAGAATCAAATCCAGTGGGCCATGGAGCCTGGGTGGTAGTGGGACTCTTCCTAGGGGATATTTCTGATAGAAGCATGTCCAAAGGGAATGCAGAAAACATTGTCCTGGCTGTACTTATCTTTAAAAGGACTGCTGGAGATTGAGCTGACTATGGCCTCTATTGGAGGCAAGGAAAGTATTGGGCTTTCAGCAAGCCCAAGGCATCTCCAGCCAATGTTTCATGTGATATTGAGGCTTCTGTGAAAGAGTACATGATTATTCTCTGTTTTGTAGGCCTGAAACCAACTGTGATGGTGGCCACAGTGAGAAGGTGGAGCTTCAATGGCTCTTGTACCTGGAGTTGTCTCTATGATGATCATCTCTGTTGCAGTGACAGAAATGGTATCTCTCTCAATAGAGACAATCTTGGGGATGCTGGTGGACCCTGTTTAGTCTCTTCCCAAGTCGGATCCACTGACATTATCCAATGTCACTATTCTTGAGTTGGAGAATTCTGTGCTTATGTAAGTTAGTTGGAGTTGACAGTTGGTTGAAGTGTGCCTAAGTGTTGAAGGACAAATTTTGGCCTCATTTAGACAGATTTTTATTGCCTCTTAACATGGCGCCTTCTATATTCAAGACATCTCCCAAACCACTGCCTCACTTTCCCCTGCATTCATTAGTTCAGCTTCAGTTCCTGGATAAGCCTTACCTATGGTGTAAGGATTCCATCAGAGACTGCTATACACTGCTATGCTAACCTTAGTGTGGCCACGTTTGTCTGTGAGGCCCATGTAAGTGAACCAATCCCATGACAAGATTCATTTTTGACTCATGCAGATCCCAGGACGACTTGCAGAACAGAGATAAGAGGAGAAGGTACTGATCCTTACTTGCAATTTTATTGATATCTGTGGCAGAGGAATGAATTAGGATAGACAGTTAGACCCGGGGGCAGCTAGATTGTTCAGTGGGATAGAGCACTGGTTCTGAAATCAGGACGACCTGAGTGAAATCCAGCCTCAGATATTTGACACTGGCCATGTGACCCTGGCAAAGACACTTAACCCCAACTCTCTTGCAAAAAGATAACAAATGAAAATTAAGCTCAGATTAACTGACTGATTGATACTTGCCCAAGCCCTTACCCACAATTCTCCAAAGTTGCTATTACCGTACAGGCTTCACTGGAGAAAGCAATTAGACAGGAAAATCTGGGTACCACATTTCAGGAAGTATGTCAAAGGAATATGATTCAATCTACACTGCTAACGCTTATCCTTGTGAGGCTTTGGTCAAAGGTTCACATCTACTTTAGAGTTTTCTCTACTTTAAAATATTTGTACTAGACAACTAAATTCCCTTCAAGTCCTAGTAATATGAGTCCATAAGCGCAAGCAGAATGGTGAATTGTTGGCCAAGTAAAGATGTTTGCCATTCCAGTCATGGCAAGAGATATGACTTCAGATGTAGCAGAAGATGAGGTGCTGTCAGTTCTTTCTCCTATATGAGTCACAGAGCTACTGCTGCTAAAAGTAGCATGACTTGCCACTGTTGATACAGGACACAAGACTGTTTTTGCTCCAAGCCTGAACCCCAGGAAAGGAGGGTGTAGTGTAGAGTGGAATTGCCATCTGGCCTGGTGCTAGACACTCCAGCATGACTTGCCTTGAGGTCAGCTGAGGTCTCAGCAGGAAAAGATGCCCTGGCACCATTGCTCCCCATCCCCGACTCATCTCAAATGAAGGGGTGCTTATGGAAGCCATATAACTAGCCAGCTGTCTGTTTGCAAGAGTGATGAAAAATCTAGGATCTCTTCTAACACTAGGAGGAAAAGATGTTTCTCCAGTCACTGGTCCAACTGATCTGGCTGCCCTCTCAGAATGCAAGGTCTCCCTGTGTTCAGAGGTAGGAGGTAGAGTTTGTGTTGTCAGGGCTCTTGTCGTGAGAGGAGAGGGGATAGCTTGAGAAAGGTTGGCTCCTTGTCTTACATCATGGGAGCCAACAGTGGATGTTGTCTCTGGCCTGGTAAAAGTTGGGGATCCCTCTGAATGTGTTTGATATTTGAGAGTTGTGTGGTGTTTGAGTGTACATTCCAGAAAGAAAACAGACAGTGTTATAGGCCCAGATATCCCTTGGTAGGTGCCAAGGAAGAACATGTGTTGGGATGATCCTTATAGCACGATGGTGCTGGGCAGCTGAGCCAGACTCTCTTCAAGTCTAGGAGTCTGACTTCGGTGGGGTAGTGACCTCAGCTTGTACTGGATTCAGTGCTGGGTTTTCTCCTGGTTCTTTGCCATGGAAAGTTGAAAGAGAGAAGGACATGGAGGCAGGAGGACTGGTGCCCATCCCTAAAGCTGAGGCAGTTGTGCAGAGGATATCTGGTCGAATTGTCATAAATATTGATCCCATACTGGTTTTCTCCATGGTAATTGTACGTGCTTTAGACAGGATGATTGGGAGAAGAGAAGGAATTCTCCCAGGGACGCTGGTCTGTAATGGAGTGCTTGACTCAGAGGTAGTTGTTGTTTCATCTGAAGTCAAGGTGAACAACAGACTCCTGGTTGCCATGTTCCCTCCTGCAGATGTCTTGGGTACAGCAGGGGTTCTCGTTGAAGAAGAGGTTGATTGTGTGTGAGGGTGTCTTGATTTACTGGCCAGTTGTCTCAGTGGGAACATGTTGGCTGGTGGACTGAAGTGAAGGAAGTACCTCCATGGCAACTGACTCTGTTGGAGCATTTGACAAAGAGGGTGATCTCAAAGATGGTGTTCAGCCCTGAAAAGTCACAAGTTTGAGGAGATGAGCCTCCTGCCTGGGTTCTTTTTCTAGGGAATTCTGTGATTGAGTAGTTGATTGGCACATGTGAAGGCTGCAGGGAAGCAAAGACAGCAGGCTATTCATCCCCATTTCTCCTCAATAATGCAATTCCATCTTAGGGAGACCACCCCTACCACTTCACTTTCTCCTTCAATGCCTAACATAAACACATTTTCCCTGATATGTGTAAGTTAATCCACCAAAGGGGCTCACTGGGGACCATGACTAATACTACTCTGGGGTACAGCATGCAATATCTAGCTGGCCTAAATCCAGCCCCATTCTGCCCACTACCCAAGCCTCACTAGAGCTCTTACCTAGGAACCCTAACCTCTGGCGCAGGCCCCTCATATCATTCTCTTACTGGTCCCCGTACCTATGGTCCCTCTCCTAAGCTCACCTCGATGCCCCTCTTCTATTCAGTTAAGATGCTCTCTGACTTCCCTCCTTGCCATGTAAACATCACTCTTCGCCACCTAAATTCTGCCACCTTCTTTACTTAACTTAGTTCTAGCCAAGTCATCCCTCTGCTTCCCTCCAGCCTCACCTGTTATGCTGGCCCTGTCCCACCTAAGCATCAGACTTTGCTCCTTTCTCTTCAACTCTGCTTCCAAACCTCCTCCTCTCCTACCCCAATGAGCTCTGATTCCTTTACTCCTCAATTGTCTCCCTCTACTGTTCATTCTCACCTCTTTTTTTCATCCTGACTCCTTATTAAACCAATTCATTTCCACACTGTAGCCCACTCCTGTATCCCTAGCCCCTTCATCATTTCCTCCCTTATTCCCTTTCAAAACTCAGCCTTCGATCAGTCCCCCCCTTTCCCACTATGCATACTACACATATGCTACAAGATGAAGTTGGAGAAAGTCACACAATCGTTCTGACTAGGTCCACGACAAATTGGTAACACCACGTCAACCGGGCCCTCACTGCTCTAGGCAAACCTTCTATACCTCCCTCATCAGCTCACTCTTCTTCTCTCCACAGTGAATCTTACAAACCTACTCATCCCTCCTCAAACGTCCTATGGTTCTCCCTCCCCTTATACTCTCTCTGCTGAGAACTTCACCTCATACTGTACAGAAAATATTGAGAGCTTTCCCCATGAGCTCCTCATTCACGTGTCTTCTGCCCCTCTTTCCTGTCTTCTCACCAAGTCTAACACCTGAAAAGGGGGAATTCTTTCCATCTCATCTCCACCAACAGTTTATCCCACTCTACCATCTGTCTCCAGCTCCTATTTTCAGTCTTTCACTCCTGCTCTTTCTCTGCTGCTTACAAATATATCCTCATCTCCCCCTTCCAAGGAAACCCCTCACTTGATCCTACCATCCCTTCTAACTCTCATCTTCTCTCTTTTCTGTCCTCTGTGGCTAAACTCCATGGAAAGGCCACTACAAAAGACCCTTCCACCATTCTCTCTTTTTAAGCCTTCACCATCCTGCTATGACCTCACTACGACACAAAAACTACTTTCTCCAAAGTTATCAGGGATCTCTTCGTTGCCAAATTCAGCAGCCTTTTCTCTGTCCTCATTATTCTTGACCACTCTGAAGCCTCTGAACCCCAGGACCATTCTCTCCTCCTTGATACCCTCTCTTCTACAAGTTTTCAAGGTTCTTTTCTAACCTCTCTGATTGCTCCATCTCAGGTTCCTGGGTTGCTTCCTCCTCCAAACATAGGTGACTCTCAAGGTTCTATCCTGGGCCCTCTTCCCTATACACTTTCACTGAGTGATCTGATCAACTCCCATAAATTCAATTATCATCTGTATGCTGATGGTTCCCAACTCTAACTTTCCTGCCCCAATCTTTCTACTGATCTTGTGTCTCTGCGTTTCAGATATCTCAACCTGAATATCAAGTAGACACATGAAACTCACCATGTCCACAACTGAACTCATTGTCTTTATCCTTAAACCATTTTCCACTACTCCTTTCTGTACCCCTGTAACAAATAAGACCACAGTCTAGTCCACTAATCCTGGATGCTTCACAATCTCTCAATCCCTATAGTCAAAGTGTTACCATAGCCTGACAATCTCACTGTTGCAACATCTCTTCTACAAGTCTTTTCTCCTGTGGTACTTGGTGAAGGGCTAATCATCTCACATGGATTATTGCAATACTTTGCAGGAATATGTGCTGTCTCTGAAGTCTGCTCACGTCTCTCTCCACTCCAATCTAACCTCCACTCAGCCATTCCAGTGTTTTTCCTAAAAAATGGTCCTATATTTTCACATAAACTGCTTCCCACTTGCCCACTTAATAATCTCCAATGGCTCCTTTTCACTTCCAGGATCCAATACAAAATGCTGTATGACCTTAAGCCCCGCATAACCTAGGACCCTCCTAACTTGCTGGTATTCACACACCTTACCTCTCAACTCATACTCTTGTATCTAGTGATGCTGGTCTCCTGGATGTTTCATCACGCAGACCCTCAACTACCCAATTCCAGGCATTTTTTCTGGCTGCCCCCCATACTTGGACCTCTGCCCTCCCTCCCCCCCACCACTCTACCTTACGAACCTCCCTGACTTCCTTTTATGTCCCAGCCAACATGTCATATTTTACTGGAAGCCTTTCTCAGTCTCTTCCCTCTGTTGATTATGTTCTACTTACCCTGTATAGAGATTGTTAGTACATGTTTCTTTGCTTCTTGTCTCCATTACATTGTAATCAGGGTCTGTCATTTGTTTTCACATCCCCAGAGCTTAGCAGGGGACTAGCACATGGGAGGATTTTAATAAATGTCTATTTACTAACAGAGTCAGGGCAGGCACTGGGGTGAGTGATGTGGATACAAAGAAGGGAAAGAAAGAGCCTGTGCTCCAAAACTTTCCAGGCCAATGGGGAAGACAACGTACTGTGTAGGGTACAGAGACGCTTAGCAATGAATGAGAGAGTCAGAGATATTAGCAAAGAGAATAGTTCGTTTATTGACTTTCTCAAGAAAGGGTTCCCTCAGAGTGCTGGAACCTACGAGAGCTGAGGTGTGTTCAGCTCAGCAGATTATAGCTTCTAACAACAATCCTCTCCTCACTAACCCCCTTCCTCAGGGCTCATGGGTGCAAGCCCTGAGGGTACAATTCACAGCAATCTACGCTAGCGACAGAGAACAAAGACAGTTGCACAAACTTGCCTGGAGACAAGGACAGGAGGGAGGTGGGGGGGGGGAGAGGTGTTATTTCTCCTAGCTATGTGCCTATAACATGGTGGGGTGGGGGAAGTCTGGGAAAGTACATAATATATTGAGATATTTCTTTACAAGTCAACAGGACAAGAAAAAATTGACTCTGTGAGGAGGCCTGCTTCACTCCTGAGAAATCTTCAGAGATCATCTCTCACAACACTAACCACTCTTTACAGATGAGCTCTCAGGCAATGAGAAGCCATTGCATGCTGTGGAGAAGGTGAGGGCAATGGTGACTGTGAAGCCTTGGAAAGTAAATGTTTGAAGGATTTGAGGAGGCTGCTGCCTTTACAGCAGCAGCAGCTACTTCTGGGCCTATCAGCACACAGACTGAACATTTGAAAGTTGCCTACCTGAACTTCCAGGATCCAAGATGGCAGAGTACATTGTAAGTGCTGTCACCATGCCTTGTTGATCTTGAAAACTCCAGAGAATATTGGCCCAGGATATATCGAGGAGAAGTGGAACGAGTAGAAGGGATACACCAGTCTTTTAGCTGGGGAGACTGGGGAGATTAACAGGAAGGGTCCTTCTTGCTGTGTCTGAAGGGGACCAGTTTCGGACATGAGACATCTCAGAAAACCTCACTTCATCATATCTTATAGCACAATAGAATTCCATTATGTTCATACACCACAACTTGTTCATCCATTCCCAATCTGATGTGTGTCCCCTCCATCTCCAGTTCTGAGTCAACACAAAGAGAGCTGCTATAAATAATTTGGTACGTGTGGGACCTGTCCCTATTTTTTGTTCTCTTTAAGATAGAGTCCTAGAAAAGATACTGCTGGGTCATAGAGTAAGATCATTTTTGTAGCCCTTTGGTCATAGATCCAAATTGCTCTCCAGAATGGTTGGATCACCTCACAGCTCTGCCAGCATTGAATTAGTGTTCCGGCTCTTCAAATCTTCTCCAATATTTATCATCTTCTTTTTTGTCAAGGTAGTCAATCTGACGCAAGTGATGTGGTACGCCAGAGTTGTTTTCATTTGTGTATCTCTAAACAATAGTGATTTAGAGCACTTTTTCTTATAAATACAGATAGTTTTATCTTCTTCCTCTGAAATCTGCCTGGTTATATCTTTTGACCAATTGTCAACTGGGAAATGACTTGTATTCTTGGACATTTGACTCAGCTCTCCATATATTTTAGAAATCATAATTTTAGAAATTTGGATAGGAGACAACAGTTACAAAAATGTTTTTCCCATTTTTCTGCTTCCCTCCTACTTTTGGTTGCTTTTGGTTTGCCTATGCAAAAGTTTTTCAATTTAATGTAATCAAAATTATTTGTATTGCACGTTACAGCCCAATGGCATGAGATGGAAAGAGAATTCCATTTGAAGATACTGTATACATTATGAAATATTTGGGAGCCTACCTGCCAAAATAAACCTAGGAGCTGTGGGAACACAATCAGAGAACACTTTTCTCACAAATATACTGAGATCTAAACCACTGGGAAAACATCAGTTACTCCAGGGTAGCCTGAGCTAATGCACTAAAAATGATAATTCAACCTAAATTAATGTACTTTTTCAGTGCCATCCCAATCAACAACCAGATATTACTTTGAAGACCTAGACAACAATATCAAAATTCATCTGGAAATATAAAAGATCCAGAATATCAAGCTATGTAAGGAAAAGAAATATGAGTCAAGCTAACGTACTACAACAGATATTAAATCGCATTACAAAGCAGCAATCATCAAAACGACTTGGTCCTGTCTATGAAATAAAACAGCAGATCAGTGGAGTAGGTTAACTTCACAAGACACAGTAGTCAATGAGTACAGTAATCACCTGTTTGATAAACCCAAAGATGCCATCTTCTGTGATAAGAACTCACTGTTTGACAGAAGCTGCTAGAAAAACTGGAAAATAACAAGGAAAATTTGGACATGTGACACCATATACCAACATAAAGTACAAATGGTTTTCCAATTTAGGTATAAAGGCTGATTGATTGCATAAACAAATTAGGGGTGTAAGAAATAGTTTATCTCTCAGATTATGGAGAATGCACGATTTTATGACCAAACAAGAGATAGAGAACATTATGAAATGCAAGATGGATAATTTTGTTTCCATTAAATTGCAAGGATTTTGTACAAAGGTAAGTCATCCAAGATTAGGAGGGAAATAGAAAACTGGAAATAATTTTGAAAACTAGTGTCTGTGGTCAGGGACTCATTTTTAAAATAAATAGAGAACTTAGCCAAATTAACAAGAATACAATTCATTCCCCAACTGAATACTGGTCAAAGATATGAAGAGTGAATTTTCAGAGACAGAAATTAAAGCTACGTATATTCATAAGGAATATGCTCTAAATCACTTTTGTGCAAAATGAGGCAAATAAACACAAGCTATGCCTATAAGATTCCCTAACATGACAAAACAGGAAAATGATCAATGTTGGATTAGATGCGAGTATTTTGGAAGACTAATTCGTTGTTGGTGGAACTCTAAGGTGATCTAACCATTCTGGAAAGCAATTTGGAACTATGACCAGAGATCTACCCCATCTTTTTCCTCTCCTTGTGTGGGACCTAAAGTCCTTCAGGACCTGCTGGGACAGGGGACCCAACTACCATTTAGGAAGTTTGGTGTTTCAGCCAGAGAGAGAAAGGCTGGTCCCACTGAAAGAGAAGTAATGTGCTTTTGCAAACAGCTGAGAAAGAAAGGTGATGGAAACAAAATAAAACCCTATCATACAGGCATTTTTTTGTTGGAAAGGTATACTAAAGAAAATAATCATTTTACTAAAAGCCTTACCAGTACGTCAGCTTCCCTAAATACTCCGTATACCAGATTTTCTAGCAGCAGACTTCAACATGGCAATGAGTCAGAAGAACAAGAAAGACATTCCAAGTAATTTTGAAATTGTAAAAGGGGATTTTGCAACAATGAAATTGTTGTAATTTTACTATTTATAGACAACCAACTATATACGATGTATGTACTTGAAAAATAAAGTAAAAGGTCCGAAAGAAATGTTTTCTTCTCTGGAGGAAAAGAAAGCTTATTCAGATCCAAGGTCATTGTTTCATTACTGACTGGGTGTTGAAAGGGTGGTTCTGTTCCTTTCAGTCAAAGCTGGAATTTTCAAGTTCCCTAGAAGCAGCAGATGGGCAGGTAATGGAGAGGTCCATTAAGTAACATTCCATCCATGAGTCCATGAAGGCATCGATTCATGTATTTTGGTCTTGTGTTCTTCCATTTGGTGTTGAAGACTATCTATTTGTTGCTTTTTAACAAAAGGAAACAGGTCAAAGGAATAAATACTATGTAAAACAAAACACAGGAACAGCAGAAAGAGCTATAATCATTTTCTACAACAACATTTAAAATATTAGCTTCCAAAGCAAGCAGAAAGCCCTTGTTAACAACTGGATGTGGCTGAATATAGACTTGGGTTCTCAACCTTCTACTGTATCTTAACATCAACTGGAACAAGATCGTACAGTTAACCATTTAAGAAAACCCAAAGTTAGATGAAAATGAAATTATACTGCAAAATTTTTTATCTGTTGAAAAGAGGAACATATGATAGGATTAGACATAAGAAACCCACAACACCCTTATCCCTTCACCAATCACCACGAGAAACAAAATCAGCAGAGTCTAAGTAGCTTCATTAAGCGTAATCCATCAACTTGTGATGTTTCAAAATCTCACAAATATTCAAAGGAAACATGCATCCACTAAGGGATCAAAGGTTCTATCCGGAGACAATAGACAACACATACATCAGAAATGATGACTTGTGAAGACCTAGGCATCCACACTTGCCACCTCAAACTTTGACAAAAACACCCCTAAAGTGAATAAACTTAGGGCCTCTCAGCTAGCTTCTCTCTAAGGATCTGCTGGGATAGAGAACTGACAACGTCTTGAGAAAGCCCATTCCCCTTTGTGCCAGCTGGAATTTTGGTGACACTGCTAATTCTACTGTTTGGCTTTCTGCTGCATGGGACTCTGCTCTCTTGCATGTGACTGCCTATCAAATACTTGAACACTGCCACAATTCCTGCAGATATCCTCTTTATCCAGCTACTCATGGCCTGCTCCTCCCTAAATAAGCTGGCAGGGCCTGAAGACCACCAATCATTATGACGACACTTTCTACTTTACCAATGAGCTTCATACTGCCTTTGGGATATGCATTTACTGGGATAAGGTACAGAGAGATGATTGCCTTCCTAGGTCTGGGTATGTTCATTTCTTATTTCAGCAAAGATCACTCTAGCTCTCTTGTCTGCCATATTACACTACTGACTCACCTGGAGCTTGGAGTGCCCTAAAAGGCCAGATTCTTTCAGGACAATCACTGCCTAATAATACCTGTCCCTGTAATTTATTAGTGAAGTAGATTTTTTGATCCTTAATTATTTTATTCTAGTTAATAATTTTATACTCCAAAGAGACCAAAGAAGAAGGAAAGGATTAATACATGCAAAATGTTTATGGTAGCATTTGTTGCTACAGCAAAGAACTGAAGACTGAGGGCATGTTCATCCATTAGAGAATGACTGAAAACATAGCATATCAATGGAAGAGAACATTGCTTCACAGTATAGAGTTATAAAAGGGATAAAGTGCAATCTAGGATGACATATGAGCTGACAGATTGAAGCACTATTACATACACTGACAGCAATGTTGTGAAGAGAAATTCCTCCAAAAGACTTAAGACTCTGGCCAATGCAATGATGAATCAGTGACTCAGAAGACTAGTAATGAAGCAGGCCTCCATCCTCTTGGTACAGATTATAATTGCAGAATCATACTATTTTTAGCGATAACAGATGTGTGATTCCCCCTCCCTCCTATTATCTTAGTCCGTGAGAATGGGGGCGGATTACGTTTGCTTCAGGGAGGATTAGAAGGAAGGATTAAATACTTGGGGGGCAAGTGTAACAAGAAGATACTGATGCCAAAAATAAAACAAAAATGAGGTACAAAACACATTTAAAAACATCCAGCAAAGAAGAGAATCAAGTTCAGAAAGGGGACACAGACATATGTAAGCCACATAAAATAAATACACTTTAAAATTACCCAAACTAAGTATAAAAGGGATTCATGGTTTCATACACAATTCTCTTTTCTCTCTTTTTTCTAACTTTGATAGATGTAGTCATTTTGGTTGATGTTTGTCAAATTCTTAATTAAAGAGACCAAAAATAATTTCATCTTACTAGATTTGACCTAATAATTTTACCATGTGAGATCTTTTGGCATCCTGACTGTTATAGCCGTTAACTGTTTTGGAAAAGCATGCCATCTATGCCTAAGTCACTGAGGTATGACTACGACTTGAGTCTGGTCTTTCATCTTCTTGTAAATCCATCTGAACGTATTACCTTCTAGCCATTTTCTTCACTCGCTTTGGAAAGGACTGCATGGGAAACTTGCCCAAATGACTGGCTACAATCTAGATAAAGGATAACTCCAGCATTCCCCTTCCTGAGCAGTCTAATGACTCTGAGAAGAAGGGAGATGAAATGAACTGGGTGTGACTTTGGGAAAGCTAACACCAGCCGCTGACACTTCCTGCTTTTCTAGCCATTTTCTAGCCACCCTCTGAATAGCATGATCTATAATTTCTCAGCAACAGAGGTGACCCTCCTTATTCTCCATGTGCAGACTTCGTTCTCTTTCCTTTGTAGAAGATCGGGACATTTGCCCTCCTTTGGTCCTCTCCCGTGCTCCATGATTTTCCCCAAATCCTAGTTTGTCGCCTCACCAGTGACATCTGCCTTGTTTTTCCCAGTACCTTAAGAGCTCAACTGTGCCTGGTGCCCTGAAGTTGCCAAAGGCAGTCAGGTACCTTTGTTAACTCAGGCATCTTCTTGTTGAACAACTATTTCAGTATAAAATGGATTCTGCTTAGTCAAGAAAACAAAAGTGCAGTAGGAGGGGCTGCCTCTTGGCTCTCAGGTAGATCATACAGCTGGAGCCCTAGTACCAAACCCTGTTTAATCTTCCTCTATTTCCACAATGAGATAAAATCTTCTAAGAAGTTTAAATTTAAAAATTTAAGTTAAAATTTAAAAGTGAGCCTTTTCTTCTGTTCATCCTCCCTCACAATCAAAGATATGCCAATTAAAAGAAATTAAAGGCATCCTCCAAACTGGTCAAAACAAGGAATATTGATCAACGATGTAGGGTTGTGACGTTCTGTCTTGTCCAACTCTTCTTGACTCCATCTGGCATTTCACATAGATTCAAATAGTCCTGAACTGTAGAGGAAGAAAGCAGTCTCAGTGAGAAGGTTAACAGGTGAGGAAGAGGGTGACCCAGTTGTCTCTATGTCTGTCTACTGATTAAAGAAGCCTCTCTCGTGGTAGTAGAGGTCAGCTGGTCTTCTCTGGTGTCTTAGTTCTGTTTAGTCTTGCTTTCCTTCATGCTATTCCCCTTGCCTTGGAAGCCATTGTCTGCAGTCTCTGCAGAGGAGAACCCCAAACTCCTCTGAGAATGGTCCAATTCATTCTCCCTTCCTTTGAATCCCTCTAAAACATAAATATACCTGTCTTTATCTATTAAATGTGTGTGTATACTAGATTCGTTTGTAAGACTCTCCTAAGTTGTATCTCCTGTTTTCAATCCTGGGTGCACATACAGTATGTATCAATAAAGCACGGATGAGTGGAAAAACCAAAATCACTTAGAGATATCCCACTCTGGCCAGGGCTGCCACACAAGGGGAGGCCTCCTGGTAGGAGTTGGAGCACGCCTGTGCAAACTGTGGCCCTCGGGCCCTGGGGCTAGAAGCAGTGGGCCCCAGGACTTCCTTTTCATACAAAGGATGTTTTCCTCTACATTTTCCAGTGACCAAGCCTGAAATGCTCTGGTGGGCAGCACAGGGCCCATGGGATACAGGTTGGGAAGCCCTGGGCTAGAGGCTCACCCTGTGTTGGGGATTTGGTCAAGAGGAATTTTGTTCAGGTGTGAGTTGTCAGAGGGAGTCCATAGGTGATTCTATTCAAGTCAGAAACTTTTTTCATCTTGTGAGAGGTAGCAACATGGCATGGACACAAGGGAATGAAGAGGTTTTTAGCCTGGCAGACCCACTTGTTGGGCATTTAGCATAAGTGACATGAAAGCATGTTCCAAACATATTTCCTTTTTTATAATGAATGATAAACAAATAGGTCCTACGTCAGTTGCTGGAGAGAGATGTGCAGGCTGTAGAGTTTATCTTTGTTGACAGCGGGTTCAGGATTGAGCAGCCCCTCTCGAAGGGAGGCAGGGACAGGGAGGAGTCACAGGAGTCATTTTTCTCTCCCTTCAGTTCCTTACTCTGAAAAACAAAGGTGTTATTCATGTTAGTAGTGCCTAACTTTTAGAGACAGACAGACAGAGAGAGACAGGGAAAATAATGGCACACCTGTGGAAACCCAAGCTTTCTAAATGTGCATAATGTTTCCCAGTTACTGACAGGAGGGACTCCAAAATCAGCAAGTGAAATGCCCGTGTTTGATGCCCCCCAAGTCGTAGCTAAGAATTACATTGGATTTTCATGTTTGTAAAGCACTTGACGTGTGGGAACTCCTGGGAATTATATTGATTTGTCAAGCTCATGATCAACAATATAACCCCTCTTACATATGAAGTAGTAGAGTTTTCCATGAAGGACCTTTCGCATCATAAGCAACTCTTTTTTATCCAGTGGATCATCAGGTTTCACCTTTATGTTACTGGTACATTTATTTCAGAGGGATGAAGTACAGCACTTCTCATATTTATGAAAGTCCTCTAAAGATATAGCAGGAAGAGCCCATACAGAGTAAGCCTTGGGTGTGCTAAAGCCCAAAGCAAATGGAGACTGGGACCTTCGGCCTCTGACCAAAGATATTCAGGAGCAGCTTTCTGGGTTGGGTTACACTCACACCACTTCTCCTGAGCAGGATAAAGTCCAGAAGCTGCCACCTGTTGGGGCCCTAAAGATCTTTCCATCACAAAGCCTCTTCCTCTAGGGTGATTAACTAACTACAAACTGTCAGCTACAGAGGGAACATGATTCTGCTGGTCAAGGCTATGCAGCCTAACCACAAGGCCTGTTCTGGAGAGGGTCTTCTGTCCCATGATGGAGCTCAGGTCAGGGGGCATTACCTTGTTCATCTTGTCTTGCTGCAGCTCAGCCTGTGTTTCTGCCAACTCCAGCTTCAACTGGGACACTTCCTGTCGGTGTTTTCCCTCCTGCATCCTAGGGATGGACACAAGAATACCAAGCAAAAAATATTATTTCTCTGCTGATCTACAACTTCTTTTGGCTATAAAAGTCTATATCCAGTCTAGAAACGACAGCACCTATCAGTATATTCTGCATCATTGTGTAAGTCATGTATAGAAGACATACAATAATGTCAGAGCACTGGGGATTTATGAGCACACAGATTCCAAGAAACAGGTAAGCACAGATGTCTGATGACTACATGTTTTTGATGAGCCTGCCTGATGATCTTCACTTGGTCCTGTCTGCTCTGCTCACAGACACCAGATCTGTTTTAAGGGTGATTTACTACGCCCTTTCTAGTTACCTTCAAGTATTGCCACCACGGCATTTTTATGCTGGCATGAACACTGTCTATCCCTTAAATCAGCTAAAATTTGCTTTTTGGAGTTGTCCCATAAAGGGAGCCAAACTGAAACTGAGCTTCTCCTCCTGATCATACCCATCCTCCCAGTGCTGGATAGAGATCAAGTCCAAGGGCAAGCATGGTCAAACCTGGAAAGTCTGCATTGGTAATGACCCAGACATGAAAAGACATTGTGCCTGTGTCTCTGGCATCTGGACCTCAGGAGATACAGAGATGTGTTAATAATAATACCATGAATGGCTACATTTGTTCAGTGCCTACCATGTACCAGGAACTGTGCAGGGCACTTTACAATGATCATCTCATATGATAACCACAACAATCCCATTGGAGTAAGTGCTATCAACATCCCCATCTTAAGAGTTGAGAAAGCCGAGGCAGACAGAGGTTTAAGGCTTAGTGCTCTAAGTTCCTAAAGACAGATTTGAACTCTGGTGTCAGACTCCAGATAATTCTCAGTGGGGCAATCCTCACAGCAGCCTGTGTGTGTCTGCTTGGAGCTTCATAGCCAGCTGCTCCTTGGCCTGCAGCTCCTTCTTAAATTCACTCACTCCCGAGGTGGTAGCTTTGAAATGATAGAGGTTGTATATGGCTTTGACATTGGGTGCTGTTGCCTGTGGCAGGGGAAGGTAAGAGTCAGGCTAAGAAGCCTATTAAATTTCATTTTTTGTGCAATGAACAGGCAAATAAGTAGAGCTTTTTACTTCTGGTGTAGACTGAAGGACCTTTCAACAGTACTCCTTGAAAGGCTTAGAAAGGCTTTGGCACTACCATCTCTGTAATATGTATTTCTAGATCTGGCAATGGTCAAGCCTACATGGCCTCTGGTGAGGGCTGGTCTGAGATTCAGAGGCAGCAGAAGCAGTCACATTCACCCACATCCATCTGAGCACCCACATACCTGCTCCTTGAGGCTTTGAACATTGGCTTTCTCAGTCTTCAGTGTCCTCTGCAAGCCCTGAATAAACAGGCTGATTTTCAGGTCTTCCTCTTCTTTTTTTCGGCAAACCTGCAGTGGACCTAGACCACAGGAAGGAAGTGGTGCGGCACATTGTCCTGTCAAGTGTCTGGGAAATCACAATCAGTGTAAAAACAAGAACTCTGTTGGATGACAGCACTGCCATGGCAGGAGACCTTAGGGTGGGGACTGTATGCTCTCCTAGGCACTGGCTACCTAGACCCTGGACATTTCAATGTGCCACTTAAAAGCAAGCCACAGCATTCTGAGTTTCTGTGCAGAGACTAAGATGCTTTCCCAGAGAAACTAGGTAAAAATGGATGACATAGCCTGGTGGATGGAGAGACTTTAGTACTACTTTTTAGCTTTCTCAAGCAGGAGTGGTCTGTAGTGGATTCCCTGGCCAAGTCCCTGAGAAGTGCAGTATGGAAGATGGGTGTGAAGTCAAAATGGCTGAGGAGAAAGAAGGACCTGTGGAAGCTCCCCCAAATACTCCATAAAATACCTGTAAAAATGAGTAAACAAATTCTAAAGCTGAAGAAACTAAAAAACAACAGAGTTGCAGCCCAAGACAGTCTGGAAAGCCACCAGGAAAGGTCTATCGTACCAGGTTCAGACTGGCACACAGCCCTGCATGGACAGCATGGCGAGGCAGGGACAGGATCCAGAATAGCCTTCAGGGAACCACCAGCAGCAGTATTTCCCAGATAGCTCAATCCACAAACACCAATGACAGTTTCAAAGGTCAGTGAGAGAGCTCCTTCACCAAGGAGAAAGGAATGTGGAGTGCTTTAAAAAGCAGAATTAGCCTAATGGAAAAGGAGGTTCAAAAGCTCACTGAAGAAAATAGTTGTATAATAATTAGAATGGAGCAAACATTAAAAGGAATGATTTTATGGGAAACCAAGAAAGTACAAAACAAAAGAAAAGAATGAAAAAATTGTAGATAACTGTGAAATATCTCACTGGAAAAACAACTGACCTGGACAATAGATCCAGGAGAGATAATTTAAAATTTGTGGGAATACCTGAAAGCTATGAACAAAAAAGGAGCCTAGACATCATCTTTCATGGAATTATCAAGGAAAACTACCCTGATATTCTGGAACCAAAGGGTGAAATAAAAATTGAAAGAAACCACCAATCACCTCCTGGAAGAGATCTGAAAAGAGAAACTCCTAGGAATACTGTAGCCAAATTTCAGAGTTCCCAAGTCAAGGAGAGACTATTGCAAGCAACTAGAAAGAAACAATTTGAATATTTTGGAAATACAATCAAGATAACAGAAGATATTACAGCTTCAACATTAAGGGACCAAAGGCCTTGGAATATGATATTTCAGAATTCAAGGGAACTAGGATTAAAACCAAAGATCACCTAATGAACAAAACTGAGGATAATACTTCAGTGGAAAAAAGTGGTTATTCAACGAAATAGAGGATTTTCAAGCATTTTTGATGAAAACATCAGAGATGAAGAGGAAATTTGACTTTCAAGCACAAGAATCAAGAGAAAGAAGCTAAGGTAAATAGGAAAGAGATATCACAAGGCAGTTTCTAAAATTCAGCTGTTTACATTTCTACATGCAAAAATAATATTTGTAACTCTTGAGACTTTTGCCAGTATTTGTGTAGTTGAACGGATTGTACCAGACATACACACGAAGACATACAGAGACAAACACACACGCACACACACTGAGACATATATACATATTTAGATAGATAGATATATGGAGTGAGAGATTACAGGATGACTTGCATAAGAAGGGATGATATCTAAAAAATAAAACAGCTGAGAGAGGAATATATTGGGAGGATAAAGAGAGAAATAAAATGGGGAAAATTATCTCATCAAAGATGCAAAAAAAGTTTTTTCAATGGATGAGAAAAGGGAGGAAGAGAGAGGGAAAAGGGAAGCTTACTCTCTTTACATTAAGCTTAAGGAAGGAATAATATGCTCACTCAATTTGGTATGAAAATCTATCTTCCACTACAGGAAAGTAGGCGAGAAGTGGGGTGTGGGGCGATGATAGAAAGGAGGGTAAATGAGAGGACGGGGGTATGTGGGGGGATGATAAAAAGTAGGGCAAATGGGAGGAGGGAATAATTAGAAGAAAACACTTTTGGATAAGGACAAGGTCAGAAGAGAGAATAGAATAAACGGGGGCAGGATAGATGGAAGGAAATACAGTTAGTCTTACACAGCACGACTATTGTGGAAGTCTTTTGCAAAGCTACACATATAGCCTATATTGAATTGTTTTCCTCCTCAGTGTGGATGGGTGGGGAGGGAGGAAGAGAAAGTAGTTGGGATTCAAAGTTTTAGGAACGAATGTTGAGAACTGGTTTTGCATATAACTGGGAAATAAGAAATACAGTTAATGGGAGATAGAAATCTATCTTGCCCTACCAGAAAAGACAGAAGATGAGGGTAAGGGAAGGGAGGGGATATAATAGAAGTGAGGGCATATTGAGGGAAGGGGTAATCAGAATGCAAAGCATTATGGGGTGGGAGGAGCTGAGAGATGGGGAGAAAATTTCGAACTCAAAATATTGTGGAAATGAATGTTGACAACTAAAAATAAATAAATAAGCGTTTTTTTTTTTTTAAAGTGCGGTACTATTGTTCCCAGAAGAAACTTTCAAACCAAGGAGCTAAGGAATGACCCTCAGCAATGGTTGAGACAATAGCAACCTCTTCCGTTCTAAGTAACCCCCCCCCCCAAAAAAAAGAAATATAGAAACAAACCCATGAGTCAGTCCTTTTGTTGATGTACTCCTAGACAATAAAGCTGTACCTTAAGAAAACCTTTTTGAGTAAAATTACCAAATATACTATAACCTTATGAAACCAGGAAAAATGTTCACATTTTCACTGTGGAAATTCTGTTTGCACAAGGAGAGATGGGAAGAAATAGTCATTTTACTTATGCCTCACTGTCAAAGTCTTCCCTTTCTAACTCTTCCTAAAGAAAGATGTGTATTGATTTGAAGATCCAGGAGAAGCAACCCACTAGCATAAGGCTTCACATACCTGCACGTTCAGCTGTGCTAAATCTGCTACCCTCTTGATTGATTCCATTACCAAGATATTGTGGTTTCCTGAAGGGCTGCATTGGCCTCTCCCAAAATGTTCACCTTATCTTGCCCTTGATGTAACTCCAGAGACAACTTCTGAAATACATTCTACAGGCGCTGTATTTGTTTTCTGAAGCCTCTTGGTTCTTGGAGCTGGGAAAAATCACAATTCAAAGGCTCACTGTGACCTGAGCTGGTTTGGGACTTTAGGGAGTAAAATATTTTCATGGACATTTATCACTCAGAATAGTGTTCAAGGAAGTAGACCACACCAATAGAACACGTTACAGATGTACAGACGTTGTATCAGTAGAGTTCTGCTCAACACAATACCGGACAATAGTCAGCAGTGCTAAAGCATGAGATGAGTGCACAAGGTCCCATGAAACCAGCTTCACAAAACCCAATTACTGACCAATATATTACTGCAGTCCCCACAGTCACCAGCCCATCTTTCCTGCCATTCCCCACACTCCATCCCTGAAGCATCCCTTAACTTCTCCCCCACGAAAAAACAGAGAGAAGCACCTCATCTTCCAGATTGTTGAATTTCTCCTGGTACTTTTCCAGCCTGGCCTGCAGCTCCTCATGGTCAGTCTGCAGCTCGCTGAGGGTCTGCTCCCGGATATGCAGTTTCCTGGACCAGGATGAGCTGTTTCATGAGTTCCAGGGGCTTCTGCTACTGGGCATCCAACTACAGCTCTTGCTGAGGCATAGTCACCTTTCCCTGTGGGAAATCAACTCCATAAGCCACCTTCATCCAACACAACAACTCTAGTGTTCACTTGCCCTTTTTTGGGCTGCCATTTGATTGATAATCATTTAATATCATGTGAACCTCAATAAGGGGCAGAGCCTGAACTAATCAACTAGGGGTAGCCACTTGGCCTCACAGATATCTCTTCTCTGCTCTCTGAGTAAACTCCCACAATGCCTCTTACTGTGTCAATAAGGCAAGATGAAGAAGACCAGGGCATTCTTCTATTAATGACTACCAAGGACAAGGCTCCTCACCAAAAGGCACTATCTTAAATACATATTCCTTGGACATATGTTATGTCATGTTCATGGTAAAGAAAACATAGATATCCTAGGTCATATTCCAATTAATTGCTTGTCAACTCTCTTGTCTTACTGTATTTACCACCCACTCAATTAAGAAAATTCTTTTGCATATTATGGTTTAACATTTATGGAAATCACAAATTGGAGTCCTGCATCAGGATTATTTTAGCATGTGTTAAAGCCTTCTCATTCTTTAGAGCATAAAATCAGAATTCACATTCCTGGTCCTCATACATGCATGTTCGCTAGCTTTGGCCAGCCTGAAGGGAAGGAACAATGGAAATTAAATGCTACCAAGGCACTTTGCCTCTTTTAACCTAATTTTCAGGAAAACCAAGTTTAATACACAAACCAAAAACAGAGAAATGCTTGAGTGCTTACTATCATGTCATATGAGTACACATCTCATACAAAATTGTTTGGTTATCTCACACTAGATCTGTGGTCTTGTTAGTGTAGAGAATTGCATGTATGTGAGCTAGGTCCAGCTCACTGGGAATGTGTATTACAGAATTTTCTGGGGAATATAGCAATGAAGTGACTTCCTCAAGGGCACACAACCAGGAAGTGTCTGAGGTAGGATGTGAACTTAGGTATTCCTGGGGCAGCTTGGTTGCAATGTATAGAGTCCTGGACTTGGCGTAATAAATGTTCTGTCCACACACAGGCCTACCAGAAGCTGACACCCACATGTAAAGGGATTTCTTCTCTTTCTCCTGACACCATGAGGACACAGGTGGACCCAAAGGATTGTGCGCATGCCACCTGCACTACGTGAACAAGCCAGCTTCCAGTCATACTTCTTTGGTGCTGATCTGTAGGGCAGCTGCTTTCCACTTTTCTACACTATTGCCCTATATGTTTTCAGGCTATGGAGTCTGTTGTGCTCTCTGCACTGCAGCCATCTATCAACATTGGCAGAATACTGCTATTGACAAAGGGCTCTTTGGTTCAGGGAGAAAAGGTCCCACAAATCAACCAATGACGTCTAAAGGAATTAAAATTAAGTAGTTAGGTAAAGGAATGCACTGGGAGAAAGGGAAAGGGAAAGGCACAATGAAGTAAATTGCCTCACAACAGAGATTCAAGAACGAGGTTTTACAGTCAAAAGGAAGATTGGGGAGGTGGCAAAACCTTTATTTTAAACCTTCACCTTGAACCTTATTCTCCTCTGAACTGGCTCAGGCAAGGAATAGCATAACAAGGAATAACTCAGTTAGGTATAGAAATCCATTTCACACTATTGGAAAATAGGAGGGGAAAGGGATAGGAGAAGAAGGAGAGAGAGAGGTGGAGGCAGGAATCAGAAGCATATCGTGTTCAAGGAGGGATAAATGCGATACAGGCTCCTGGAATCTTGGTTATAAAAAGGTGAAGAGATCTTTTGGTGTTACAGAAAACACTGGACTAGGTGGTGATGGGGAGATGGACACAGTCTATCTATAAAGCCTGAGTGCTGGGGAAGAGAAAGTTCATAATTTGTTATATTTGGAAAGTTCTCAGGGAAACCCTTATCTGGTGGAGAGATTTTGAAAATCATACAAGATTTGGTACTTTGACATTTGGCACTGCAGTGCCACAAAAGAGGAAACTGATTTTTAAGAAAAAAAATTTTTGATGGAAGAACAAGAAAAGCATCCTTCAGAAATGTTCATTTAGCTGTATTGGGGTCACCAAACAGGAGAAATAGCGTACACTTCTTTAAGAAAAATGAGGGTATAAATGGTGAATGAAAATTACAATTGTGTCAAGATGACGTTTGTAGCAGAATTGACCGAAGATAGAGGATTTCTACATAAAGACAGCCAAGAAGTTCCTCAGTTGAAGATGACTTGGATGAACATGCAGATCTGATGATGTCTCCCCCACCCCCTAGACTGCTGTATGAGATGAGACTTCTAAATGTGCAATTTATTGTTTATCTTTTTCTGTTGGGTCTCTGTATCTGTCCTTACCAAAGCGACTGCTCCCTTTGATTTGTGTATGGGTTGATCAACCTCTTCCCTTTCCTCATTTGTATATTTGTTCAAAATAATCTATACTTACTTAAAGGGGAGATGGATGAAAGGAAGAATGTGTATAGTAGAGTGAGGGAGCATTCATCAGAATGGAGATAGATGTGGAAACAAGATTTGAATAAATAAAAGAGGATGGATTGGGAGGAATGAGTACAATTTTTCTTTCCACAGACCTTATGTACTATACGGAATGAAACCAAAGTGATCCAGGCCAGAGAGTGTTTTGACTTGCAAAGAAATGCAGGAAAATAAAGTGATTGTAGAAGATACTATCAACAACAATTAGTACTAGATTATTTTCTAGCAGAGGAAGAGGGAAATTTGAGATATATCACGATGATATTTGTTTCCCTAAGTTCAGAAGAGCCACCAGTAGAATGGGAGACATAAGGAAGGAGTTATGTTTCATAGAGAAGATTACAGGCAAAGCATGGGTCCAACTGGTTTGGAACTTGTTTTGACGTTGGAAGGCAGCTAAGTAGAATAAACATGAAGTATAGCTTGGAATTCTCATGAGTATGAAGCTTACAAATATTGACTTCTCCTCCTCTAGGAAAGGTAAATGTCCATTTTCATGGTCATACATAACTTGTGGCAGAAGGGGGAACATGGTACTGGAAATTGTACATCCTGCACTCCCCAGTCAATGGGGAGATAGGGGAGGATCTTTATAGTCAGGTAAAGGTTTTTAAGGCTTACTTTTGTTTCTGGAGGGTGCTATCTTCACCCCTCCAGAGTGGGAATAAGTTATTTCTCATGTTCCTGCCTCAGAAACAGGTGTTTGGCTGAAGTCAGAAGTCTTTCATTATCCCTGGGCCCAAATTTCAGCTACCCTTACCTAGCCTCTCCCTCCATTGTCTTATTTCCAGGGAACCTTCAGCTACTTCCCATTCTTCATGCTATCAACATGCTTTTCTCTTGGTTTCTGCTGTCTTGACGCTACTCACCGAAATTACTGGTCACTCCCTTCAAGAGCTCCCCTAAACCCCTCCTCCACTCACCTGAAACTACTTGACCATGCCTAGATCCCTATCACAGTCTTTCTGAACATAAGATCCAACTTGTGTCCATGATAGTGAAGGAATATTTCATATCCCTTGAATAAAGTAAGTTCACTCTGTCCTTTTGGTGACCTCTCAAGGAATATAACATAGGTGAGTCAGCCATGTATTAATGTTTTGGGAACTAGCCACTCCTGGAACACATAGATAATACTTGGAAGATTTGGCTAATCTTCCCAGTATATGACTAATTAACTTATATCTTGTGACCCCTGTATGATATCTCCCTGATGGACAAACATCTGTATTCCCATGGCCATGTTCCCGACCAGCTTGGAACAGTGTGCGGAGCCGTTGGCAAAAAGCCGTCTTTGTCTAGGTCCCTATAAAATCTCCTTGCTTAGTGTAAGTTCTTGGAATCTCACCCACGGAGAGGACGCTCTGCCTGGGACTACTTGCATCCCAATTCAGACCCTGAAAGCTGTATCCCGGGACTCCCCAGGTGAGAAAATTCAGGTGTCGGTACTTTCCTGAATTGGTGATGTTTTTCTATTTCCTCTTATATCTATGTTAATATTGCTATAATTATATTGGTATTAGGCTATATTAATTATTTCTGCTATAGCTCTAAACTGTTCATGCATTTGCCTTTTCTGTAAATCAATAAATTATCCAGCTTCTTCTTCTCAAATGGGTCTTATTGTAGGTGCGAATCTGAACCATAAATTTCCTTAATCACACAGATAGTGCCCGAATTGCATCTGGGCCTTATCCGCAGGGCTCAGGTTCTAACTGCCCCACGTGTAAGTCACAAAGACACAGATTCCCAAGAAGTCTACTGCAAATGGGAGACCTATAATCATCTTTGTCTTTGACTGGCAAAGAAGGTTTGGTTCAATTTCTCCGGGAAGGACAGGGGTTGCTCTTTCAAGTTCCAAGCACCCCCAAACCTCAACACAATGACTTGCCCAAGGTCATATAGCAAGGAAGAGCCCAGTGCAGGATTTCAACCTGGCTATTGTTGCTTTTACAATGAAAAGTTTCTAACAGCATTTACATCCTGCCTTAAGATTTCCACAGCACTTTCTGGAGCTCACCTCCTGCTTTCCTCCCCATATTCCTGGCACTTAGATGCTGTGAAAGTTTTTGAACATATTTTTCACTGACGTATTAGGAAATGGTGGCTCAGAGAGCTCAGGGGGTCCTGCCAGGCTGAAAGGGGGCGACAGACCCTCCCACATGGGAGGCTGCCTCGCTGCTTCTGGGCCATCTGAAGAGTAGCTGGCAGCCCTGGGCTGAAGTGGATCTCAGGGATGAAGGCAAGGGCCTCTGACGTGACTCCTGAGGCAAGGAGACAAGAAAAGCAGGAGTGTTCTTGTGATTCTGAGCACTCAGCTGTAGGCACGCTATTGTACTAAGGATGCTAGGCTGGGGCAGAAGGAAGGCAGATCACTGGGGCCTCCATGGTCTCACCTTATCTGTGTCCCCTGAGTGCCAAGGATGGAGGGCACTGGGCTAGGCGAGGTAGCTACTGTGTCCACCAATGCCATGGCACAATGCCCTAGTCCACTGTTCCCGGAAGTGAACGAGACAGCAGACCAGCAGAACGACAGACAAAGCACCCAGCAGCTCCCAGACCAGTGCTGGCCACTTTCCTGACCCCTTGTCCCACAAATTAGCCCCCCCCCTCGCCTCCCACCGCAACGCCCCCAAATTTCCCTTCTCCCACCACATCGTCACCCGGAAGCACACTGCCTCCCACTGAAGCTTACACTTCTACTCAGTCTCCGGCCCCCTTGGCAGCTTCAGGGTCACCAGCGTCCTTCAAGAGCCTCCATTCTGCCTCGTCGATGGATCGTGAAGACAAGTGAGATCTCCCAGTGAGGAACAGGTAAGCAGCGAATGTTCCAAGTTCCCCAAGACACAGGCTCAACCTAGGCACTGGAATGTCAGTGCCTACAAGCCCTCAAGCCCCATCCCCTCAGTCCTGGTGAGATGGGACACAATTACTGACCTAATCAATCCTACCCCATGAATGGATTGCAGACAGTTCTGCCCAACCTAGTTCAATGGATTCCACTGAACCCACCCCAGTGTTCCCAGTCCACCATAACTACTAACCCCAGGGGCCTGGTCACACAGGAGCCTCCTTTCCCACCTCAGGGATCCCTCAGTCAACTGAGCCCCCAGTTGAATTCTCTAGGACCATCTAAGACAGGTCAGATCTGATCAGATTTTCCCATGTCCTAACCCTCCTAAGGCATGATGATGATCTCTATACACCCCACTTGAGTCCAACTTATTGAACCCATCAGGGGAACCAAGGGGTTCTGCAACAGCAGTATCCTCATCAGGAACACCACTATCATTAGACAAAGGTGCTGGAGGAGGAGAAGCTCACCTTTGGAAATGGGGACTCAGACATGGTTCGCTGGCCAGATCTCTCAACCAGGGCTCTTCTTCTCTTTTCATTCCTTATGTATCCTGTACATAGCTTGCTTTGTATAGCGTTATTTGCATGGAGTCTCCTGTGTTAGAATGTGAGCTCCTTTCAGAGCTGGCAATGTCTTTGGCCTCTTTCTGTATTCCCAGTGCCTCACCCATTGCATGCTGGGCATCCTGATGCATATTTGGTCACTGGACCCAGAAAGTTCAGCAGGAGAAAGTGAGGTTGGTGAGGCTGTACAGCCTTCCCTCACTCAAAACAAAGTCAGCTGCAAGTCGTGTCATCATTTCTCTGACGACATGGTCTTCTAAAACTAAGGACAAACACAGACCTGTGAGTAGATCTAGATGTCTTAATGGGGGTTCAACTAGCTGGGTACCTCAGCTCATCTTCTAGCTTTTGTTGACTCCTTCCGTCTCCTCTCCAAAGGAAGGTAAATTTGGATGGTCAGTGGGTCACTAGTTAACGTGATGTTAACAGAGCATATTTCTTTCTCTCTTCTTTCTTTCTTATTCTTTCTTTTTTCTTTTTCTTCCTTCTTTCTTTCCTTTCTTTCTTCATTTCTCTTTCTTTTTTCTTTCTTTCTGTCTCTCTTTCTGTCTGTCTTACTTTCTTTTCTTCTCTCCCTTCCTTCCTTCCTACCTTCCTTCCTTCCTTCCTTCCTTCCTTCCTTCCTTCCTTCCTTCCTTCCTTCCTTCCTTCCTTCTCTCTGTCTCTGTCTGTCTGTCTCTGTCTCTCTCTCTCTCCAAACTTTAAACCAAGTGCCCTCATACATGGCACACCAATAAGTCCCTGCCCAAACTCCACTTAATATTTTTCTGAACTTTTCTGACAGAAGAGTGATTATCAGTAGTCACTTTTGCTGATTCCTTCCAGTGAGATTTACTCATTTTTTTTTCTTTTGCTCATTAAAGGGGCCATTCCTAGATTATTTCTTAAGGGGACCTATTCATTAAATGTGCATAACCACTCTCTGAGAGAGTCCCTGAATAGGACTTAGCAGAAAAGACCAAAATCTCCCATTGCATCCTGGCCAATCTCCAGTCATCATCATTAATGTCTGGTCACAGGATCCAGAAGACTTAGGAGGAAAAGGTGAGGCTGGTGACTTTGCACAGCCCTCCCTCATTCAAAACAGTGTCTAGTGCAAGTCATGTTATCATTTCTCTGTTGTCCTTCAGAGGCCTTGGAGTCCAAGTCTTTCAAAAACAAAGGACGACCACAACAGGTAGAGTTTCAATAAAAGCCCTGGTTGTGTGGAAGAAGGTGCAGTAGGACTGCCAAAGAGAGTGAGGGGAATTCTGTTTTAAAGGGCTTGATCCATGACTGGGCAAGTTGGGAGAGTACCAACCCTTGGTAGCATCTTTCGAGTTAGGTAGATTAATGTTTGATAGAATTCACTTGTGAATCCAGGTGATTCTGGGAGTTTCTCTTAGGGACCTCATTAAAAGCTTTTTCAATTTCTTTATTAAGATGGGACTAAGTATTTTATTTTCTCTTCTGTTGGTCCGGACAAATTACATTTTCGTAAATATTCAGGTCTTCCTCTAAAATTATTTCATATATTGATATATAACATCTCCTTTAAATTGTTTTAACTTTACATTAATTAGTGATAAAGTGATGTTTGCATTTTGTTTTTTAGGTAATATTTATCTTGAAATATATCCATCTCCCTCCTAGAGACTTCCTTTAATATAAAAGATTCAAAAACGTATAGCACAACTAGCCTATACATCAAAAAGTTTTTACATTAAATGCATTTTCATACTAAATTTATTACTAATATTTCATACTAATAATTATTTCATACACTTCAACATTCCAATGAAGGGAGGGAAATAAATTTCAATATCTATTCTAAATGAACAAGAAGGTCATTAGTATTTCACAGCATTCAGCTCAATTTGTATAGTAGTTCTTGACATTCACATTGTTAAATGATTGTGCACATGGTTTAAATGGTTCTTCATATGTCAGTTTCTATTGGAACCTATGTCTTCTCATATAAAGAAGGATGATCAAGGAGCATATGGACGCTGAGTTGGGGCATTTAGCTACATTCCTAGCCTAATTCCTCAGGCTTCCCAAAGAGGTTGAAGGCAAAGTCCTGGGTAGCTGAGTCCTTCAGTTAGGCTGAGTAGAGAAGAAGTGGAGATTGTGTCAGGGCAGTGGCTTACTCACGTGCTTAGAAAGTGCATGTCCTCCCTGTGAGTGCTTGCAGAATGTTTGTGTCTTCTAGGAAGGGGCTGGACACTGTCTGACGTTCTGTTGGCCCTTCTGTAGACACCAAGAAAGGGCTTGTGTCCCCTCCACCATCTGTTGGCATGGTGCTGGGAGCAGTGAAAGACAAGGCAGCTGAATTTGCCTCTGCTCCTGCCCGAGTATCCCATAATAGTATGGCCTTCCAAGGCTCACTAGATCCTTGGCTGACTGTGGGCTCTGCTGGATTCAAGGAACGTGGGAGGTTTACAGGACAAACAAGAGGATTTCTCAGGTGAAGCTGATATTTCTATGACAAAATCTACTGATCCTCTGGGTGTCTCAGATCTGAGCCCATTTGTGATCATGGCCGCAATGAGAAGTGTACCCCAAATGGGAGCTGAGCCTGGAGGGATTTCTATGCTAACTGTCTTTCTTACAGTCTCAGAAACAGAATCTCTCACTATGGAGCTAGGCATGAGGATGCTGGTAGACTGTTTTCATTTGCTTGTCACATTAGACTCACTAATCCATGAACTGTGCTCCTGGAGAATACTACAAGCAGAGGAGTTGGTTAGTATGTGGACAGGTTTGGTGTTATTCTCATAGGGATATACATTTCCTCTCAGTGGGATTCTTTCATTCCTTGGGATAACACCCAATCACCTGAACCTCGCTTTCCTCTGCAATGCACATCACAGGCACTTCTTCCTGTAGAGTACTCTCATCAGCTCTGCTCTGGCCCTGAAGCTAAGCTCTGGCCATTTCTCCTCGAACGTCATTACTGTCCTGATGCCCACACTAAAGACTAGTCTTGCAGGATTCAAGCTTAGTCCCTAGAACGTCTGCCCTGGACTTCCGCGATCCCCATTGGTGTGTCACCCTACTCATCTATTTTTTTTTTTTTATCAAATTCAAGGTCATGCTTCATTTCACTCTCTCTTGTACACGGGTACACTTTCATCCCCCGGATCCTCTCCAGATCTGAAAATGTTACCCAATCCTGTCTCTCATTCTTCTCTAATGTCATGTGTCCATGTACTCCACTTGTTCCCCAGGTAACACTCCTTCATGATGTATAACTCAGTTGCATCTCACTGGCTACCACTCCTTTCTATGCCTTGTCTCCCCCATTAGATGCAAATTCCTTGAAGGCTTACTGCCAGAGGAGCTCAATTTCACAGTTTCCCTATCTTTGCTGATATAAGCTGTGACCTTTGACAATGCAGAGATAAGGTTCCCAATAAGGCCAGTGTCCACTGCAAGGGCAGTGTGACCATCTAGGGCAGAAATGCATTTGACTTTCAAGCTCCTGGGTAGTTTTCTGTGGTGCTGGAACAGTGACTTCAGCAAGCATTTTGAAAAGAAAAGTAGCAGCACTGGTGCCTCTTTCAAGCAAGTGCTCACTTGGCCCAGTGGATAATGCTTAGTCAGCGTGTGTCCACAGGACTAGTGCCATGTGTTATGGGGTTTTCTGAAGGGCAATCCAAGGTGAGATAGGTCCTGCTGGGTTCTGTCCATGAGATGGCACCATTGGAATCCTGGCCTTCCTCCAGCCCTGAGATCAGAGTGGAATCTGATAGAGTAACTGTGTTAGTGACCTCGACTGCAGTACAAGACAATGGACATTATGTGTGAATCTCCTAAGGGGCTTTGGTGATGATAAATGAACTTTGAATTTCAGAGAGGATGGTCTGGGACACAGCAGACACACTTGAACCTCATCTCATATGGACAGGAGACCCTGCAGTCCCCCCTCCTACCCATTGCCAAGTAGAGGAAGGGCTTATATCCCTGGCAGTCAGAATGACCTCAGGACTTATTGGAGTCTCTTGGGCAATTGTTGGAGGAGGTATGGCTGAGCTCAATTCAGCTGCTGTGTTGAGCCCTGGAGGAGTTGACGTGATACTTATTATCATCCTGCATGGAATCATGCGCTCTGTAGTCAGCGGAACCTCTCAGCTCCTTTCTGCCTGCATGTGGAACAATATGAGCACCAGTCCCAACAAAATTGAGCCAGTCGTGTTCACCAATGAACCTCCAGGATTAGTGTTTGAGAAGAGTTGATCTTCAGTAGAAGTGGTGGTCGATGGTTCAGTTGTGCTTTTCTCTGACACTCTACTTGGGAGATCAGTGCTGAGAGTGGCCACAGTCTGAGAGGGTCAATATCTGGGATTTTGGTGATAAAGGTGAGACTTATGGTATCAGGTCTTGGGGCAGGTGAGCTAATGTTCACTGTAAAGGGAATCGTTTCAGTTGAATTTAGGGAAGTTGAAGAAGAGAGTGTCCATGGCCATGCAGGGGTGGCATCTGTCTCAGTGATGGTGAGATCACTGGCGTCACCTTTAGTAGGTGAGGGAGAAATTGTGCTTTGTCCAGGAAAAACCATGCAACTGCTGCTGGTGGTAAGAAGCAGGGTTGAGTTCACTTGAGCTCCTGTGCTGTCACTCTGGAGCCACATAGATATCTCCAGTCATCTTGACTGTGACAGTATGGACTTTGCTCCATTGTGGCCAAAGGGAGAACTCAGGTCCTCTCTGAGTGTCCAATTGGGACTGCAGATGGTTAGCCGCAATCACCGGTGGAAGGGAGCAAAAAGTGGTACCTAACCTCCTTGGTTCTTCTCCCAAAAGGGAAGCTGAGGACATAGGAGATCCAGGTAAAGGAATGATCAGTGAAGCACCTTTGTTACTTTCTCCCACTGTACCCAGAAGCCCTTGGTTCTAGTGGTCTCAAAATAAAGAAAGCCCACATCTGTGACCTTGCTGCTGAGGATGACACTTGGGCTTTCAGTTCCAGGATTATTCAAGCTTATGGCCTTGGACTTGTAAGTATCCCTCAGAGAAAATGACTGGAGACAAAGGGGCAAAGTAGACATAATATCTAACAATCCTGGTCAGATCTGTAGCTTCAGCAGAGGTCAAGGACTAGAGGACCTTTGTTTTCATTCCAGGCAGAGCCCCATCAATGCGGGTGATGGAGTCAGCAGGTGCTGGTGAAGTCAAAACCAAGGATGATTCTGTTTCTCCTTGACGCCTGACCCTGGAAGTAGTTGGAGTGTGTGATGGAGTTATGTAGGCAGCTGACTCTGGCCTAGACCCTCACAAATGACTTGACGTGGAGTTAGCTGTGCTCTCAGCCAGAAGAAACATCCCTGGGATGGTCTGATGGTCTTCCACACTGATGTGCTGCGAGAGGCCAAACTACCATGTCAATTTGCACTGTCATCTAGTTCCCTACTAACCTATCTGCAAAACATGAATTCCCACAAAAAAAAGCACCTTCAGTTTTTCATTCTTTCCCTGATAATATTCTTCCTTAGTTCTTCCCTTTTTCTCTTCAAGTTCATTGAGATAGCTATTTACAAAAGGTGTTTCCATTTCCATTTCTCCCACTCCCTTTTTATCTCTACAGTCTGGTTGCTAAGTTTCATAAGCAAAATGAAATTGTCCTCGCTAATGTTACTATAAAACTCGTCATTGCAAAAAGAAATGACCTTTTCTCAATCCTCATTCTTCTTCATCTCATTGCAGCCTTTCCTTCCATTCTCCTACTTTCATTGATATTCTCTTCCCTTTAGATATTTATGACAATACTCTCCTGGTTCTTTGGCTGAATCCTGTCTCAGTCTTTTTTGCTACATTCTCACCCAAGTCATCAATGCGAATTTTGGGTATTGTATATTAGGGCTCTGAGTTGGGCCCTTGTTTTTTCTTTTTCTAGGAGATTTTGTAAGCTCCTGGAAATCCGTCCTGAGAACGGATGATTCTCAGATATACTCATCTACCTTTAGCCTCTCTAGTGATCTGCAAACTCATTACTCCTTTTGGACAACTGCCTGTTAGAAATCTTGAACTGGTTGTCTTGTCCGTATCTGAATCGCAACACATCCAAAACTCTACTCATTTCCTTTCCCCCCCAAAATTCATTTCGTCTCAATTTCCCAGTTTCATGCTCTCCCCATCTTCCAATCACCCAGGCTCACAGCCCGGAACTACTTACTTTCACGCCCAAACCCATATCCAATCTTTTGTTAAGGAATATAGGTCTTGCTCTCTTAACACCTCTCCTATATGCTCCTTTACTCATATGACCCTATCATCCTCCTGGTGCAAGCCCTCATCACCTCATTCCTGGACTATTGCAGTACCCTTCTTGTGGATTTTCTTGTCATAAGACACTCTTGTCCATCCTCTACTCAGCCACCAAAATGATTTTCCTAAAGCTCTTGTCTGACCATGTCATTTTACCATTCAATGAAATATAATGGCTTCCTGTTCCCTCAAGAATCAAATAGAAAGTGCTAGTTCACATTCAGAGCCTGTCCCTCCTTTTATTTGTCAATCTAATTGTACTTTACTCCTGCATTCTGCCAGTGACACTGGCCTTCTTGCTCTTCCTTGCATTGACTCACCATCTCACAACTCAATATATTTTTACTGACTGTCTTCCATCCCTGGAGTCCTTTCCCTCTGTATTTTTCTGGCTTCCTTCAAGCCCTTGTTAATCTTCCCCCCTTACTGTAGAAAGGTATCCTCTTCCTGTCTGTAGGAAGATGCGATCTTAATAGACATGATGCCCTTAAAAGCTAAGTGCATGCAGTTCTTTAATTCTTACGACCTCACAGAAGTGGGAAGAGATGAAATGGGAGAGCTCTCCCGATCACCATTAAAACAGTATAGTTTCCTTTTCAGAGACAAATGAAACAGTATAGTATAGATAGAGAGGAGGTAAATGTTGCAATATATATAGCATGTGGGGAAAGTACCAAAACAAAGTATCCTTATATAGAAAATGATCCTATTTGTATTTAGTCTCGAGAAAAGAAAATTCTCAAATTTGTAATAGTAAATTCACAAAAGAGAACACAGAAAAGATCAGAGCATCTATAAATATTAGCTTAAACATAGTTTAGTAAACCAAAACAAATATGGAGAGATTTGAAAATGATTCATCTTACGTAAAACAACAAAGCTTTACTGGGACTTCACTACAAAGCATTTCTTTTTTTTTTTTTTTTGAAACGTATGTCAATGAAAGTTCTCATTTGATTTCAATAAAGGTATTACTTATACAAATAATATGATAAATATAAAATAATGAAAACTTCATCACTTAATCAGGGAAATTCGAAAACTTTAAGAAGAGCCCTCCCAAAATCCCTTACAAGGTTATTGCAGTTGCCATAGTACTATTTATGATTGGCACCTTTCACAATGTCATAGGCGCTCTGCTATTAGCTGGATATATCAGCAAAGGTGGGGCAGAATGAGTCATTTCTGTTCTGGTAATTGAAATTCTGGTATTCCTGCCAGGATTCTACCTTTTGTGCATTGCCTACTATGTTTCCAAATGCTACACGGGCTACTCTTACAATGACATTCCAGATTTTGATGACTGGAGTCTACTTTGGTCCAGAAAAAAAAAAAATTTGCTTTTGGGAATAAGCTTATCACTGAAAAGCTGAACCCATGGAAATTTAAATACCAGTGGGTCAGAGAATTCTCTAGTTCTCTAGCAGTTACTTTACCAAGGTCATTGCTAGTCTCTATGGGGTTATCCCAAAGATGTGAACTGAGCTTGCAATTAGAGAAATAAGTTTCCTTACCTCCTGTTCTGAGATAAGGTTTTTGAGGAGGCAGCTTTCCCATACACATATACAGATACATATTTTCCAAAGCAGTTGTGGAAAGGAGAATAGAATCATTCAAAAATTTTTTTTGGTAAGACATGTCCTTTTTAGTCTGAGGTTCATCATCAGGTGGGCTTGATGATGACGAATTTTTCTGTTGCAGATTCTTTTGGAGACCGTCAACAGAGTTATAGAGAAGTAGCTGGATTTCCCTATCTGAATACATGTGTGTGTATATGAATAGATGAATACATACATATATGTGTATATTCACATGTACATATACACACAAACTTATATAGTAACAGGAATTTGGTGAGGAAATGGCCAAATAATGGTTTGGTTGAAAAGAGACTGAATCTCTCAACTGTAAGTTGAAAATGTTGACATTTTAGCTTTTATTTTTGGAAATAGTTTGTCATTAACAACATGATTTGTGTCAAATAGAATATGTAATGTGTTTAATTTTATTTTGTTAAATAATTATTTGAAAAACTCCAAATGACTCATTTAACCCATGAAGCTATTTTTTCCATTGTCCTCCAGTAGAACACATCTCAGTAAAACTAGGCATAATCGAATGACAATCCACGATCATTCCAACTTGCTTTTTGAAGTGTCACACAAATTAGGAATTTTGAATGTCTAAGAAGAGATTTTGCAGTTTTTCATCTTCCTGATATTCTTGCTAGGCCTTATATGTTTCATGAAGGCTTGATGTCTATACCATGGGGCATTTTGTCCTCTGATGATAAGGATGTGCCATGCTTTTATCATTATTTTAATTTTTTTTACCAGTTGTTAGTATTGCTAATTTTTTTAATGAAAAAATAAGGTTGGGGTAATCATAATTTAGTTGTTTTATAAATTGCTTTATTAGTACCTTTTGCTGTTTTCTTATTGTTAAGAGATACAGGCTCAGTCACTTGAAGTCTACTCTTGGCCAAAGTAGGCTGATTATTTCATTGTTGCAGGGAGTGAGTACATTTAAGAGAAGTTAAAATGTCAAAGTCAGAGCTCTAGATTTAATACTTGTAAAACCTGTGCCTTATATTGGACATTTAATAGACTTGATTATCATGTTGCATTTCAGTCTATGAATCACATATAGAATGTATCCTCTACTATCTTCAATTCAGGACACCAGCTACCAGATTCCCACTGGGACAATTGGCCAGAAATCAAAACACCCTCTCTCACACACAGTCAACCTATTTTTCAAGAAGAGCCACTGCTGTACCTAAGACATCTGCAGGAGTGAACGTGGCAACCAGGAGCCTGTTGCTCGCCTTGACTTCAGATGAAACAACAGCTACCTCTGACTCAAGTACTCCTTTACAAACCAGCCTGACTGGGAGACTTTCCTCTCTTCTCCCAATCATCCCATCTAGAGCACCAACAACTACCATGGAGAACTCCAGTATGGGATCAATATCTATAGCAATTCCACCAGATGTCCTCTGTACAACTGCCTCAGCTTCAGGGATGGGCACCAGTCCTCCTGCCTCCATGTCCTTCTCTCCTTCAACTTTCAGGAGAAAACCCTGCACCAACTCCAGGACAACCTGAGGTCACTACCCCAGAGAGGTCAGACTCTCAGATGTGAAGAGAATCTGGCTCAGCTGCCCAGCACCATCCTGGTATAAGGATCATCCCAATACATGTTTGTCCTTGGCACCCACAAAAGGGATATCTGGGCCCATAACATTGTCTGTTACCTTTGTGGAGAATATACTCAAACCCCACACAACTCTCAAATATCAAACACATTCCTTGAGACCTCCAACTTTTACAAGGCCAGAGACAACATTCATTGTTGCCCTCCATGATGTAAGACAGGGAGCCAACCATTCTACAACTATCCCCTCACCCAACACGACAAGAGCCCAGACAAGCCAAACTCTACCTCCTACCAATGAACACAGGGAGACTTTGCATTCTGAGGAGCCAGCCAGATAACTTGGACCAGTGACTGGAGATACATCTTTTCCTCCTAGTGTTAGAAGCGATCCATGGAAATTCCAAAGATCAGGCACTATTTTCCTATAAAATTTAGAACAGGAATCCTATTTTTAAAAGTATCATTATGCTTTAAGCATTAATTATTTTTATGTGATACTAACTCTATTTTTTAAAAATTGTTTTTGTTTCCCTACTAATTTTTTATTTATCTCAGTATTTATTTTTTACCCTTTAATAACAATTCTTGCTCTGTGTCCAAATTTGCAGTTTGTGTAATCACTGGCTTTTATTTGTGGAAGATGAATAGCTTCGTACAGTCTAATAGCAGTTCCCATTATCTATGATTTTTCACATATGCAATGGGTGCCATTTCGTTTCCGCTCCCGCTGCTGCCTCCCAAGGGGGCCTGAGCTATGGAGACTCCCTACTCCCCTCCTGGCAAGCCAAAAAGTCTCCCTCACTCACCCTGGCGCCTGTGGGTGGAGGGATCTGCGAGGCTGCTGGAGACTCCCTCCCTGAAGCCTGCCTGTATCTGCTCCTCTCAGTGGCTCAAGGCCAAGGCAGGACTGGGCTGGGCTCCAGGTCCAGGGCGTGACAGACCTTTCGTAGGTTTTTCAGGGCTTTCTGAAACAGAAATCTCCTCCACTCCATTGTTCTGTGGCTTCTGCTGCTCCAGAATTTGTTGGGAGTTCTTCTTTACAGATATTTTATGGGCTGTGGGTTCAAAGCTACCATACGTGTATCTTTCTACTATGCCATCTACACTAATTCTTCTGAATCCAGATGTATCCCATCCCTATCAGGTATGATTAGGGTAGGATTTCATTTTACTCATAAAAGGCACAAAGGGAAAAGGGAAGCAGGGTAAAAGAGCCTGGGTAGATAGAGATATTCCTAGGAGGGCACTGATAAGAGAGGGGAAGAAATTTAAAAATGTGTTGATATACATCTGAGAAATAACAAACTTAGTTATGAGTGGTAAAAGAAATGAGAACGGAAGGAAGCAAAACAGCCTCAAATGTTTATTGTTAGGGGAAAGATGAAGAAAGTGAAAGATAAGTGGGTCAGCCATCATACTACCTGAGTGGCACTATGTGGGGAGGGCACCTTGGTTGCTGTGTATTTTAGGGAAGAATATAACCACAAAGACAGGGGCGACAAAAGTCTGTGACAACTTTCAACCTCACTTCACCTGTAGTTGCTGTTAGCAATTACAACATTCATCATTCTGGGAATGTCTCTATCCATGGTAATTACAGTTAATCTTCCAACTAGGCAATAATTATCTAGTTGCCATACCATGCAGGATCAACGGGCTAGGGTTCACTTCTTTCAGCACGACTGAACACAGTGAAAAGTATCTCAACCTTGAAAAGGGACTAGCATTTTTCAAACTGTACAGTGACCGGTTGTATGTTTTTGTATTTCTTCAGTTTTAGACTACATTTGTATATTAAACAAATAGGTTACTACACTCATTTCCGTTATCATTACTCTGCTGAAATGCTTTTTAATAACCATCTCAACAAAACAATATATATTTATGGGAAGGGCAAAAGTTATTATATTAGTCTGCAAATCACAGCTTATGTATCAGAACAAGGTCAATGAGGATAGCCAGACAATCATGAAAGCCTTTGACTTCAGCCATTTCAATGAGCCAGTACCTCAGCTGCTTTAACCTATGAGGCTGTTCTCTCTCATCCATTCCTACTTTGGGCCTGTAATTGTGAAGGCAGCGGTTCACAGGGATCATGCCAATACTGGCATTTCTTGGCTTTTAGGATAAGCGAAAATATTAATCGAAACTCAATATATAGTTATCACTTCTAATTTTGAAAGGTAATGAATGACTAATGTTGGAAATTACATTCAACATAGGGGTATGGTAACAACAGGACAGCATTTCGTTGTTTCTAAGAACACATCTAATAATTTGTGTATATTTTCAACAATTATGAAAATGTACAAACATAGATTGGGGCAAATGAATAATGCGCTGGGAACCATCAAATGCCCATCCTGGATTCCACAGACTTCCAATGTTTCACAGACAAAATAAAACATATATGTCTTTTATAAATACACTTGGAACTTAATTTTCCTATGGATAATTTCTGTGACTCATGTTTAAAGATCCCCTTGCTTGCGTCGTCAATTACACTCCAGAAAGGCAGTACAGCACAGGGGAGAGAAAGCAAGCCTTGGAGCTGGCAAGAACTACCTCTGACTCCCACTGGCAGTGTGACCTAGGCAAGTCACTTAACCTCTCAGGGATCTAAGTAACTATCTAAGATTCTAATTTGCTGAAAGATACTGGCCTGCAGTGCAAAGGGAGTTCCCTATACCATGACACCATATATCCAGTCCATACCCCATGAGAAACTCAAACATACACATTTAATCGGATAGCTATATTAGGTATGCTGAGAGAGTAAGGAAGCTGATTCTATAAACTACACCTGAAAAACCGGTCACCTTACACTTACCACAGCTGCTCTTCCAAACCTTTGCATCCCTCCTCAAAGCTCCCATATTTCACTCTGCACCTCCTCAGCTAAAAATCTTGTCTCATATTTGGCTGAAAACAATTGAGGCTATTACTTGAGACCACCCTGTCCCCACTTCTTCTCATCTAACATCATCCAAATGCCTTCTGTCAGTATCTGCTCCTTCATTCATCCCACATGAAAATGCTTCTTCAGGGGGCGGAGCCAAGATAGCGAAGTAGAAAGACGCACATACACATAGCTCCGAACCCACAAACCACAGAACGGCTAGAGGGGACCAACCCAGGGCGAATTCTGCACCCAGAGACCACGGAATATTGGAGCGAGGGAGATTTCTGTTCCGGAGAGACCTGCAAACCTCTCGCGGGGGGTCCTTCGCGCCGTGGACTGGGCGCCGGGACTGGGAGCAGAGGGCAGCCCTGTCGTGGCCGAGACACCGTGAGGAAAAGATCCGAGCAGGCTACGGGACGGGATCTCCAGCGGCGGCACAAGCCCCCCCACCAACAGGTGACTGACGGGGGTAGGTGAGAGAGTCTCTTTGGCGGGTCGAGAGGGGAGTGGGGTTCCCCCATGGCCGGGCCCCCCCAGGAGATAGAAGCTGAGAGGCGGCTACAGACAGGAGCTCTCCAAACGGGCGGGAGCCTGGATCCATAGTGGAAGGTCTGTGCATAAACCCCCTGAGGGAACTGAGCCAGAGAGGCGGCCCTGCCCCTGACCACCTGAACTTAATTCTCACACTGAATAGCAGCCCTGCCCCCGCCAAAAACCCTAAGGCGGAAAGCAGCATTTGAATCTCAGTCCCCAAACGCTGGCTGGGAGGACCAGGAGGCGAGGTGGGTGTGAGGAGAACATTCAGAGGTCAGGTCACTGGTTGGGGAGAATGCCCAGAAAAGGGAAAAGAAATAAAACTATTGAAGGGTACTTATTCGGAGAAAAGACACTTCCTCCCTTCCTTTCTGATGGGGAGGAACAAAGCTTGCCATCAGGCAAAGACACAGAAATCGAGGATTCTGTGTCCCAGCCCACCCAATGGGCTCAGGCCATGGAAGAGCTCAAGAGGAATTTTGAAAATCAAGTTAGAGAGGTGGAGGAAAGACTGGGAAGAGAAATGAGAGGGATGAGGGAGAAGCATGAAAAGCAGATCAGCTCCCTGCTAAAGGAGAACCAAAAAAATCTTGAAGAAATTGGCACCTTGAGAACTAGCCTAACTCAGTTGGCAAGGGAGGTGCAAGGGGCCAATGAGGAGAAGAATGCTTTCAAAAGCAGAATTAACCAAATGGAAAAGGAGATTCAAAAGCTCACTGAAGAAAATAGATCTTTCAAAACTGGAATGGTACAGATGGACGCTAAAGACTTTATGAGAAAGACCGATATCTCAGAACATAGCGTGCAGATTCGAAAAATGGAAGATAATGTGAAATATCTTGTCGGAAAAACAACTGACCTGGAAAATAGAATCAGGAGAGACAATGTAAAAATTCTGGGACTACCTGAAAACCATGATCAAAAGAAGAGCCTAGACATCATCTTCCATGAAATTATCAAGGAAAACTGCCCTGAGATTCTAGAACCAGAGGGCAAAATAAATATTCAAGGAATACGCAGAACACCGCATGAAAGAGACTCAAAAAGAGAAACTCCTAGGAGCATTGTGGCCAAATTCCAGAATTCCCAGGTGAAAGAGAAAATATTGCAAGCAGCTAGAAAGAAACAATTCAAGTATTGTGGAAATACAATCAGGATAACACAAGATCTAGCACCCTCTACATTAAGGGATCGAAGGGAATGGAATAGGATATTCCAGAAGTCAAAGGAACTAGGACTAAAACCAAGAATCACCTACCCAGCAACACTGAGTATAATGCTTCAGGAGAAAAAATGGTCTTTCAATGAAATAGAGGATTTTCAAATTTTCCTGATGAAAAGACCAGAGCTGGAAAGAAAGTTTGACTTTGTAACACAAGAATGAAGAGAACCATGAAAAGGTGAACAGCAAAGAGAAGTCATAAGGGACTTACTAAAGTTGAACTGTTTACATTCCTCCATGGAAAGACAATATTTGTAACTCTTGAAACATTTCAGTAACTGGGCACTGGGTGGGAGTACACACACACACACAGGCACATACGCACACATACATAGAGAAAGAGTGCACAGAATGAATTGAAGAGGATGGGATCATATCTTTGAAAAAAAATTAAATCAAGCAGTGAGAGAGAAATATTGGGAGGAGAAAGGGAGAAGTTATATGGGGCAAATTATCTCTCATAAAAAAGGCAAGCAAAAGACTTATTAGTGGTGGGATAAAGAGGGGAGGCAAGAGAAAAACATGAGGTCTACTCTCATCACATTCCACTAAAGGAAAGAATATAATGCACACTTATTTTGATAGGAAAACCTATCTCATAATACAGGAGTGTGGGGGACAGGGGTACAAGCAGGGTGGGGGGGAAGATGGAGGGGAGGGCAGAGGGAGGAGAATGCAATACGAGGTCGACACTCATGGGGAGGGAAAGGACCATAAGAAAATAGAAGTAATGGGGGACAGGATAGGATGGAGGGAAATATAGTTAGTCCTATACAACACAACTAGTATGGAAATCATTTGCAAAACTGCTGGAGATGGAAGCTCAATTCCATGTGGACAGCCTCGGGCGGGTAAAGGTGGGAACTTCTAAATCTTAGAGTTCTCACGAGGCCCCCCCAGGAAACGACTGGGAATCGAGGTGAACCGAGCTATCTCGTGTATTTCCGCCTCTTCCCGTGAGAAACGTGATGGGAGAGAGCTCTCCCCGCCCTCGAGATTGTCCCGGACCTGGGCACACCTAACAGCACGATATTCAGATGCAAACTATGCGGCTGGAGAGCTTAAGTAGGATCAAGAAAGCCAGAAAGTTCTCTTGGGCGGAGGGGCCACGTGTGAGGACAACAAGGCTCCGCTTTTCCTCTCTCCCCTCCCCCTCTCTCCCCACTTACACTTCTACTTCCAATCTCTTATTATAAGATCTTTGCCTCCTTGGGAGATTCTTCGCTCCCTCCTAAGGAAGAATTCCCCTGCACTTGTAACTAGACCCTGAAATAAAGCTCAACCCTTGTTCGACTCTGGAACGTCCTTTCTCTCATACGAGCATCCGGTTTGGCCAACCGAAGACCTCCGATAGAGGTAAGGTAAGACTCGGGTAGCCCACAGGCCTCTAGGCCTGGCACAAAACTAAACAGATTTGGCCTATATTGAATTACCTGTCTTCCAAGGGGAAGGGGTGGAGAGGGAGGGAGCTAAAGAAGTTGGAACTCAAAGTGTTAGGACCAAATGTAATGTTCTTACCACTGGGTAACAAGAAATACAGGTTAAGGGGTCAAGAAAGCTATCTGGCCCTACAGGACAAAAGAGAACACGGAGACAAGGGCAGGGAGGGAGGATAGAGGAGAGAGCAGATAGGTCACAGGGGCAATTAGAATGCCTGGGTTTGGGGGGGAGGGGATAAAAGGTGAGAAAATTTGTAACCCAAAATTTTGTGAAAATAAATGTTAAAAGTTAAATAAAAAAAAAAGCTATTAGACAAGTCAAGGAAAGAGGAAAAAAAAAAAAGAAAATGCTTCTATAGGTCCAACTCATCGCATTCTATCTTATCTCCTCCAGCGTATCGCCCCTCTCTCATTCCTATTCTTGCTTTCTTCAATCTTTCCCTGCCTAATGGCTACTTCCCTCCTTCCCCATTCCCAAAAACCTCTTTACTTCGTCAACCTGTCCTCACTCTCATCTCACATTTCTCTTGGCATTTTTGCCTAATTTGTGCTCTAAGAGGATTCCTGAAAACACGTGTCTCCACTTCCTTTCTGGACTCTTTCTTTTAACATTAGTCTGGCTTGTAAAATCTCCAAAGATACCAATGCTGCCTTAACTGCCAAATCTAATGGTCTTTTCTCATTTCTCATCCGACTTGATCTCTTTGAAGCCTTGTCAAACTAGAACACTTATCTGCTTGATATTCCCTACAGTCTTCGTTTTGTAACACTAGTTTTCCCCGGATCTCCTCCTAAGTATCTGATCCTCTCCTTCCTAGCCTCCCTTGTAGATTACCATCTCCATTCGACTGACCTCCTAGCAAGCAGAGACAGCCTCCAGATTTCTTTCTATCGGTTGTGATTAGCTGGGTGACTGACACATAGAACGCGATTAATAAAAGCAGAAATTTCTTTTCTGCCTTGTTGCTTTTACATTCCACATACAGTGACCATATTTCTCCAGATGGGGCAGCTAGGTGGCCCAGGGGATAGGAGTGCTGGCTTTGGATCAGGGAGATTCATATTCCTGGCTTCAAATCTAGCCTTAGGCAAATATTCGTTGTGTGGCCCCGGGCAAGTCACTTAACCTTATTTGCCTCAATTTGCTCATCTGTAAAAGGACCAGGAGAAGGAAATGGAAAACCACTCCAGTATCTGTGCCAGGGAAATCTCCCAAAGTCTTCCCAGAGAGTCAGGCACAACTGAAAGGCTGAAAACAACATTTCACTAGAACAGGGTAACATTTGCTCCCACCTCACCACTGAGGAGGCGGAAGTCAGCTGGAGGCTGGCTAAAGGAAAAAGTGAAGGAGTTTCCCTTCATTCAAAATGGGTAGGGAGGAGGGGGAGGGGACGCCAGTGGTCACGATTGGGATCCACTCTCCAGCAGGCAGAGCCTGACCCTGCTCTGTCCCAGATGCTGAGGGGAAGAGCTTGGCCAAGGGGTAGCCAAGGCACAGGCGCCCCCGTGGAGGGGGGGGTGTATGAGGCTGTTCCTGGGGGCCTTCCCTTCACTCTCCCCCACCGCCCTCTCACCTGCCCTTTTTATCCAGATCGTCGACTCCGGCCTTTTCGTGGAGCAGCAGTTCCTGCACCTTCTTCACATCCCCAAGCTCGGCAGCTTTGTGTATCTTATCGAGGTCCTTGACTCTGATGATGTAAGAATCCGGGCCGAAGGGTGGGACCCCGCTGTCCCTGCGCGGGGGGAGGAGGAGGAGGAGGAAGATGGGGACACAACGCTCCTCCTAAAGATGTTAGAAATGTTCTTCATGTTGGCAGGGGGTCACAGAGAGGGTGGGGGAAGTCACGAGGAGTTCTCCCTTGATGTATTGGCCTCCTCTGGGCCCTCGCCTATTCTCCAAAAAGAACGTCAACCGCTCCAAGTGAAGTGACTCCTAAGCCAGTAACAGCAAGGAATCGATCCTAGAGACGGCTGTAGCCCTAGCAACGCCTCGAGGGGGACCGAAATGAGCACGCGTTCTCCAGATGCAGGAGTCACGCGCATGGGCCCAACGGTAAAGCTAAGCCTGGGCGAGTGCACACGTGCCAGGTCAGTTACCTCTCCGCGGGAGGGGTCCACAGCTCAAGATCGCGAGGGTGGCTGAGCCCTGGGCTGGCTGCTTCCTGTGCTGGAGGTTCTTTGGAGCCTGGAGCTGTGACAGGATGCATAGAAGACGGGGGAAGGCGATGGGGGCCAGGTGAAACCTAAGGGGAGGGTGGGGCATGTGGATTGGGAGGAACTGGGTTCGAACGTCGAATCCTGGACCCGCTCTGTTGTTTCCATTTGTGAAGGTGGGCAAAGCACTTCCTCTCTGAGCCCCAGTTCCTTCTTCTGTACAACGCAGACTTCGGTCTTGATAACTTCCCAAGTGTCTGCCAGCCATGAATAATTCTGTGAAGCCCAGACTGAAAGCCAGCACCATGTTGGTGCTCTGATGCCTGATGGACGCCCTGGGACAAACGCAGTCTAGGTTCCTCTCTCCTCTGATTCTCCCTTCAGGAGGACAGGGCAATGATTCCTCTGGGACAGGGAGCCTGGCACAGGGAGGGTGGAGCTGGCCTTAACCAGGCAGCCCTGGGTTCGAGCCCAGCTTGTGCAGAACTGCAATTTCCCTATTGATGCTTTTATTAGAGTGGGGGCTGAGGGAGTTACAGCAGTTGTTTGGGAAAAGATATGTCAGGTTCAGCTGATTATAAGTAAGGCTAGAGTACAGAATGAGACTATTTTTTTTTTAACATGGCCAATGCAGAAATTTATTTTGCTTGACTTGACAAGCACATAATAGGAGTTTTGATTTGGTTTCTTTCTCAATGAGGAGTAGGGCAATTGGACGAGAAAAGGTAGATATCTTTCTGAAAAAAGCAATAAAATAAATTCTTCAAAATGTACCTAATACATACCTACATGAAAGTGCTAGATTATTTGCACAGAAAAAAATGATGAGACACAGGAGGCCACAGTAGATAGAAGGCTAACCTTGAGTTCAGGAAAATGAGAGTTCAGGTTCTACCCTGCCATATTCAAACTGTATAACCATTGGATTGTCATTTAACCTTTCAGGGTTCTGAGGCAGCTCTCCTAGAAGCCCCTAAGGTTGCGGATGAGTTATTGAATCTACGCAAGTGGAAGGAGTTAACACACCTAGAATTGCTAGTAAAATCCCAGGTCTGAAAAAAAATGGAAAAGAAAACAAAAGGGGAATAGTGCATGACAGGTATTCAGAGAAAGATGGGAAAAAGTATGTGGACTAATTGAATTAAGTGAACATAATCAGGAGGACAGCACAAAAAAGGAAAATCACAGTGGAAATGAAACGCCCAAAGACAGTAGCATTGTAATTCTGATGACTAAGCTTCGAGATTAGTCCAAGAGATTTAGGAAATGAAGCTTGCCTTCCCACTCTGTGGAGATGAGGAACTGTGGGAGCAGAATGCCACACAGGTCGTAAATGTCTGAGGCCATGTGACCTAAGAGCTTCCTGACTCCTAAAGGCCCAGTACTCTACACCATGAGCCACCTAGTTGGCTCTTAGACAAATTGGGTTCAGTGACTTGCTCAAGGGCACACAGTAAATGTTTGAGGCCATTTGAACTCAGGTCTTCCTGACTCAAAACCCAGCACTCTATTCACTTAATCATCTAGCTGCTTCCCCCTGCTGAAGGTAGTAAATGGCTATTCCTGTCTTCACATGGGAATCCTGTGATGACAGGAAAGATCTATCCATGATCAAGAGCTTGGTTGTCAGATCAGACTTTCCACATGCTACCATTTCCACAAAGGACAAGACTGCTACCATGAAGGTGGAACAATTTTGGTTTTCAGCCTCAATGTCAATGCAGCCATGGCACCTACTAGGACCAGATCAATCTAAACAGTGGAGGGATGTGTGTGTGTGTGTGTGTGTGTGTGTGTGTGTGTATTATATATATATAATGAGAGGCAGAGACCATGGACCTACCTGCCATGAGTGACCAGCATGACTGATCTTCCTTCCAACCCCTCCTAAAGGCATCCTCCAAAGCCTTCTCATAGCTCCCCATCTTTTCCCTCCTTCCTTCCTGGAAATTGGCTCCTCACTGTTCAGCCTCAAATACTTTGGCCTCAGCCAGGGAGCCTTGCTTAAAAGCGAAACTGCAACTCCAGCACCAGAGTGAAACCTCTGAACTTTTTATTGCTAAGAAATACTCACCTGTGGTCCTTTGTATGCTGCAACCTGAGGTCAATGAAGCTCTTTCCATCTGACTCACAATTGGAATGTCCTCTATTTTTTGTCTTCAAATATAAACTCCTTGAGGACAGACTTACTTTTCTAAATGTATTCCCAGTTCATTTCATAAACGTCTAATAAAAGCTTTCCCATTCATTCTTTGTTCCTCATTCATACAAAGTAAACAGAACCAGGAGAATCCACAGACTATGACTGCAATGGTGTCAAGAAAAAGAAGACACCATCTTAGAGAACAGAGGAAAAAAGGAAGCAGTTTGAATTGTAGTGACTAATGTTTGTCCAGGAAAACAGATCATCAAAAAGTCTGCCATGCCCTCTACATGTAATCATTAGAACATGTGTTGGAATTCTCTCAGGTCCTGTTGAAGAAAGAGAGATGGGAGAACTGCTTCAGAATGTGAATGAATTCACTTAGATCTTCTCTGTAGCCATTGCGAGGTTTATTGATGCAGAAGCTGAGATTTAGTAAGGAGCTAAACAAAGGCCTTGCTTTAGAAAAAGGACCAGTTTTATGTAGGATGACTTTAGGGTTTCCTTGTGGGTGTAGGAGATCTAGGGTCTTGCAAGATAAAGACACAGGGTGAGGACTATGATGGACACATGGTAAGGAAATCCCATTCCCCAGGATCAGGGGTAGGAACAGGAATTTTTTGTTTCCCCAGGATGAGGGGTGAGAACGGGGAATCATACGGTCCAGGATAAGGGGAGGTTGTGGTAAGGGGAGATGTTTAGGGCACCAAGGGCTTCACAAAGTCAATCAATATTACTTTACCTCTCAGGGCACTGTTTCTACCCACATCAGTCCTACCTGCAGGAAGAACCAGACCCTAAATATTCCAGAGACTTCATGCTGTGGTTGAGGAGCTAACCACAAATTCCCCTGAGAGAGCAGGAATAACGCAGTGAGGACTCACAACTGGTGGATGACTATGATGGGGTGCTTGGGTGCATGTGCTTGGACCCTAATTCTAAAATCACATTTCTCTTAAAAATCACATTTCTCTTAAAAATCACATTTCTCTCTAACCTCAAAACACTCTCTCAGTCAGTCTCCCTCCAGTTCAAGGACAGCCTGCCCCAGCAGGAACCGTTATCTCCCTTCCTACCATAGTAGCCAGCTGCACCTATAGAATTTATCACTTAGAGCCAGCTGCGTGCTGACTAAACTAGCTGTGCACTGGTTCATGGCGACATTAATTCCTCGCTGACCAGTGATACGCATCTTCAACTTAGATTTATGTGAGCTCCTTTACATAAATCTTGTCTAAGAAGACATTGGTAACAGAAGTATGATTTTTTATGATCAATCCTGACTATCGTTTGACTTAGTGACGTTTCAGACTTAAAACCACACCTCCATGTAGCTCCCCCTTGGGCTATTTCCCGATAAATATTGAGTAAAATACCTACACAGTACATACCTAAAGTACATGTTCTTTTAAGAACTGACTATTCCCTAATCACACCACAGAATACCTAGTTAGCGTATTTGGCACCCATCTTACTATACAATAATCTGTATAAACTTTATCTATAATTCCTTTAAATGGCAGGTTCCCTAAGTATTCTTGCCCGCTAAAAAGTGTAATAATAATAAACTGTTTTGCCTACTTGACTTAAGATTGTTTGAGTCCAGTGAATCCTTTCCAGACTAGGTTGACAGGGATCGCTAGCGCTTCCTGCACCTTTCTTGACCCTCATCATATTTTTGGCGACTCCTCCAGAGCATAATCTGACATCTCAAGTCCTCTCCAAGTCAAGGTGAGCTTTCTTTTCCCTTAAGCTTGCTGAGCTTTCCCCTCTCCTTGCCCTATAGCTGAGGTTCAACTCGTGCACAAGGAACGCTTACTGGGGTTCGGGCAGAGCCTTTAATGGGCTCTGCCACTCTCCATTGAAACAAGGGACGCCTTTTGGAATTCAGTGCACTTTCTAGCACACAGTGGTGCTTCATTCAAAATGTGGGGAAATAAAATTGATCATTTTTTATACACACACCCCCACAAACCTATTTATTAGAAGTAATTATAAATAGATAAATTCATGGCCAAGTAATGAAGCAATGAATTCCATATTTGTGTATGTATGCATACATCTATTTAAATACTTTATTATTTATTTTATTTTAGTCAGAAAAAGCTATGTATTCATATACATACAAATACATGTTAGTCATCATTTGGGTATTTATTATTTGAGTCCTCCAAGTTATGAGGTTACATTTTGTTTGAGTCTGGATTTGTTTCATGGGAGCTGCTTAGGGGACTCCCAGTGAGAAAACTTTAACCAGTCCGCAGATGAGAAATTATCTTGCTATTTATGATCACAGAATATTGCCCAAATAATTGAAAGGTGATGGTAATAGTCTAGTGCGTTTTACTGGCACAATCTGAACACAAAATTTCATGCTACAGAGATCCGTTAACGCTGCCTCCCCTGGAAGTTGATGAGGCAAACCAAAATTGTAACATGAATATATATTCAGGGATTGACCACTTATACAATTAGATGCCACCATTCATACTTAAGACTGACATATTTCCAAGACCATCCTATTTTGTCTTTGTCTGGTCCTTTTCTTCCTGATTGTCAGTAGATATTTCAGAAGCGAATGATATGAATATAAGAAGATCTTAGGGACATTGATGAAACCCTTTTTTCTCTGGTAACATTTGATCTTTGTTCATTCTAAGAATTACCTCTGGGTTGCAGTCATCACCAACGTTGTGTTAAACATAAAATAAAATAAATTTCTTTTCGTAGATTTTAGATTCATTTTTCAGGATTGTAAGTGTAGAATTGAAAGAGACCTTAAAAATCGTTTAGTGTCCTCCAGATTTTAGTTATTGAGTCCTCATTTTATGATGAGGAAATGAAGGGCGAAGGATGTTAATTAAAGCTGAAAGTCACCTAAGTAGCAAATGACAGAGGTGTGATTTGGAGTGAAGTGATGTGACGCCAGAGCCAGTGTCCTAGTATAATAAAATGTATAATAAAGGGTCAGAAACAAAATTTTTCCCACTGTTTCAATGAAACATACTGGTCTATATTGTCCGTTGATTTGCTTGAAGTGGCCTTTTCCAGGTACCAATCATGTTCACACAGGGAAGACCTCCTGCATATAACTGCATACATATATACAGTTGTATATATGTGTGTATGTGTGTGTGTATCTACACATACACACACATATATACATCTATATATATAGATATATATACACATATCTTTCTACCTATCTATATATCTTGACATATACATATCTATATATCTATATACATGTATGCAGACATATATGAATATACATATTTATATATAGTTATATAGTGATGGTTATAGTTCCATAGTTCTATTTCTTTATAAGGTCATTTTTATTAAATTAATTGGTAATTTATAAATTACTAGCTTTGAATTTCTAAGACTGATTTAGTCTCAGATGAGCTCAAAGTTAAAGTGCTGATCTGAAGAATCCTCTTTTACCTTAATCAGAAGCAAGTTAGCCCACGAAAGCTAAATGCAGGAAAATGAGAATTTTTGTTTCTAAAGCCATGTGAGAGGAAAGAGGATGAGTGGAGGTAGGTATAAAGACAGCTCTTCCAGATGGATGAGACAATTACTGGCAAGAGGTCTATGGTCTGAAGTGTTTCTCCAATGTTTATTTTGCTTCTGTTTTCTCTGCCAAGGAACATGACTTGGATTAGAAAAAAAAACAGAACAAAAATGGCTACTAGGAACGTGAGGTCTAAGATAATAAGGTCACTTTGTTGTCTTTAATCAGTCCAAGTATTGATTCACACACATCCTCAGATACTGGAGGAAAAAATGATTGCTTGGTCACTATCAGGGATCTTCGAAAAATTATGAAGACTGGAATCACAAGAGTGCAGAATAGGAGATATCTGAGACTCTCTCACTTGGTTGAGCTGAATTCTTTTAATCCCAATGGGAGGACTCATCTACTGTATATATTGATTGTCATATATTCTACATATTTTTTCTCTAATTTCCAATTTGTTAACCTGAACAAATGGATTTATCTGCTATGCTATATTTTTCCATTGTGAAATATACATTTCGTCAGAATGGGGTCAAACTTGGAGATATGTATATGTGTGTATGCACACATGTACGTTCATATGTGCATACATATATGCCTGTGTGTATGTGTAGATATAACTAAATGTATCGTCATATACATGCACTAGTGAATGCACACATCTACACATCGTGTGTGTGTGTGTGTGTGTGTGTGTGTGTGAGAGAGAGAGTGAGAGAGAGAGAGAGAGAGAGAGACACGCACACACACACACAGGGCTTGGGACCCTCTTTCCCATTAAGGAATAGTTATCCAAAGTGAAGCTGGGAGGGTGCAACCAAGATAAGCATTCCTGCTGAACTCTCCTAACATTCCACACCAAAAACTTCAAAATAATCCCTCAAATTAAATTTTGGAGTCGTATAGCTAACAAAAGCTCAGGGTGAGATATTTTTTCCAGAACAGGACAGCTTACTTAAGAGGTATGAAAAAAGGTCTTTGACATTGGTGGGGGTGGCATGCAGGAGTGCAGTGGTGTTGTCAGATCTTTGGTTTGAAGGTTGTAGCATTGACTGCGTCTTTCTGCATTCCAACATCTTGGAAATCCTAAATTTTCACAGAGAATTATTTGTGAAAACAGCAGATTGAGAAAAAACGAGCTAGGGACAGCTCTCCTACTTCCCAACTTTAATATAAAGCGTTCAAAGTCGATAAAAAAAAAAGCTGGAAAAATGAGCAAAGAACAAATAAAGACCCTGACCATAAAAAGCTGCTTTGACAATGGCAAATCAATAACAAACTCAGAAGCCATTGGCAGAAAAAGATTTGGAAGCAAAGCCGCAAAGAAAAAATGCAGACTAGACACAAGCTCAAAAATTATCTCTGAGTGAGATAAAGAAAGAGCAAAAGAAAAATTATGTTAAAAATCAAGTAAGAATGGGAGAGCGATGCAAGACAATTATGAAAAGAGAAACATTTTGGTAAAAGTTGAGCAGAAAATAACGGGTTGAGGGAGGGTGAAATACCTTACAAAACTTAATTGAGCAAATTGTAAAAGAGATACAAAACTAGGCTGATGAAAAAAACCTTTTAAGAAGTAGAATTGTCCAAATGGAAAAAGAGCCTTAGAACCTCAGTGAAGAAAATAATTAATTAAAGGTTAGAATTAAGGAGCAGCTAGATGGTACAGTGGATAGAATACTTTCTTGCCTTCAAGACTGGAGGACCTGAATTCCAATTCAGCCTGAGACGCTTGCTAATTCTGTGCCCCTAGGTTATTCACTTAACCGTAATTGCCTCAAAAAAAATAGAATTGGGCAAATAGAAGATAATGGCTCCATGAGACATCAGGGAACAGAATAAAGACAAATGAATGAAAATGTATGAAAAAATGAGTATTTCATTGGAAAAACAACTGAATTGAAAAGTAGATCAATGGGAGGAAATTTTAAAAGCCATAAAAAAGAACCTAGACACATTTCAAGAAATTTTAAGGAAAATCTATCCTGATTTCCTAGAATCAAAAGGCAAAATAGAAAATCAAAAATAAATTCAGGAATCATCTCCTGAAAGAAATATGAAGATAGAAACTCCTAGGAATATTACTGTCAAATTCCAGAACTCCTAATTCAAAGAAAAAAAAAACGCCAAGGAAACTACAGCAATATATCACAAAGATCATAACACTGTGATCAGGTGGAATTTATACCAGGAATGCAGAACTGGTTTTACATCACTAGAACTATAAGTGTAGTTGACCTCTAAGTAACAAAAACAACCAAAATCATATGGTTATACTAATGAATACAGAAAAAGGTTTTAACAAAATACATCCATTCCTATTAAAGACATCAGAAAGCATAGGAATAAATGGAGCCTTTCTTAAAATGGTAAGTAGTATCACTCTAAAACCAAGAGCATACATTTGTTATGGACATAAGTTAGAAGGCTTTCCAAGAAGATCAAGTGTGAAGCAAAGATGTCCATTATCACCACCACTATTCATTATTACATTGGAAATTGTAGCTATAATAATAAAAGAAAAAGAAATTGCAGGAATAAAAATGGACAGTGGGGAAACAAAACTGTCATTCTTTGTGGATAATGAAGAACTAGACAATCAAGCAAAAAAAAAACAAATTGAAACAATTAAAATTTCCAGCAAATTTTCAGGAAATATAATAAACCCCAAATAAATCATCACCGTTTCCAAACTTTACCAAGAAAACCCAGTATTAAGAGGAAGGAGAAATTCCATTTAAAATAACTACAGACAGTATAAAATACTTGGAGTCTACTTGAAGAGACACACATACAAAAGTATGTGAATACAATTTTAGAACACTTTTCACATAAAAAGATCTAAATAACCTGGGAACTATTGATTGCTTGTGGGCAGGCTAAACCAATATAACTCAAAAGACAATTCTACTGACATTTATTTCTTCAGTGCCATACCAATCAAATCACCCTGTTATTTTATAGTGTTGGATGAAATAGTAACAAAATTTGTGTAGAACAACAAAAGGTGAAGAATATCAAGGAAATCAATATAAAATACAGGCAGAAGGTAGATTTAATTATATTACAAAGTGACAGTCATCAAAACAATCTAGCATTGGGTAAGACAGTAGTAAAACAGTGTTAAAGATTAAGTGCACAATAGAGGGAGGTAAATGACCACTGTCATCTAGAATTTGATAAACTCAAAAATTCAAACCTTGGGGACAAAAAGTCATTATTTGACCAAAAAGCAATTCTGAGAAAACTGGAAAGCAATTTGGCAGAAACCAGTCATAAACCAATATCTCACACCGTGTACTGAGAAAAAGTTGAAAGAGAAAGGTGATATCATAGGCAAATTAGGGGAACGTGGGACAAATTACCTGGCAGATAAGGAAAATTTTATGACCAAAAAATCAATAGATAGCATGGGAAGAAAAATGGCTAATTTTGATTGCATGTAATAAAATTTTAAACAAATAAAACTAATTTAGTCCAAATTAGAGTTAAATCAGGAAACGGGAAAATATTGGACATCAAGTTGCTTCAGATAAAAGTTTCATTTCTCAAATATATGGGGAACTGATCCCAATCTATAGAAATAGGAACCATTATCCAGTTGGTACAGACAAGTTTTCAGGAGAATAAATCAAAACTATCAAGAGTCATAAAATGCTCTAAATCATTAAGAATCTGAGAAATGCAAGTCAGAACAAGTCTGAGATGATTTCCAGACCAGCTAATATGAGAGAAAGCAAAAATAATAGACGTTAGAGGGGATGTGGAAGAATAGTTACACTATGGCACTATTGGTGGAGTTATGAAATGGTCCAACCTTTTTGGAGAGCAATTTGGAATTAAGACCAAAGAGCTATCAAATTCTTTGACCCAGAAGTAGAAGTACTAGTTCTATAACCCCAAGAGATCAAAGGAAAAGTAAAATGATTAATATATACAAAAATATTTGTAGCTGCTCTAAAGGTGGCGAAAAATTGAACATTGAGAAGCTGCTCATAAGTTGGGGAATGACTGAACAGGTTGTAGTATATGACTGTGATGGAATACTACTGTGCTATTAGAAATGATGAGCTAAATGATTTTAGAAAAATCTGGGAGCTGATGAAAATGAAGTGAGAAGAACTACACAGTAGTGTACACAGTAATAGCATTGTTGTAACATTAATCAACGATGAAAGACTTGGCTATTCTAATTAATATAGTGATCCAAGGTAATTCTAAAAGTCCCATGATGAGAAATGGTACTCACCTCTAGAATGAGAACTGATTAATTCTGAATGAAGAATGAAGCATATGTCTTTTCACTTCATTTTTCTTGCTGTTTTGCAACATAAGTCATGTGAAGATATTTTACATCATTTCAATGTGTATCATATTACCTTCTCAGTTAATGGGGGGAGGGGAATGAAGAGAAGGAGAAAACTTTGAACTCAAAATAATTTTTTTTTAAAAGAGTAGCTTAAGCCTAAAAATTATTTCCCCTAGACTTTCAGTATTTAAGGAAGAAACTATAAATCTTAACCGTTTCTAAGAAGAGCAGAGTGACTAGTTACTACTTCCAATCTCCTGCTTTCCTTCCTTGCAAGAATCAAAGACTCCTTGGAGAAGGATGGAAGGAAGAGATTCTAGAAATATCTGCTTTTGCCTCCCTGAAAGTCACATCTAGAGAGACCCACATAAGCTCTCATTATCTACGTGGGTCAACCAAAAAGAACCCATACCCTCTCACACTAGATTTTGGTGAAGAGTTTGATAAACTATCTCATGTTGTTCTGATGGAGAAGATCGAGAGTATAGTATAATCAGATGGCATAGCTAAGTTTAGAAGTGACATTAGATGACTTTGGAACATTAATGACATCCCTCAAAGAGTATTGATTAAGGAGCTGATGTCAAAAAGGAAAGAATTCTCTATTACCATGTCCCATGCATCTTTGCTCAGTTTGTTTAATACTTTTGTCAATGACCCAAAGATATAGACGGATATGACTAATTTTTAGATTATTCGAACTGTGTATAACTAGCATAATGTAAGAAAAAATATTCATCCAAAATAGATCTTAACACAATAGAATATAGGGATTGGATTTTTAAAAAATAAAATTGGATACAAATTTAATAAAATTGTAACCATTTGTACTTTCCATCAATAAACAACTCTACAGGTACAAGTTAAGTAGGCATGGGTAGTAATTATTAGGGGGGAAAAGGTTTTAACAGAATTTAAGGTCGAACTGAGTCAACACTGATGCGGCAATCAAAAAAGGCAATGTGATTGAGCTGCGTTAAGGGAATTGTAGCTTTTAGTAATGAGATGTCCCAATGCACTCTGCCCATGTCAGATGACATCTGGAGCATTGGGTTCCATTCTGAGTTCTCCTTTTTTGAAAGGCCATAAATAAGTTAGACAGCACCTAAAGAAGTGCAAACTGGATTGTAAATGGTAGTGATTCCATCATATGAAAGAATGTCAGTTGAACTGGAGATATTTAACTTGTAGAAGACAAAACTGGAACACAATGTCTTTAAACATTTAAAACTGTGTCACATGGGAAAGGATTTACATTGTTCCATATGGCTCCAGAGGGTGGAAGCAAAATAAGTGGGTAGAAGTCTCAGCGACAAATTTGGACTTGCAGTCCGAAAAAAAATAATTGTTAGAACTCTTCAAATTTGAAATGGTCTGCCTTGTGTAAAGCAGTGATTTTCCAAAGGCCACCTGACCTCCCATAGACTGTATCACAGTGGAGACTCTTTTAGGCATAGGTTTGACTACATAAAAACTGGGTTCTTTCTGAACATGTTGCTTCCCCAATTACAATTCAAAGTCCTTGAGAATAAGATCTATTTTTTGCCTTTCTTTGAATCACGAGAACTTAGCATATATAAAATGTGCTTGTTCAATTAACTTTTCTAAAATCTCTAACCAATGAAACGGCACCAGACTTGGGGGTAGAAGAAACATTTGCTAACTTCAGACAGTTTCTTCTCTGGGCCCCAGTTTCCTCATCTCTAAAAGTGGCAAATTGAAATATTTCTCTACAGATCAATTTCTAGTTTTTAAGCTATGATTTCCCCCACCCCTGGAGCAGGAGCCTTCCCTCTCCCTTTTGTTCCCCTTACCCTCCTTCCTCCTTTCTCTTCTTTTCCCACCCAAACCATCACTTTCTAAATTATGTCGTACTCATCTGAAGGTAAGTGGCCTTCTATGACCTTTTAACTTTCAGATAACCAAGCAACAGGCAAAGAACTATGAGCAAACAAAATATAATCTAGTGAAATATTAGATAAGGAACGAAGGAAGTCACTTACATGTAGCAGTAATGAGAAAGGCTTCTTGCAGAACATCGGATTTTAGCTGGGTCTCAGAGAAAGACTGGGAAGCCTGGAAATAGAATGGAAGAGAGAGAATTACAATTGCATTGGAGCTTTCACAAAGTAACCAAGCTGTTTGTTCCAAAATACCTAAGTATAGCTTCCAAAAAAGTACTTGTTTAAAGGACTGATATTGAGCCACCTAAACCTAGGGAATATTAAATTCCTAATGACTTAGCTCCACATGGAAATGTGTTTAAGCAGGACACAGTTTTGGTAAAATTAGGCAACAAACGAAGTGGATTGTGTGAAAATTGTACCTTATTGTGGTCCTCTCCTTCTAATCAATATAGTCAGTAAATTTATAGGTAACCGCTATAAAGGGACAATACCAGGAAATGAGGTTGCAAAGAGGAGCCTGAAAGTTATGTACAAACTGTCTTAAAGGTCAAAGGAGCATGATTTGCAAATTATATCATACATTAATGAAAATTTATATCTCGGTAACGTGCTAGATCAGAGGAAACCATCTAGGTTGTGATGTCAAGATTTTGATGCTGGGAAATGTGAATTCCAGACAAAATCCAGACTCTGCAGTTTCACATCAGCAGAATATCCAAGAGGTGCTGATGACTTTGAGATGATGTGGATATGTCCATGAACTATCTCCAAACTGTCATAGATAGTTGGTCTGTTTCCACAAAAAATAAACTCTTGCTTCTTCCTCACCCCCAGTACTGTTCCATCTGAATCAGGCCTCTGCTGGCCAACTCTAGCCCATAGTTACATGAGTGACATTCTCTGCCTCTCCCCTTCCCTATGCCTTACTCCACACCCCTTGCCATCCATCCACTCCATACGTTTCCATGAGATCTGTCTCTGTACCACTCTTCATCATTTGTCTCTGCTTTTACAGGATTTTTTGCCCCATACTCGGTTTAATTAAAGTGTTATTGCCACTTCTTTTCTCACTGTCAACTTATGGTGTTTTCTGGCAGCTATCCGAAACACTGGATATGCCTGCCCCCATTTCATAATTTCATAAATTATCAGTTCATAGATATTCAGCCCCTCAAGCCTCCACTGTTCTTTCCAGCATTGGTCCTCCTCTGATCACTTTCAGATGCCTCAAAAAGCTCATGTTGTAGACACATTCCTTCCATAGTTTTCAACACCTCTTCTCTAGAAAGGTTATGTTTCCATTACATATAAAGGACTAATATTTAAAAATCTTTATCTGGTAGCTGGGAATAGGGATGAGAAGTTTTTTTAACTTCATAGACTGACAAAGCATTTATCTAAAGAAATGGAATTCTAGATAGAATTTGAGTCCTGCACTTCTGGAGGTGGGCGAGGTATTTTGGTGGTTTCCAAATGACAGCAGAGTAAAGTGATAGTGTTGAGAATGGAAGAAAAATGGTTTCCTTAGAGTGCCTTGTGCTGGAAGTTATTTAATGTTACACTTCATGGCATGCCTTGGCTCAGAATGCAAAATTAATGGGATCGCGGAAGGTGAAGGTGCAGGTTTTGCTCGAGATAAGACTTTCCCAACAAAGGGTCCAAAAAGATTGCCTTAAGAAGTAACAAGGTCTCCATCATGAAGAATGTTGGAGCAGATTTTGGATGAACACCAAATATATAAAAACTCGTGAATAAAATAAGGGTGGCACCGACCACATGAACTCTGAAGTTCCTTGTAATTCTAATCATTGTATTTTCAGATTGTATATGTTTTTCCCACTCCAAGGTGTAAGCGTATAAGAGCTTTAAAATTTTCCTAGCCAAAGTTTGTAGGCTTTAAGTTGTAAAATAGAAGCATATAGTTCATAATTACGCAAAACCTCTGAAAGCCTTCATCCTCTCAAAAAAAGCCTAATCATATATACTGAAATTTCTTTTCATAGTGTTGAGAACGTATTTTATTGTTAAAGAAGTATCTTTTTTTGCACTGACTAAACTGTGCTCCTCATAGACAACCCCATAAAAGAAAGCTCTTGATGCAGGTGGTGAATCTTACTCAAATTGAGTAGAATTGTACTCGTATATTGTTAGAGCTAATAAAGGGTCCAGTTCCCTCAATGGAGGAACAGGGAGGGATAGCAATTTGCTCAGTGACTGCACCATGAGTTATGTCTTCTGCCTCCCAGCTCAGTTCTTCTCAGTGCACCACATTACATTTCTACCTCTAGGACTGAGAAATGACTAGTTACTCAGTCACATGTGTACTTCTATAAGTGGGGGTTTTTGTTGTTCAATTGTTTTTCAGCTGTGTCTGCCTCATCATGACCCTGTTTAGAGTTTTCTTGGCAAAGATGTGGGAATGATGTGCCATTTCCTTCTCCAGTTCATTTTACACATGAGGAAGGAAACTGAGGCAAACAGGGTTAAGTGGCTTACCCAGGGTCACACAATAAGTATCTAAGGCCAGATTTGAACTCAGAAAGATGATTTCCTGACTTCAGATCCAGCACTCTCTCCACTGTGCTACCTAGTTGCCTGAAAGTAAGTGGTATAACTTAAGTAAAACTTCCCTTACCTAAACTGCTAACTTCAGGTTTATCATTGGTTCAACTTTGCCAGGAATAGCATTCAAAGGCTAAGTGTTCTGGTAGTGATCCTCTCACTCACTCTCCCATATATGCCCCCAGGAGCACTTGTGCATCGTCATCTAAAGTGAAGTTCTAAAAACACAATTAATTTGAATTTTTCTTTAATTCCCATGATACAATACATGCAGTACAAATCAGACAAAATGGTACATCCAGAGCCCTCTGGTCTTGCATTCTAAGAAGTCTGGCAATAATAATGTTTCACGTGTATGTGTGTAGGACTTGTAACTTTCACAGCACTTTCTTTATTTTCTCGATCAATCTTTCCATCATGCCTGTGGGAGGAAAATGTAGCAGAGTCATTATTATGATGATTCAGCAGGTGAGGCATCCAAGGCTTCAAAAAGCTTAAATTTGAAATAATATAGATGTAGATGACCTACTTTTGGTGTTTTTCACTGAAGAAGGAAACTCAAATACTTATCTGTGGGCTGGTGTGGAACCAGCATTGTCAAATGAGTTTCCCAGAAATCTTTTCTTTCTTCTGAAACCCCGTGTGAGAGAAGCAACAACTCTTCACTGCTGTTTTCATCAAAGTTTAGCTCCTGGTCACTAAACCAGTGGGAGGCAAAGGCCATTGAGAGTTACTGTCTTCACACAGTGCTCCATTCTCCTGGCACCTGTATATACGCCAGTGCCTGTGACTTTCATTGAATGTTGCAGCAGCCATACATTTGGCAGCAGTCTGATCACAGGAGCACAGAAGCTTCTCACATAGACTCTGTCCTCTACCTAAAGAAGCAAAAGCAAAACAATGAACAATTCAAAATGTTACGTCCTTGTCACCAAGAATAATTCATGGGTGTATAGTGAAACTTTACATTTTACCAAGGCTTTCCTTATAACAGCCTTGAGACACAGGTAGTTTGATATTATCACCCCCATGTTAAAGATAAGGAAATTGAGACTCAGAGAGTTCCATGACTTGCCTGTTCTTACAAATAAACTGACAGTGTCAGGATTCAGACTCAGATCTTCTCAAATTTTAAGTTGAGCACTCTTTCTACTTCGTTACCTCATACAGAGAAATTTGTTAAGTAGAATGCCTCTTCAAGTACAATTTCGTATTACATAATGTGTTGAAATGGAATCCTCTGCTAGATTATATAGTACCTGAGGAGTTGGGAGGGACTTTGGAGATAGTCCTGTCTAGCCTCTACCGAAATCAAAGCTAGCGCCTGTAGCAGCTATGGTGACCAGATAGCCTCTGCTTGAACATTCCCAGCCCATTTAAGCATGACCCTCATATTGAGGAAACCTATGTTTTTCCAACATATTCTTCCTTATAAATTGTACTCATTAGTCCTAGTTTTGCCTTCTAGAGTCAAGTAAAACAAACCTTTGATTTCTATTCTGAATGATTGCCCTTGATAGATTTGAAGATCCCTGTATCTTCCTCTAATCTGGTCTTCTTTACTGCAGTCTAAACATCTCCAATTCCTTTAGCCAGTCATCTAGTAGGGATTTCAGTTCCTTTACCATTCTAGTCACATTTCTCTCGACATACCCCAACTCAACTGAGCTCTTTGTGCTATGTGATGCAGGGAACTAGACACAGTACACTAGCTGTATTATGAGTGGTGTGGGGGAAGACAGTATGATCACCTCCCTTACTCAGCATATTGGTCTTTCATAATTTATATCTGCCCTAGAATCAGGTATAGTAATCTTTACACAACAGGCACTGAATAAATTGTTAATTAATTGAATTTATTGAATTTTAATGTCTGATAGGAACGACAATTTCTCTATTAGAACATAGTCATGTCTGAAGGCATGTATATACATATATATATATATGTATATATATATATCACATACAGATTCACAGAGTTATTACTAGGCTCAGATTAGAAAAGGAAGTGTGAAGGCACTTTGTAATTATAAAGTCTCTCCCCTACTCCAGGATGTACATCCCCCTCCTCCACTTCCCAGCACTGCGTTTATGTGTTGTCTTCACACATTGGAATGTAAGCCCCTTGAAGGCAGAGGCCTTCTCTTTTATTGTATTTGTATCACTACAACTTGGCACAGTACCTGGCACATATTGAGTGATTGGTAAATGCTATCTCTCTCTCATCGATCCACCTATCTATCATTTATGTATGTATATATGTATGTATGTATGTATGTATGTATGTATGTATGTATGTATCATTTATTTCTGTCTATCTGATTGTCCTCTCTTTAAAGAGGTACAAGAATGAAAACTATTATTATTAATCATACTTTTATTATTTCACCTGGCAGCCCAACCTGCCCTTGTTCTCCCAGTTCTTTGACCTGATCCTGATTTTCAGTATTTATAAATCAACCATTTCAAGCTTTTTTCTCTCTTACATATAGCCCTTAATTTAGCCATGTTTCTTCACTGATCGTCCCCTTGTACTTTCTTGACTCTGCATCTTCTTCATTTGCAAATCATGCTATTGCAGTGCCGCAAAATCTTTCCATTTGTAAATCCTGTCCATTTTTCAAAAGTCAACTCAGAGCCCATCTCGTGCACGAAGATTTTCCCCTACGAAACTTTTTAAGTCTGATCCTTACTTTTCACCTTTTCCTACCTGGCTTCTAGCCTTGTCATTTAATTGAAACTAAGACAATTTTTTTTAGACCAGGTTCAACTCCAATTTTACTTCTTCCATGAAGATTTTCCGGATGATCTCAGGTGATCTCTCCTTTCTTTGATCGCGTGAATACAATTCTACAAGGCTTCAGTAAGTGCCTACTCTGCTGGAAACCCTGTTTTTGCCACTCATTTGACCCTTATTATATGATGCCTTGTATTGTTAATTCTTCTTCTTTGTGTATGTATGCTCCTTCATGAAAGGACTCATTCTATTTTTTTTTTTTATGCTCAGAGTTGAGCACTGTGTAAAGTGCATGACAGGTACTGAACGAATGTTTATTGGTTGATTATCTCTTCTGCTAGATAACCAATGACTTAGGCACAATGACTGTGCCTTCTTGGAAGAATAGACTCTTACAGTTGGAAGGCATTACAGAGGTAGCCTACACCCTTCTATCCCTGAACAGTCTATCCTATTGCCTCTATAGATTCCTCAGTAAGTGGTCATCCAATTTTGACACAAATGCTTCCATTGACAGGGAATTTATTATATCCCAAGAAGGTGACTTATTCCACTTAACGTTCTAGTAAATTTTCCCTCATATTTCTACTCCATTTGCCTCTTTGCAATTTTTAAAATTGTTTTTAGCTCTATCTTCTTAGGTGAAGCAATATATAGTATAGAAGTATAACCCTTCAATATTACAATCCTTCATGTATTTGAGCTCTCGTGCTCCACTGAAGCCTCCTCTGCTCCACTTTAGACATTCCTACTCCCTTCAATTGGCTTCATCTAATATCACCTCCTTCCATTGTATACTTGTTGATAGGCCTCAGAGTGCCTAAAAGACAAAATAGATGTTCAGTGAATGTTCTTTGGTTGATATACTGAGAAATGGTGCTCCCAGTAGGAGCTAATGCCATAGAAAATAACAATTGCATGGAATTAGGGAAGTTTAGAGTCATCTTCTCTTGTTTCTAAGTGAAGCATAAATACCAACAGCATAAGATGTTGGTGAGCATTCAGCCTCCATTTGAAGATCAAAATTCAGAGCCAAATAAATAGACTGGGGGGGGGGGGGAATAACATATGCAATGATTACCATGACCTAGATAAGGTAGTCAGGCTCAGATCAGTCACAGTCATCAGTCCTTGGAAAGTACATAATGAAACACATCTGACAAAAAATTTAAGGGACTATGGAGGCAGAATATACGTATATTATTGGACCACTTTTGTCCATGGAAATGAATTAATTTCGTTATTTGTACGGAGGATTGGGGTGGTGGGGAAAAATTGTGTAAAAAACAAAGGCATCGGTAAAACTTTTAAAAATTCAGTATAGTTCACATTTGAATTATTTAGAGTTTTGTTAGGGCTCTTGTATTTACTTTTCCCATATTAATTTTTCTTATGTTTCTCTTATTTCATAATTACTTTACAAAATACTTGATATTTATTTCATCTGTATTTATACATACATTTATACATACATATGTACACTTAGAAACACAAATGTATTTGCACATTTTTGTGTATTTATTTTTTCTTTTGTTTATTTACTATCTCTAACCAGATTATTCAACCATTTGGAGGGAAGGGCCATGTGAACATGTAACTTGTACTCAATGATTCCCTGCTAGCTTGACCTGAGCAACAGCCTCTGTGGGATCACTTACATTGTATTTTGTGATTTTCACATGTCACTTTGAATTTTGGACTCCTCTATAACTCACGGTGAAATTTCTTCCCTTGTTCCAATCA